>NC_137773.1:24104098-24704098 GCF_963455305.1 Plecotus auritus
TTCCTACTGCTTACTGGTTTATAGCCCACAGGTTAAACTGGGCCCACCACCAATTTTTGTAAATACAATTTTATTGGAACACACCATGCATATTTATTTACATAATGTAAATTCATTTCCTTTTTTTTTTTTAATCCTCACCTGAGGATATTTTCCCATTGATTTTTAGAAAGAGTGGAAGAGAGAGAAATATCCAAATACATCAATTGATTGTCTTTTGCACGCTGGGCCAGGGAGGAGCCTGCAACCGAGGTACCTGCCCATATCCACTGAGTCAAACCGGCTAGGGCTTCATTTCTTTACACAACAGCGGCATTGAGTGTTGTGACAGAGACTAAATGTCCCACTAAGCTTAAAACATTTTCTATTTGGCTCTCTACAGAAAAAGTTTGTTCACCCATAATCTAGACAAAGGCTTTCTGAAGACTTGTAAGAGGGCGGAAGATTTCAAGTGAGTTCCTTACATGAGAAAATAAGTTTGCCAATGGTAGGTCTATGAACACCCATACTCTAAAAATGGATTCTGAAATATTAGCGAGAAATGCATAATCTGTGGTACTGACCAGAAAAAGGTGATCAAAATAGGTTTGCTTTCTTTAGTTCCTTCTCAGGGTCATTTGTTACTCCCTGGTTTAGAATTTTAGGGCTGGTTTCTGAAACTTAATTGAGATGGGTCTGGTTTTTATTTGTTCCCCATCCATCAAGGATATAACTCGAGAAGCAAGCCAGAAATGTACTTGATAGTTAATGCAGTTATTTTGTTGGGATCATTTTGACATTGACATTTTATATTCACCTCTAGTTTGAATCTCAAAAAAATCACTTCCAGATTAAAAACAAAATCTCAAATAATGTGTTCAATACACTCTTAACTCTAATCCTTAATCCTCAGTCCATTTTCTACTCTATTGCTCCTGGCCCTCATCTCATTCTTGATTTCTGCACCCCCACTTTACCCTGACCTTGATTGGGTCCCTGGGCCTTTCTCCATCCCCTTACCTTATCCCACGCCAGACCACCCACCCTATTGCTTTTTCCCTAGTGCTTAGAATGATTATCAAGGATTGGTTAAGTCTTAAGGGTAGGATAAAGTCTTTGTGCATCTTACCTAACATTCATAATTATAATCAAAATAATCCTATATAATAAAAGGGTAATATGCAAATCAACTGAACAGCGAAATGATCAGTTGCTATGATGGCCACTGACCACCAGGGGGCAGACACTCAATGCAGGAGCTTCCTCCAGCCCGCAGGCCCCAATCGCCAGATGGGAGCCTGCTGGCCAACCTCTCGGTCCCTTCCCCTGGCCAGCAGGTTACGATCGCCGGATGGGGAACAGGGAGCTGGTGGTGGGTAGCAGCAGATGCAGGTGGCACCAGGCTAAGGCCCCCACCCTGCTGGTCACCCCACACGCAGAGGGTGACCTGTGGCGGGGGGCAGGGCTGGTGAGCAGGTGGGAACGGCCAACCTCTCAGTTCCTCCCCCTGGTCTGTAGGCTCTGATTGCATGATGGGGAACGGGGAACTGGGGTGGGTGGTGGTGGACATGGGTGGTGCCAGGCCAAGGCCCCCGTCCCTCTGGTCACCCCACACACAGAGGGTGACCAGTGTTGGGGTATGGGGCCGGTGAGCGGGTGGGAACGGTCAACCTTCCCCTGGCTGGCAGGCTCCGATTGCCCGATGGCAAACAGGGAACCGGGGGTGGGTGGCAGTGGGTGGCGGGGCCGGCTGCTGGAAGCCAGGAAAGATGGTCCTGATCACAGGCCAGGCCTAGGGACTGTACCTGTGCACAAATTTTGTGCACGAGGCCTCTAGTAATAATAATAATGAAAGAAGAATAGAGGGTTTGTTGTTTTGACCTCAATAACATGTTCAAAATGACATAACAAAGCAACTATATTTCAAAAAAAAAACTATGTATTGGTCATGAAAATAGAAATTCTGGATTTCTTATAAATAAACAGAAAGGAGATACAGTTTCACATATTATAGAATCTCTAAACATACTCTATACATCCTGGAGCTGCCCCCAAAAAAAGCAACATTGTTTTCTCACAGTTTTTCTGAAATTTTCATGCTTGAAAATTTATTTATATGCCTTCTTTCTTTTTTCGTAATGACAACATTGGGGGAAGCATAGAAACTGATTTATTTTCACACAGTTACAAAGGACAGACATCACTAAATGCTACTATTGTTACAGAAAACTGAAGAAGAACAAAGCAATACTTAGAGAGATGGAGTTACATTTATTAAGCGCGGGTCCAGAGGAGAATGTCTCTCAAATTCTGGGCCCCAACATGCAGGAATTTTCCCTATTTATATTTTTTTACCTTCTTTGTCTCCCAAATATGGGGTGTTTCCGGCCCCTTTTGCAAGTTCTTAAAGAGCCCGTATGTGCCGGGGCCTTGAGACCTCAACCAGAGGTCTGGCCTGGCACCAGCACTGATAACCTTGTCTGGGGAAGGTTTAATGGCCTCTCTGAAGTGGGAGTAGTCTTAGCAAGCAAGAATTTACAGAAGCCAAATAGCAGGGCTAAAATTTCAAACAGCAGTATTTATATAAGATGGATGCTTCATTCCCCACTGGTTTTATGTACATGAGTCAAATCATTGACTCTTAGTCATTGTAGTTATATTTACCCCTGAGGACTATAATCTTAATTTTCTGCCTAATAAAGTTAGTGGCCTGCTTGTAAGATAAGGGCCCAGAATTAGGGCCAGGAGTAATCTTTAGAGAGTCCAAAGAGTCCTGGACTCTCAATTTTTCCTGGGCTGTTTTAAGCCAGGTGTGATGAAGCCACGTTGGGATTCCATTGACCTTGACTGCCGTGGAGGTGGTCCTTTCCAGGTAGGAGTCAGTCCTTGGGTGGCAAATTTCTTTACCCAAACAGAGTCACCAGGGTGGAAGGGATGAACCAGATCAGAAGTTGGTACAGGCAGAGTATCTCAGATGTGCTTCTGGATTGCTTCCTGAGTAGACTGTAAAGCCTGTAAGAACTTGAATAAAGACTGGTTATGGATTTTAGTTTTTCTAGATTGGGTAGGTCAGGATCTGGAAGAGTCACTAGAATCTGTAGAGGCCCCACTGGTTTTAGGGCAGCCTCCTGGGCAGCTTCATCTGTAGCCCAGTTCCCTCTTGCTTCTGTGAAGAACTCTTACCTTGTTGTAAATGCATATCTACTATCAGTATAAATTGTTACTGATTTTTCTTTTGACTACCAGAGAGCCTAAAACTGGGTGACTCAAGTGTTTGACATCCAGTTCTCTAGTATGTTCTGGAGTAAAACCTCGACCTCATGTAGGGCAGTTAGGATTAGTTACTGCTGTAGGGTTAACTTATTTGCTTTTTCAATAAGCATAGCTGTGGCTGCTACCGCCCAGAGGCAAGTAGGTCACCCAAATGCAAAGGGGTCAAGGTTTTTGGACAAATAGGCTACCATCCTTTTCTAGGGGCTGAGACTTTGGTGAGTACCTCTTTGCCTATGCCCCTTGTCTCACATACGTAGAGGTGGAAAGACTTAGTTACATCCTATAGCGCTAGTTGGCCCATCGTCCCTGCTCTGCTCATGTCTGTCTAACTGCCTAATATATTACCTTAAGGATCCTGGCTCTGAATTCTTTTAGGGAAAATGGACGTTGAATTTCTTCTGTAGCTGCTTCGTGCTGAGGAGGGACGGAGTTTTCTCTCAGAGCCAAGAGATCCTTGCTGTCTGTCACAGGGACGATGAGGCCTGGGCCTAGAAGCAGGTGGGCTTGTGACCTGGCAGAGACAAACTGTAACAAATGGTCCGGTGGGAGGGAAAGAAAACATTTCAGTTTTAATGACCTCTATTGAAATAGAATTTTTCTCCTCAAAATTACCTCTATGTTTATCAAAAGAGCCAGATAAAGACTAATTTACCTATTGTATTTAATTTGGCCTGATTGTTTGCATAAACACAACAAGAATGGTAACTGACTACCTTTGCTGGAATTTCATGATTGAATCTTATTGTGCCCCATAGGGCCAGAAAGCCAAGCCATCCAGCTGCTGTCAGGCCTGCCTGTAGTATCTACTGAGTTAGGTGAATCCCTCACCTGCAGCGACTCCACCTGGGCCCACGCCCTAGGTTTTAAGGCCCATCTCAGTAGCCCTCCTACTCATCGTGGCCTAGAGTGTGTGGCGTTCCGCAGGGACGCTGAGTCATCCTTATTGCTCCCCTTCTACTCTGACCAACCACCAGTGATGGTAGGGTATGGGCCTGACGCTCCAGCGCCAGCCATTTTCAGGGCTCCCAAGCAGGATACCAGGCTTTTTCTTGGCACTCTTATTGGCTTCAAGTCTTTAGAGTTCAGACAGGGCTCTTTAAAATATGACACTCCAGTCAAAGTTTCTGGTCAATAAAACCACTATTAGAAACCGGTCTTATTGAATTTATGCAGAGAAATGTATTGCCATGATTTATTAAGCATTGCCAAATTTCAGAGGAATTATACAAGGAGAAAAATATACTGACCTGCTTTAAGATCTTCTGATTTTCCTTTCAGTCCTTTCTATGGATTCCTCAGAGTAATATAACTGTCTTCAAATGACAAGGAAAAATTCAAAATGTGTCTATATTCAAGTAGACAATTATAGCTGTTCTTGTAGTAGGGTTCCCCCTACTTAACTTGTCCTTAAGATTTCGTATGGTCTCTGGGAGGGGTAACATGCCCTCTGAGAAAGGACTAAGGGAGCTTTATTGCTTTACAGGGTCTCATATGTCACAGGACCTCACGGGGTCTGTAATTCCTGTAACAAAGGGCTGGTACTCACTACTTTCCTCTGTTCCAAACAGGCCTTCCCGTTTCCTAAAGCTGAGGTTTGTGCCACCCCTGACATGGGCATGGTCACACAGGCCTGCAAGACAGTAACATTGGCACTGTGGCCACCTTAGGTAGCCAAATCTTCTGCTACCATATATGACATATGGTAGGGCTATACAAATATCTTAGGGAGGTGACTAAAGTCTATTCTTGACCTTCCTTGTCTTTCTGGCGTCATGTCCATGAAGACGCAGGCATCATCTAAATCTATTATACAGCTTTCTGCAGGTCACTTTCAGGGCTGTGCATGGTGGCCAGTTCTTCTTTCTAGCCACAAACACAGCCTGTCTAATTTCCCTAAATTTTATTCTTGCACGGGAGAAAGTTGTTTTGCTGTAAACAGGCGGCTTAACCCTTACATAACTGGGCTTGGACATCTGCCTAGAAAGCCGTAATTTATAAGTTTAACATGTGGCCTTAGGTCCTTCCAACCTAACAGGGTCTCTGCCATCCTTCAGTCAGACTCCTCCTCTCTTGGAGAATCTCAAAGTCCTGAAAGCTCCCTGGTCCAGGGAGAGTGCCTTTCCTTTGCTCTTTGACTTTAGGTTGCCAGTCCAAGACAGCCGGAGTTGCAGTTAGAAACAGCTTTGCATATTGCAAAGCGCTTCTGTGGCAGTGGCTTGGGTATTAGACCCCTTGTTTTCCCGCCAGTCCCTTTTGTGGCAGAGCAGCGACCAGGCCGCTCCCAAGGGAGTGCACTGGAAGGGGATCTCAGCCCCTCCCTTCCAGCAGCAACAGGTAGTGAACCCTTTCAGTACATTTGCAAACAGGGAGCTTTCACTAGCTCTATCTGCTGCTTTACAGATCCCGGGCTCACTGCTCTATTCCTGGGGCTGCAGGAAGGCCAGTAGCAGTCACTGGCTTCTGGTTTAACTGTTGTAGCCAGCAAGCCAAAGGCCTAAGTCTTGTATTGCTTGTTGTAAAACACTCATTACTCACTGGGCAGCAGCGGGGCAGCTCTAGTGTCCGGTAAATGTCTGCTGTCCCCTGCTTTTCTCACTGCTGTGGCTTCTTCCAGGGCCACTGTAGGCAGCTCAGGCATCCAGCCCCCCTCACCCGCTTCTTTCATCTGGCTCTTGGGGGCTGAGTCTGCCTAGCAACCAGTTTTAAATCACCAGGGCAGCTAGATTAATTATGATTGCAGAAAACTTGCAACCTTAAATCTAGTGAAGTTCTGATAAGACACCTGGACCATACCCCTACGCCAGCAGAGCGGTCTGCAGCCAGTAAAATCAACAAAAACCTATCTCTCCCTGCTTCATAATTAACTGTGGACAACCCCCCCCCTCCCCCCGTCCTGTCCCCCAGTCCAGTTGCTTGTCTCTCTTTCTGATTGTGAGTCAGAGGAAGACAATTCCTATAGAGGGGAGAAATAGAAACAGTGGGAGTTTCAGAGAAAACTACAGACTACCACTGTATTTTGTTGTTGTTGTTGTTGTTTTGTTTTGTTTCAGACTACCACTGTAGTAGTCCTCCCTTTTGAAGGCTGAGGTCCAACCTGTGGAGAAAAATGACTCTTAGTCAGCCTGGAAAGATAGGGAGGAGGAAGATAAGGGTGCGTAGGGAGATTTCTTACGAACTGAAAGCCTGGATGGCCTCCTGAAAGAAAAGATCTTTAATCCAGTTACAGATGCTATTAGAATCGGAGGTCCATAGATAGTTAATAATAACTTCACCCTTTGTCCTCACGTTGGATTATGATGTCACAGGCAGGGACAGGGCCTGTAAATCTCTCCGCCCTGCGGAGCTGTAAGCCCTGCCCCTGGAAGTCTCCGATCACCAAAAGAGATAAGAAAGCCATAAATAAAAGTTCTTTGTTTTTTGAAATGTCATAAATTTATACCTTTAAATTAATACTAGGACTTTAAAATTTCAATTTAATACAGCAATTTCACAAATCAGAGTAAACTGAAACCCTTACTTATACAAAATTAGAGAGAAATTTTTATTAGCTAAGTGGGCTGATTCCCTCCCACTGTGATAGAGAGCAAACATCTCTGAGAAAAATAACTCAGCAGCGCTGCTTAAGACATTTGCAGACCATCACAACAGGTCCGCCCTATCTTTAATAAATTAAAGAATAGAAAGAGATAACAAATACTCTCCTGTGTACAGCCAGAAGGCACCAAGTGGCTTTTGCTTCACACAGACTAGTTAATGAGCAGATAATTATGCCAAGACAGACAAACATCCATACTCACACTCTCTCAGTAGACTAGCCCGAACTGGAGCTGAGCAGATAAACGAAACAATGCCCAACTTCCCAGACGGGAATGGGGGCACTCCCGGCACTCATGCCCCAGAACAGAATTCTCAACCAACGTCTTGGTGAGAACCTACCGGAGGAGTTAAGACTGCGTCCAGTCCCCCTTCTCGGTAGCAAATTGGCTAGTCCCACACAAACAAACAGCAAAGTGAACTCATAATTCCTTCATTCACCTCCAGAGTCCCACATTTATATACTAGCTAGTTCGAGTTTTTTACTTCTACCAGATATTTACCCAGAGTTTAAACAATCACCTGATTCCTGACTCCTGATTAATTTGCCTGAGGAAGCTGTATGGCTTCCGGGGAGGTGATCAAGCTCCCCCTTCCACTCACTTGGAGTGGGCTGAACTGACGGGCCCTCTACCTTACAGATTCTGTCAACAGGTCCAGAAGTGTCCGTCCACTCTCTCCAGATGCCGGCCGGGTCCTGGGCTGAGGTCCGGGAGTGCCCGGAGTCCCCTGGTTCAATTCTGCTAAATCAGCAGAGCGGCACCTCCCGGAGGCCTATCCGGCTCCCCCGGCCCCAAACCCGGTCCATTCACCGGAGGCCAAAAAGGCCAAGCACAGTTGTTCCTCGGTTCAGGGAACCAATCATGTTACAGAAAACGAAAGAAGAACAAAGCAATACTTAGAGAGATGGAGTTACATTTATTACGCGCAGGTCCAGAGGAGAATGTCTCTCAAATTCTGGGCCCCAACATGCAGGAATTTTCCCTATTTATATTTTTTTTACCTTCTTTGTCTCCCAAATATGGGGTGTTTCCGGCCCCTTTTGCAAGTTCTTAAAGAGCCCATATGTGCTGGGGCCTCGAGACCTCAACCAGAGGTCTGGCCTGGCACCAGCACTGATAACCTTGTCTGGGGAAGGTTTAATGGCCTCTCTGAAGTGGGAGTAGTCTTAGCAAGCAAGAATTTACAGAAGCCAAATAGCAGGGCTAAAATTTCAAACAGCAGTATTTATATAAGATGGATGCTTCACTATAATTAGCCTAGTGACAATTTAACTAAACTAAAAAGGGCAGAGGAAAAAAATGCAAAATTAGTTTCCCAAATCCAACCAGGCCTGCCATTTGGCACAGTTGCTCTGTAGCCGAGAACAACTTGGACCACAATGGATTCTCCACAGGCTTCCTCCTTCCAGAGTATGTTCAGGACCAACCCAGAATCTAAAAGTGAACAACATACTTTAGTACTGTCACAAGATCCCAGTAGCAAGATTCTGAGAATGACAGAGTTACTGGTTGTTCCATCATACCCTGATCTAGAGTTTGCATTTGCTGATAGATTTCTCATGTGCTTTAGCTCCTCTAGCTACAAGCTGGAAGTATAAAATAGATACCAATATCAAATAGTTTAAAAAAAAAGTTTATATTGATTACATTTTGAAATAATCATTTTGAGATATTGTGTTAAATAAAAATATTATTGAAAAAGATCCAAGATGGCAGCCGATAGGACGGCAGTGAGCAAGATAGTATGAGTAAGAGAGTGAAAGGAGAGGGAGTGTGTGTATTTGTGAGTGAGGGACAGTTATATTCCACAGGACTGTCAGGGACTGGCAGACCAGGCTTCCGTGGCTGGGCAGCCTCTACTACAGCTGAAATCTGTCCCAGGGCAGCCAGCTCTGCCGCAGAGACTGCACCATCTTGAAGGGGAGAGTGGCTGTGATCAGAAGCCCAGCCTTACTTTTACCTGGGATGACCTTAGATACCACCTGGGACCCTACAGCCACAACGCCCAGGAACCAGCTGCCTCGGCTGCGAACCCATGAACACTAAGACTCTAGCTTCCATGGCTGTGGGCTCCAAAAAGTCTGTCCAGGGGAGACAAGGTGGTGGCTGAATAGACAGATAGGTCCAGTGCTTTCTCACAGAGATAGAAGAAACAGCTGAATCAAATAACATCTACCCAGAATTTATGAATTAAACACAGCTGGTGAGGCAATCCATGGATGGAAAGGTCAGAGATCACCTGCAGAGAGGTGGGATCAGGGATCTGGGCTGGAGGAAGAAATATGTACAGCCATGACTAGAGTCTCAGAGGGAGACTGCATTGCACCAAATCTATGTCCCTTGGAGTCAGTGTAGCCTTCAAATGTGGAAGGGGGTCCACAGGGCTGCTGGCAGTGGGGCTCTAGATCTAAGCCCACAGCCGTGGGAGACTGTGCCCAGAAAGGCAGCTTGAAGTTCTATACTGGCCCCAGTGCTAGGGAGAGAAAGACGTGAGGCAGCATGGTTGCTCTGTCTTTATAACTTCCTTGCTTTACTTACTAAACCCAGTGCATAAGATTTTTCAATTAAAAACAGTCACCAAGACTGCAAGGGATGGTGGTTTTTGTGGAAACTGAGGAGAATATAATAAGACGAGCAGGAAGCCAGCTCTGAGACAGTCCATCCCTCCAATCCTGAACAGATATTTTTCTCCTGAAGACCACGCTCCTCCTAGCAGCGCAGCTGCACCCAGTCTTGAGCACAGCAGGGAAAGGAAGATTCTAAATACCCTTAGGGAGCAATGGGGGACTAGGTTGAGGGGCCATTTGGTCCCAGAAATTAATACACCACCACCTAGGGGCCATGTCAGAAATAGATGCATGTGTAAATATGACTGAAAGCAGGCAGGAAAACAAAATGGGCAGATTGGTTCTGCCTGCTTGAAACCAAGGTTGTGGCATATAACACAGAGGAGCAGTGGATGGCTGGGAGCCTCAACACTGTGCTGACTACTTGACAGGAAACTGAGACATGGCAGGCAGAACAGTAGAGAGGGGTCTTAAACCAGCCCCAGGGGTCATTGAAGCTCCACTGAAGCAAATGAACTTCACTACTTCACTTTTTTATTTATCTTTTACCTAAGAAACTAAAAATTTTTCACTTTATTTTTTTATTATTTTATTTGTTATTATTTTACCATTTGTAAATCATTTTTTGGATTAGTGTTCTACATTCTATTTTTATTTTTTATCATTATCTTATTCTATCTCATTTTTTCCTTTATGCCAACACTTTCTTCACTTTCCCTTTTTCATCCTGCTTCTCTTCTCCTGTTCCTGCTTTATTTTTTCTCTATCCTTTCTTTTTACTCCCTGTTAAAAATTTATCTTCTTTATCTGCTTTATTGATGCATTACTATTAAAGTAGTCTCTGTTGGCCTACTCATATACATAATTTCCTCTCCCCTGCTCCAAGTCCATGCACACCTCTCTTTTCTCTTTCTTCATAGCCAATCTTTTTTCTCTCTCTTTTTTGTTATTGTTTATCTTTTTTATTTTGTGCTTTTGTTTTTCCTCTCCTAGCTTGTTCTCTTCTTCTACTAATAGCTTAATTAGTTTCAATCACCAACTCAGGCCTATCTGCTCTCTATTCTCTTTTTCCAAAAATAGATGAATACATAGATAAAGAACGGGAAAACTTCATATATATATATATGTATATATATATTTCTTTTATATATATGCATATATAGTTTTAACATGTATGCATTTTTAATTATTTTTTAATTATTACTTCTATTTTTTTTGGATTTTGTTTTTTACTTTTCTTCTTATACATTCTCTTTCTACCCACTCTAAAATGAATCATGGCCATTTCCCCATTCATTCAATTCCTTGACCTTACCTTCTGGATATAAGCTCTGCCTCTTCAGATTCAGCTTCCCTTCTTCTTTTCTGGGTATTTGTTGTTTGCATCTTTTGGATTAGTTTTGGTTTTTTGGAGTTTTCTCCCATATACATTTATTTTTCCCCTTCTTTTTCTTTTCTTTATTACCTTTCTTCCTTTTCTCAATATCATTTTTGCACTCTTTTCTCTCCCCTAATTCTCTTTTCTCAGATGGTCACCTTTATTTGGGGTTATTGGTATCACGAATACAATCGCATTTTGTGCCCTGTGTTGTGTCTGGTCGAATTGTATTTTGTGCCTTTAAGTCAATGTGGTAGAGAGTGAGCCACATAACCAGACATTCTGAGAGGAGCAAAAATGGGGTGACAAAGAAACAGCCCCCATATGAAAGAAAAGGAGGAAGCACTGGAAAAGTAAGTAAATGATTCTAGCAAATTGGATCCAGCATTATATTAGAAAGATCATACACCATGGAGGCAAGCAATTTGTCAGAGAAAGAATTCAGAGCAATGGTCATAAGGACGCTGAAAAGGATGGAAGACGAATTCAACAACATGTGTAAGAACCAAGAGGAAATGAAGAAGAACCAAAAAGAAATGAAGAATGAAATAGCTGCAATAAAAAACACAATAGAAAGCATCAACAGTGGACTAGAAGAAGCTGAGGACCACATCAGTGAGCTAGAAGACAAGGTATGAAAAAATACCCAAACAGAGCAGCAACTGAAAAAAAACAAAACAAAAATAAAAACAAACACTTAAAAAACAAGAGGAGAGCCTAAGGGAGCTTTGGGACAACATGAAACAAAACAACATCCATATAATAGGGGTGCCAGAAGGAGAGAAAACTGAGCAAGGAATAGAAAACCTGTTTGAAGAAATAATGACAGAAAACTTCCCTGATATTGGCAAGAAAACCCCCACACAAGTCCAAGAAGCTTACAGAGTCCCAAACAAGATGAACCCAAAAAGACCAACACCAAGACACATTATAATTAAATTGGCAAACACCACCAACAAAGTAAAAATCTTAAAGGATGTTAGAGAGAGACAGAAAGTTACCTATAAGGGATCTCCCATCAGACTATCAACTGATTTCTCAACAGAAACTCATCAGGCCAGAAGGGAATGGAATGAAATATACAAAGTGATGCAAAGCAGGAGTCTGAATCCTAGAATACTATATCCAGCAAGGCTATCATTCAAAATTGAAGGTTAAATCAGGAGCTTCACAGACAAAAAAGGGCTAAGAGCGTTTATTACCATCAAACCAGCAATGCAAGAAATGCTAAAGGGACTTGCTGTAAAAAGAAAAAATAGGAAGGGAAGAAGGAACACAGGCATAAAGAATAAAAATGGTGACAAACAAGTACCTATCAATAATAACTTTAAAAGTAAATGGATTAAATGCCCCAATCAAAAGACATAGGGTAGCTGAATGGATAAGAAAATATGACCCACATATCTGCTGTCTACAGGAGAGCCACCTCAGAACAAAGGACTCACACAGACTGATAGTGAAGGGATGGTAAAAAAATTTTCAGGCGAATGGACATGAAAAAAAAAAAAAGCTAGGGTAGCAATACTTATATCTGACAAATTAGATCTCAAAGTGAAGGACATAACAAGAGATAAGGAAGGCCACTTCATAATACCAAAGGGAGCAATTCAATAAGAAGGTATAACTGTGGTTAACATATATGCACCCAATATAGGAGCACCCAAATACATAAGAAATCTTCTGGAAGATATCAAGGGAGAGATCAACAGCAATACAGTCATAGTAGGGGACTTTCATAACCCCACTAACACGAATGGATAAATCCTCTAAACAATAAATCAGCAGAGAAACATCAATCCTAAATGACTCACTGGATCAGATGGAATTAATTGACATCTTCAGAATGTTTCACCTCAAAGCCACAGAATATACATTCTTCTCAAGTGCACATGGGTCATTTTCAAAGATAGACCACATATTGGGACACAGGCAAATTCTCTTCAAATTCAAGAAGACAGAAATCATATCAAGCATCTTCTCAGATCACAATGGCATAAAATTAGAAATCAACTACAATAAAAACAATGAAAAAAAATCAAACACTTGGAAGCTAAATAGCATGCTATTAAACAATGTTTGGGTTACCAAAAAGGTCAAAGAAGAAATAAAGCACCCTGGTAACAAACAACAATGAAAACTCAACAATCCAAAATCTATGGGACACAGTGAAAGCAGTCTTGAGAGGGAAGTTCATAGCTCTGCAGGCCTACCTCAAAAAAACAAGAAAAAATGGCAATAAATTATCTAACCCTAGAACTCAGAGTTAGAAAGAGACCACAAGAAAAGCATAAGCAGAAGGAAGGAAATAATAAAGATCAGAGTGGAAATAAACCACATGGAGACCAAAAAAAAAAAACAATACAAAAGATCAGCAATCCAAGAGCTGGTTTTTTGATGAACCAGATTGATGAACCTCTAGCCAGGCTCACCAAGAAGCAAAGAGAGAGGACCCAAATAAACAAAATCAGAAATGAAAGAGTTGAAGTAACAACTGATCCTACAGGAATACAAAGGATTATAAAAAGTACTTTGAGCAACTCTATTCCAACAAACTGGACAACCTAGGTCGAATGGACATAATCTTAGAAAAATACAAGCTCCAAAAACTCAATCAGGAAGAATAAAAAAAACCTGAATAGGCCGATAACTACCAAAAAAATTGAAGTAGCAATCAAAAATCTTCCAGCAAACAAAAGCCCTGTTCCAGATGGCTTTACAGGAGAGTTCTACCAAGTATTCAAAGAAGAATTAAAACCTATCCTCCTCAGACTATTCCAAAAAATTCAAGAGGAAGGCACACTTCCAATCTCTTTCTATGAAGCCAGTATTACCCTAATTCTAAAACCAGGTAAAGACACCACACACACACACACACACACACACACACACACACACAAAAAAAAAAGGTAAAGAAAAGAACTACAGGCCAATATCCTTGATGAACATAGATGCTAAAATCTTCAACAAAATTCTAGCAAATCGCACCCAACATTACATTAGAAAGATCATATACCATGACGAAGTGGGATTTATTCTGGGGATGCAAGGATGGTACAATATCTGCAAGTCAATAAATATGATATATCACATAAATAAACTGAGAGACAAAAATCACATAATCATATCAATTGATGCAGAAAAAGCATTTGACAGAATTCAATACCCTTCCTTGATAAAAACTCTCAGCATAGTGGTAGTAGAGGGATCATACCTCAACATAATAAAAGCCTTATATGACAAACCTACAGCCAACATCATACTCAATGGGCAAAAACTAAATCCATTTCCCCTAAGAACAGGAACAAGACAGGGATGCCCACTTTCACCACTCCTGCTTGACACAGTACTGGAAGTGTTAGCCATAGCAATCAGACAAGAAGAAGATATGAAAGGCATCCAAATTGGAAAAGAAGTAAAACTGTCCTTATTCGCAGATGACATGATACTGTACATAGAAAACCCCAAAGACTCCATTAAAAAACTACTAGACTTAATAAATGAATTTGGCAATGTAGCAGGATACAAAATTAACACCCAGAAATCTATGGCCTTTTTATACACCAATAATGAACTCACAGAAAGAGAAACTAAAAAAAAAAAAAAAAAAAAAAAAAAAAATCCCATTTATCATTGCACCAAAAAAATTAAGATACCTAGGAATAAATTTCACTAAGAAGGTAAAAGACCTGTACTCAGAAAATTATGGGACATTGAAAAAGAGATAGAGGAAGACATAAACAAATGGGAGAACATACCATGTTCATGGATTGGTAGAATTAACATCATTAAGATGTCCATACTACCTGAAGCAATCTACAGATTCAATGCAATCCCCATTAAAATACCAATGGCATATTTCAAAGACCTAGGACAAACTCTCCAAAAACTCATCTGGAATAAAAAAAAGACCCTGAATAGCCACAGCAATCCTGAGGAAGAAGAACAAAGTTGGAGGGATCACCAGATATCAAGCTATACTGCCAAGCCACGGTTCCCAAAACTGCCTGGTACTGGCACAAGAACAGACATATAGACCAATGGAACAGAACAGAGAACCTATAAATCGACCCAAGCCATTATGCTCAATTAATATTTGACAAAGGAGGCAAGAGCATACAATGGAATCAAGACAGTCTTTTCAATAAATGGTGCTGGGAAATTTGGTGAGATACATGCAAAAAAATGAAACTAGATCACCAACTTATACCATACACAAAAACAAACTCAAAATGGCTAAAGAACTTAAACCAAAGATGGGAAACCATAAAAATCTTATAAGACACCATAGGCAGCAAAATATCAGACATATGTTGTATCAATATCTTTACCAATACAGCTCCTCAGGCAATAGAGACTAAGGAGAAAATAAACAAATGGGACTACATCAAAATAAAAAGCTTCTGCACAGCCAAAGAATCCATCAACAAAACAACAAGAAAGACCACTGCATGGGATAACATATTTGCCAATGCTATTTCAGATAAGGGTTTAATTTCCAAAATTTGCAGAACTCATGCAACCTAACAAAAGGAAGAAAAACAATCCAATCAAAAAATGGGCAACAGACCAAAATATACACTTTTCAAGAGGACATACAGAAGGCCGAGAAACATAAAAACATGCTCAATGTCACTCCTCATCTGAGAAATGCAAATCAGAACAACGAGATACCATTTCAAACCTGTCATTCATAGTCAGAATGGCTATCATCAACAAATCAACAAACAACAAGTGTTGTCGAGAATGTGGAGAAAAAGGAAACCTCCTGCACTGTGGGTGGGAATGCAGACTGATGCAGCCACTGTGGAAAACAATATGGAATTTCCTCAAAAAATTAAAAATGGAACTCCCATTTGTCCCAGTAATCCCAGTTCTAGGACTATATTCCAAGAAACCAGAAGCACCAATCAGAAAGGATATATGCACCCCTATGTTCATAGCAGCACAATTTACCCTAGCTAAGATTTGGAAACAACCTAAGTGCCCATGAGCAGATGAGTAGATTAAAAAACTGTGGTACATCTATACAATGGAATACTACGCTGCTACAAAAAAGAAGGAACTTTTACCATTCGCAACAGCATGGATGGAACTGGAGAGCATCATGCTAAGAAAAATAAGCCAGTCGGAGAAAGTTAAATAGCACATGATCTCACTCATATGTGGGATATAATAATCAATATAAACTGATGAACAAAAATAGAACCAGAGACAAATGGCAGGGGAGGGGTGGTTAGAGATCAACCAAAAAACTTGTATGCATGCGTATTAGCATAACCAATGGACCCAAACACTGGGACGGAGGGGGCTAGCCCTCAGGGGTGGGATTGGCAAGGAGGGGGGTCAATTGGGGAAAAAGAAGACATATGTAATTCTTTAAACAATTAAAAATATGTAATATTAAAATTAATTTTACCCTTTTGTGCTGAGAACCAAGATCAACAGTAATTAATATAAATGCAAGAAGTCTGGTCAGAAGACTGAATTGGGCTCTTTGATATTCACAGGGTGAATATTTGCATTTTATTACCTACTGCTGACTCAATGGCCTAAAGCAAACTCCCCCAACCTGATAATCTTACTGTTTACTAAACATTACCATTGATATGTCTGTTTGCATTCCTAAAAGGCAATTGTGTATTCTAATAAATAAAAGCAGATGGGAATGGAGACTCAGTGGAACTTGGCTACTACAGCTAAGCTTTCCCTGGCTTCCCCCATAATTTCCAAGTTTATATTTCTTGTCTTGTGTATCAGTTTGCACATCAGCCCTTTCTCCAGGCCTTTGAACCCGAGGCCATGCTGGCCGTGGCTTCACACTTTTGGTTTACAGCTATGAGAAAATTTGAAATGATATATGTGACTCCTATTATATTTCTATTGGACAGTGATGCTCTAGAGACATACACACATTGGGAACTCTCATTTCCTGTCTTCTCCCAGAATATGCAACCAATGCTCTGATATAGATATTCATTGTCAAGAAACAACACTATTAGATGTGAAAAATTACTTGTTTGTGTCATTGAATGAGGTCTATTCACTGAGAGGTAATTATACTATTTACAGAAATAGAGATGCCAGATAGGGGAGCTGGTAAGGTGACAGATAGTGAAGGTGAAGTTCATTCATAGTTGGTTGGCTTTATATAGCTGCTGGCTGCCTGGGAGCCCATACCTCCCTACCTCTGTTTCCAACTGTGACAACAACTTGAATCGGAAAAAAAGTGAGCAATTTTCTGTTCACCAATGGGCTTAGCCAGACAAAAGGGTAGAGTTTATTCAACTTCTGTAAAAAACAATTTCCTATTTGTCAGGCAGTGGCAAAGAAATCCCGAAAAGGGTGTTCTGCTGGGTTTACTTTTATTGAACAAGTAATTGGACAGACAGCATTGTGATCAGAGGGTCTGTGGACACAGACTGAGTGGGGATGTCTCTGTGCCCTCTGATCGCAGAATCTAGGAGGAAAGAGATGGAGAAGACTGAAAGTCAGTGAGTCCATTCCCCCAACAGTCTCTATTTTTTCTACAGTAAATAAGACGAGCTCTGAAGAATTCTTTGTATATACAGATGGTGAAGGTAGGCAAGTCAGAATCAAGATATAAATGGTCCCTCATGGCTCTCACCAATCTTCACATCATTTGACCTAGAAGAGAAGATGAGTAGGTTAGATGGAAGAAATGCAGAGATGTTGTAGAAATGTGGGTTGTACCTTCATAGCTGTACCATAATCAAAGAAATCCATAGATTCCTGCACTCTATCAAGGACTCACAATTTAAAATCACTTTCACATTTTATTCAATTGATTCAATGAGCCTTTATTGAGCACCTAGAACATACTCCCTGTTGAGGTGGATGCAAAAATGAAGTCTACTCTCTATTACATGGGACCCTCATGCAAAGAGGTGCTGTTAACATTATTTCACAGAGGAGCGAACTGGGCTTCAGAGAAGTTTAGTGAGTTCCCAAAGTCTCACATTTGGTCAGAACTTAAATCCAGTTCCTCTAACACTAATGTTTTAGTCCCTGTCTGTCTTAGGCCATGAGAATATAACCAGCTACCTTCCTTGTCTGATGCATCCAATATTCATATACTCTTTCATCAACATTTAAAACATTAAATCAACACAAATTTTTTTTAAAAGGGGGAAAGTGCCTCAGGGAGTTTTCTTCCATATAACTACACATTACCACCTGGAGCCCTAGTAGCACTATCATTCCAAACTCAAACCTCCATTTCAACTTTCACATTGAAATTAAAATTGTGAGACTTCCTTTGGTTAGAAAATCTCAAGCTATGGTCTTGCTAAATCCTTGAAAATCTTTGTCATTAAATTGAGTAGCATTGTTTATTCACCACACAAAATAGTATTGGTATTTTCCTTAACATAGTAATTTCCTTCCAAAGTAGCTAATTTTTATCTAATTGAGGTAATGCCTTCTCCAGAACCCCAGGTGCTTAGAATCTCCTGATACCTAAAAAATGGTGACAGAACATAAGAAATAAAGTCAGAAGATCTACATTGGACTCAAGATACAATACTGAATACCACTGATAAATTGCAGGATTTCTAGCAGGATGATTTTCTGTAAAATGGGAAAGATAATGATCTCTGCCCTAATTACAGGACCATTGTGAGGATGCAAAAGGAAAAAGCACATGAAACTCTAAAGGGTTACATTCATCTTAGCAGTTACTGTATAACAGAAAGTCCTTCTTAGAGAGTAAGCAAAAGTATGGGTTCCAGGACCCTCAATCTATTTTTCCAGAAAAGCCTTTTATTCCATTCTTCGGAATCCAGGCTCTCTTAGATTATCTTCTACCCAGGAACAATGGTCAGGCAATAGGTTCCAACCTCTTGGATATGAATCCAGAGTAGTTACCAGAGCAGTGCTGAGCCATGACCCACCCATACCACCTTGGTGATTCCAAATCACAGCACTGAATCATAGAGGGAACTGAAATCACACCCAGGACACCTTTTGTTCTAATGACTTGATCTATCAGCTAACATCATAAATAATTCCTGTCATTAATAATGCCTGATATATACCTCTGGTGGAAAGAATACACCCAAAAATGAAAGGAAGGAACTCCCTTGCAAATGTTTTGTGCTTAGCCTGGCAAGATTCTTCATTATTTGAATAAATACATCTTATCATATGTTCCTATGGCAACTTCCCCCTAAAGCAGTTTTTGTCAAGTTGTCTAAATGAGATTGCAGTAAGGTGTGCCTAAGGTGTGGTCTATAAAATTTATATAAAGATTATTTCCCCCTTCCTGTTCTAGGATATACGTGACCAGGTGTGTTTGTGAGTTTGGGGGACAGTATGTCCATCAATAAAATGAGGGGCAAATCGCTAAGAGTTTATATGTAACAAGAAAGCAAACACAATATGGGGACTGGAGCAAAAATTGAAACCCTCTCTTTATAGACATGTAAAGACCCAGAGTAGATAGATGTCTTTCTCAAGCCCAAATGAGAGATTAAAATGTCCTGATTTCAGCCCATGCTCCACCTATTCTACCTGCCTTCCAGCTGTTAGTATGAAAGCAGAAACAGCTTATAGCTCCTGTTTTTCCAGTTTCCCATATCAAGCACCACTGAGTAGTTCTTTTGAGTATGGTCTCATGTAGTGTTGCTTAAGATTCTCAAATGTGGCAGAACAGTTTCCAATTCCATATTGCCAAAGCTGGCAGTGGAAGGGAGTAAAATAACAACGTGGATAATAATAAATAATTATCTATTCATTAAATATTGTTTACTTTAATTAAATTTTCTGTGAATATCAAATATAAATTTATTAAGAGAATTCATTAAAGTGATTAAAAATAAACACAGTGCCAGTGTGTGTTTCTCTAAAGCTAGTCATACTTTGGTCTCTTAGTCATAATAATAATAGTGATAATAACAATAAATGCCATTAATTTTTAGACACTGTGCCAAATGCTTAAAAGTCAGCACTTCTTGAATACTTTCAGTAACTCAGTAAGATCTTTAGTTTAAATGAGCGATTTTCAACCTTCTTCATCTCATGACACACATAAACTAATTAGTAAAATTCTGCGGCATACCAAAATATATATCTTTTGCTAACCTGACAAAAATTTAAGTATAATTTTGATTCTTTCACACTGGATGGCCATTGTGGTGTTGGCTGTTGCCATTTTTAAATTTGACAATCTAAAGGAAAAGAGGTCAGTGTCCCTGACTACATAGTCAGATGTTGCATGTTTTAAAAATTCTTCTGGCACAGCAGTGAAGAATTGCTGGTTTAAATATTTATGTGATTTGCCAAAGGTCTCATATATGAAGACCATCAAAAACTGGAATTTGAGTCCATATTTATCTGGTAACAAAATAAATTCTCTGATTAGAATATTCTCAGTTCTCCCTCCCCCCACGTTACATATCATCTTGCTAAAGAAAGGATTCCTCAAATGAAATCACCAGGGTGAATGTCAAACTCAATAATGTGTGTCAAAACATCCTTGTAGGAATTTAAATGAAAAGGTCAACTTTTCATTAGGGAAGATCATTTAATACGATGTAAAATGCAAGGATTTGGGGGTTACACAGAAATGGTTTGAATCCAGTTCTGTTGCTATCTGACCTCTCTTGGTCTCTATCTCGTTTTTTTATTGTAGACCACATAAAAGAAAACCTACTCTGTGAAATTCTTGATAGGGATATCACTACTAAAAAAAACTATTAAGGATCCCAGTATACATTTTTAAATTTTATCTACTATATTATTATTTCCACATATTTCAGCAATTACTTAATTATCTTCATCAACTGGCTCTAAAAACCGCAGTCATGGATACCAATGTACTTACAGATGCTGGCACGCTGAGAGGTGTTGTTTCTGGGATGCTACTCTGCTCACACGGCCCTTCGCTGCGTATGCGTGTATTAGTTTGGCGTATTCTAAAACAGAACAGAGTAATTTTCAGAGATGGGGAAAGAAAAACATCAAGGATTGATGTGGGTGATATTTCAACATCAAATCAGAACTGAAATCAGGGGTAGGTCCTGGGATCTGCATTCAACTCCTTTCTAGTAGGCATCATCACATTTAGTCTCTCTCTCCTCACTTAGCTCCAGCTTTTTCCCCATCCCTGGATCTATTCTGTCATATTTCACTCACAGTATACTCAGAATTGTTAAATTTTAGAAATACACTTAGAGATCACTTAGTCCAAAAGCCATTATTTTACAGATGGGGAAATGTGATCCCAGAGAGAAATTGGACTTTAATGAGTACTGATAATGTGACTTGGGGATTATAAAATATATTTCACATAAATGTATTTATATAAACATATAAAATATATAGAGAATATAGACATATAAATATATTTTATAAAGTATAACAAGACTTAATCATATAGTCTATATTTTAGAATTAGAAAGATTTAAAGGATATGAATTTTAAGGCCTCTTACTTAAGAAATATTATATATCAAACATCTACTTGTTTGCCTCTGGTGATGGGAAATTTACTGTCTAACAAGATAGTTCATTTTGTCTTGGGCATTCTCAAGTTGAAATTGCTTCCCTCTAGATTCCTCGAAAACAGTGGTTCTCAACCTTTCTAATGCCGCGACCCTTTAATACAGTTCCTCATGTTGTGGTGATCCCCAACCATAAAATTATTTTCGTTGCTACTTCCTAACTGTAATTTTGCTACTGTTAATGAATCGGAATGTAAATATCTGTGTTTTCCGATGGTCTTAGGTGACCCACAGGTTGAGAACCGCTAGCAGGGCTGCCTAAGACCATCGGAAAACACAGATATTTACATTACGATTCATTAACAGTAGCAAAATTACAGTTAGGAAGTAGCAACGAAAATAATTTTATGGTTGGGGGTCACCACAACATGAGGAACTGTATTAAAAGGGTCGCGACATTAGAAAGGTTGAGAACCACTGCTCTTAAACAACAGAAACCAATACTGTTTCCTTTTGCCTGGGATAGCCTAAATTTTCTCTTCATAATATATACTCCCAGTTTCTATTATCTTTAGCTAAACAATCCTTCCTGAAGCATGCCTTTATTAATATTTTTATCATTGGGATTTCTCACTGCAAAGTTCCTTGAAATAGAAATTCACTTGTTATGGGTTTATATAGTTAATAGAATGTTTGCAGAACATTGGCTACATTTACAATAAAGAGAAATTGAAGGATTTCTGGGCTAAAGATAAGGCATTACATAGTAACAAATTTCTGAATAGTTGTATTCATCTCTTAAACAGAAGATTCCTTAATTCTTAAAACTCTCTAAGACCCATGGATGGACTTCAAAAGATTAATGTGTCCATAGACATTATGCATAAATATTGTTAATGTCACATCATTTTCTTTTCTCTTCTGAAAAGATTAACTCTCTTCATATTATCAAAGGAATTTTTGACCTCCAATTTTTAAAGGAAGTACTGCCTGACGTACAACAGCAGTATAGTAGAAAGAAAACTGTATTATTCCCAAAGCAACAAGGTTAAAATCCTGTCTGATCTGCTTCCTAGCTATGTGACTTTAAAGAAATTACCTGCACCCTCTGAGCTTCAGATTCACACTCTGTGAAGCTATCACCACTCCATGGCAGGTAGTGAGAACTCAGAGAGGGGTGAATGTGAAAGTGCCTAGTCTGCAGATGTGAGATCACATAAAACTCTCATATTCAGATTTTATTCTAAGTATATGAAGTGTAGAGTAGCTTTTTCTTTTATGAGTTATTTAACTTAAAAGGACATATATGTAATTTCAAATATTTCTCTACAATTGGGCCCATCCACCTATTCTGGACCTTGCTTATAGTATCTTGAGAAGGATAGAATATCCATAGATTGTCATGTAAGACTGGAGTGGGGTGAGGTGGAAAAGTTAAGTTTTATCACCATGCTCTCACTTAAAGCTAGTCAAATGGAGGCTGGGAAAAGGTGAGGAATATGGATGGAGGTGAGTGTCAGATAGCAATTGGACAGAAAAACAATAACAAAGCTACCACCAATACATGCAGTCTTAAAACAAATCCTTTGTATTTAATTTAAAATAATAATTATTTGCAATAACCCTGTAAAGTCAGTTGACTCAAAGAACTGTTTCCACTTCTCCAGTGAAGCAGCTGAATCTCAGCATGATGAGATAACAGGCCCACAGATCACAGATAGTTACAAATCTGAAAGCCAGAGCCGACCCCAGGTCTGCCACTTGCTCCAGTGAGCTTTCAGGAAGGTAACCCTTCCTGCTCCAAGAAGAAGATTTAGGGAGGATGGGAAATCTGTGACTATCAGGTAGTCCAAGGCCCATTAGCGATTACAGGCTGGGCTAACTCTGTATAGCAATGATTTTCAACTTTTTCTATTAGACAAAGGATGGGTGACTCCCATAAGTATACACAAGCTTATAGAGATTTTCTCTAATTGTTGTAACCCTACCACTTTTTTCCTTTCACTTCCACTCAGTAAAACATATAACCAATTTCAGTAAAGGGATAACATCAGATCTCCTTTATTTTAGATAATAATGATCACAAAATGTGATTTGAACTGCAATGATTAGTCATCTGGTTGCAGCACACCTCTAATTGCTATCCATTCACTGCCATGGGAAACACTATAGACAAGAGCTTCTACACTAAAAGATATAATGGTGTGACTTGTATACTTACAGGTTTTCATGACAGAGCATGCATGGATTGTTGTATGTCTGGCCATCATCACCACAGACAGGCTGTAAATTCTTTGGGCAAAGGTAACCCATCTTGGGCAATACTCTATAGTGTTTGCACATCTCAGAATCCTGAACAAGCAAAACATAAATCAGATTTGCTCCATAGCACTCAAGAGGGATGAGCTGGGGAAAGTCCCCTTGATTTCCTCCATCACATTTGAATAAATGACTAGTAACGAAACTGTCACATAGGTCAAACAAACTCACATTATTTATTTCATAGCATTATTACGTAAATTTAACCTCCTGGATTTGGCTTCCTTAGACTAGGGAGGATAAGTAGCTAAATCAAGACATAAGGAAGAACAAAGCAATAAGAAAGCCAAAATTCTACGTGATATTGGGCACAGATAAATGAGACATATCCATAGGAAGGATTCTAGGATGGTAATCATGCAAAAAATAATATTATTTTATCTTAAATGAAGGTGCTGGTTATATGCAACCTAGAAAGGAAAATACTAATCAGAGGCAAATATTAGTTAATTGCATGTGCTATTGAGTCCCAGCTCTGCCACTAAACCGGAGGAAAGATTTACCTCACTTCTCTGAGCCTTCGTTTCTCATCTGAACAGCACGAATAATAATAGCTCTTGTCTCATATTGGTGTTTTAGGGGATCAAATCTAATAATGCATTTAAATGCATGCATAACACAGTATTTGGCACACACTAGGGGCTCAGTATATGTTAATTGTCAGTATGTTTTCCAAAATTAAAGATATATCTTTCATGTAGAAGAGGGAACATATTTGTTCTTTGTAGTCTTTTAGAAGTGTGATTTCAATAGTAACTTTATTAATTCAAGAAAAGAGGACCAAAGGGAAAATCAAACTTAAAAACAGAATTATAGAAGACTTAAATACGATTGTGTCAGTAATTACATTAAATAACAGTAAGAATAAACACTCCAGTTAAAGAACAGAGATTATCATACTAGAAAAACAAAAAGACTCAACTATATAGTGTTTATAAGAAGTATACTTTAAATAAATATTTCTATTTCAACCAATAGGTTGAAAGTAAGAGAATGGAAAATATATACACGCAAACATTCATTATACAAAAGATAGCTAGATATCTATATTAATATCACATAGTAGAATTTAGGATAAAAGTATTAGCAAAGATAAAGAAGATAATTTCTAATGATAAAATAATAGTTTTATTAATAACAATCGCAAATATGCATGTACCTAAAATATAGTTTCAAAATATATATGATAAAAAAAAATTGTCTAAAAGTAGAAATAGGTAACTTTACAAACATAAATGGAAATATTAACATACTTCTTTCAGTAATTGATAGCATAGCCAAAAATAAAGATATAGAATATTTGAAAAACAAAATTATCCAGTTTAACTTAAGTGATATTCATAGATCTCTATATCCAACAACTACAGATTACACATTCTTTTCAAGTACACATGAAATTATTATCAAATAAACCTTTTACTGGGCTGTTACACAAGTGTCAATACATTTCAAAGAATTAAGGTCATAAAATTTAAGTTTTATGATCCCAGTGGGATAATACTGATAATAAATGTGACAGTGATAAGGTTTCTAGGTAATCAGAAATTAAATAAAACACTTTTATGTAACTTATGACTCAAAGTAATCAGAATATAGAAATGCTGTGAAGTGAATGATAATGAAAGTATAGACTAACAAGTCATAGCAGTTCTTGCATTGAGTTGAGGGAAAGTTATAAGTCCTATTTTCCTTGAATTAATAAAGTAATTATTGAAGTCACAAGAGACAATATGGGCAAAAGGACTTGAGGCTGTATTGAATCAGCCCTTCCCAGGCCTTTCGATGGAAATGAGATCCATAGGGGGCCAGTGACAACACCCCCCCATTAATAAGCAAATTAAATTAATAAGTAGCTTTCCTGAAAGAGTCATTCTTACCAGAGAAGATCTGGGGGAATCTGGGATGTCTTCCTCACTGGAAGATCTAGGTTGGGATGGCTTTTCTTGAAGTCTTGCCCTTTCCAAAGCTTCCTTTTGACTAAAAAAAGAAAATAAAAAGTAATTAAAAGTTATGTCCACAAAAACTAGCTCCTATAACTTCCAGTGGGAAGTTAAGCAATTCTAATAAAATAGGATGGAACCCTAGAATATTCTATGTTCAAACACAGCACATAGAGAGTGACCAGGGTGACATGTTAAGGAAAGTACATAGCAGGGCTCTGGTTTAGAGCTCTTATCACGTAATAGATGTGTGACCTTAGACACGTTGCTTAAATTCCTTGAGCTTAGATTCTCTATAACATAAAAAAGGCAGTAGTGGTAATTCCTTCCTCAAAAAAAAAGCAATATTCTACAAAGAGCTAAATGAATACTGATGATGGTGGTGGTGATCATTGTCATCATTATCTATCATGCCAATTGGTCCCCAAATATGGTTGTTCATCAGAATAACTTAGAAACCCTTTCTCAAAAACAAATCCCTTAACTTTGGAGATTGACTTTATGTATTTGGAGGCATAAATATATACTTATATATATTTCTCTTTTGAGTCTGATCTAAGTTGGAACAAAACTCTGAAAAAATTTCTTGTAATTATGATCCTGAGAGATGAAAAAACTTTTTTAAGTGACAGCTAGTAAATATCACGGTTAGATCTTACATCTGGATTTCCTGTCTCCAAATCCAAGCATTCTTCCTCCTATATCAGGTGTTGTCAAATTAAGGGTCTTGAATCTAAAAACGTAGTTTAAGGACCCCATATTTATTTAAACGGCAGTTTCTACAAATGCAGTTCCCCCACATGCTGAAGGGGTCATAGGATACTCTTACTCACAAGACAGTTCTGCACATGTAGCACTTGTTCTTATACAGCTTTCCATCGGCACCACGCACAGGGTCATTCTCCCGAGTGCAAAGGAGCTCGTCATTCCTCAGGTACCTCCGGAAGTTAGCACACTCGTCCTGGAAAATGAGAAAGACGTGAACGTGGCTGTTCCCTCTAGCTTGGCGGTTTTCTCACACTGGGTTTGAGGGGTCCTGTCTCGGCTCTGGGCTCAGACTCACTGCACTTATCCTGGCAATGGAGGCAAAGGAATGCCCAGACTTCCCGTCCTCTGCTCCTTTCTGACCCTCTTTGCACTGGTCCTGCAAATGCAAGGAAACATAAAACAATGCTTGATAGACCTTCTGGTCTCTCATGGCCTTTCCTTCTATCCTTCCTTTCCCCTATTTGCCACACGGGGTGTACCCTTGGCCAAAGGACATTCTCACAGGAATTTAACTCTACAAATGGGATTGATTATCACTGTTAAAGGACTGAATGACGATGTCTTCTTCGGAGTCTTGAAAAGCAAACAGAAAAGGCAGCATCATGCATGCATGCTATTGATTTGTTGATGCTGAGAAAATCATCTGGAGAAAACAGAAAAAAAGACATCAAGGACAGAAGGGGAGGCTTTGCGATTCGATTAAATTCCTGCGCTGTTAAATCAATGTCAGCAAGCCACCTGAAACCTCCTTTCACATTTAGTGTCAGATATAAGCATGCAGGGGGAGGAGGAAAAGGATTTCACCCTTTATTTTTCAACCCACATTTCTCCCAAGATAAGAGACTAAAGTCGTGGTCGGCAAACTGTGGCTTGCGAGCCACATGCGGCTCTTTGGCCCCTTGAGTGTGGCTCTTCCACAAAATATGACGGCCTGGGCGAGTCTATTTTGAAGAAGTGTTGCTAGAAGAAGTTTAAGTTTAAAAAATTTGGCTCTCAAAAGAAATTTCAATCGTTGTACTGTTGATATTTGGCTCTGTTGACTAATGAGTTTGCCGACCACTGGACTAAAGTAATGACACACTGTAGGAGAATTCTCTACAAAACTGAGAAAAACATGAAACCTCAGAGCCAGGGAAAAAAAAAATCTTATTATGCCTAAAGCGACAATATGGGCAAAATCAATTTTCTTTGAGATAAAACATTAGCATCTGCATTATCCCAACACTGGAGTAGAATTCAAGATCTGAGGATGAAAAGTAAAATAGTTTTCTTCATATTTTTAAAGAAATAACCTTTTTATCATTTGAAGGTTTGTTGTGTGATTTTTCTTCATCATTCTTTTTTCTGTCACTAGCTTCTCGGTCACTGCAGAATAAAAAAGGATAGGGTAGTTTTTCCAGGATTATTATCGAATTTTTTAAACCAAGTATTTCTGCAGTTCTAAACATTAACAAATTCAAGAGTTTTTTCATGCTTCAAAAATACCTAAAATAGTTTTGTTTGATTTTTTACTAATGAATTCTGCTTGTTGGAATTTTCATAATGTATGGCAATGCTTTCAACTTTCCTCAATCCAATTACTATGCTGTCAGAATCATATGATCCTCTCAGGCCATTACTCTTTTCCCCTAGTAGAATCTACTTATGGGTTTCATATAGAGAGTTGCTTCATTTCTCCTTTTTACTTTTCTAATTAAAGCACAACTAAACTCTCCAGTATTGATTGTTCATTATATAGTTTTAGTGCTTTAAAGTTTATAAGCATGTTTAATATTATCTCCTCAAATGCCCATAAAAACTGTATTGGGAAATTATTGTTCCCTTCACATACAGGAGGAGCCGAGGCTCTGTAAAGGGAATTGACCTGTCCCACGTTACTCAGCTGATAAGCTTCCTCTTTGAAAGCCAATAATTTGGGCACAATCCACTAGCTCTCCCCGCTATCCCACATGCTGCTCAACATCACAATGAATTTCTTGTGAGGGTGCTCTAGAAACTTACTGTCCTCTTCTCAAGGGAGGAGCTGTTATTGTATTTGTCACATGTGACTCTAAGTGCCTGGATTTTTAAATTAGGAACTGGTTGGGCTTTCTTTTGGCCATCAGGCACAACATATCCAACTGACCAATAAACCTCCTCACGTACAAGATGCTCTGACACATCGCACACTTGTTGACGTGCATCTTCCCATATGGACCTCGGACCGGGTCATTTTCTCTGGTGCACAAGAGCTTTCCATCTCTCACCAAGCTCCGGAATTCATGGCACTGGTCCTGCCAAAAGGAGCAAAGCAAGATGTTAATAGTCTGGTCTGAAGAACTGAAAACAGGACTGGCTGGTAAGGTCTAAACTCAAAACACTTCAGGGAGACATCTAGAGAAAATAAAATTTTAGAGATGGGATGTGTTTTAAAGGCACTTTATTCAATATATGCTCAGGAAGTTAGGATCCTCTCCACAACATCCCTCTCAAATAACTGTCTTTCCCCAATGGAATTTGCCTTCTAAGGCAGCCCATACCATTTTTATGCCGTTTTCTATTAGGCTGAGCCCAAAACCTGTCTCTCTACAACTGCACCCATTACTCCACACAGAAAAAATAACCCCAGAATGAACTAAAAGATGCTGTTTGGGCAAAACATACTAAAATGTAAACTTTTAGCTTTGTTCCCCAATAACAAAAAAATTTTAATCAAATCTGCATTATATTCCAGGTTCTTTGTTGGGTACTCTGATAGATTTCTTAGTTGTCATAAAAACCCTACAATAAACAGCATTATCCCCATTTTACAGATGAGAAATGTAAGGCTTGGAGAGAATAAGTAACTAAAGTCAATGTTGGATTTGTGATAAAAAAAATCTGCTCATAACCACACTGTTTTCCTTTTCTTCATTGCTTTTACCTGGCAGAAAATGAAACTCCTGTATATTTGTGAGAAAATGAAACTATTTCGTTCCTAAAAAGAAGCCAAAGGAACTGGGTCCACAGGATCTGGCCTCGGTTGAAAGCTTTGGACATCTATAGAAGTTTTTCTTGAACTTCTGTTAAGCCCAAAGAACCAAAGTAGATATGTGGAAAGAGTACCTTAAAAATACTGCCAGTAATTTAGATTATACTTATCCTTCTTTCTTTAAATTGTGATGTCCATAGACCACTCTATAGCTGCTTTTGCTGAGCATTTAAAATTTTTTCTGGAATTCAATATCTGATTAACATATTAAATGTTTCACAGCTATCATTTTTAAAAGCTACCAGAATGATTTCCCTTTCCAGGTGCTCAGCATACAATACATATATGTTTATGATAGCATTCATCTTCCTGTATTGCAACCTTTGCTTTATGGGTGCAATGTCTGGATCTTCCATTTATTCTGTCTGTAGTTATCTTCTCTGAGTTTTTCTGAACTGTAAAATTGGAAAAATACCAGCCACTGCATAGATTTGGGGTTGGTTTAAATATGATAATGCAAATGCTTTGTAAAGCTTATTTCACTTTGCATGAGTAGATAAGACTACAGCTCCCTTTTTGCCACACACACACACACACACACACACACACACACACACACACAATATCTGGACATTTTTTATATATACATACAGAGAGAGGATTTTTTTGTTTTCCATTCTTAAAATAGATAATTAATAATTGAAAAAAATTGACCAGGATTACAAATAGAATAAATGGCCAGTAGATATCACTTGAAGTTGTATAATAAAGCCTTTTCGCAAAACCATTTATTTACCAAAATGCATAGCAGATATTCTCAACATATTTTTAAAAAGATAACTACTACTAAGTTTCATTTTGTTTAGTCAGTATAGACAGTGAAAAGTTGCCTCATTAATGGGAAAACTTTCCTGGGGAAATTTTACTCTTCTAATTGGAGCTCAGAGATGGGTTATAAGAAAGGGTGCTGTGTCATATATTTCGTAGGTGTTGTAAAACATTGACATCATGGGTTAAAGTACAAAACTGAACACAAGATGGCACTGTAATGCCAAGTCGAGAATTTATCATCATGAGCTCCAATGATACATGCTTTCTTATTTGTAACTTTCACTTGGTTATTTTGTTTTTGTCTTAAAACTTCAGAAAAAAAATTTACTTGATAACAACAATAATTTGACAACTGTCACTGGCCCTATAGATGGTCGTAATTGCATCAGAGGTGCTCTTAGGGCATTGATTAACATGCTATTTCTTTGCAAGACATGGCCATGTCTTTCTTGTTTACCATTATTATAGTTATAATGACTACAACAGAGTAGGCATTTCATAAATATTTGTTGGATAAATTAACCATACAAACAACCATCAAATTTAAGTATTGACATATATTACCTGTTTTTCATTGCTCCTTTCTGATGTGTTTTGCCTGTCGTTGTCTTCTTTCTTTTTTCTTTCAGCTGCTTCCCTTTCCCTGGAGGAAAAGAATGGAAAGAAACATTTCAACCAAAGTGGACAACCACTCATTAATTACTAGATCTGTCTTTAAAAATGTGTCATTTTCGTCCTGACGGGTTTGGCTCAGTGGATAGAGCGTCAGCCTGCGGACTGAAGGGTCCCATGTTTGATTCCAGTCAAGGGCATGTACTTTGGTTGCGGGCATATCACCAGTAGGAGGTGTGCAAGAGGCAGCTGATCGATGTTTCTCTCCCATCGATGTTTCTGACTCTCTATCCCTCTCCCTTCCTTTCTGTAAAAAATCAATAAAATATATTTTAATTAAATAAATAAATAAATAAATAAATAAATAAAAATGTGTCATTTTCTCAAATTGATGAGAAATGATCATTATACTTTAAGACTCACAATTAAAGGCCCATTTTTAAAACTTAATTTCTTTATTGTTTTGAGTATTACATAAGTCTCCTTTTCCCCCATTGACCTCTCCCCGGCCACCCCACGACCAGCACATGCCCTCACAGCCTCCCCCCCCCCTATTGTCTGTGTCCATTGGTTGTGCTCATATGCATGCATACAAGTCCTCTGGTTGATCTCTTGCCCCCTCTCTTTTACTCCCAACCCCCCACCCCCGTCTTCCCTCATAGGTTGCTTCTATTACTCTGGTTCTATTTTAAAGGCCCATTTTGGAAAAAATACTCACAGTTTTTCCTTACACATTGCACACTTATTGCCATGTGTCTTGCCATTTGAATCACGGACAGGATCATTTTCTCGGGTGCAGATAAGTTGTCCATTTTTCATTTGGCCTCTAAATTCATCACAGGGATCCTGAAAAGAATGGAAGATTACATTAGGTATGACTGTTTTCATACAGTATTTGATTGGGCTTTGAAATCTGAAGATTTGGGCGGCTCTCTCTATGGAGCATGCCCATGCCTTTCCCTTTCCCTCAGGCATATCTTGCTTCTCTCTTTCTCCTAAGTTCTAATGGCCTTTATTTTGCTGCTGTAACTTGTTCCCTGAGCCCACGCAGCTCAGCTGGCTCATTTCTTCCATGGCTCACTTCTCCTACCTCTATGACTTTCTAAATAAACTCTTGCTTGTATTTGGGGGGGGGCGGGGGCGGGGAGGGGATGGGGGAAGAAGAAAATCTGAAGATTTTGACTCAAAATTTTACTAGGCTGTTGAGAGAATTAAATAAACTACTATTTATAAAAGTGCTTTGTAAAGTATAAGACTGTAAGATTTCCATTTGATATTAAATTTCCACACTGAACAAGTTACCAGTGATATTTACATTAATGATGGCTTCTGATCTAAGGGCAAGATCTTGGTTGGCAACAATGACACTTCTTTCCACATATTTTTGATAGCCAAATGTTGACTTATAGAAAGACCATTCTTGCCAAAACCTAGTTAATGACTCACCTTTCCTGATGCTGATTCAGTCCCATTTGCTCTATAGCCAGAATACGTATTTTTTCCATCTGCTTGTTTTTCCCTAGAAAAGAATCAATAGTCATCTTGTTAACAGGTTTAGTCATCTTGTACTCAGGTTTCAAAGGCCCCTTAGAATTTATGTATCTTAGATCTCTTCCTGAACAGAGAATGTCTCTGCATGTCCCCATCATTGACAGCCAGCGGGGTTATTAAGAAGCTTCCTCGCCTGGCTGGTATGGCTCAGTGGTTGAGCGTCGACCCATGAACCAAGAGGTCCCCGGTTCAATTCCCAGTTATGGCACATGCCCAAGTTGTGGGCTTGATCCCCAGTAGGGGGAGCACAGGAGGCATCTGATCAATGTTTCTCTCTCATCGATGTTTTTATCTCTCTATCCCTCTGCCATCCTCTCTCTCTAACATCAATAAAAACATATTTTAAAAAAAGCTTCTTCATCACAGGTAGATATTCTAGGTAGATCAACTCAAGTAATTTTAAAGTCTCCTTTATTTATTTATGTCCAAATATATCTCCCTGTAATTTCTATCCTTTAGTCTTATTTCACATTTTCAGGACAACACAGAACAAGCCTGCTGATTCATTACATCTTTCTGATATTAACCCTTCAGATATTTAAAGCAAGTTTCAGGTCTCAAAGTCCAGCTTCCTCAGTTATTTCACCTTTTCATCATAAGTTGTAATTTTTAATTCCCCATTAACTCACCATTCTGCTACCTTGATTTGTAGGTCAACTTATTATAATGTTATTTTTTAAAAGTATGGAGCCCATGATAGAAGAAAGATGGAGAAATAACTTAGGATCATGTGTTTTTTAACCTCTTACCATTCCTTAGGGGAAGCAGGAGAAATAGTATTTTGGAATTAACAAAAAGAATAGTTTTCATGTAGGGAACTAGGCATTCATTCAGGAGGACTATGTGGCTATCTTTCAGACATGCCTGTTAATAGAAGTACTCACAGTATCTCTTTACACATGGAACACTTATTGTTGTATGTTTTGCCATTAGCATCACGTACGGGATCACTCTCCCTGGTACAGCTGAGTTTTCCATTTTTCATATTATCCCGAAACTCAGCACATTGGTCCTAAAAAGAGAGAAGAGAACAGGTTTTCTGGATTACGTGGTCTGTTGTATCATTATTAAATTTGTTAAACAATTTGAGTAAGGAATGTTCTTATCAACCTTCTCTTACATGGAATATAAGATCTAGGATTGCTATCTACAGGAAAAAGTGGGCTGGGACCACCCATATCCTATGATGGTCAGTTGTCATGCCTAATTTTGCTGCTTTTAATGTTCCACACAGGGAAATGACAAAGTTGGTGAAATTTAACAGCATAGATCAAGGGTCAGCTATCACATAACCTACAGGACTAATCTGTCCTGTTGCCTGCCTGTTCTTATATACAATGTTTTATGTATAAAATTTGAAATACCCTCATTCATTCTAGATATTATTTATGGCTGCTTTCCCACAACAATGTCAGAGTTGAATGTTGCAACAGCCACTATATGACCCACAATACCCAAAATATTTACTATCTGGACTTTTAAAAAATTGCTGACCTCTGCTGTAGGAAGGAAAAAGGAATGTTGGGAGAAAGTATAAAGTTATGCAAAATGCCAAGGAAGATATACTTGAGCAGAGTATAGAGAAGACAGACAAAGGTTCTTCATAGGTCTATTACTTGAGAATGAGAACTCAGCCTCCTAAAGGAGAAAAGACAGAAAAAGAGAAACACCAAAATTTGTCAAAGGCAAATATTGGGCCTGTGTCAGATCTAGAAGTGAAGAAATGGTCTTGATATCCCAAGGTTGTAAGGAGAGGAATAGGGGGGCTATAATCTTATGAAATTGTGTTCACACACTCAAGGCGTGGGCTTATATGCAACACTGTCATGCTGACATTTAAGAATATCTCAGGAAATATGCTAAACACTTGCCTGAATTATTGTATATTATCCCTGTAAGAGTACTGCTAAGTCAGGGACACTAGGGTTCAGTGAGATGAAGTAACTGATCGAATGCTTCACAAGTCTTAAGTGAAAGGGGCAGAGTTGTGCCCAAATTATCTGATCCCAAAAACTATGCTCTTTCACCATATTATGCTGCCTTGGACCAACAGAAAATATACCTCAACAAAGTGACTGCATTCAGGGAAAGCAAGAAAAATAAAAGAAAATGAAGAGCATGTAACACTGATGTGAAACCACGTTTACACCATGTTCTCTCCTGTGATCCATATTGACATGAGAGCTAGTCTGTAGAAAGAGAAGCCAGGAGACTGGGATAAGGCCATCACATTGATTATTCCAGGTATGAAGAGGACACAATGAGCACTGGAGAGACTAAAAATTGCTGAGGTATTACCCTAATGTTTTAAGGGGACGGCCCACTGTTCTTCCAAGGACATTTTCACACTCAGCACTGCACACATTCACTTTGTACCATAGCCTTTGCCATGGTCCTACTGTCAATGAGTGAGCTCACCCTGGTTATGAAATTAGAGGTATCTCTCACCTGAGCTTTCCCTCCACCACCACCGTTGGAACCATGCTCTGTAGCAATTCTTTGCTTTTCTGCTTCTTTTCTCGTTCTTTCTTCATTTTCTTTCTGGCTGGAAATTAGAAAGTGGGAGGCAGGGGATAATAGATTACAGAGTGGAGTGCATGCCTATGCATTTCTCATCATTTGGCCAAATTAGATTGGTACAGAATTCACCAGCACTTATTGAACATCTAGTATGTTGCAGGCCTTCTTCGAAAATAAAAAGATGAATTATGCGGAGTCCTCATTGCCATAGAAGGAAACCAATATATACAAATCACAAACAAGACCAGTTGAGCAATTAATTAGTATTTCATAAAGGCTCACTGAATCTCCAGGTATTTCTCTCAATTACTTCATATTTAAGAGGTCCAAAAATAACTATCTTCTTTACCGAATGTGTCCTTACTCCTGATTCTCTCCCTTCCATGAAGAACAAAACACTGCAGTCACCTCTCACTGCTCCCTCTTGGTCGGCTCAGATAGCTGTTGCCACATAACAACGATTTCACCTTCACAGTATCTCCCATGCTGATCCGCTCGCCTTCTATCCTATTTCCCGGGCTCCAGTGACTTTACACTGGGTCTTTGCGAACCTCTACCACCACCCGGAGTATTCTTAATTTTAGTCCCTCCCTTCTGTTATTCTCCTTTATACTGCTGACATATGAATCTTCTTAAAGGAATCATATTCATCTACTACTTAAAAATTTAGCAGCCTTTCCACTCTATATAGGATTGACTGAAAATCCTTGATCTGGCATTCAAAGATGGTGAAGTGGCTAAGTATTAACTAAACTTAAAAACTTGCACTTTACTGTACATATAACAGTTTTCTTAATTTTACATCTTTACCTATGCTGTTCCCTTCTTTTGCTCTCATTCCTTTCAGTCCTGTCCTCATATTATCCAAATTATAAGGTCAAGTTCTATAGCTGAACTATTAACTTTCCCTTCCCTGAAGTAGTATAACATATTGTCTACCTCATTTTTCATTTAGCAGCATATTATATTAACTAATGCCCATGTCTATGTCTAATGAACTATATGATTTCTTGAAAGATTCTTTCATTCATCTTTGTAAAACCATTATACACATTATACATTGTAGATGTTCAGTAAATGACTGTTGAATGACAAATAATGTAGTTGTACTTCCAAACATTGTGTAAAGAGCTAATTTTCATTTCCTAAAAATGTGGTATTTTCAAAAATATAGATAGAGTAGTTAGATTGCTTTTAAATTGGCATGTTTTCTTCCCAGAGGAAATTTAAAAATAATCCAGAAAAGGGATCCAATGATAGCAAAGGACTAACAATTCTATCGAGACAAATGTTGTGATCTATTGATAGGCTCCACCCCAGAACTAATGGAGAATATAGTAACAATCTAATATATTGTCTATTTCTAGAATTGCAATATTTATTATCTCCCAGCTCTTTGCCTCCCCAACTCTGCTGACCCACAGCAGGGGCTTCCTTTGTACACTCACAAGACTGATTTACACATGGCACACTTGTTGCCATGGGTCTTGCCATCTGGACCACGCACAGGATCATTTTCTCGTGTGCAAAAGAGATTTCCATTTTGCATTAGGCTCCGAAATTCACCGCATGTATCCTAAAAGGAGGAGAAAAGGTAAGAGCCTGAGTATTTTCTTGGAAATTGCTTTGTTGGGTTCCTAATAAGTGCTTCCTAGAAAAAAAAGGGAAAATGACCTAAGGATTTCTTTTCTGGCAATTGTTTTGCTCAATCCCTACTAAGCACACAGGACTTAAAAGGTGGCATATCTTCCCCCCCCCCCCCTTGAGATTTAGTCCCTGAATTCAGACTGAAGTTGCAATCACAAGCAAGCAATAATCTTTTAATAAAGTGGGTTCTCTGAGGACTGGTCACATTTCTTACTCTGGGTTTTATTGTCCATCTCTGTATAATAATAAAAAAAACACACCACAAAACACTGGACACATCATAGAAGAAAAAAAAAAAGGGTTTAGATAGAACTTCAAAGTTTATCTGGTCCAACCATCATACTATATCTAAATCCCCTTTATATCATGCCCGCCAAGAAGTTACCTAATTTGCACAGGAATACCTGAGGAATAAGGAATCCATTACCCTCCATATAGTTCATTCCAAAATTTCTATTAGATTGTTCTAACAAATTAGCCATAGTGCTACTTTTGGAGAATCTTAGAAAATAATAAATCCTATAGGATCCCTAGTCTTAGGTTTGATTCTTCTAAGATGTCATTACAATTAGGATGAGTATGTTTCTTTAGACCAGTAAACAAAGTCCAATTATTTTACTTCCCTCAGAGAAACTGAGAATAATTTTCTTCACATGTTTGGAGAAAGCTTTCTTGTCCTTCTCCCTGTGTTCTCTTCCAAGAGCTAAACATCCAAGATACTCAGTCATTCTGTTTCAATCATCTGTACCATTTCTCATTCTGAATTCTTCCCCTTTCCTAAAGAATCTAACATAATATGCCAGGTGTGTCTGGACAGGCACTAACATTTTGACAGCTATTGCATACTGTTAATTACAATTCCAGTCTGCCATCAAGAGACCTCAGATGGGGGGGTGCCTCTCTGTGCCTCAGTTACCTCACCTATAAAATGGAAGTGTATTCCACTTGGTTAAAATAATAAAGACCATTATGCATTAAGTATTCCATATATGTCTTGGGTTGTTAAGAGAATAACATGAAATAATACACATGACTGACATCTCAGAGGTACTCAGAAAATGTTCGTTCCAGAATTATCTGAGGAATTAATAGAGAGTAAGAAATCACTTAAGATCATAGAGTATCAATTAGGATTGACTTTGAGGGGTTTTATTTGTTGGTTTGCATCTTTTAGTTCAAACTCAATGAGGACAAAAGTGAGTTTTTCTCCCAGCTCTGCTTTAAGGTTTGCCGCCAGATTTCCTAACTGGTCATAGTTATCAAAAAGAAATGTGGTATGAGAGGACAGTTTGTTGGTAGTAGCTAATATGAAATAAGAAATAGTCTGATTCTGAAGAACTTCCTCTTGTAGATGTTGAAAAGTGATCAGATGAGCATATCATATCATTTTAAAATCCGGACCCACAATTGTGGGGAATAAACTTGTAAAAAAAACAACTATCAAGCAGAATTCCAAGTGTGATACTTTTGTTTAGAAATTATTTTTAATGTCAATAGTTTTTGGTGGGGGCAAGAAAATGATCCCAAAATTGGAAAAAATCTAACTGGAATTAGTCCTTTTAAATCAAGAAAATATTATTTGGGAAAGTTGCTTTTCTATTTTCCCCCAAACTGCTGGCACCAGAAATATTTAAGGGTAAAGCAAGAAACAAACCCAGTTTGACCAAATGTGGCCATCTAAAAACTGCATGGTGGGATAGAAATAACGCTAGATCAATGGACACAAGACACTCGGGGGGTGGGATGAGGGCATGTGCCAGGGGGTAGGGGAGGCTGGGGGAAGGTCAATGGGGGTAAAAGGGAGATATATGTACTACTATTTGTAATACTTTAAACAATAAAATTAAATTAAAAAAAAAGAAATAATGCTAGATCGGTATCAGGGAGTCCAGGTTTGGATTCCATTGTTTCCATGTTTCAATTGTAAAAACTCTGAAATATGAAGTCATGGATTCTGACATCAATATCCCCATTACGTTTCTAAGCAAGTACTTCTTTCTATCTGCTTTAAATTGTCACTTAAAAATATGGGAATAAGTTAAATTAGGTGTTTGCAAGTAAAACTATGGCCTGGGAGCAAATATGGCCCACCAGAGTTTTTGCAAATAAAGTTTTATTGGAACACATCCATGCGCATTTGCTTTAGATCTACAATAGCAAATAGAGACTCTGTGACAGAGAGCAAACAACCACAATATAAAATATCTACTTTCTGGCCCTTTAAGAAAATTTCTTCAACCCCAGGACTAAATGAACCTTGAGTTCTCTCACACAGGCTTCAGTAATTTCAGGAATTATTTTTAAAGAGAAACTACAAAACCTCATTCTTTCACTGTGGTCTGAACACTCCAGGACAGTTACCTTTTCGGTTTCTCTCTTAACTTTTGTTCTGGATTCAGCTTCTTTTTCTTTTGCTTCTTGCTGGCTATAGGAGAGAATGGGTGGAAAGAATCATTCCCAGCACCCAGTACATATTATCCTAAAGGGGAAGTCTCTCCAGATAGAAATATTCCATTCCTTCCATATCACAACCAACTGAGCTTGGGAGTAAAAAGGCAAATGCACACCCCCGGATTATTCTTGCTTTTAGTGTTGCTTAAACAATAAGACATGCCACAGTGAGCCAGCAAATACATTTTCACCATATTTCTTTTAGAAAATAGAGATTTGTCCTTCTCCCCAGAATGCAGCTAGAATACTTAAAAACAGTGACTAGATATTAGCAAATTTTCAACTGATAGGCCCAATGATTACATCTTTAGGTTATTCATGACAGTACGTATGCAGAGAACAGAAATCTCCATCCTTGTATGCCATTAGCTCGGGGGAGTTTCCCCTTAGCACATGGTCCTCCCTTGATGGTGATTCAAGTGCCTTTCAGAGCACTGATACAAAGAAATGCACTAACTCTAGGGCTTTATCATAGGAAACCCCCAAACTCAATTCAAAGATAGCCTTCAATTTCTACCTCCTAGAGAAAACCTCCAATATCCTCTCTGTTGCCCGCCCCAGATGAAGGTATCATCTCCAATCACCAAATCACCAATTGGCTGAAAATCTACTCACAAGAAGGCCTCGCACATGGAACAGGTGTTTCCATGGATTTTCCCATCCAGGCCCTCAATGGGGTCATTCTCTCTGGTGCAGGGAAGTCGTCCATTCCTTATATAGTTACGGTATTCACTGCACAGCTCCTGCCAAGAATCAGGTAACTAAGTATTAGAAAGCTTCCTCACATTACCCCTTTGAAAACTATGATATAATGAACCAAAACATAATTGTAAATGGAAAAGGTGATGCAGAAGATTGATAATAGCCAAGATGCTTTTCAGAGGCCCAGGTCACACATTATTTGGAATATAAGATTGTTGTTCCATATATTATTAGAAAACCTTCAATTCAATGTAAATATTATTCTCTGCTTGGCAGCAGGAGATATATAAAGAAGTATAATTTATTGTTCCTTTTGTAAGGAAATTTGTGGGAAGCACGACAATAGCTCCCAACCCCCAAATTTGTATGAGCCCTAGTACCCAGGGCTTGTGAATATATCACCTTAGGGCAAAAGGAATTCGCAGATGTGATTGAAGATGGGAGACTGAGATGGGTAGATTATCCTGGAAAATTCTAGTGTGCTCAATGTAATCACAAAGTTCAGCCCTTAAAACTGGGAGAATGAGACAGATGAGATAGTGAGAGGGAGACATGACAGCAAAAAAAAATAGAGATGCAATGTTGTTGAATGACGAAGGGGGTTCAAGAGCAAAGGGACATGAATGGCCTCTAGATGCTAGAAAAGCAAAGAGACAAACTGTTCCCTGGATATTCTAGAAATGAACACATCCTACCAATCCTTTGATTTAGCCCAGTGAGATGTGTGCCAGACTTCTAGCCTAAAGAACTATAAGTCAATAAGTCTGTATTATTTTTAAGCTACCAAGCTTGTGGTAATTTGTTAGAGAAAATAATTTTTATTTTCTTTTGAAGAAATACATAGAAGCATTTATAAGTTAGAATACAACAAATTAGATAATTGAGAAATAAAGAAAAATTATTGGCATACAAGATGATAGAGCTATTAAGTATATTGTATAAATGGAGAAAATCTTCAGGGAGTCCCTAATACTGATTCTGAGCCATGAAAATTGGTCAGAATTTTGATGGACAGAGGAAAGGTACATTCATGACTGAATATGAGTAAGACCGTGTAGAAGGTAAAATTCATTGTATGTATAATATTGAGGACTTTAGATATGTGGGGGGCTGTGCTGTTATATACTAATGGATAACTTCCTTGAGATGTCATTAAAAAAATAATAAAATAGTGTCTTTCTGTTATTAATGAGAAAACTAAGACACAAACATGTCAACCGTTTGACCACTGGTGTGGAGATGGATGAAGCCAGAATTTGAACCCTGACAGTCTGAGTCCAGAGTCATGTTTTTAACCTCAACTTTATTGAGTCCATAAGAATGGGAGCCCTGAATTAATGCTTGGCAAGAAGCAACAAGGTGACCAGTACGTCTGGACAAGGGTAGCAATGGGTAGAATCATAGGAAATGAGGTCTGAGAGGTGGCAGAGGTCAGATTGTGTATGGCATTGGAAGCCACTAGAATGACCTTGGTTTTTATTCTGAGTGAGATGAGAAGACACTGGGTAGCATAACCTGTCTTATATTTTTAAATAATTACTTTAGCTTTAGAGTTGGGAGTAGATTGTAGGATGCAAACATAAGAGTGGGGAGAAGAAATGAGATCTTCCAAATTAGAAAAGGATAAAGAAAATAAGTAATAAAGATCTGAGGCATAGCCTATGGGAAAATTACAAATTGAAACAGCATGTAAAATCTAAAATACATCATGGGCATTAAAGCTAGAACTTGTGGTCCAATTGCTTGCTCTCAAATTACTAATTATATACAGTCCTGAACTTCTTATCTGAGCCTCTGAATCCTCTTCTATAAAATACAGATAGTAATACATTCCTTGAATGATTACTACAAAGATCAGTCATAAAATTGTTAGACCACATTGCATACAGTAGCAATGAAATAATTAATAGCCATCACCATTATCATTGTCATTATCGTCGTTGTCATCATCACCTCATTATCATCATCATGGAGATGTTAAGAAGCAAACCCAAGGCTAAATGATGCTATGGAGTAATTTCTCCAAAATCTCACAGAAAATTAATTGGGATGAAAACTTAGGTAATTTTCTTTCTTTAACTAATAAACACCTTTACATGACACGGTATGGGGGAAATCTAAAATCTTCCTCTATTGGATTGCATTCAGACAACAAGACAATCTGCATGTACTTCTTTATTGGGATAATATAATTCACATGCTTAGAGAAAAGGGTGGTTGACCTCATCTCAAATGCACAAGCAACTAGATCCAAGTTGTTATGAATAAACTGAACCGGAAGAAGGGATCTTCATATACATGAGGATCCAAATACATATTCTCAGTTTGAGAAGTGACTACAGACACTAGGATTGGGAGGAGGGAGCAAGGCCTGGCTTAATAAGAATTTAATAGGTGAGCAGCTCCGATGACCTGAAATACCTACCTGTACTGCTTCTCTCTTAAATTTCTCAGCTTCACCTTTCTCCTTTACTTCCTTGTCAGTGTTTTTCTTCTCTTCTTCTTCAAGCTCACTGCAATAAAAAAAGAAGATACAAGCTAAATACAATTTTTCATTCTCTTTGGTAATGTATTTTTCAGAAGGAATGAGGATCTTTCAGACCAAAGGTCAGATTCAGTCTTCAGTACAATTTTATCCAGTTCAAGAGGTGCTAATACTTTGCCCATTTATGCAGATAAATTCAGTAGTTCCCAGCATCATTTAAAAATTAAAACCAGCATGATTTTTTATCAGTATGTGAACTTGAGGTGGTCTTTTTTCTATTAGTCTGTGCCTTCAACCAAGAAAGCCTCAACTGCCTTGATTTTTTTAAAAATTGTGAAACTTTTCCTGTTTAAACAACTACCACATCAATGTTAAATAAAGGGATGAAACCAAGTCAAAAAATGGGTCCATAATCAAAATAAACCATGTTTCACTATAACATAAAAATTATAAATATTATTTTAATGGCATTAATAATATTCAAGTTGAAATTCAAGTTTTAGAGTGCAATAATGATTTAAGCCCAAGAAGTTTCAACAACTAATATTTGGAGGTTGATCATGAGCCTGACTGACATTCTTGCCATTTTCTACTAACATGAAGCATAGTAAAGCTGGAAAATATCCTTAGCCTTTATCACGTCTAACCTAGTCATCACCTCACTAGCAAATCCAGCAGGTGAGAGAAAAGCCCTAATTTCTGCCCTGCCCTGTTAATCTCTTTTTAAGGAATTTAAATCCTATACTTAACACTGGAAGAAGACATGGGAAAGTTAAGGAGCAACACTAACTTTGCACCTCTTTCAGGAGATATTATTTAAATATTTTTCTCAACATTTATTTTAGCTTGAGGCTCGATAGGAGATTAGGAGTCTAAGGAGGAGAAGAACTAGAGGTGGTAATATGTCATTAGAGCCTCCTGTATTTTTTTTATTTTTATTTTTTGTTAATCCTCACCAGAGGATATTTTTTCCATTGCTTTTCAGAGAGAGTGGGAAGGAAGGAGAGAGGGGGAGAGGGAGAGAGAGATATGTGAGAGAGAAACATGGATTGGCTGCCTCCCAAATGCTCTCCCACCAGGGACTAGGGAGCAAACCCACAAACCAGGTATGTGCCGTTGACTAGGAATAGAACCTGCAACTCTTTGGTGTGCAGGCTGATGCTCTAACCGTCTAACTAAACTGGCTAGGGTGAGCTTCTCCTGTATTGTCCCACACAATGGAATAACACAATGGCCTATTAGGCCCTGGACCTGGCTTACCAAGAAGACATTTTAATAAACAGCTATGACATGGGCCTGCCTCTTAGGAGTTTAACTCTCTACACTAAACCACATCTCAGAGTATTTATTCCACCTGTGTATAGTAATATTTCTGAAAGGATAAATATGATTCTCTCTAGTCCATTTCTTATTCAGGTTACTTTAAGAGTCTTTATATACCAGACCCACAGACCTTTGTCTAAATGGTTTTCCCTTAACCAATATCTGAATATACTCACAGAATCGTAAAATGTCAGGGGTTGGAGAGAGACCAAAGAGATCATCCCACCCAGATTATCAAAATTCTGCTCACTTTGTTATTAATGATAATTATCAAATGTTAAGGAAATTTTGGCACTAAATTAAGACATTTTCCCCCATTGCTTAATTAGGAGATAGAAGGATTATTAAATAGAGAATAACATTGTCACTGTGATTCAACATTACCTAATGTCTTGTCCAAGTGCTTTTAAAATTACCTAGCATACAGTATATAATCTATACCTCTCTGAAAAAAAAATGTGAGATTCAGGGATGATTAATGATGAAGAAATTACATGGGAGAGATAGGGGTAGATACTCACAACACAGCTGCACACATAGCACACTTGTTTCCATGCATTTTGCCATCTGGGCCACGGACAGGGTCATTCTCCCTGGTGCATATGAGCATTCCATTCCTCACTTGGCTCCGAAACTCATTGCAGAACTCCTGGAAAATGAAGAAAATATTTTCTCAGAGAAGTTTTCTACCCTTCTTGTACCTGTGCCTATTAAGAGAAATAGGCAAAGAGTAAGAAGGAAAAATCAGTAAGTCTTTTCAAAGCTCATGTCACAGACTCAGAATTGTCCTGGCACTAAAATGGATCTGTAAACATCCTCATCATTCTCCTGAGGGTGCTTACCATCCAGTTGTAGAAGAAGGCTGATACGATTGATAAAGAACAATATATATGGTGTGTTGCACATCAGTCTATAAAAGCTATGGAAGATCAAAGGTGAGAAGAATCAATAGGCCTCAAAAGAGAGGAACTGATAATATTGCTGAGCCTTCATGAGGAAGAAAGGAAATCTTTCCATTTGCAACAATTTGGATGCAACTTGAGGGCACGATGCTAAGTAAAATAAGTGAGGCAGAGAAAGACAAATACTGTATGATCTTACTTCTATGTGGAAATGAAAAAAAAAAAAAAAGCCGAATTCATAGAAACAGAAAGTAGAATGTTACCAAAGGATTGGAGGGCAGGGGGGAAAATGGGGAGATGTCAGTCAAAGGGTACAAACTTCTAGTTATAAGTCAAATCAGCTCTGGGGACCTACCATACATGGTGATTTCACTTAACAATACTGTATTATATGCTTAAAAGTTGCTAAGAGTATATCTTAAATGTTCTTATCACACACACACACACACACACACACACACACACATATAAATGTAATTCTGTGATGTGATGGAGGAGTTAACTAAAACTATGGAGGTAATCATTTCAAAATCAACACATTGTACACCTTAAACATATACAATGTTTTATGTCAATTATGTCTCAAGAAAGCTAGGAAAAAATAAGAACAATGTGCAAAAAAAGAACATTGCTGAACTTTGATTTGTCTTTAGAGCCTGAGAAAAAAAGAGAAAAAGATGCTCAACTAAGAAATAAATATCATCTGGAGAAGATGACACCTTTCAGGGAGTTACTTGTTAAAGTGGGGGCTGTAGACTTAAAACCGGAGCGCAACAACAGGAGTGGAGAGAAAGAGGAATGTGTTAGAACCATTTGAAAAATCTAAGACAACTTAACAACTCATCAGATATTATGGATAAAACAAATTTTCAATTCTAAATTACCAACAACAAAAAAAGGTTTCAGCTAACATAAAGTTATTGAGAAAGTGAGTCAGTTTAAAGGTAAACTTTTAAACTGTGTCAACTTTCCCCAAATAAATTATCAGGTTTATGCTTTGCAGCTATTGCTAGGAGATAGAATATATAAAGGTAAATATTATATAGAGCTCTAATATGACAGTAATCTAGCATCTACATACAGACAGATTTTGTTCTGCTACTTGTAAAATTATCTATATAATAAAAGCCTAAGCGACTATTATGGTGGAACGACCAGAATGACTGGTCACTATGATGCGCACTGACCACCAGGGGCAGCCGCTCAATGCTGGAGCTGCCCCCTGGTGGTCAGTGTGCTCCCACAGTGGGAGCAGCTGCTCAGCCAGAAGCTGGGCTCACAGCTGGCGAGTGCAGCAGTGGTGGCGGGAGCCTCTCCCATCTCCGTGGCAGTGCTAAGGAGCAGTGAGCCGAGCAGTAAGGAGCCTGCTGCTAAGGAGCAGCGAGCCAAGTGGTAAGGAGCAAGGAGCAGCAAGATGAGTGGTAAGGAGAGAGCAGGCAGGCGGTAAGGAGTGAGGGATCCTGGACTGTGAGAGGGCGCAGGCCAGGCTGAGGGACAAAGCCCCACCCCCCACCCCCAGTGCACGAGTTTCATGCAACGGACCTCTAGTAAAATTACAAAAGCATGTAGAAAAAGTACAGTGATTAAAATAACTAGAAAGTCAAAAATTTACGTAATAATCGTTAACTAGGAGTGAGAATAGTAGTATTTCTTCCATATTTGGGAAGCGACAAAGAAGAAACATGATAAATATTTGTGCATTTTTTTTGTAAATTGGACTAATATGAATGTTAGAGATCTTGTACTTTGTATTAGAAATAACAGAGATTTGAATTACATAAATTGAAATTAGTAAATTAAAAAGATTGATATTAACAATCTGTGCCTGACAACAGAAATTGAAGAAAAGCCAAATATGGAGACTATTCCTTACAAAGTTAATAACACTCCAATTTTCATGAAATGAAACTCAAAATTTGAATTATCATGCAACAAAATTGGTCCTTTGCAAACTCCTAATCAAGATCATTTTCCCTCAGGTTAAAGGTTTTCTTTGTTCATTTCAGGCATGAAAATTGCATAGGAAAACATTTCTGCTGGTGAGATAGCTAGAATGCTGTTACAGAGAGAAAGGCATAGCACTAGCATTCCTGAGGAAATTACCTTTGCAGCTTCTCTTTTAGCCTTTGCTCTTGCTCTTTCTTCTTGTTGACTATAAGTAACAGGATGAGGGGTGTGGGGAACAAGAGAAGATATGAATCTTAGTGCAGTAGAATAGATTCTTAACATTTACCAGTTGACCATTCATTGCTTTGACTATTCTCAAGTAACCCCAAAGATCCAGTCATTACAAAATTGTTTGTAATTTTATTGGAATAGATTAGAATGACTCACCTATCCTCAAGAGAATGAGATGCAAGAGAAAGTCCCTTAATGAATAAATCTGCTTAGCTTCCCAGCAAATACACTGCAATAAGAATTTCTTATTTGCTGATTATTTTGCATCTGCAGCAACTTTTTATAAAGTGGTAATATTTGGCTTTTGAGAGGCAATATAGCATGGTAGTTAGGAGGAAAAACTCGAGCCAAATTGCATAAAAAGCACAAGAATTCTTAATCTCTTTGTGGCTTCCTCATCTTTAATGGGGAGGATAACGGAGAGACAGGAAAGGTAGTAAGAATACTTTTTTCATTAGACTGCTATGAGCCTGAAATGAGTTGATACATGTAAAGCAATTAGAATAAGTATCTGGTCCATAACAAAATCATTGACAAGAGTGGTATAAGTGATTGGTATTCTCATCATTGTAATCATTATTAAGAGTGACTTCTCCAAAAACAGGATGGAAATGAAGTGAGAGTGACAGTTCTTAATCATTTTGGATAGCTAACAGTGTTGCATGCTGAGTTCAGTGAATGGATCTATAGAATAATTGAAACTATAATACAAGCAATTTAATCATGTTATATAGACAGAAAAATATAAAATAATTTGTGAAAATATTTTAATATGTTCCAATCAATGTAAAGCTTGTCCATTAATCAAATTAAATCTTTTTAAAAGTTTAAGAGAGTGTTTGAATATGATTTTTAAGTGTGCAAAAAAAGATTATGGAGGGAAGAATGATTCTCAAGAAAGTCAATACCCTTTACTAACATATCCATAAAATATGAGGTGAAAAAACTATTTATTTCTTTTGGATATGAAATTTTACAGTGATGGGAAAAATTATTTAAATAGCTCCAAAATTGTGAGGTTTCTCATACTTATTTAAAAGGAAAACTGATCTAAACTTTATCATGAGTCTTAAGTTAACTAAAAAATTCAAGAAGCATTTTCTTTCCATATAGGGAAATTATCAGGAAGTACCAGAGTTGACCAGTAGATGGCAGAATGACTTCCTTGTCACTGGGAGATTAATGTAGAAGTAAAGGAAAAAAGACTGAAACATGCCTAAATATAGCTAAATACAACTACCACAAGTTGATCATGGCTTTGCTAAATTATCATATACTGTCTACATCATACATTGAGAAATATTATCACTTTGTTTTTCCTGTGTTGATTTTTCTATCATTCACAACCTCTCTGAGCCTTTAATTTCCATCTAAAACTTATAATAATACAGAACTTATTTCATGTTTGTTGATAAGATTAAATGAGATTAGGTAGCAAAGCTCTTGGCAGGTACAAGACGATTATATGCATTCAATGAACGCTGATGACAATGAATACATAGTCATCATCTTGATTTCCATCTAACAGATGTTTAGTGTTTCCATGGCCCAAATACTATGGGATCAATCTTCTGGGTTCTGTTGTTTTCTACCAGAAAAGACTGCATGACTAAATCCTAAATCCAGAGATTCTGGTAGATAGAAAATAAATTGGAGTATCCCTTTGGACAAAGATCAAAAGACTTACAGAATTATAGGCTTGTTTCAGGGGACATAGCATGTCATTTATTGTACAGTTATACTGAGTCCCCTTTAAACGGTCATCCAATTCCTACACAAGAAAGTCACCATTCCCGAAGCAGCCTCTCCTTCTCTAACTGTTGCAAAGTTCATCTTCATGTTGCACTCAGACCTGTCCCCCAAAGCTCCCATCCATTTTAATTCTATTCCTTGAGGACACACAGAATGAGTAGACAGATAGTGAATTAAAATAAAATTTCCCAAATTTTGCTGTGTACCATAATGATATTTTACATGTAATCTCCTCCATTTCCTATGTCAGCTGGTAATCCTGCACAAAACTAAAGCAATGAGTAAGATTATCGTAGAATGTTTTCTTTTCTGAATAAAAGACTCTGAAATACCCTAAAAGAAATCATTCTGTTTCTTTTTACATCACAATAATTCCCTGAAAGTGCTCTACTTGCTATTTGGGGTTTGTGCTTTTTTTTTTTTTTTTTTTTTTTTTTAGCTTATTTAAATGTGACACGCAAAATTAAATGCTACACTGAAGAGGGAAATGTATTATTTGCAATTGTTTGACAATTTCTCTTAGTTCTATCTCCCCACTCCTTCAGAAGGCCTGAGCTTTACTCACAAGAAGACTTCGCACATGGAACAGGTGTTGCCATGCATTTTCCCATCTGGGCCCTGGATGGGGTCGTTCTCTCTGGTGCAAGGCAGTTTGCCACTCCTCACATACTTGCGGTATTCACTGCACAACTCCTGTGAAACAGAGGAGGCAAGTTTGAGGTATTGAACACAGGTTGGATCATATTACAAGAATAACTGGAGATGGGACTTTTTCTTAAGTGGGGATCAGCAACTGGCTTATTTTAGAATAGTTCTTAATTTTGAAGACATGAATATTTTCAAGTGATGAAATAATGGATCCTCAACTGAAAAATAGTCACATATGTGTCTATGCACACATGTAAACAAACACACAAACAGAAACTGTCCGCATGTTCCCTACAGTTTCAGGGAATTTATGCATTCACTGAATGACATCTATGGATTCCAGGTCCATATGCCTCTGACTTGGAGAAGGTCCCCTCACCTCAAAGGAAGTTGTCTCAGATTGTCTTTTATTTCTTGATTCAGCTTCCTTCTTTTTCTTTTCTTCTTCTTCTGCTTGGCTAAAAGAGAGTGATTAAGAAAGAAATGAGTAAGTCATAAAATCTCCAGGTTGAAATTCATCTCAAATATCATTTAATTGCTACAGTTAATAGTAATTTAATTCTGTGCCTAACCTTGCGCTCATACTAATGAAATCCTCACAAGTGCATGTAGCAAAAGTACTATTTTAAGCCCAATTTACAGATGAGAAAACTGACAGAATGTAGAGCTTTCCAAGGACATAGAACTAATAAATTCAGACAGGATGTCAAACCTATTCAGAGGTGGCTTTCTAAACTTCCAGTACTCACAACTGTATCTCTGGTTATTGTCTAGCTTTGCTCTAATCTGCCAGTCAATTTTCTACCTATGTCATCCTTGAAATCCCATGCTAGGTCATTTCATCCTTAAAGTCCTCAAGCTTTAGAAAGCGCCTCCTGGCATTGAGCCGAACCTGTCTCCTACAGGTTCCACTCACTGGCCCCACGTTCACCCATGGAGACAGCCTAGAACTAGTCTGGTTTGCACATTTAAAGACAAAATCTACTTGGACATTTTCAGACTGCGACTTTCCCTTGGCTAAGTGTGCTAAGCCTTCATAGTCCTCAAAGGCCATGGTTTTCATGCATTTCTCCATTTCCTCTAAGTATGTTTTTGTCTTCCTGTTGAAGTGGCTCTCTCATAATTGAACATAGTAATGAAGCAGAAGGTTAATCTGAACCCAGTGCTTATATTTTCTAGAATCCCTTTCATAATAATAATTATCTAGTGGAAGAGAGAAATGTTAAACAAATAGTCACACGTATAAATTTACAACTACTGACTGTGATTACTACGATGAAGGAAAAGTTCTGGTTACTATGAGGGAGAAATTTAGGGGGTAGGAGCATAGAGTAGGTTTCAAGCTGACAAGGCACATGGAGGAGTCCACTCCGCCAGATCCCAGTCATTCCTTATTCTAAATCATTCCTCCAGGTTCTGTGTATGGACCGAGGCCCTGCTTTGCATATGGGTTTGTTTGCTTGGGGATCAGTGGTGTGATTTCAGATGACTTCATCCTCCATTCTGCACAGGTCAGGTCCTTGGTCTACATCTTTTTTCACTTCCAGGGGAGCTTAGCCAACCAGTGATTGAGATATGAAAATTATTCTTACATAATTATGACATGGTGCAAAAATGTGGCACAATAATGCCATGGATAAGAAACAAAGCCAATTTTAAAAATAAAATATTAAAGCTAAAAATAAGGAAACATAGCAGAAAGGACAAAACCCTCCCACACTTTCCAGCTACAGCATTACTCACAAGAAGACCTCACACATAGAGCAGGTGTTGCCATGCATTTTCCCATCTGGGCCCTGGATGGGGTCGTTCTCTCTGGTGCACGGCAGTTTGCCATTCCTCACATACTTGCGGTATTCACTGCACAACTCCTGTCAAAATAGAGAAATCAGTGGGACATACATTTCATTTCTATTCAAAGCAGCAGATCAAAACATCTGCATTGGCAGAAACGAATGTTAGGTTTCTTTGAGCCCAGGATTTTAGCTATTTCTCTCTCAAATGTAAAGTTCAATTAAATAAATAGCAATCATCAGTTGCTAAGAGATGGGAGCAAATAAGACATACTAGGATGTCACAACACAATAAAAGAAATAGACAAGTTAACTCCACTATAACCTAATCAGAATAAAATATGCGTGAACATAGAGGTACAATAAAATCTGAGAACTCAAGAAGTTGGGACCATGAAATCTGATTGTAGAAAGCAGGGGAGATGTCAGGGAATAAGAATAATTTGAGACCATGAAGAGTAAATAGGATTTACTCCTTACTCAATGGATTGGAGAATATGCATACAGGAATGTTAAGATGAGCTGAGAGATACAAGTAGAAAACTACATGGCATATATGGCATATAACAGAATATCAACTTCTGATTACAGGTGAAGTTTCCTCAAAAAATTAAAAATGGAGCTGCCATTTGATCCCATGATCCCACTTCTAGGAATATATCCTAAGAAGCCTGCAATACCAATCAGAAAGAACATTTGTATCCTTATGTTCATAGCAGTGCTATTTACAACAGCTAAGATCTGGAAACAGCCCAACTGCCCATCAATTGATGAGTGGATAAAAAAAGCTATGGTACATTTACACAACAGAATACTATGCAACTGTAAAAAAGAGAGATCTCTTACCCTTTGAGACAGCATGGAGGGACCTCGAGAGTATTATGCTAAGTGAAACAAGTCAGTCAGAGAAAGACAAGTATCACATGATCTCACCTATATGTGGAATCTAATGAACAAAATAAACTGACAAACAAAATAGATCCAGAGACATGGAAGCATGCAACAGACTGAGGATCCTCAGAGGGAAGGGGAAGAGGGAGGGAAGAGGAGATTATATGCATACAGACATAACCCATGGACACAGACAATACTGGGTGAAGGCCTGGAGAGTGGATGGGGAGGAATGGATCAATGGAAAAAAAAAGAAGCCAAATAAGGAGACAAGGAGATTAAGATTCATCCTTGATCAGACATGTAACAAGCTATTTGTGGATTTAAGCAGAGCAGTATTGTGACCTGAATAATATTTTGAAACTTTACTCTGGCTGTGTGTGGGAGAACAGCTGGAAAAGGGATAGAACAAAACCTAGATGAAAGATTAGGAGACTTTCATCATCAAAACAATAGATGACAATAACTTACATAAGGCTATGGGAACAGATATTGTGACATTTCAGAGGTAAAAATCATGCTTTTTAAAAAAATGTTTTTATTGATTTGAGAGAGAGAGAGAGGAAGGGAGAGGGAGAGAGAGATAGAAACATTGATGAGAAAGAAACAACATCAATCTGCTGCCTCCTGCACGCCCCCACTGGGGACTGAATTGCAACTGGGATATGTGTCCTGACTGGGAATCGAGCTGGTGACCTCTTGGTGCATGGGTTAATGCTCAACCACTGAGCCACACTGGCCAGGCTAAAAATTATATTTTTTTTTATGTCTATGATCAAGGTATTTTTATCCCATCTCAGACGTAAAATTTCAAAAATTCTTATGTAGAAAACATGCATGTAGAGTTTCTGAAAGGTGGTAAGCAAAAGTCAGCCCAGTCTGTAATTGATGAAACCATAACTGTTTTTCAGGTTTTGGATAAGTTATTTTTATTGTACATGGTTAGTCTCAGAAGCAGCAAGAATTGATCAAGTTCCCATAGCATTCTTGTCAATGTCATCCCCAGATTGAAGGGTTATGATTTTCTGGGGGAGGCTTATAGGGCAACTAGAGGCCTGGTGCATGAAAATTCATGCACTGGAGGGGGGGGGGGTCCCTCAGCCTGGCCTGCCCCCTCTCACAGTCTGGGAGCCCTCAGGGCAGGAGGTGACCTGGCAATCAGGGGAAGGCGACGCCCCATCACACCTCTGCTGCTGCCACTATCGGCAGCACAAGCCCCAGCCGACCCTGGTTACCTGAGCCTCGGGCGGCCCTGGGAGGCTGGGGGGCTGAGGGGACTGGGGGACTCTGGAGGCAGGCGCACAGAGTGGCCAGGCCCACCTGGGGGTGGGCCCAGCCTTGCCACATGCCTGCTGTCCCGGCGGGGCTGAGGGGACTGGGCGCCACCATCTTGTGGCTGTGGGTGCCACCATCTTTGAGGGCATGGCAGTCAATTAGCATATTCCCTCCTTATTGGCTGTGGGCACTGCCATCTTTGCGATGGCGTGAGGGTCAATTAGCATATTCCCTCTTTATTAGATAGGATATTCCAACTTTTAGGCTCTTTGAAGTATGTTCAAATTACCATGCTAAATAGGACTTATTGGATGTATTGAACTCACTGCAAATGAAGGTGCTTCTCCAGGTTCTCTCTTATTCCTTGCTTCTGCCTTTTTCTTTTCTTTTGCTTCTGCTTGGCTGAATGAGAGAAAATGAGAGGAGCCATAGGACCAAATATACAGGTAATAGTTTCTCGATATTCCTGCATTGCTAAACTGTCCTCCCTCCTTAGGAAGAAGCGATTTTGTCCTTTTATCACTACATACCAATGAGAAGCAACAAAACAGCCTCCAGTATGGCAAGATACCATAACTTCTTCATAGTTTCTGCTTAACTTTGAGAGAAAGAGTGTAATTGTGCATCTGGAAAACTTGCTTTCTCTAAATTACCTTTCTTGCCTGTGGTCAGAAAAGAAACATCATTAATGTCCATAAAGGAGATTATCAAAACTGGTACTATGGCGACATTACACCTGGAGGCTGAAGGTGGCCGTAACAAAGCATATCAACTGGTCCCTTCTTTTCAGGACTGGAGGTGAGGAAGAGAGGGTTTTGGCTGCACTTTTAAGGTATGACTACAACTAGCCAAGGTCTTTCCCCTTAAGTCTATGAACTATCTACCTCATCATGCACACTAACTTTATTAATTCATCTTAAATGTATTGCTTACTAAGGCTATGTTATCTAAAGACAAAATGTATGGCAGGTAGAAAAAGGCCACAGGCACCATGGTAAACCAAACGAGCCTAAATTTGCTTTGAACAACAGAATTGCATGATATGTATAGTTAATTGATGTTATTTCAACCATGCATGATTAGCAATCAATCAAGAGGCCATAGATTCTAAATGTGAATCAATTACTTGAACTAAGCTCACTCACATAAATTAAGAGTAGCTCCAAATTTTGAAAGCAAGCTGTCAATTGTAACTTAGTGAAAAATGTTATATAAAGTAACATGTATTGTAATTTTATAAGGTTCATGGTGGTTTCAAGGACAACTTTAACTCTAGTAATCAATTTCCATATTACGTGTTAAGTTTGGGCCCTTATGCCTCTGGAGGATGAGATGCCTATAAACTTGTGTAAACTGTTCAACTATGCAATTTCAACAGTAGGAAAAATTTGGTATTTGTCCAAGTCCATGCTTATCAGAATGTTCCAGTGCTAAGAGAATGAGTGACAAATGAAGGCAAAACAGATACCTTCAAATAAATAGCTCTAGGTACTTACTCCCAGTTCGGTTACTAACATTTTCAGTGTAACTTACTCAATTCACTTCCCTATTTCAAGCCACAGTTTCCTCAAATCTGAAACAAGTAGTTTTTTTTAGTTTAGCTGTAAGGTCCCTTTACTTCTTGACAATCTAAAGCTCTATACTCACTAGAAGGCTTGACACATGGAACACAAGTTGCCATGCATTTTCCCGTCTGGACCACGAACAGGGTCATTTTCTCTGGTACAGAAAAACATTCCGTTCTTTGCATGACCCTTATATTCGCTGCAGAGTTTCTGAATAATGAAAATGAGATAGTTTAGATTTAGTTCTATGCTTATAAATTTTAGATTCTCTCTTTTTTTTTCATTTAAATTCTTTATTGGTTAATGTATTACATAAGTCTCCTTTTTCCCCCATTGACCTCTCCCCGGCTACCCCCAACCTCCAGCACATACCCCCACATCCCTTCACCCTCTGGTCTCATCTGTGTCCATTGGTTATGCTCATATGCATGCATATAAGTCCTTTGGTTGATCTCTTACTCCCTCAAACCCCCCGCCCCCCACCTTCCCTCATAGGTTGGATTCTCTTTTTAAAAAATATTTAAAAAGAAGAATTAAGAATAAAAATAAAACTTTTAGGATTTAGACTCATTCTCAAATTTTAAGTTAAGGGGATATAAATATAAATGTGGCTTAGCTCTTCTATCGTTCAAGTGAAAAAGATAAGGAATTACAATATAAAGAGCTAAGAGATGGCACAAGTCAGAATTCAGTGCATATAAGCACAAAGGAAAGAATAATTCATGGAAGTTCAGAGAAGAGCTTATATCTAATTTGTATCATTAGGATAATTTCCAGGAACACAATGTGGCAAAAAGTCCTTCAAGGGTAAGAATTATATGTAAAGACTTAGAGGCATAAAAGGACATGTCATTTCAAGCTAATCCTTTGTAGTCATGAGCATAGTGGCTAAAGAATTAGTGGGCAAAGAGAGAAAGGTTAGGGAGTTGGTCAAAAGAAGACCTTGAAGATAAGTCAAAACCAGGCCACTAAAGTTTGAGAGGAATTCGGACTTTATTCTTAGGAAATGGGAAATGATAAATATTTACAGCAGAGAAGAATACAATCAAACCTTTGTTTTAGAAAAACTATCCAGTGATATATGTGGAGGATTTGAGTGACTAGAGACTGAAGTAAGGGAAACTATAGAAAAAAAAGAAAGGAAGAAAGGAAAGGAAGAAATTGGAGTCAGGTAATTCTTTGATATATACCTTCATTTAGGAATAGGGAACTATTTTATTAATATGACTTGATTAATTTCCTCCAAATAGAGCTTAAAATTGTAATGTCATAGTTATTATTTTATTCTTATAAATCTCATAAAATAATAACTATAAATTAGTTTCCAGAATACCCATCAGTAGTAGAGAAAAAAATGAACCAATATTGAAAATGTATTCTAGAGTAAAATGCACATACACACATATACCACAAAAGTTCTAACTAGATTGATCAAACTAATCCTCACCTCAATTTCTCTTTTAACTTTAACTTTTTCTTCAGCCTTTCTCAGGTTTTCATCTGCTTTACGTTTTTCTTCTGAAAAACGCCATTTTCTGGAGAAAGAAACAAAAGCAAACAAATGACTATAATGCTTTAAATCTTCATGTTATAAAACTGTCATTTAGGCACAAGTGGAAAAACATCTAAGTATTCCTGAGTTCTTGTACAAACACTTTCTGATCACTTTAAAGTCCCTTATCAAATTGAAATCTCCACTATTTCCCCAAAGAACCCCTTTCTTTCATTTTGCCTTCATGTATACCATTTCCTTTCATTGTAATGATCTTTTTTTTTATCATCTTCCTTTCTTCTAATCTCCCCAGCTTAAATTCTCCCTTCTTTAAGAAGACATCTTAGACCTCAAAGTGAAAATGAGTCCTACATCTATCATCGTTACTTTCATACCTGAATATTCACCTCTTATGGTACATTTTCATTTGGTTGTGCCCTATATATGTGTGTGTATGTGTGTGTGCACGCGTGCATATCCATGGCTTTTTTCTGCTATTTAGCCTTAAGCTTCATTCATATAGTCATTCAACATTAAGTTGGTAACTATTTTTTGGCAAGCATTAGCCTGGGCATATAGCACAGTAGTACACAAAACAAAGACAAAGCCTGTCTTTTTGGAACTTATAGCTCAGTAGAGAAGACTGACAGTCAATAAGCAGTCATAGAAAACATTTTCCAGTTACCAACTGCAATGATAGTTATGAAATAAAATCAATAAGAGTTATAATAATTGAATCTCAATTAGAGATTTTAGGAGGTCTTATCCAAGGAAAGATAATGTTAAAATGCAATCCATGGAAAAGAAGACATTAACTGGTCAAGACTGAGACAAGCTGGAATAGGAGAGCACAGAGAAAGAACAGAGAGAGTTCAAGGATCTAGAGAAAGTGTGATGATCACAATGAGAAAATTACTGAAGGAAACAAAGTCTTGGTACCTGCTTTTACCCTCATTTTGTATTATGAATATCTCATAGAAGGCTTACAAAATTCATGAGAAGAAATGTTAAGAAGTATTTTGTTATCCAGCCTTCTCACCGGGTAATAAAATCCATTCGTACTCAGAAATAGACATATATCGTTAGGATCTATTTAGTAGGTGGTATTATAATTTGTAGAGAACATAAAACTGCTCAAAAATTCTGAACAACAAATGTTCACCTCAACACTGTTCTTAATCATCATTCCAATCAATTGCCACTTCACCTTCTGAGTCACTCCAAAGAAACCACATCTGTACTCACAAAATGTCAGCACACAGGGCACATTTGTTGCCATGCATCCTGCCATCGGGGCCACGGACTGGGTCACTCTCTCGGGTACAATAAAGCCTTCCATTCTTCACTTGGTTTTCATATTCTTTGCAAAAATCCTTTAAAAAGACAAGCAATTACATTGAACACGTTTCTACATGTTAATGCAGAAAATGTATACCAGAACTTCATAGTTAAAAAATGTCAGATCTTAAAGGTGTTGGTGAACACATATTACATATTAATGAGAATTAATAAAAAATAGTAATTACATTGTAAAATTACTCAGTGCCTATATTTGCTATGTGGTATATTTATTAAAAGGTAAAAGAGCCTTAGAAAGGATAAGGTTGAGAAAGTATTTTCTAAAACTAGATAGTTCTTGTTAACTTTCAAATATATGAAAAAATATAATAAAAAACAAAAGATCTTTCATGGCATTCCAACAAAATGCAGCAGCCAAAACCAAAAATAAATAAAAGTTGACAATGAGTAGAATATACAAGCTGTGAGGTGAGATACTTGCATGCTACTTAATATGGATCAAATCAAGAATAATCCAAACTAGTTGGTAAGGAAAAAAAATAATCTGGTATCCAACAGCATTAGGCTTATGTTAGTTTGTTTTCTCCATGGAATTGTGCATCATTTTTATGTACTTTGGTCCTTTATAGATGTTTATTTGTAATAGGATAGGTGGAAACCTTAGAGAGAGTGAATGTAATTTTCATTCACTCCTCTCCTTAGAGTGATAGAATATCAAGATGAATATTTATTTAGAAAACCTTAAAAAGATTATTACTTCCCTGCAAAATCTGGGAGGTTTTTATCTATTTCTTGATGCTTTGGTTCAGTATTCTTGGGTTTTTCTTTGTGTTTTGAAAACTACTATTTAATGTGGGGTAAATTTATATACATACACACACACACACACACACACACACACACACACACACACACACACAAATTACTCTAGACTTGGGAATCTCTATCAATAAACATATTTTGTGATGACATATATTACTACAATATAACCTACAAAAATACTTCCCTTTAGACCTCTCTTCAACTGTGTGACCTTCATTTTTCCACTTCAGCCAAGAAAACATGAACATAAAGTGTGGTTTGAGTCAGAGACCTGAGCAGCTGGATTGTGCTTCAAACCCGCTGGGAGACCATCATAAAATCTCACTACCTTTGAGACCCAAATCCCACCACCTACACAATGAAGTTTTTAGAACAGATGCTCTTCAGGACCTTTTTAAAAATTTGAATTCTCTCTCTTTTTAAGTAATACATATTACTTAGGACACTTTAAAAGAGAATCCTAATTACCTCCTAATAAGAAGATATTTGTTTTTGGAGGAGCAATGGGTGTGCTCCAAACTTCCTGGTTGTAACAATCTAGGAATACAGACACAGAAGTCACCTGATAATTATAGCATGGTAATAAAATCAATGCTCAATGATTCCCATAAGAGAAACAATGTTAATTTCAGTTTATAAGTTGTGATTCAACCAAGGAAATTCTGTAGAAGTACTTTTGTGAGCAACCCACTGACAGTTTAATTATGGGGCAGATATTGAGCCATCACAGTAAACCTGTCCTATTCAACATAATCATGTCCAATGACCCCACCAAAACAATGACCCCAGCCACAGAGAGGATGAGGGGAAAGTAGCTGAGATGTGATGAAAGACAAGGGAAAAGAACTCTCTGTTTATGGAGTAGTAAAATGCTGATTATCACATGGTGACCCAAGGTTTCAGACTGAAGTTTAACAACCACCACTAAAGAACTGCTTTTCAAATTTCAGTGAGTATTGGACAAATTGTTGACAACTCTGAATGCTTCATGCTTCTTAACTGAAACACTGAATACCCTATGAAAGTTGAGATGTTTGCTTCATTGAATAGCAATATGAAGTGAAAGGTCAGGCCTTGACTACCATAAATTGGATCTGTGTTTCCCTTGAGAAAACATATGCCCTACAATCCACAAGAATTGTATACTTGTATTAGTACAAAAAGGTGCAAGACATAGAATCCCAAACCAACAGGAAAGCAGAATTGAGATCATTTATTCAACCTCCTCATTTTGCTGCCAAGAAAAATGGAGGCCCAGAGAGAAGAGATGACTGACTGGCTCAGTTTCACACACAAGAGCATGACAGAGCTCAGACTAAAACTCAGGCGCTCTGACTCCTCAACAAAAGGTTAGTCATCAATAATTTTAATTATTTAGCAAAGTAACTGCTATCACTTTTACGGAAAGTAGGTTTACTAGCCTTTGTGATTTAAGAAATCCAGGCTGAATTACCTACAATGCCTATTCTATTAACAAAATGAATATCGTTTTCACGCTAGATGGAAAATTAAATCATCTAATAATTTTTAAAAACTTAATTGTGGGTGTATTTTTAAAACCACAAGCTCAATATTTGTTTGAGATTTTCATGTAACAGAAGCAAGACCTTTATAAATGGGATTATACATAAAATATACTAGTGGATATATTTTTCAAAAGACTCTATTATTGTTATTTTATTGTTTTTTAACTTAGAATCTCATTTTTAATTTGTAATAAAACTTTACAACTTGATTTTCCCCCCAAAACATCAACAAACTGTAAGAACCTGTTAATAAAGGTCTTAAATAATAAAAAATCATTTTTAAAGTTATTCCTAATTTATATTGGTATATTTTTTATAATTTATTCAAAGCAAGATTAATTTACACGAAAACCAGAGAGAAGCCTGATGAAAATTAAGTGGAATTTAATTTGCCTAAACTTTCTGACTACATTCTTTTTTTTAAGCAAAGAGGAAAATTGTGCATTTTGAGCTTTAGGTGAGAAATGCTGTTTTAAAAATGAATTTAATTATTAATATACTAGGAATTGTCAACTTGGGGAATTGTGAAATTAAGGGAAAGAATAATGTGATAATGAAGGACAATGACATTATTAAATGACCTCAAATGTTTAAGCATATGTTTATTAATATTTATAGCCACAAGAACCAAATTGTGTTGGTGAATAATTTACCTTTTCAGCACTTCGTGGAATTCTGGTTTCATTTTGTTGCTTTCTAATTTCTTCAGCTTCTTTTAAGCTGTGAAGAATGAAAACACTTGGTCAGTTTATACCTTGATCCTATTCTTAGTGTTCATTTCTGTGTTAAGTTCTTTTATATCTTTTGCCCTAACTTGTTAAACTGATCAACTTACATTAGACCAGCTTTTGTCTGTCTTGAATGTCTGAGCCTGAAAATTACTAAAGATAAGAAAGGGTGCGAAACTGACTCACTCACAGTCAATTAGAATCTTTGTTCTGTGCAGCTTGATGGGTGTGACTCCTTGATTGACAAACATATTGTCAGGAGAATTCCCTTTAACAGGCAGAACCAAGAGCATTAAAACAATGCTGTGACAAGGTGAAACCAAACTGAGTATTGGAAATATTGTCATCCACACCCTATGTATAGCTTTTTATACCTTGTAAAGTACTTTGTTTGCCTTCATGTAAAAGCATCATTGTTAATAAAAGCTACACGAAACTGAACTTCTAAGTCCTTTCAAATCACCTATTATCTAATTACAGTCTCTTCCTACATTATTATCTTAGTTCTACAGAGAAAAAAACCAGGAGTTAGGGAGGTCAAATTCTCCTTTTTGGCTAGTGCATAAAGAGAAAATGAAAGTTGCAGAATTAGTGCAGGTTTGAACACTAAAAGCACATGTCTCCTAGTTCCAAACATGTGAAGATTTGGCTGATTTCCAGTCTGGAAACCAGTTATAATCACTATATTGTAAACCTGTTAAGACATGCCCTTGAATTCTACAACAGCGCACTGTAATTTTCAAAGGCAGGTGTGAAGTTTATTAATCTGTAAATCTTTCTCTGTCCAGCTTTTAAAGATCCCAGAGATGTATACAGCGTACTTTAAGGCTTGCCAGCATACGGATTAGAGTCTGTATCTTGTTGAACATCCAGAATATTAAAGACTCATTGGATCGTATTCATACCTGGGTCTCAGTGCTCAGAACCATGTCAGGCACCCAGGGAAAGATTAGCCTAACAGTTCTTCCCTTTCATAAATTCCATCTTTTATACTCATAATAAATTCGGCCACATGACATTGCTGTCATTATTATTATTATTTTAAATTAGACTTTCATTGTAATAAGAGTCTCCATACCTGTCCCCAAAAAGCAATGCATGTCAAATGACTAAACTAGGTTATTCCATATGAAAGTGCCTTTTAATTTTCAAAACGTTATGCCTTATAAGACATTGTGCATTTTCAAGTCATTATAATGGAACAAATTAAGACTTGAATTTAATAACTAACATAACCACCTTATCCACTCCTTTTAAGAAACTTTAGCAAATGAAATGAATTAAAAAGAGAAAAGCCACTCTGGGAGCAAGGACCATTTTGCCTTATGAAAACAAAAGATTGCATGCCTTGTAATAAGGACTTGATCTCTCTGTGGAGCGGTACTTAGGACAGCCACCAAGGGCATCCTCATCAAGCCCACTGCTTGGCCTGCTTGGGGATGGTGATACTCACAACAGCTCAGCACACATCACACACTTATTGCCATGCGTCCTTCCATCAGGGCCACGAACTGGATCATTTTCCCTCGTGCATCCAAGTCTTCCATCCCTCACATAAGGCCGAAAAGCACTACAAACATCCTAGAACAGGGGAAGGAATGTGACATTTGCCACCTTGATTGTAATGCTTACAATGCTGCTTTCAGAAACTTTATAGAACTCAGTGCCTCTCTGTCCAATGCGTACTAGCCACCTAGAGCAGTCTGAGACGTGTAGAAGTAGCTCCATATAATTCACGTGGTGAAGTATGGAACTCATTTACTTACTTAATTTATTTATTTCATTTAATTAGTAAACATGGATACTAATTCATTTATTAGTAAACATGGATAAACTACTGTATGCTAGAACACAGTCCTTGCCCTCAGCTTGCTCACAATCTACTGGGTGACACAGACAAAGAGAGGCTTAAAATACATTCTAAAAGTCTTGGTGGAGGTAATCACCGGTGCCTATAAGAAGGGCACCAAAACTTGACTTAGAAAAGTCATTCAGCAAGAACAAGTCAACTGTGATATAGTGAGATGTTCACTTCCTTCCCCTAACATCAAAGGCTCACAGAATTTTAGCATAAAAAGAAGCTAGTTAATCCAAATCTCATTTTTAGATATGGAAACACTGGAACAGGATGGTTAAGGGATTTGCCCAAGTTCTCCTGACAGCAAGTGACAATGCTGGGATTTCAATTTAGGTAAGTGACACGAGTGTAGTGACCTTTACTACTACACAGGTAGTTCCTTTTTAACTAGTTTTCCTTCCTTCCTTCCCTCCCTCCCTCCCTCCCTCCCTCCCTCCCTCCCTCCCTCCCTTCCTCCCTCCTTCCTTCCCTCCTTCTCTCTCTCCCTCCCTTCATTCTTTCTGTCTTTTCATAGAAAGCTGAAATAGAGCTGAAAGGTCTAACTACTAAAGTAACCTAGTCTAGCTTCAGAAACTATCAGTTGCTTTTCATCAAACAAGTAGTATCCCAGTTCAAGCACAGCAAGAATTACTTCTTTCCAACCACCCCACCAACGAAGGAGGAGCAAAGAGCCTTCTTTCTCTTCGAAGTCAGTGCCCCAGCCCCAGTGTTCCCACCACTCTGACATTTGTGCTCACCTGCTCTGGATTACTGCTTTCACACTCCCCTTCGTTTTTTATGCCAACTTGGGACCTGGTTTTACTGGAATTGAAAGTTCATAGACATAGTTTAGTATCACAGAACTTCTCATCATTTGAGTGTTAACTTATCTTCATCGTTTTGTGATTCTTTGCTCTTGAAAACAGGCATCACATTGCATTATTTTCTTTACTTACTCTAGGGAGAGCCTAGGTTTATAACTTGGAGTCAAAGAAATGAAATCACATTGATGGGACAGTAAGATGCACACCTGTAAATGTTTTGCTATGTCCAGAGGGGACCCCATCAGAAGTGTGGGAAAAAGTAAAGCTTGGAACTAGATATTAGATGCCTCCCAAGGAACTTTGTTGTTGTTGATTTTAATAAACAAATTCAAGTTTACAGTATCTAGCATTCCATTATACCATCCTTCACTTGAGTTATGCTAACGTTTTGTTTTTCACAGGAAGTTCATAAAGTCCTAATAATTAATCTTACTCCATCTAATAGAGCTTTAAAGCATATCTGAAAACATAGAATCATAAATGTAGGACACACTTCCTACTTTCTATAAAGATAAGGCAGCTTACAACTAAAGCATTTGTATAACAACTAAAATCCAATACAAATAAGAAAAGTAAAAACTTAGTAGTTAAAGTGATAAGAAAAATGTTATATCAAAAAATATCAGCTGAAGGAAACAAAAACATTAAATTCCAACATGATTCCAGAATCTTCTTGTAGACCAAGCTAAGAAATGCAATGAGCAGAATGACTTACTGCACAGTACATGAAGCATACCAGAAATGATGGGAGAAATACTTACACCTGAACCAGAGATTTAAAGAATCTACCACAGAATTCCCCACGTAAGTCAGAGTAGAAACTAAATGTGCAGTGTGCTCACAGCAGTGTTAGAAAACACATATCTAATAAAAACCAGTATGTTCTTTCCATGTCTGTTTTTTGCTTTCTGTTTCTTTATGTTGTCCCTTGGTAAGAGTTGAAGATATAATTTTTAGAGTGTATTTCTGAAAATGCAGTCATGTGAGGGATTGGAGTGATTTAATCCAGTGGTGCCTTGGTTAAAATACTTATTCACAAGGAGGGATAAGCTTGCAGAACCTTGAAGACTAAATATCTTTCATAGCCTTTACCAGTCTTCTCAGACATTGTTTGTTATATTTACAAAAACTGAAGAGCAGACAATTAAAGATTGAGGTCACAAGCCAGAACCTGCAAAGCAAGTATGCTATCTTGTTAGTTAAATACAATCAATAACCAAAACTAGTATTGAGGGTGGAGAAGGAACAAATGGGACAAAATATAGGACAGCGAGATGCTTTATTGATGTGGTGAAGATTGAAGAGATGAAAAGAATTTCAACATTAAGAGTCCCAATTACCTACTCTAATACTATAAATTACTGAGAACTTAATATAAGTTGATGATTAAATAATTCTCTGTGGAACAGAATACAATCAGAAATAGATAAATAGAAAATAGATGAATGTGTGTAGTATATTGTTTGTATGTATAGCTATATGCTTATTATATGTATGTATAGATATAAGCTTATATCACTGCTTCATAGAGGCAGTGATAACCATCTGATAAATAGCACACAAAAGTGCTTTGTAAAATATAAAGTGTTATAAATATTGTTCTTTAAGGGTAGTAAAAGAAGTGGTTCTAATAATTTATGGATGACTAACTCCCACAAAATGAATCATTAAAGACCATAAGAAAAAATGTGTCATGTAATTATACAGAGAACATGCTGTAGGGAAAAAGACTGCTTCAGAGAATACTCACATGTTCTCAGCACACAGGGCACATCTGTTGCTGTAAGTTTTTCCATCTGTGCCACACACAGCTGCACTATCAAGGTTACAGATAAAATCCCCATCTCTTTCTCCTTTCTGGAAATCTTCACAATTCAACTGCAAGAGATGTGGTTAAAGAACATAAAAATATTAAGAGGGAAAATATTCCTTAGGTACTTAATTAGGTTACCGGGTTTTTTTGAAAAATATATATTTATTGATTTCAGAGAGGAAGGAAAAGAGAGAGAGATAGAAAGATCATTGATTGGCTGCCTTCTGAACACCCCCACAGGGGATTGAGCCCTCAACCCAGGCATGTACCCTTGACCAGAATTGAACCTGCAACTCATCAGTCCACAGGCCGATACTCTGTCCACTGAGCTAAGCCAGCTAAGGCAGTGGTCAGCAAACTCGCGAGCCGCAGTTTGCCGCTCTGTTGACTAATGAGTTTGCCGACCACTGAGCTAGGGCATAGGTTACTGTTTTAAGCCCATAAAAATATAACTCACTGGAGAAGGAAAACATATTAAGGAGACCACACTGAGATAATAAAATCAGGGATAATAAAACATGGTTCAAGAACAGAGATATAATTAGATTTGAGAAGAATTTCAGTATAGTTTTAGCTCCGTGCTATCTGTGTAAGATACCAAATCGCCTCTCTGAAACTTAGGACTGTTTGTCTATAAAATTCTGCTTGCCTTCTTTACAGATTGGTATTGTAGATAATACATTTTCAAGCTCATTGTAAACTATAAGCTGCAATAAAGTTTCTGTTATTACCAGTTAGGGTAATGATCACAGCCAGATTTTTAGGTGCATAGTTCTAACTCTGCCACTTACTAGCTATGTGATATGGAAAAGTTACTTAACCTCTCTGTGCTTTAGTATCCTTATTTTCAAAATGCATACAGACTGCTCTCAGGATCATAAAGAGATTTAAATATATTAATACATGTGCAGCATTTCAAACTGTGCCCAGTACATCATAACCATTTATTGTTGTTGTTCTTGTCCCTGTTGTTTTCTCTACTGACAATCAAACCAATAAAATTAAACACCTTTTAGAGATACTTGGAGAAATCCCCAAATCATGACTCTAGTAATATGATATATACTTAGGGACAAACTTGAACAGTGAGAAAAACAACTGCACTAGGTAATAACTGAAGACTAGTGTTTAACTCTCAGATCAGCCACCCACCTACTTCACCTCTTTGAACTTCACTTTCTTCATCTGAAAAATGGAAATTCACACCCTATCCGCATTACAGATTCATGTTGAAGATCAAATGAATACTTATGAAACATTATTTGGCAACTCACTATTGTGACATAAGCTAACTAAAAAATACATAGAGTTAACTTGAATTTACTTGCTTTCTAAAATCAAAGAATAAAACTGGAGATTTTTTTTCTTTATGATATCACATTGCAAAATAAAATTTTTGATGTCAATATTGTCATAATAAAAATATTTAATTATAGATATGAAACATTTAAAATATAGACCTGAACCTAGTATGTAATACAATAGAAAGAATAAAGGTAGGATAAATACAAATATATAATGAATTTATAAAACAGAAGATTACATTGAGAAACAAAGAAGCCAACAAAGAGGGAAAAATTAAAATAGAAAAGAAAAGCTATAGGACATACCCCACTATTCATGCCATATGTTTAGGAAGAGGTAAAAAATAGAGTGAAAACAGGATAAGTAATGGCCATATGTGTTATTTTCATCCATTCAGTTTTTTATTTTTCCTTAAAAGACATTACACACTCACTAGGATCTAGGCATTCCATAGACTGTCACATCACCACAGGCGGGGGTAGGGGGTGGGGGAGAATGAAAAGAAAAATAAACAACAAAAGAAAAGAAATACATGCTCCAAGAAACTTACATTCTAGTGGGAAGAAATAGACAATAAATACAAAGAATTTTAAATTATACTAAGTTCTATGAAAAATATACTGAACAATATGATAGCACCTAGAAGAGTGGCTATTTTAAATATAGCGTCAAGAAAGATCTCTCAGCAATGGTAACATTTGAGGTGATATGAGATTAATGACAAGGAGCTGGCCATTAAAGATCTGAGAGAAGAATATTCTAGGCATAGAGAACTCCTATTGCAAAGTATTTGTGATAGGCACTAGATTGTTCTCTTCACTGGGCAGAAGGAGAGAAGTATGGATGGAGTATAAGAAAACAACAGGGGCTTTGCCAGTGTGGCTCAATGGTTGAGCATTGACTTATAAACAAGGAGGTCACAGTTAGACTCCTGATCAGGGCACATGCCCAGGTTGTGGCTTGATCTCCAGTAGGGAGTGTGCAAGAGGCAGTTGATCAATGATTCTCTCTCATCATTGATGTTTCTATCTCTCTACCCTCTCCCTTCCTCTCTGAAATCAATAAAAACATATTTAAAAAACAACGATAACAGGGAGCTGATGATTTTCTCTGAATATCATTCTGTTGAAACTATAGAAACCTCAGAAATGTGAATCAAAGTTATTAATTTCCTCAATCACTGCTATCCCTCTTCAACAGAAAAATCAACCGCAGCATACTAGGTCACAGGTGTTAGCAGAGTGATGACAGGTCAGGTCAAAGCCCAGCTGGGAGGTGATGAGAACAGGTGCAAGCATTTACTACTCCACCTCCTCCTCCTCCAAACCCCAAGGGCTGGTGGAGCACAACCTACAGAGAACACCTCTTCCTAATGCTGACAATTGCTGAGAGCTTACAGACGGATTCCTGACCTGGTGGAGTGGCAGTGAACCAGAGTGTGCAACACTGACTCCAGAACCTTCAGCTGTGGGCCTTCCCTTTTCCTGTCCTTACACTCACTGGAGAAGAAGCCACTAAAGCTTGGCCTTCAATATTATCTTGATGTAAAAATATTTCGCTCTTATCCACGTCCAGTGCGGCTAGAGAGCAGGTCCAGTTCCTGAGGAGAGGAGCTGGGGTTTGAGAAATAAAAGAAAGAGACAAGACACAAAATGGAAGGAAAAAGCTGGGAACTGGGTGGGACTGCTGCCCTCTTCTGCTGGAGAAACACCAGAGCCCATGCAGCGTGTTTATTTTATACCCAAAATACCAGGAAGTTTCACCAAAAGTCAAGACAAAGGAGATTATTTGCATTCTTGAGTAGGCCCCAGCATTCCTGGTACTTGACTGGATTTACATATCAAAACCCACTGCCCAACACCTGGGCTGAAATGAAGGTCAAGCTGATAACACCCTTGCCTTTTTGGCAAAGTGTGTTCCCAGGGCGTGGCTTTGCCTGTCGCCTTGGGTTCAGCTGACAATTTAAAGAAATGCCCATGTGCCTTCCCAGGCACTCTCTACATTATCTAACTCACCTTAGCAGGAAAAAACACACAACTAAAGCCATCAAGGAATATTATAGTAAAACATCTGTATACTTGAGGAGTAAAACAACATAAAAGATATGGTAATATGAACAGAATAAGTATCAACTGAAGCACAATTATTGGAATGCATAGAAAAATAATTTACTGAGAATATAACTATGCTTCAGAGAGATGAGGGAAGATACTGCAATATAAAGCAAGAAAAAAAGAAGTTACAAAGGAAGGAAAAAGTGGAAGCTTTAGGTATGAAAAATATTTAAATGGTAATAAATAAGCCAATATTAAGAATAAAAATAGGATAGGTACAAATACATAATGAATTTATGAACCAGAAGATCATATTAGGAAATTCACATAGAAGACCTAAAAAAACACCCACCTAATTTAAAATAGAAAATAATCTATAAAAACATAAAGAATAAATTTAGAAATCTTCAAGAAGAGGTAAACATATACAGGAAGAATATCTGAAGAAACAGAGGACATCGCTAGAATTTGTGAAAAGTGAAAGAAGAAAAGTAGCCATAGCAACTCAAATCTATAATCTGGGCAATAACAAACTGTGGAAGTTTAGGGGATTTTAACAAAATGAACTGAGAGCAGACTAACACATTAGGGGAGAAGAGACAGATTCAGTGCACTCCCCATTAAAATACCAACGGCATATTTCACAGACCTAGAAAGAACTCTCCAAAAATTCATCTGGAATAAAAAAAGACCCCGAATAGCCACAGCAATCCTGAGAAAGAAGAACAAAGGTGGAGGGATCTCAATACCAGATTTCAAGCTGCATTACAAAGCCACTGTCCTCAAAACAGCCTGGTACTGGCACAAGAACAGACATATAGATCAATGGAATAGAATAGAGAATCCAGATATCCACCCAAACCACTATGCGCAATTAATATTTGACAAAGGAGGCATGAACATACAATGGAGTCAAGACAGTCTCTTCAATAAATGGTGTTGGGAAAATTGGACAGATACATGAGATATTAACAATAAACACAGACATTAGCAATTGTGATCAATTATAATTACAGATATTTTATTTAGGGTAGTCATGAAAAGAACAACAAAAAGATATGTTACATTTAAGTCATCATCAAAGAAAAGCCAAAGGGAGAAACTACTTCAAAAATAATTTGTAAAAAAAGTCTAGTAACTAAAAATATGAAAAATTGTGAAAATCAACTCCTAGTAAAACAAGTAACAAGAAGTGTAAATTGACTAACCCCACAAATTAAAAGATAATATGTGTTTAGATTTTAAGTATAGGAACAAAGAGTTATTGATCACAAGAGAAAAATTAAAATAAAAAGGCACTCAATATTACAATAGGATAAAAAAGATATATATGGTAAAAATGAATGAGAGCAGAGCAGCAATATTAATACTTAAGATACAGAATTAAGTCTAAAATGCATCCTAAGGAAAAAAATGGACATTATATAAAGTAATAAGAAGGGGAAAAGGTAAAATAAGCATGAGCTTAAATTCACCTAATAATACAGGTTCTACATATGTCAACAACCAACAGAATATGATAGGTAAATCAACAACTGGAATAAGAGATTTTGGCACACACTTCTCAGAAACTATAATATATTGGGGATTAACAAAAAAGCTGATATGATAGATTTCTATATGACTTATAAAACAGAAAGAAAGAGATGAAAATAAAAATATATGCAATGTTTACTGGAAAAAAGATATAAACATTGTATGTATGGCTATACATACAATGAAAGCATATTATTCACTAATTTTAAAAGTACTATTTCAATAATTTTAATTAAATTTATGGAGTTATACAACCATCACTATAACCTAATTTTACACTATTTCCATCATTCCAAATGTTTCCCCTGTACCCATTTATAGTTAATCCTAGCTCCCAGCTCCAGCCTTAGGCAACCACTGAAATTTCTGACTCTATAAATTTACCTTTTCTGGATATTTCATATAAATGGATTCATAAATATATAATTGGCTTCTTAAATTTTGCATAATATTATTTAGTTTTATCTATATTTTAACAGCATCAGTGGTACATTCCTTTTTAATTGCTAAATAATATTTCATTGTAGAAATATAGCTCATTTTGTTTATCCGTTCACTAGTGGACATTTCGGTACAGTATTTAGATTGTTTTCAGTTTTGGATTATTTAAAACAATGCTGCTATGAATATTCACATGCCTGACTGTGTGGGCATGTGTTTGCACTTCATTGGGGTAGATTTCTAGTACTGAATTTGCTAGGTCATATTTAACATAACATCATATTAAACACAGCAAATATTAGCATAACATCACAAAATAACATATGATATTAAACATAAATTCATGTTTAGTTCTTTTAAAATTGCCAAACTGTGTTTCAGCGTTGCTACACCCTTATATACTCCTCTCAGCAATCTGGAAGTGTCCCAGTTTCTCTACAATCTTAACAATATTCTGTATTTTCTATCTTTATGATTAGAGCCACTCTAGTGGTAGTGTAACTATCTCACTGTGGTCTTAATGTACATTTCCCTAAGTAATAGCAATGTGGAATATATTTTATGTGCTTATTAGACATTAATATACCTTTAGTGTAATGTTTATTTTTAGTTGAGTTGTTCATCTTTTTATAATTGAGTTGTAAGAAGTCCTTATATACTGTGGATAGAAGTCTTTTACAACACATGATTTGTGAACATTTTCTCCCAGCCTATTATTTGCTTTGTAATTGTTTCAGTAATCTCATTTCAAACACAAAGTTTCTAATTTTGATAAAGTCCAAATTATTAATTTTATATTCATGAATCATGCTTTTGGTCTCAAATCTAAAAACATTCCTTCAAATTCCTGATTTTTTGTTAAGTTTTACTATAAAAATTTTAGAGCTATAGCTCTTACACTTGGGACCATAATCCATTTTGAGTTAATTTTTTTGTATGATATAAGGTAAGAATATAAGTTTATTTTTATGGTTATAGCTATTCAATTTTTTAAGCACTGTTAACTGATCGTAAATGTAAGGTATCTCAATCCTATTCCATTGATCTTTATGTCTGTCCTTATACCCAATAACACACTGTTGTGCTCACCGTTACTGTTTAATAAGTTTTGAAGTCAGTTACTGTTAAATGTCCCAACATTTCTATATAAATACTAGGTTCAACTTGTGAATTTCCACCCAAAAAATAGAATAAAAAACGTCTGCTAGAATCTTCATAGGAAATATGTTGTATTTGGAGATTAATTTTAGAAGAATTACCATGGACTACCTCACCATTTATTTAGCTCTTTCATTTCAATGTTTTGTAGTTTCTAATGTACAAGTCTTGCATTTGCAATTTTATTTTTTACATATTCTATTATTTTGTGCTATTATGATTGAAATTAATTTAAATTTTGGATTATTGCTAGTATATAGAAATACACTAGAGTTTTGATCTTGTATACTGAAACCTTGCCAAACTTGTTTATTAGTTTTAGTAATTTTTCTTTTTGTGGATCATTAGGGTTTTCTATATATAATGTCATGTCCCTATAATTAAAGACAGTTGCTTCCTTTTCAATCATGATGTCTCAAATTAATTAAGAAATTTGGCCTTATATTGGCTAGACCCTCCAGTTCAAGTTGGATAGAAGTAGTATGTTGAATAGAAATGGTAAGAGCAAACATCTTTGCTTTCTTCTCAATCTTAAGGTCAAAGTACTCACTTTCTAACCATGAAGTATAATGTAAGCTGTAGACTTTTCATAGATGCCCTTTATCAGCTGAAAAAGTTTGTCTGTTGTTAGTTTTCTTGTGTAAATTTTCATCTTGAATGAGTGTTGGACTTTGTTAAGTGCTTTTTATTCATCTATTGAAATGATCATGTAGTTTGTCCTTCATTCTATCAATATGGTGTATCAAATTTTCTGTTGTCAAACCAAACTTGCATTCCTAAAATAATTCCTACTTGGTCATGGTTTTCTTTTTTATGTTCACTAATATATTGTTTGAAGTATTTCCATCTCTGTTTATGAGGGATATTTGTCAGTTTTCCTTGTACTGTGATATCTTCCTTTGGATTTTATACTGGAACCAGAAGCCCAGTGCACAAAAATTCATGCCCTTGGGGGGCGGGGATCCCTCAGCCCAGCCTGCCCCCTTTCACAGTCTGGGAGCCCTTAGATTTCCTTACTGATGGCTTAGGCCCGCTCCCCTGCAGGAGGTGACTGGCCAATCAGGGGAAGGCATTGCCCCCATCACCCCCTTGCTGCTGCTGCCTCTGGCCTCCCTCTATAGGAGGCTATCGCCCATCAGGGGAAGGTGATGCCCCCATCACGCCACTGCTGCTGCCACCGCTGGCCGCCGCAGCTGCCTAAGCCTCGGCCTGGCCCTCACAGCAGCAGCTGCTGGGGCTTTGTCCAGAAGACATCTGGTCTAATTAGCATATTACCCTTTTATTATAGATAACACTGGCTTCATTAGAATGAGCTGGTAAGGTTACCTACTCCTCTATTTCCTGAATGAGTCTGTAAAAGATTGGTATTATTTCTTCTTTCAATATCTGATGAAAATCACAAATGTAGTCATCTAGATCTGGTATTTTCTTATGCATTTAATTATTTTACTTGCTATAGGTCTATTTTGATCTTCTATTTCTTCTTGGGTCCATTTTTAATAATTTCTTTCTTTCTAGAAATTTGTCCATTTCATCTCAGCTGTCCACTTTTATGGCATAAATGTGTTCGTAATATTCCATTATAATCTTTGTGATTTCTCTAAGATATATATTTACACTGTATATTTCATTCCTAATTTTGGAAATGTTTGTTTATTCTTTCTTTTCTAGGTCAATTTACCTACAGGTTTGTCAGCTTGTTAATCTTTTCAAAGAACCAACTTTTAGACTTGATTTATTATTATTTTTTTATTTCTTATGACTTGTACTTCATTAATTCCTGCTCTAATCTTTGTGTCCCTTCTGCTTGCTTGGGGCTTCATTTGCTCTTTTTTTCCTCTATCTTTCTTAATATGGAAGCTCAGATTATTAAATTGTGACCTTTTATCCATGGATATGGAATCGATGATACTGAGGACTAAGTAAGGGACTTTAGCATCTGTGGATTTTGGTATCTGTGAAATCCCCCATGGATACCAAAGTATGACTGTATACTACTTTAGCTAAAACCTGTTGAGTCTTGAATTATTGTGTTTTTGGTTATATTCAGTTCAAATTATGTTGTTGTTTTTTTAAAAAAACTGATTTCAGAGAAAGGGAGAGGGAGAGTGAGATAGAGTCATCAATGATGAGAGAGGTTTATCAATTGGCCACCTCTTGCATGCCCCCTGCTGGGGATTGAATCTACAACCCAGGCATGTGCCCTGATGGGGAAATGAACTGTGACCTTCTGGTTCATAGGTTGATGCTCAACCACTGAGCAACGGTGGCTGGGTTCAAATTATGTTTTAATTTCTGTCATGTTGTTTCTTTGACCCTTCAGTTATTTGGAAATTTCCATAATTTATTTTTCTTGGGGGTTTTGTATTTAATTCTGTTGTGATCAGACAACAAACTTTGTATAATTTTAATTACATTTAATTTATTGAGATATGTTTTATATCCTATTATATAGTCTATCTGGAAGAATGTTCCACTGTTACTTGAAAAAATGCACCTTCTGCAATCACTGGGGAAGCATTCTCTATTTTTCAGTTTAGGTTCAATTAACTGATAGTGTTCAAGTATTGTATATCTTTGATGATATTATGTCTAGTTGTTTATCAGTTTATGAGAGTAGAGTATTAAAATTTCTAAACATTATTGTTGAATTGCCTATTTTTCTTTTAATCCTATTTGGGGCTTATTGATATTCTTGAATGTAAAGATCGTTTTTTCATCAAATTTGACACCATTTAGGTCATTACTTCTTCAAATAACTTTTTTATTTTTCTGTCTGGTCTATTTCTGATATTTCTTTTGTATTCCTATTTGTATTGTCAGGCTTGTTGTTATCGCAAGGACTCCATGACTGTTCATTTTTCATCAGTTTTTTTCTCTGTACTTCCACTGTTAATTTTGGCTGATCTTTCTACAGGTTTATTAATTCTTTCTATGCAATCTAAAAGCTGCTTTTGAACTCTCTACTGAATATTTCATTTAAGTTACTTTTCAGCTCTAGAATTTCCAGTTCTATATATGTATCTGTATACTACATAAGTGGAAACCCATAAGTCTTAAATTGTTGTTAGAACTATTGTCCTAATCCAAATATATATTTTCTTCACTGAAAATCTCTATTGGTTTATTCATTTTTATTATTTTGAAGCATGGCTTTCTAGGTTCCCGTCCTCCCCCCCGCCCCCCCGCCCCGTATCTGTATAACTTGTGGCAGACCAATTATTAGACACAGTTTGTGCTCAAATACCTCAAGCCAGTAAGGCTTCTACCCTGTGCAGATGGACCTAGTGTACACTGGGGAGGGCATTCAAAGATCAGGCCATTTTTGTATCTGCGCCAGCATTTGTTTTACACTGGGATTTTTCATGTGTGTGTTTTCTAAGGGTTTGTGCACAGCCTTATAGTCAACCACGACTATGTGAATTGCTTGGTCTCTATTTGGTCTCGGCTGCCAATGTGTGAGAACTCAGCCAGAAATACATTTGCCCCAACCATGCTACAACCTCGGGCCACCCCACTTACTCTTAGTGACAGTCATGACGTATATCGAAAACATCTCTGCGTGTGATTGTAGTCTACTACCCAAAATTAGGTAGTAGACTACCCTGCTTTGGCAGATCCTCCACAACAAGGAAGCAACAGAGGTAAGATGTATTCCTTAAGCAAGAGCATTGCAGACTCCCACTGTTCTAATCCAAAGGTTAGCAGTTTTTCAAGCATAAATGCTTGTCAGATTGACACAGGCTGCCGTTCTTCAGTTTCCAGAGTGGTCATAATGATTGTTTTGTTCAGTTCGTTTAGATTTATAGCTGCATTTTGGAGAAAAGATTTGCTGACCTCTTTATTCAGCCATAGCCTGAAATGTGACCACTCAGGGCAATTGTCTGTTGATTCCTAAACCACATTAGAATAATTAAAAAGAGTAAAGTATAGACTCATTTTACTTGTAAAAATAGTTTCAAATTTCTAAATAAAATATTAGCTTTCCAAATCCAATATTATATTAAAAATACATTATGATTAAGTATGATTTACCCTAAGAAAAGAATAATAGTTTATCATTAGCAAATTTATCAAGAAATTTAATTCATTAGACTGAAAGAAAAAGTCAGAAAATTATTTCAATAGCTGAAGAGACTGCATTTGATAATGACCAAAACATATTCATAAGATTAAGAAAAGAAGGGAACTTCCTAAACTTGCCACAGTTTATGGAAAAAGTACCTATAGTAAATATTATACTTAATGGAGAAACTTTAGATGTATTCCCTTAAAATAGGGGAGAGAGGGCAGTTTGATGTTCATTATCATCACTACTGTTTAATAACCGAACTCTTAGATCCTGGCCAATAATATAAGGAAAGAAAAAGAAATAAAGGAGTGTTAAGATTGAAAGAAAAGTTATAAAATGTCTATTATCTGCTAGTATATGCAGATAATGTAAGCAACTACCAAGAAAAAATAGAATTAACAAATAAGTTATAAGAATTAACAGAAAGTATTATAAAGTTGTTCAATATAAGATTAATCTATAGAAATCAATAGAATTTGACCAACAATAACCAGATACAAATACCATAAACAACAAAATAGCAATCAAAGTAGCAATACATTTACAAATTTTCTAGATATTAGCAAAAATTATAAAAATTCCTGCAGAGAATACTTTTAAATCTCATAAAATACACAGAAAGTATAGAAATTAAGGAGAGAGTATTGTGTGCTCTTGATTTGAGCAAGTTAATATTCTAAAAAGTGAATTTTACTCAAACTAACTTATAAATTCTTTGTATCCTAATCACATTGGTTCCTATACTCAAGTTGGGGGCTTTCATAAATTCAGTGATATTTTTATTTATAATAATTATATGAAAAAACAATCTATGCATAGGTAAATCAGATTTGAAAAAAGTGAACTAAGACAGAAAACTTGCCTTATTAGTTATTAAAGCAATAAACTAATCTGAACAGAATTGGGAACTCAGAAACACAAATATACACATATGAGCTTAGTAGCCAATAAACTTGCCAACCTAAATCAATGAGAAACACTGAATCAATCAATCAGTCAATTAATTAAAAACAAGTCTAGCATGGACTGAATACGTTAGAGGTTAGAAATTATAAAGAATTTGACTAGGATGATAGAAACGAAAATGGTGAAATGGAATCAAATTTTGATAAAGTATTTTAGAGACTGCCAACAAGACTTATTTATGGATTGGATATTAGAGTTGGGAGGTGAAAGAATGGCAGCTTAGTGAAGAAGAAATTGATGGTGCAAGAGAGAGAGGATGTTTGTAGGAGGAAAATGCTTGAACAGGCAGAGTACCTTATTCTGAGAGTGAGTATCAAGGCTAATTTTTGATGGGAGAAATCTAATCAGAAAAAGTGGGTAGATTTTTCTCTTTTACAGTGGAGAGAGAAATAACAAAAACAAACACAGTGTAATTGCATGAATCCACTCAAACCCTTAAAATAAAATCTTTGGACAGATGGCCAAACATTAATTGTCTTAATTTATAAGTAAGTAATTTCCTAGAGAGCAAAACATGTAACTTTAAGAACTTTATCTGGAGGTAAAAATTCTAACTCAGGCATAAAACGTTAACATTCTTAAAATTCTGTAATTTTATTTCTCAAAAATTCTATTTGATGAAAACTCAGTAAATGTGTGTCTATATATGAAAACATCTGACTTGTAATATTTTTTAAATAGTAGGTTTGTTAAGATTGGGATGTGTGTGTGTCTTTTTTTGTCATTGCTTGTATTTTGCATTTTTAAACCCCACTGATGTACCAGTTTTTCATAAAGGAAAAAGAGGAGGAGAAGGGAGAGAATAAATCTTACAGAATAAGCCACTCTCTAAATGTGACAAACAAAGGTAGATTTGATTGTTACTAGTAAACTGTTCTGACCCCCAATGATTTTTAGAGCACAGAAGCAGGTCCTTTTTGCTCAGAAAAAGGATTTCAAATTGACTGAGTGGTGATTATGTTATTGTTTTAAAAGTGAGACTGGCTGAGCCCAGCAAAGAATTTGACTAGGCTTTCTGTGGAGGCTGAGGTTCTCAGGCATTCCTAAGTAACACTGACAAGGAAGATGGTAGCTTAGTTAGAATAGGGATGTTAAAGTAATGTGGGCGTGTCTGCCATGACAAATCATTTTCATTACTTGTTACACACAAAAGGAAGAAGAGGAAGAAGATATTAGAGAAGAAGCTAAATAGAAGACTTGGAGTGGTGTGAGTAGTTGTCAGGATACCTGGCAATAAGCCCAGCTTGTCAATAATTTATTGTGAGACATTTGTAGGCTAGAAATTTTCTTCAATCTGGACCTAGAATTTTTATTCTTTTGCATAAATAAAATATTTTGTATAAATTAAAAAATATAAAGTGAAGTGGATGTATGTTAGGTTGCATTTGTGCAGCTTCTTTCATTTTATATCATTTTTTATTTTTAAAAAAGTTTTGTTTTTTACCACTGAACACTTTTCTCAAACAAATATTGGCCTACATCCAATCTGTAAATTAGATAAAGACAAACAACTCTAGTTAAATTAGAACTCTTCAGGTATTGGAAAAGATAGGCAATAGGAAGTAAAAGAAGTAAAGGAAAAGGAAATAAAATGAATCAAATGCCTGCTAGCACATGTTAAACACTGTAGCTGGCTTTTTAAACTTGGTTTCTCATTTGGTCCCACATTCCATTTCAAAGATGAAATAAATGAGACTGAGAAATACATAAATGGTCCAAGAGACAATGACAATAAATAAGAGCTCTGAGATTTGAATTTAGTTGTACAGTCCCATGAAGGCTCTTGTTGGAGTTAATACAGAACAGGAGGAATGAGAAAGGACTATGGAAGGCAGGCGTCACACTGATTTACTCCTCCTTTTAGCATCTGTCAGTGCCCAGAATGTTTGCAGAGCGTTGGGTCAGGGGTTGGGCCTATGGACTAGCTGTACCGGATATTTAGCTCACCCATGGACTAAGCCATGTTCCCTCCTTTCTCAGTTGGCTTCTCAACAGGTATGACTTAGTAAGTAGGAAATAAAAACTTCTACATAGAGTAAAACTTAATCTTGAAAGCAAATACGGCAAATTGACTCCAAATTGTCTCTTACCTTTGCTGGGACAGTGGCTCCAGTGGCTCTTGCTAAATGCGTGGCCCTTTTCTGGGTTTTGGCTTCCTTTTCTCTGGAAGAGAGCAGAAATAGCATGGCTTAGACATACCTCCCAACTTTTAAGGATAACAGCATACATGGTGAACTTAATTCTGACTGTTTTCCTCAGCCGAGTCTGGCAGATCCAGAAATGAGCAGAAGGACCATAAATCTCTCCTCAGAAGTGAAAAATATCTCAAACATGGTTCTACTGGCAAGAATCTATACGTTTAACTGCATAGCAGATTAGTCCCCCTTAAATACTTCCAACATCCAGGTGGTTACCAAATTTAAAGCCATCTGTACCATTATGGAAATGCTCTCTTTGAAAGACCATATTATTGACTGAGTACTATTCCATTGCGTAACTGTACTACAGCTTTTTTTATCCACTCATCTACTGATGGGCACTTGGGATGCTTCCAAATCTTGGCTATTGTTAATATCACTGCAATGAACATAAGGGTGCATATATTCTTTCAAATTAGTAGGAAATCTTACCTTTTGCAACAGCATGGATGGACCTGGAGAGTATTATGCTAAGTGAAATAAGCTGGTCGAAGAAAGACAAATACCAGATGATTTCACTTATATGTGGAATCTAATGAGCAAAATAATCTAACTAATAGAAACAGACTCATAGGTGTTAGAGGGAAAGGGTAGGGGAGAAGCGGGTAAAAAAGGTAAATGGATTGAGAAGAAAAAAAAACACCTTACAGACTGACAACCGTGTGGTCATTACCAGAGGAAAATAGAGGTGGGGGGAGGTAGAAGAGTTATGGTAAAGGGGGGATAAATGGTGATAGAAGGAGATTTGACTTAGGATGGTGAATATACAATACAATATATACAGGATGTATTATAAAATTGTATACTTTAAACCTATGTAATTTTATTAACCAATATCACCCCAATAAATTCAATTTTAAAAAAAGGAAAACAAAAGAAAAAGAAAGACCATATTCTCGATGTGTAAAAATCTGCCTTCCTGTTTTGGACCCAGTTGCAACCTCTGAGGACGCAAAGGACAACTTTAGAAATTTGAAGATAGTGTTTATGCCTCATACAGTCTCCTTCTTTCCAGGTTAAAAAAAATTTATTCCAACTCATTTATATAGGTAATAAATATAATAATGGAGTGAGTGACTTCTTAGTGCTAAATTGTCTTATGTGTCTTAAGGCAGTGGTCGGCAAACTCATTAGTTAACAGAGCCAAATATCAACAGTACAACGATTGAAATTTCTTTTGAGAGCCAAATTTTTTAAACTTAAACTTCTTCTAATGCCACTTCTTCAAAATAGACTCGCCCAGGCCATGGTATTTTGTGGAAGAGCCACACTCAAGGGGCCAAAGAGCTACATGTGGCTCGCGAGCCGCAGTTTGCCAACCATGGTCTTAAGGCATTTTATATTTGTTTTAAATTAGTTTCCAGTAAACTTATTATTTCATAGTATCGGTCTACTATCAAAACATCCAATGAAACAAGAAGGAAACTTTATGGTAAATAATAGACCTGCTGGTTTACATTCAGCTTCCAAGAGAATAAGAAAGGATTCTTCAACCTTCCCTGGGTCTCACCCTACTCTACATCTTGCCCTGCCTTCCCTCATCTTCCACAGTCTCTTCTGTAGAAGCAGCACGTGTGATCAGAACTTCATTATGTCAATATTATTGACTATGTCAAATTAAATCCCTTGACACATACCAGGCTGGCATTTAAAAAGCTAATTATCTTAAACGGGTAAGCTTAGTATTGGCGTGGTACCAGTTTGAAGTTTGGATGTTGGTCAGAAATTGAGAACGACCTCCCTGTTCAAAAACAAATGAGGACACTTTGATTTGAGGTTTTGCAATTGACAGCTCAAGCCATCTTCTACTTTTGAGGTGTCATTGGAGAGAAGGAAGTCAAGAAGCATTGCATAGATGTTGGTTAACTTCCTGGATACTAATTCTTTCTGAATTGCGGGTAATTGCAAGCTATAATTAACTTTTTAATTCATCTCATTTTAGCATAATCCCAAATGTCTGAAGATACTGGCAGCTCACAGAGTCAGGGTGTATCCTGCTTAAATTCTTCTCCTGGTTGGCTGCCACAAGAAAAGTTTGACATCATTCCCAAAGGGCTTTTCTCAGTCCCTAAGGTACAACAGGATCAGGTCTTAACAGGCCCACGGAATCTGACTTCCTTTCTTAAATTAATTTTTCAGAACCAGGAAACTCAAATTGGAACTGCATCCTCAAAAGACTATTAAGTTTTACATAAGGTATTCGTGCTGGGCCCTCTGGGTGTTTTGGAATACCATATGTTGGATGATTCAACCTTTCCAGGTGGGTAGCTTTTACCCAACTTTATCTGATGAGAGATGCCAGAGTGATCTACAAACTATTTTTATTTAACCATTTAGATTTAAAAAGACATATTTGCCAAGAAATAAAAAGAATACATTTACTAGTTCAGAGATCAGCTGGTAACTCAAACACCTGGAAGAGAAAGTTAACTCACAGTATCGTTTTGCATGTGGCGCATTTGTTGAGGAACATTATTCCATCAGGGCTTTGAAGAAGTTTTTTATCCTGGGAACAGAACAGCTTCCCATTTTTCATCAGTACCCGAAATTCACTGCACAAATTCTAAGGGAAAGATGAAAAAAGTTGTGTTTACTGAAACCTTATCAAAGCAAGACCTTCCAAGAAAAACTTCCTTGAACAATATTATTTAATAAGCACTACCCCCTTTATATAGAAGACATTCACTCAGTTGTTACAAATAATACAAACAAAAACAGTGACTCTGTATATTGTGTATTGTCTATTGGAGATTGCAAATTCACCTAATAAGCATTCATCTAAAACAATTAGTGGAATGGAAAGAACAAGGAACTGGGAATCAAAAAACTTTATATTTCATGGTTCCATTTACAAGTCCAATAGCCTTAGCAAATTAACTTCTCAAAGGCTTACTTAACCCTATCAATAAAAAGGAGGGATTATAAATATATACATTTCAGAGGTCTTCTGAGGATGAAACATAACACGTATGTAAAAAGCCCTCAAAGAATGTCTGATGCTTATAGATATTTAATAAGTCGAATCTCTTTCTCTCCTCTTCCTCCTCCTTTATTATTATTGTTTTGTTTTTGTTGCTGTTGTCATTATTATTGGAATATGCTGATGGCACATATTAAACATCTAGCACACAGTGGGTCATCATGTGTTGTAAGAAGGACTTTGAAAAGTGGCTGGAGGACTGGGACACAGTGTGTGAACTAGACACTGTAAAGAGCCTCCGGCCGAAACCGGTTTGGCTCAGTGGATGGAGCGTCGGCCTGCGGACTGAAGGGTCCCAGGTTCGATTCCGGTCAAGGGCATGTACCTTGGTTGCGGGCACATCCCCAGTAGGGGGCGTGCAGGAGGCAGCTGATCGATGTTTCTCTCTCATCGATGTTTCTAGCTCTCTATCCTTCTCCCTTCCTCTCTGTGAAAAATCAATAAAATATATTTAAAAAAATAAATAAATAAAAATAAAAAAATAAAAAATAAAGAGCCTCCGCTGTGTCAGCAAAGGATGTACCCAAGACACCAGCTCCCGGAAGTGTTAACAGTGGTTCAATTAAAAAGTGGAAAACAAGTTAAAAGTTGAATGAAATGACTCCTTGGTCAGATATGTTTGGAAAACATACTTATAGGCTAGATCCTCTTCTGAAATGAAATAAACCTCACATCCAACTGACTGACTTACTAGTAAAAGCTAACAAAGCTGCAGTTTCCAGCCCGTCACTATCACATCCTTGGGAAGGCCTAGTTGTTCTATGTTTATTAGTTAGTTAGTTAGTTAGTTAGTTTGTTCGTATTTTTTGTATATTCTCTGGAACTACTGTTTTCCTGTTCTGTGTGATATCCTTCAAGACATGGAGTGTTGTGCTTGGTTTTGGCTTTCTTTTTGTTCAGTGCAGACAGCAGCACTGTACCAACTTTAGGGAGGAGAGAGGAAATCATTCTGAATAATATTTTACCCAGTATTAAAAATATACCATTAATTCTAAGCTCCTAAAAAGACTGAGTGACATATAGGAGTTCTCCAATAAACTATATTGAATTAAGAATGAATGAAAAGAAAGAACCCTCATTTTTAAAGATCAGTCCACTGTCCTTATTTCCACCTAGTCTATTACTTAAAATGCTTTATATTCCCTATTAGTTTTGCAAGTCCACTGGCTCTTTAGAGCAAGTCTTTGAAATCTAAGTTTTTCCTGTGCAAAAGAAATAAAATCTTGCTTTGAGATGCTTGCATTAGAAAACAATTAAATCAAGTCTTTGCTCCAACTCCAACAAATACAACCTCTTCCAAAGGATTACTTATAGAATTCTTTTCAGCTTCCTATATCTTTACAATAACTATTCAATCAATCAACAAACACTTACAAAATTACTTTGCCAGGTACCATAGATATAACAGTATATAGAGATACCCTTGTTTAAATGTTGGTTACCACCTAGTGGGTAATGATGTATCTCACCTAGCCTCTTAAACATAGAGGCAGTAGGTAGTACTTGAAAAATGATTAATGGTGAAAAAAGGTAACTAAATAATGTAAGAGACCAGCCCTGTGAAATTTTGCTAAGGACAACCTACTGAAATATCTCTAAATTTATGGTCACCACCCAGTGATCTTATCTGAGTAGCACAGTAATAATTCCTGACAACAGACTGACAAGTGGGCCTCTGAGATCTGTGTCTGGTCTTTAATTTTATAGTATCTTATGCCAGCATTGCAAGTTACTGCTTAGCACACCAGATATAAATGATTCTATAAAATCTAAGTAGAAACTTTGTCAAGAATCAGAGAAGACCCTGGTGTCTTTGTAAAAGAAATACAACCATTATAGTCTTGGCCGGGTAGCTTAGTTGGTTAGAACATCGCCCCAATACATCAAGGTTTTGAGTTTGATCCCCCATCAGGGCACATGTGAAAAGCAACCAACAAATGCATCAATAAGTGGAACAGCAAATCAATGCTTCTCTCTCTCTTCCGAAAAGATCGATCAATCAATCAATCAATAATAATAATAAAAGAAATACATCCTTTGTGAGGTAGGTCTTTAAAACAAGATTCATAACACTTGAATAAAGCTTTAAATAGTTTCTAGCAGTCAATTGAATAAGAACGTTGTCAATCAGGATATTCCTGAATCAGACTTCTCCAGTGTCAAAATTAGATGGGCACCACTCTTTTTTTTTTTTTTTTTTTTTCAAATGAACAACCCAGGCCTAGAGAATAGGTTAAGAAACTTGTTCACAATGTTTAACTAGTTAAGATGAGACTCAACACTATCCTTTTGAATTATGAAACAGGAAAAGGCTGTAAAAATAGAAAGCAGTGGTTGGGATTTTCTCTGGGGAAAATATAATATATTCCCAATCACCATAATAAAGAGGGTTTTGAAATAGGAGCCGATCTAGACAAAAAAGGCATGGGAGGTAGAGAGGTGAAATCCCAGCAACTGTTTACTTGAAGTCTCACTTGCAGACTTTGGCTCGCTTTCTTGGTTATTGTTACTCTTGTTTGTGTTTTCCCCACCGCTCAGGAACACTGGAGCCCTCTAGGGCTAAGCACTTTCTGTTTCCATCAGTGGCTGTTATATAGCCCATTGTCTTCCATTGTCCCTCCCCAGACATCATAATAAAATGTGCCAGGGAGTTGGCATCATTCCTTGTCTGTGTTAGAGCACTAACAAGGTTGCTTTGGCTTTATAATGACCCTCTGTGATGACAAATATAAGCACATGGTAGAGATCCTTGCAGTTACTAGAGGACTTTTCCATGCTGCTCTGGCTTATGTTTATAACTTTCAACAAGTTACTGACTGAGCTGGAAAAATAAAATCCCCAGCACCACAAGAAAGACTAAATCAATGGTTTTCATTTCTGACAAAATATCCAAATTCTGTGATCAGAAACATTTCCAGAGAAATAGTTACTTCTTGGTGTTCTTCTTGCTTATTCCAACATGAGAGGTGGCTAAATTTAGGTTTTTGATGGTTTAGTGAAATAGAGTTTAAAGCCATAAAAAGTATCAGTGCAGAATCTGATACATTCACTGGAAATCACCGCAATTGTCATAAACTCTAAAAACAAATTATGGCTTCCTGAAAAATGAAGTTTGCACAATACCCTTCTTTTTACTGCAACATCCCAGTGAGCATGCTGTTTAATTTCCCCCAATACAGCCTTTTTCTTTTCTACTCTACCATACCACTCTACTACACCATAGAGGTTTCTCCACTTCTCCTCCATCGGCAAACAGATGCGATAATAGAGACTATGATGAAATTCTTTAGAACAGTCTAGTAAGAAGTTTCTTTTAAAAAAATTGTTATAATAAAATATAGCAAGAGAATGTCTTACCATGGTTCTAATAGTTTCATTGTAGAAAGGGGTTGTTTTTACTGTTTTATTATCTTAATTTTTATGACTTTTGGGAGATGTAGCAAATATTTGCTATATACATAGCACTGTTTTAAGTGTTGAATTAATGGCATAGTTGTGTGTGTGTGTGTGTATGTGTGCGTGTAACTGGCCCTTTTAAATTTTTTCCAGATATATAAAATGATTAACTTCTATAGAAAACAGTTCTTTTAGCTCTCAAACAAAAGGCCTCTAAGAAAGAGGTAGTAAAGCACTCTCCTAAGTCAGGGCCTCTGCCATCATGGATGCTTCTGCCTAATCTGCTTTAAATTGAAAAAATATCTTCATGGCCCTTCCCCATCACCTTCAGATCCCTGTTCTATTGTTAGCTTCAGGGAGAACTTACCTGACTAACCCAAGACAAACTAATACCACCTCCAGAAATTCCTATCTTCCATCCTCCTGTATTTTCCTCCTAAGACTAATCATTATTAATGTACTATATGTTTTTACTAATTGACTGATTGGTTTGTCTGTTTTCCTCCACTGAGATGTAAGCTCCATGACAGAACAGTTCTTGCCTTTTTCCTTTACTTTTTATTAATCCAACATCTCAAACAAGGTCTGATTCATAATACATGCTCAATAAATATTTATTGAATGAAGTATATACACTGACATTATATAAGATATAGCCAATCCCCTTTTAACATAGTAATCACAAGAAAACTAATTTCTGCTTCCTGTGTGTGTCATGACTTTCGGCTGTTAAACTGAAAAATACTAATTCACTGATGTGTTTGTTTGTGGAATTTTAAAGCACTCCTATAGCATGGTAGATCCCCTCTTGCTCACACCCATTATTATCAATACAGTGATGTGTGTGTGTCTGAGATTCAAGCCTTGATTCATTTAGACCTGTTTTTGTGTTTTTAGGAAAAGCTAGTAGCACCTATCAGTATAAAGTGTCTGCATTATTAATATCAAGGTGTTGGCCATGAACGATTTTTCTTTAGAGATCTTGGAATGAATTCAATGAACAGAAAAAGCAGGACTAACCTGATTTTCATTCATACTGGCAGCATCTGGAACACAAAAAAACAACAAAACAAAAACAAAGTCAAAGGGATCTAAAATATTTAATAAGTAAAAGAAACAATTTGCTCAGTGCAGTGCCTTGCTCACTTTACTGGAAATATGTTAGAAAACCACAAATTATTTTTGAACACATTGAAATAAAATGAGGGGATGGCCCCAGGAGATCAGTGTATACACTCAGAAAGATCCAATTACTTTGGAAAATAATGTTTATATGTTTTCTGACCCCCTCAAAATATCTAATTTCTAAAATCCTTTCATTAGCAGAGTATTTCAGACCTCTTTTAAAATTATACCCTAAATATCAATTATATCATATCAATTACAATTTGAAAGTATAATGTAGCAGAAAGTTTAGATCATATATACACATAAAATTAAATTTTCTGAATTCTGGTAACATTGCCTCCTTATGACAGATACAAAAATTAGAGATATGATAAGAATTAAGTTTAATTAAAATCACAGGCTGTATTATACTCCGTCAATATGAGACACCTTTTTCCACCAACACATTTATCCTAGAAAGTGGGCATCATTTGTGCATAATGTTTAAAACTCCATCTAGGGTTTCCTTTTAAAACATGTAAATGCTTCACAGCAAGATAGCTCTAAGCAATCCATGTTCCCTCCAAGTTCAAGTAGCAAATGCAGAAACCTACCTCTGAGCTCCCACAAAAGTCCCTTCCCTTTTATAAGAAGTGCCTTTAATCCATTTAGCACAAATAAAATATGCTAGAGGGCACTACTGCTTTAAAGTAAGACTAGATGATTGAATTTAAATTGTTAATATTTTTATAAATATGCTATTACATATATATAATACACCTATATATAAAACATACATTGAAGTTTTAAATATCTATTATATACATAATTCCTATAAGTATGAATTGATATGCTTGCTAAGAGGGTCAGATAAAGAAGAATCCACTAGCTTTTTAGTACTAATGTAGAATTGCTGGAATGATTTCTCATGGATAAAATTCAGATTATCCCAAGCTCCTTGCCATTTCTAAAGATAACAACAACATTATAAAACCATATATATAATTCTTTAAAGCTCTGTCTCTGGCAAGATATTTTAGGATTACATACACTTATGTAATCTTGAATACTAAGTACGGGCAGGGGGAGGGAGACAAGTCTCTGCCCAGGGCTTTGTAGTTTGTGGCAAGAGGCTTAGATTACATGCAAGTTACTTACCTTGTATGAGGCAAAGAGCCAGGCTCAGAAGTACCCGCACTGTGGTTATCTTCATGATGAAGATGATATAAACTGGTTACAAGTCTGCTCCATGCATTGCTCGCCAGCTTGTGCTCTAGGACTGAACCCATGGCGATGCAGCTTACTTTATATATACCTGATGACACACACCCACAACAGCCAACGTTACAAAACCAGTTGTTCAAGGTCGTGCTAGACTTAAGATACCACATCAATTTAGCTTCTTCCATCCTTTAGGATCCTGTCAAGGTGGCAGATTTGAACAGATAATGTCTGCTTCCAAAGTAGTTCTAATGTGTTTTCATGATACCTCCTCAAAGGGCAATAATAGATTGAGTCCAAGGACGTTACTCAAAGTTTAATATTCCATAGTCTTATATAGAAACTGAATTCTTCAGCCGCACAGACACATTACCATGTAGAGAAACATGTTTCTAACCTGGCTCCCTTCATAAGTGGGAGGGAGGAGAAAAGAAGACAGATTAGTTGTACTACCAGTCAGGTAAACACTGAAAGATTTCATCACATCTGGAGAAAGCTGCTTTATAAGAAGAGAAGCAAGGATTCTTGTTGCTTCCGTCCACAGATGTTCTAAGTGTCTCCATTCAGTGTCACATACTCGTATGTAAGTTAGAGTTGAATGATCCTAAAAGATAACCCAGAAAAATTCTAGCATTGAATACATGGGGAAACAGAAACTCAGAGGAGGAAAAATGACTTTTCCAAGAACATGCAGTTTAGGTGGAAGAGGGCAGAGGTGGGACTTGAAAGACCACAAACACCCTGGGCTGGTAGCTCGGTTGGTTGGCGCATCATATCTAAGTTGGCAGTCAATCCCTGGTCAGGGAGCATATGGGAGGCAACGGATTGATGTTTCTCTTCCTCTCTCCCCTTTTCTCTCCACCTCCCTTCCCCTCTATCTAAAATAAATAAAAACATATCCTCAGGTGAGGATTAAAAAATAAAAGAAAGTAAAAGAAAGAAGAACACAAGTTCAGTATTTTCTCAACTCTATACACTGCTTCACCATTACAGACAGTAAAGTCAGAAACTTTGTAGAATCCAAGTTGGCACATAACTACTTCTTAAAATCCTCAATCTGAAGGATTATTTTATGTTCTAACACTTAATATTAGAGTTAACCACACATCATTATCAGGAACATTAGAGACTCCAGGTTTAACTTTCCACACAGCCCATTGTTCCCCAAGTTCCAAAGGTTGGGTTCCAGTGCTCCACAGGGTCGTGCACCCATTGAAGGGAAGTTTTGAACTTTATGGGATCAAAACCCTTTTAAAGATTGTTTCAGAAAAGCTGATCTAAAGCTAGACGACTTTGAAATCATGTCAGTATTCTAAATAACATCAAAGCCAAAATATTTCCTTTTTCCATGAAATAATTCATTTCCTATGAAAATACAATTATTAGTTTCAAGGTCAACACTATTAGCTTTGCTTATTTGCAATTGCTTAGTAAAATTAGTGACCTAGAAAGCAAGTGCAAATTGCATTACTGTTATAGGAAAGAAAATTGATGTGTTTTTTAATCGGTGTGCAGCCAAGAATTCTTAAAACATGCAATACCTGACTATTTTAGTCAGGGGCACTGAACTCTTTTCCCTTAGATTGTAAAATAATAAAATGACAATAGCCAACACAATGATAGATGTCCAGTGAGAATGAATCAAAGTTATACCTATTTGTTAGTCAGATAGGCAAATATATAATATTTTTTGGTATGTCGCAAATTTTCAGTAATTAGTTTATGTGTGCCATGAGATGAAAAGGTTAAAAATCGCTGGCCTAATAGAAAGCTAATGGAACAGGGAGTCAGGAAATTTGTTTCTATTTCTGTCTTTGCAACAACACAGAATAATGGAAATGAACCTTACTTTGGCATATGATAGATCTGGGTCCAACTCTTGACTAGCTATGTTGGGCAAGTCACTTATTTTTTTTCTCAGCCTCAGTTTTTTAATATGTAAAATTGGAATAATAAAACTACATTGTAAAGCTATTGTAAGAGAGGCAATTCGTGTGTATGTGTGTGTTTGTAATGCTTAGGATAAGTACAGTATATGTGATAAGCTATGTAGTTAAAGATAGTTGGTCTTGTATTGTATGTCATTATAATGATATGTTTGTAGTAGGTAATTTCTGAGATTCTAAAAAAAGTCAAATCTCTTGAACATGGACCTTTAACAACAGAAAAAGTTTACTCATCATAGAATAACATCCCCAACACATTCTGATATGAATTTAAAAGTGAAGATATAAGTTCTTTTTCATTTTGCTATGTTCTAAACCACACTACCAAAACTAAATCAAAGCATTAGCCATTTAAAACTTGCAAAAGTCATCTCTAGATGTTAAGTATCATTGATTCCCTATGACCAGTTATAAAAGTCTCTTCTAAATATTGACATACTAATGCTAACTTTTTATCTTTCATCTGCTGTGTCTGACTATATGAAATGTGTCCCAACCACTCACACTTATTATCAGTGGTAAGAAAGTATAATGCTTTACAAAATAATTGGTGACTGTGTAATATGCTCTGATGGATCCCAAATCAAACCCAAATGGATATTCCCAGGAGTGGAAGTGGTACTAGGGTGGAACAAAAGAACCAAAATATGATTGCATCTCTAAAGAATCTCTGCTATGAGGAAAGGCTGAAGGAGTTGGTTTCCTTCTTACGGGGAAAGAGTTTCTCACTGACACCCAGAAGCTTCTGAAATGATGAATAAGAGGCTTGGAACTGATAACCTCTTCCAGCAGGAGAAGGTAGTCAAGAGAAGATTCAGTGAGCACTCCCAAAATTGGATGTACATGTCAGCTGGCTCATGGCATCAGTCCTTTTTCTCCATTTCATTTCAGGAATGTTGTAAATCCAGATGTGATTCATCACATACTCTGTTAGTTACTTCTTATTTCGGGAAAGCCAACAAATTTAAATTCAAATGAATGGGACTGAGGCTTTAGAGAATGAGGGTTTGGGTTATCAGTATACTTTTATATTAGGTTATCAGAGTACTTTTTCTTAAATTCTAAATTCCATATTTTATTTTCAGCTCTTTTAATTATTCATCAAACATGTAAAGTCCTATTTCATCTTATTAAAAAGAAATAGAGCTAATATAAAAAATATAAATTTTATGATTCAACATATGTATTGAGTGGCCTAGAATCTGTATTCACATCAAGGATATTGATAGAGATGTAAGAGATGAGAAAAGTATGAAGTAAACAAGATTTTGCAGACCAATAATCTTATTGAAGACAAAGGTTATTTCCAAAAATTCAAAGTTATCAGATCATTGCTCAAATTTTCTCTTTTTCTATGTAGAGATATCCTTGCTAATCATGATAGTTTAATATATAATTATAGTTTAATATATAATTACCATCAAACCACCTTCCACATCTTTCCAATCTGCTATTCATTAGTTCTCTTGATTTGTTTACACAATGCTGTGTGATGGCAGAGTAGGTGTTATTACCCATTCCTTGCCAGCCCAAAATGGTACTATTAACAAAACCCAGAGTAGGAACTAGGTTGGATGGTAATCCCAGCTTGTCACTTTCTCACCTTTTACACCCTATATGATTATCTCATAGCCTTTCTGGCAATTCAAAGAGAACACAGATATGATGGAGCTTTAAACTACATACAGCATTCTATTGTTAATGTATCTCTTTCCTAAAATCCTCTGCCCTCATACACACACACTCACTCACGCACGCGTGCACGCGCACTCACACACATACATACATTCATAATGACTTAGGAGAGAGAGGTATGTTATGACCATGGCTGAAAAGTATGTGTCTGTCCCAACAGACCTTAGAAGATGTAGCAATTTCTTTTATAATTTCTTAATTTTTAATTGTCTTTCCTATCAGTCTTATATTTTTCCTATTAACATGTCTCTACTATATTCTCCTTTTTGAAAGACACTAATTGGAAAACAGCTTTTACACACTTTATTACCTTGAAATCTTCTGAGAATTCCCTTCTGTTGGTCTAGAAAGGCTAAGAAACAATAAAGATAAGCATCTCATTTTATCTAAGAACAGATGGGATGGGCACTGTTTGGTCACTGAGTATACAGACCCTGCTATTTATAGATATAACTAGAGGCCCGGTGCATGAAATTCGTGCACAAGAGGGTGTGTCCCTCAGCCCAGCCTGCACCCTCTCCAATCTGGCTTGTAGGTGTCTACCAGGATCGGGCCTAAACAGGCAGTCGGACATCCCTCTCACAATCCAGGACTGATGGCTCCCAACTGCTTGCCTGCCTGCCTTCCTGATTGCCCCTAACCACTTCTGCCTGCCAGCCTGATCACCCCCTAACCACTCCCCTGCCAGCCTTATTGATGCTTAACTGCTCCCCAGCCAGCTTGATTGCCCATAACTGCCCTCCCCTGCAGGCCTGGTCCCTCCCAACTGCCCTCCCCCGCTGGCCATCTTGTGGTGGCCATCTTGTATCCACATGGGGGCAGCCATCTTGTGTGTTGGAGTGATGGTCAATTTGCCTATTACTCTTTTATTAGATAGGACTAGAGGCCCATTGCAGGAAGATTCCTGCAACAATAGGGCTTCCTGCGGCCATCTCTGCCACCCCTCCTGCCTCCCTCCCTTCTCCGCCGCCCCGCTTGCTTCTCCATAGCTTCGCTCCCTTCTGCAGTGCTTGGCTTCCTTCTACGCTGTCTTCAGTCTTTGCTCTGCGCCTGGATATGCAAATTAACTGCCATCTTGGTTGGGTTAATCTGCATACTAGTTCCTAATTGGCTGGTGGGCATGGCTGGTGGGCGTAGCGGAGGTATGGTCAATTTGCATGTTTCTCTTTTATTACATAGGATAGAGGCCTGGTGCATGGGTGGGGGCCCTGAAGGGTGTTTGCCCTGAAGGGTGTCCCGGATCAGGGTGGGGGTTCCCTTGGGGCATGGGGCAGCATGGGCAAGGGGCCTATGGAGGTTTGCAGGCTGGCCATGCCCCCCAGAGATCCAAGTGGAGGCCAGGGCCAGCTGGAAGCAGGTATCTTGGATTTATTTATCTTCTATAATTGAAACTTTGTAGCCTTGAGCAGAGGCCAGGGCTGGCCAGGGAGGGTGGGAAGTTTGGCTTCCTCCATCGCCAGAAACATCCCAAGCCTTCTGCTTGCTCCAGCTCTGTGGCCGCTGCCATCTTAGTTGGGTTAATTTGCATACTCATTCTGATTGGCTGGTGGGCGTAGCGGAGTGATGGTCAATTTGCATGTTTCTCTTTTATTAGATAGGATTGTTGCCTTTATTAGATTAGGATTAAGAAAAACAAAAGTTTTTAATATCTAATTTTTAACTATATTAAGTTTTATGTATTGGACTAGAGGCCCAGGTGCACGAAAAATCGTGAACTGAAGGGGAACGTTCCTCAGCCCAGCCTGCCCGTGATTACAGTCCAGGAGCCCTCAGGGGGGTTGTCACCTCTGTGGGAGGCGAGTGGGACAATCAGGGGAAGGCACTGCCCCCATCACCCTGCCACTGCTGCCACCTCTGGCCTCCCTCTGCAGGAGGCGACTGGGCCAATCAGGAGAAGGCACTGCCCCCATCACCCCACCACTGCTGGCTGCTGTGGCTGCCTGCCCTAAGCCCTCACAGCCGCCACAACTTTGTTGGAAAGGATGTCTGGAAGGATGTCCAGTTGTCCGGTCTAATTAGCATATTATGCTTTAACTAGTGGCCTGGTGCACGAAATTTGTGCACAGGTGGGGGGCGTTCCTTCAGCCCAGCCTGCACCCTCTCCAATCAGAAGCCCCTTGGGGGATGACCAACCACCAGTTTAGGCCCACAGGGGTCAGGCCTAAATCAGCGGTTGGACATCCCTCTCACAATCTGGGACTGCTGGCTCCTAACCGCTCACGGGCCTGCCTGCCTGAATGCCCCTAACTGCCCTCCCCTGCTGGCCTGATCTCGCCTCTGACTGCCCTCCCCTGCTGGCCTGATTGCCCCTAACGGCCTCTGCCTTGGCCCCCACCACCATGGCTTTGTCTGGAAGAAAGTTGGACATCCTGAAGATGGCTGGTCAACCTGGTTTAATTAGCATATTACCCTTTTAGTAGTATAAATAGATTATATAGGATAGGATTGCTTAAATGAGGGTGGGGGGAGCCTTTTTCAGCTGGAGGAGATGCTCTTGACAGACAAAATCACATAATCCCTATATCTGGACTGATAGCCAGCCATATGCTCTATGCTGCCAAACCAGTCATTAAAAAATTGAACCGCTTTCTTACACCTTACAGCAAAGAGCTGTTACCCTTAAAACCCCTCCTCAGCCCCCACCTTAGGTTCTGCCTTCACAGTTCACCCAGATTAGGTTCTAATTGGTCAGCTTCTATGCCAGTCAGCATTAAAAGCTCTGCCTCCTAGGTAGTCATTGGCTCCTCGCACTTCACCCAGATTTGGTTCTGATTGGTCAGTTTCTATGCCAGTCAGCATCAAAAGCTCTGCCTCCTAGGCAGTCATTGGCTCCTCGCACTTCACCCAGATTTGGTTCTGATTGGTGGTTTCTATGCCAGTCAGCATCAAAAGCTCCGCCTCCGAGGCAGCCATTGGCTCCTCACACTTTACCCAGATTTGGTTCTGATTGGTCGGTTTCTATGCCAGTCAGCGTCTCTGGGCCTATCAATGGGCCTGATCAGAGAAGCGGGGCTGATCAGCAACCCTTGCAGAGGCCGGAGAGAAATAGAGGTGTGGCTGCTGGCCAGGGCTGGAGTGAAAGAGAGAGGCAAGTGCTGATCAACAGCTGCCACAGAGGCTATGGATCAGACCCTGCTTCTCTCTCCAGTCCTCTCTTCGGGCCTGATCTACAGCCCCCTCTGCAGTCAGTGCTGGGTCCGGGCTCCCGCAGCTGGGGCAGTCCACACTGACTTCCGGTCGGTCGAGCCTTTGGTCGTTTTGATGTTGTGGACCCTGGGTTTTTATATATTAGGATTATTATAGATTATATTTGGTTCTTAAATATATATCCAGCTTCTCCCTACAGTTCATACTACTTGAACCCCTGTTCTATGGAACCATCACCTGAAAATTTAGTACATTATAAAGTTTCCTAGGATTAATCTTGACTATAGAAAACAGAGGTTTACAAAGCTAGTCTTTTTTAAAAATCACAATTTCATTCTTAGCTAGTATACTGAATTTTGACAAAAGAGTACTGTATATTTTATATGTAAAGTATTTATGTATATATATATAATAAGCAAGACCAACATTGTTAGATTTATAAGCAAAATTAGAAAAAAGTGACCCATATATCTTTATAAAATTTTTGGATAGAAATATGAAATGTGCTAGCAGTTATTGTACACTTACTAAGTGACAGGTACAACAATAAACCTAAAAGGTATCATTCTATTTATTTTTTACAGGTAAATAAGTTGAGGGTGGGAGTCTATAAATTTCCCAAGGTTATACAGCCTGTAAGCAATAATCTATGCAAATGAGAACAGTCAATGCAAATAAAGGCAGTCAAACCCAAGAGCCCAAGCTCTTAAGTACCACACACTGTAGTGACTACACTATCTACATCTTTAATAACTTACCTCAGATACTCACTGTTGGGACTGAATTGTGTCCCTCTAAAATTCATCCTTGAAGCCTTCATCCCAGTACCTCAGAATGCGACTATATTTGGAGATAGGGCCTTTAAAGAAGTGATTGAGTTAAGATGAGGCAATCAGGGTGGGCCCTAACCAAAACTATCTGGTGTCCTTATCAGAGGAGGCAGTTTGGATACTCAGAGAGACACCAGGAATGCTGTGCATAGTCACTTATACCAGGCCACATGGCTTGCAAGTGATCAAGCTGAGACTTGGCCTGAAGATAACGTTTTTAGTAAATCAGGTAACAAGTTAAATAGCACTAATCATTGGGTCATACCACAATCTTGATTCATGAGGCAGATAAAAGGAATAAGAGAATGAATGATACATATGAAATCAGAGAATTCCCAGGTATGGAACCAAATGACTAAAATGTGATTTAAAAAGTTAAAAATGGAAATCCAAAGGCAGGTGTTTTGGTATATCCAATAGATTCCATAATACTCCCCACATGAATATGACAAATATTTCCTGAATGCCTACATTTGCCTGGGACTGTGTGAGAGCCTGGTTAACTTGTAAAAAAAGGAGATCGATCTCCAACATCTAAGAGACTACAGTCTACTGGAGGAGGTAAAAAATAATCATACAAATCATTATTCAACTGAATCTGTGAACATGTTCTTTCAAAGATGTCCATCATGCCCGGCTGATGTGGCTCTGTGGTTGAGCGTTGACCTATGAACCAGGAGGCCACAGTTTTTTGTTTTGTTTTTGTTTTTAAATATATTTTATTGATTTTTTACAGAGAGGAAGGGAGAGGGATAGAGAGTTAGAAACATTGATGAGAGAGAAACATCGATCAGCTGCCTCCTGCACACTCCCTACTAGGTATGTGCCTGCAACCAAGGTACATGCCCTTGACCGGAATTGAATCTGGGACCCTTGAGTATGCAGGCCGACGCTCTATCCACTGAGCCAAACCGGTTAGGGCCAGGAGGCCACAGTTTTATTCCCAGTCAGGGCACATGTCCAGGATGCGGGCTTGATCTTCAGTGTGTGTGTGTATTGGGGGTGGGGCGGGGGGGGGGGGCGGGGAGGGAGGGAGGGGTTGCATGCAAGAGGCAGCCAATCAATGATTCTCTCTCATCATTGATGTTTATTTTTCTCTCCTTCTCCCTTCCTCTCTGAAATCAATGAAAAAAAAATGTCTATCATGTTAAGTTAGCACATAATACAGATATTTGGCTTCTAGATGAAGAGGCCCTGATGAAATTAGGTTGAATTCTAAAAATAAAAAAGATGGGCTTAAAAAGATACAAAGCTTCATCTATCTGAAAAATTCAGCTAATGAGACTAAATTAATCCTTAAGTAATTATGAAAACCAAATTTTTCCTCTGATAATTTCTTTTATCTGATAGTTTTAGTTTCCACTATATCACTAGCTAATTATCTAACACTATCTGGGAGCAGGAGTTGAATTTAAAATTGAATATAGACATTATTTTACATTTAGTGGGGTTTTGTTTATTTTGAATGACAATGCCCATGTGATATTAATGGTAGTACTACATTTAGATTCATATCAATTTGTAGGAATAATGCCAAATTTTATCAAATGAAAGCCTGAAAATGTTGCTGAAAGTAAGGAGAGAAAAAAATAAGTAAAAAAGACTGTTTTGCCCTAAATAATCTAGCCATGTAGTAGGGAAGATAATACTTCTATCAGAAAAGAAACAATTCAATAGGATATACAACATAAAGAGTCATAAATGTAGAGATGGAGTGTCCAGGAAGATGTATTATTTCTATCTGGGAGATAGGCAATGACTTTTCTGGAAGATGTGGCCTTTGAATTGGGCCTCAAGGGTTGAGGATATTTGTACATGTGGGGATGAGTATGTGACTGATTTTTCAGAACAGCATAAGCAAAGTTCCAGGGGCAAAATAATGTGGGGTCTCCATGACTGAATATGTAGTACTTTTTGACTGCATGGATAGAAAAAGGAAAGAGTAGAAAATAGTTTTAGACAAGTGGAGTGTCAGATAGCTAAAATGAACAATAGGATTTTTTAGTCTGTGACCAAATCAAATGCTGGCAAGTATATAGAGAAACCAGACCTCTCATATGTTGCTGGTGGATATAAAATGGTGCAGCCATTCTGGAAAATAGATATGCATTTGCTTAACAAACTAAATATATGCCCCAGTATTGTACCTTGGGGCATTAACCCAAGAAAAATGGAAATTTATAACCACACAAAAACCTGTACACAATTGTTCATAGTAGCTTTATTTGTAATAGCCAGAAATTGAAAACAACTAAAATGTCCCTCAATAGGTGACTGGTTAAACAAATGTTAGTACCCTGCACCACGGGCTTCTATTTAGCAATAAAAAGGAATGAATTATGTCTATACACAACAACTTGAATGGCTCTCAAGACTTAGGAAAAAAGCCCATCTCCAAAATTCATATACTTTAATTTATATAACATTTTAAAAATTATAAAATTATAGACAAGGAAAACAATTTAGTGGTTGCCAGGGGTTAAGGATGGTTGTTGGGCACAGGTTAGATGTGACTATACAGGGTAGCATGAGAAAGATCTTTGTGGTGATAGAAGACTTTATATGCTGATGTGGTGGCAGTTACACAAATACACGCATGCAATAAAATAATATTGAACTATACACATGCCTTTAGTCAAGGCCAAGTTCCTATTTTTGATATAATTATGTAAGATTTACCTATTGGGGGAAACTGGTTAAAGACTTCTTATACTATCTTTATAAATTTCTGTGAATCTGTAATTATTTCCCCCCCAAAAAAATTTGTGAAAATATAGACTACAAAATCCTACATGCTTTCTATAAAGTTAAATATACACTTACCATATGACCAGGTAATCTCACTCCTAGGTATTTACCTAAGAGAAATTAAAACATGTCCATACAAAACTATAAAAGGATATTTATTGCAACTTTATTCATAATCACTAAAATCTAGAAACTATCCAAATGTATATCATTTGGGGAATAGATAACAAACAGATTTCTACTCAAGAATAAAAAGAAATTAACCACTATACCTGCTACAACAGGAATGAACATCAAGAGCATCATTCTAAGTAAAAGAAGCCAGACATAAAATATTATGCTCTTTAGGATTCCATTTTTAAATAATAGGGGCATAAATCAGATCAAGTTGTCAGGCTGGGAATCAAGGAAGAAGGTACAAATGGAAATACAGGGTGGGGCAAAAATAGGTTTACAGTTGTTCATATGGAAAATAATACAATAATTAATAAATAGCCCTGGCTGGTTTGGCTCAGTGGATAGAATGTCAGCCTGCAGACTGAAGGGTCCCGGGTTCAATCCCCGTCATGGGCACATGCCTAGCTTGCAGGCTCCATCTCCAGTTGGGGGCGTTCAGGAGGCAGCCAATCAATGATTCTCTCTCATCATTGGTGTTTCTATCTCTCTTTCCCTCTCCTTTCCTCTCTGAAATCAATAAAAATATTTTTTTAAATAATTAATAAATAATAGTATAAGAATAAATTCTGTGTTTCACTTACTCTAAATTATAAACCTACTTTTGCCCCATCCTATATTTTGGGGTGATGACCCTAATCCATATCTTGATGGTGCTGGTAGTTTCATATGACTTTAGAAAAAATTCATATTCAATAACATACTATTTTTTACAACATTATATATTTATGCATTAAGACACAGAGTCACCAAAAATCATTCTATTTGTTATCTCTCTCTAGTGGAATTATTTGTGATATTTTACATTTCTCTCACTATTTTTCTCATCTATTAAGTGTTTTGCACTAAGTAGGTATTATTTTTAAAAACAAAAATTCTATTTTAAAAAGTTAGTTTAATATTTTTTGGGCTTGATAGGACATTGAAAATCCGACAACTCTCCGCTTTAGTTTACAGAAGAAGATATGAGGGCTAAGACTGAGTTATTTTCCTAATTATTTAAATGTTAAAATAAGTTACACACACCCTCAGTACCCCATCCTCTGAGCTGTATGATCTAACTGCAAATGTCATGATGAGGGCCATTTTCATTCTTCAAAAACTCCCAATTCACAGTGCCAAAGCAAAGTGTTTCAGGATTTTCCCGGACCACCTCCTGCAGGTGGAGCCACATAGTGCTTGGACAGAGAAGACCAGTTCTCCAATCGACACCAAGGAAGACCAGTGATTTTATTTTTGGAATGTGTGACTTGCTGGCATTTGACCTCGGGCAAATCATGATAAGAGTATAACTCCCTTGATAGGATTATTGAGCAGATTGAGACAATTGTGTAAAAAAGCTGAAGCAACTATTATTAGTAGTAACAATTTAAGTCATACAAAGTGAAGTCTACTTGAGAGCCAGAAGGATGATGTAACTTAGAAGTTACCTGTTGGGTTTTGAAGCAATGCTACCTGGGTTCAAAAACCAGCTTATTTGCCTTGTAAAAAGAGGCAATTTACCTAAACACTCTAGTCACTTTCTTACAACTAAGCTGAGAATGATAATAGCGATTATCATGAGAATGACATGGAGTAACTCAGGTAAAACCTTTAGATGGTATCTGGTACATGGAGCATGTACAGCTGTTATTTGAAATGTCTTCTTTGTTAGTCTGTTGACTACACTGAATTAAAGATTACAATGTGGAAATCTACTTCTGGGCCTTTTAAAGTATTCAGCATTTTGTGGAAAGTGTCAGCAACCAGTGTCTAATTTTAGGGGCACAAACTAATAGCCTCCAGGGTAGAGGAGTCATTTCCTCATCCATGCCCCTTCCTGTGTGTGTGTGTGTGTGTGTGTGTGTGTGTGTGTGTGTGTGTGTGTGTTTTAAATATATTTTTAATGATCTCAGAGAGGAAGGGAGAGGGAGAGAGAGAGAGAAACATCCATGATGAGAGAAAATCATTTATTAGCTGCTTCCTGCATGCCCCACACTGGGGATTGAGCTGCAACGGGGGCATATGCCCTGACAGGGAATTGAACTGTGACCTCCTGGCTCAACCACTGAGCTATGCCAGCCAGGCCATTCCCCTTCCTTTGGACAACTTACTGGACTCCAGGTGGGAGGCCTTTGCAGGGAATTGGGTCACTGTCAATAAACAACATACACACATGTCTGGATGGAGTGACAGGTCATTTGAGCCATGAAAAAGTGACACCTTTTCAAATAGGTCAGAAAATCAAACAGCTAACTTTAAGCTCTTAAATCAAACAGCTGACTTTAAGCTCTTTTTTAAAAGAGAGGAAATGTCTTTTATCCACCCATGAATGCAAGTGGGGGAATGCCTTTTCTTACTGTCATCAGCCCCACTTATGCCTCTAGTTCATTAGCAAATTCATGAATATAATGGTATTTGATGTGGAATTAGGAAGTCTGTGTGTTAATTCCAGTCCTCACTTTTAGCTGAAACAAGATTGTGAATGCAGATTAAATTGCACTCATGAGGTGAGGCACACTAAAAAATGCCCAATGAGGACAAAATAAAGGTAGGCCAACTAAACTGTACTAATTGAGCATATCAACCAATGTCATAAAAATATTGCCTTCACAGAGAGGGTTTTTAGGCAGTGATACTACTCTATATGATACTACAAATGGTGGACACATGTCATTATACATTTGTCTAGACCAGCCGTGGGCAAACTACGACCCGCAGGCCGGATCCAGCCCGTTCGGCTGTTCTATCCGGCCCGCGGAGCCAAAAGAGCAGAGGGTTCTCTTGCTCTCCCCCCCACTCCTTTACTTTGATTTTATATTAGTTCACACAAACACTCCATCCATGCTTTTGTTCCGGCCCTCCGGTCCAGTTTAAGAACCCATTGTGGCCCTCGAGTCTAAAAGTTTGCCCACCCCTGGTCTAGACGTATAGCATGTACAACACCAATGGTGAACCCTGATGTAAACTATGAACTCAAAGATAATGATATGTCAATGTAGGTTCATCAGTTATAATCAACTAGAGGCCCGGTGCACAAAAATTTGTGCACTCCAGGAGGGCTTGTCCCTCAGCCCAGCCTGCGCCCTCTCGCAGTCTGGGAGACCTCAGCGGATGTCCAATTGATGGCTTAGGCCTGCTCACCAGCCCCGACCCCTACGACCAGTCATTCCGCTGTTCAGTCAATTTGCATATTATGTTTTTATTACATAGGATGTACCACTGTGGTGGGGGATATTGATAATGGGGCAAGTCATGCATATGTGGGGGTGGGGCTTATCCAGGAAAATATCTGTACCTTCCCATCAGTTTTGCTGTGAATTAAAACTACTCTAAAAAATAAAGTCCATTAAATATATATTTTTTTAAATATTGTCTTCAAAGGCAGCATTACTTGGAGCATAGCAGTACTCAATATACAGTGAACTAATTGATGGCTCTTTTGACCAGAACATTCTACCATTAAGTCACTTAGGAAACAACTGTGGAAAACAGTGCGGCGGCGGGGTGGGGTGGGGGGTGAGATTTGAAGTAAAAAAAAAACAACAAAAACCTGGGTCCTCCATCTTATCTGAGTGATGTTAGTCGTGTTTATTTAAAACTGAGACTATTTTCTCATTTATAACATACAAAAATCTTGCCATCTCCGTATCAATTTTGTTGTGAAGATATAATTAGGCACTATAAGTGAAAGTACTTCACGAACTATAAGGTGCTAAGTAAAAGCCAGGCACTGATCTTGGTCCAGATTGTGTGCCTAAACTACCTCTATCAGGTATATTCACTTACAAGGTTAGCTCATTACATCTCAAAATCCCCTCCCCCCCACAGAGAAAAATTGGGGTGGAGGTGGGAAAAGAGAGAAGAGGGAAGAGCTGACGCTTTTTCTTCTTTTGTCCCTAAATTAATGTGAGGAATTTTTCATTAAAGTTAGCTAAAAAATACAACTTGTTGTCATCTAGGCGTGGTTGCATTGTAAGATGCCACTGCTCTGAGGGTGGCTGGCAATGGCACCAGGCCAAATCCGCTGTGGGTGTGGAGACATCCAGCAGAATAAAGTATCACTCCACCCTGTTGTCTTGTCACCTAATTAACTGGTGTGCTCTGAAAACAACTCCTGGGAGTTAGTGTAATCTCATCTTAGACTTGTGATGCAATGAAAAATGGCAGCCTACTTATGGCGGAAATGGAGACTAGTCTCTGACTTCTGGGAAGAGAGGCGAGTAGAGAGAATTGGGCTCTGTGATTCCCATGGAAGTTCACCCTTGATTCCTGGTCCATTTAAGCTACATTTCTGAGCTCAGAAAAGTGTCTGCATAACCCAAACTACTTAGCCTCAGGTCTCCTCTCCAGAGGGGGAAAATGATTAATGTCTTAAGGCAAAATAGATGCCTTTGCTGGAGCACTCTTTTCCTTCCATTTTTCATGGAATTATGCAGTGAGGGTCGATATAGGGATAAGCCTTCTTTGGAAAGGGGGGGAAAACCCAGCAACAATAAGGGAAAGCAGGTCAGGTAAGACCCTGACAAGAAAACACACTCAACATTCTTGAGGTGTATAGTCTTTGAGAGTTCAATACCCAAAGAATTAGGTGTATACTTACGAAAAGTAATAAACATATCATATTCCTTGAACTGAAATGACCATTGGTATATTCTAGTATGTTCAAATATCTTCATTTTATCAATAAGACCTGACGACAGGAAGCTATAAACTTGGTGAAACTGAATAAGCAGTTTTACTGGAAATGAGCCAAACTTTATAATATTTTGAAAACAGTAAAGTAAAAAATTTAAAAGTTTAAAAAGAATGCTGCAAGCTGTTGTTTTTAAGTATACCTGTATATCTACATACCTGTATCTATATGTACTTCTTTCTATCTATCCAAACATTCTGTGGCGATAACAGTTACTATGATGAATGCAATAACAGATTGGTAGTGCTAAGAATAGTGTTGCCACGTGCTCGTTTTCCTTATCCATGATGATTTACCATGCTGCTAATACCGGGTATAGGAGAACCATTGGAAGTAGACATCTAGAGACACAGGCAATGCACTTGGATACTACTTACAAGTTATCTGGCCTTGGACAAGCTGCAATGTCCTCTCAGAACAGAGATTACTATGTATACCATAGAGTAAATAGACCAATGACTTCTAATTTCAAATAATGACAATAATAATTTTGTCTTCCAGGATGCCTGACATGTTTATGAGAAATTGCCTCACTGATTTCTTTGAGGAAAAAGCTCTAGATTGTTCTGTGAGCATGGAGAGGCCTGGCCACTAATTTGACAAAAGTGGACATAGAGTCCAAGGGCAGTCAATTCATAGGCTAAGGATACTTTCCACAAAGACTTCTGCATAACTGTGCCAAGGGATATTATTTTGTATAGAGACAGAGGGAGAGAGAGGGAAAGACAGAGAGAAACATCGATGTAAGAGAAATACATCAATTGGTTGCCTCGTGCATGAGTCCTGACCAGGGCCCAGGCCAGGGAGGAGCCTGCAACCAAGGTACATGCCCTTGACTGGAATAAAACCTAGGACCCTTTGGTCTGCAGGCCAATACTCTATCCACTGAGCCAAACTGGCTAGGGTCAAGGGATATTATTTTAGCTAAATAACACCCCCTGCTAGAATTTGAGTAGTGTAATATGGAATCAACAAACTGACAAATGAAAAGAGAAATAAGACACACAATAATTCCACTCTTGATTAACAACAGAAATGCATACATATGTTACTAAAATACATGTCCTAGAATGTCTACAGGAACATTATTCCTAATATCCAAAACAAGTAACTGCCCAAATGTCCATTAGCTGTAGAATGTATTTGGCATATTCATACAATGGAATGCTATATAGCAATGAAATTAAACAATCTACAAATATAAGCACCAATTTAGATGTCATAAGTATGACATTGAATAAAAGATGAAAACACAGAAGTGAATTACAGTATAATTTCATTTACATAAAATTCATCAAAAGGCAAAAGTACTCTATGATCTACACTAATAAAAGAGTAAGATACAAATTGACCATATCTTCGTGATGCCCACCAGCCAATCAGGAGTGAGTATGCAAATTAGTCCAATAAAGATGGCAGATTAATTTGCATACGCAGGCACTGAGTGGCCAGGAGTGGGGCGGGACACAGGCATTCCACCCACCCCCAGTCGCTCCAGGCCTCTGGGCAGCATGGGAAGGAGCAAAGGCGGCTCCGGCCTGAGCAAAGGAGGTGCCAGCAGCCAGGGGAAGGAAGGCCCATTCTTGCAGGAATCTTCATGCATCGGGCCTCTAGTATTATGATAAAAAGAGTGGTAAACCTTGATAAAGGAAGTTATTGGAAGAGAGTGTGAAGAAATACTGTTTAATCAGGTATGTTTAGTTTTGGGAATTAATTAAAATTTTGTTACATGCACATTATGTATTTTTTGATACAACAATAAAACCTTTTAAAAATCAATATTCAGTGATAATAAATAGATTCTAACTTTGGAAGGGGGAAGAGTGACTTGCTAAAAGGGGTAGTAGAATAACTGTTATGTGGATAACTGAATCAAAAATTTAATTTTTCTGCCCAGCCAGTGTGGCTCAGTGGTTGAGCATCAACCTATGAACCAGGAGGTCACAGTTTGATTCCTGGTTGGGGCACATGCCTGGGTTGCAGGCTCAATCCCTAGAGTGGGGCGTGCAGGAGTCAGCTGATCAATGAATCTCTCTCATCATTGATGTTTCTATCTCTCTCTCTTTCTCTCCCCCCGTTCTTCCCTGAAATTAATAAATATAAATTATTTTTAAAATTTAATTTTTCTTTCAGAGCATAATAATTTTAATTTAAAATATAAAAATAAGAAAAATAAAATGTGGAGAAATACAAAACATTGTTAACAAGTTAGATTTATAATCAAATTAAAAATAAAATTAAATAGGTAATAAGGGGTACAACTTATAATTACTATAGTTTACATGAATGAAACATAATGTTCCAACTCTTAAACTTCAGAGTCTCTAAATGTCACCCTTACTAGTTCAGTAATTTCTGCAACAAAATTCTTGATGGGCTTTATCAGTTCTACCGGTTTAGAGGTAATATGGCTATAGGATTATCATAAGAAATCCAATCATTTAAATTTCTAATTGATTCTAAGCTCAACATGAAATCACTAGTGTCTATTCCCAAAAGTCCATATGACCTCTGGACTATTCATTGTAGCAAAGCATTGGAACAAAGGAGGTGATAGCTGCACTGTGCTCCAATCCATTGAACAGAACACATCTAAAGTACTATGCTTACAAGACACTGGGGGGATGGGATGAGGGCATGCGACAGGGGGTGGAGGGGCTGGGGGAAGGTCAATGGGGGGAAAAAAAGGAGATATATGTACTACTACATGTAATACTTTAAACAATAAAAATAAAATAAAATAAACATTTAAAAAAATAAATAAAGTACTATGCTTGATCCCTGGCCAGTTAGCTCAGTTGGTTAGAGTGTTGTCCTGATATCCCCAGGTTGCAGGTTCAATCTCTGGTTGGGCACACACAAGAAGCGAATGAATGGATGAATAAATGAAACAAAAAATTGACATTGTTCTCACTCCTCTCTCAAAAATCAATCAAAAAAAAGGGGAGGGGACATCTGTAATACTTTCAACAATAAAGATAATTTTTTAAAAAATAAAATCAATCACCCTCACCTGTTTGGCTCAGTGGATAGAGCATCGGCCTGCAGACCAAAGGGTCCTGGGTTCGATTCTGGTCAAGGGCAAGTACGTTGGTTGCAGGCTCTTCTCCATCCCGGACCCTGGTAGGGACTCATGCAGGAGGCAACCAATTGATGTGTTTCTCTCACATTGATGTTTCTCTTTGTCTTTCCCTCTCTCTTGCACTCTCCCAAAAATCAATGAAAAAAATCTCAGGTGAGGATTAACAAAAAATAAATAAATAAATAAATATCCATCAATAAAAATGATAATAAAATAATGAAATATTGTGCTCAATTGTAGATTCCATACTTTACAGATATGATTAATGCAATTTAGTTTAAATGCCAGTTTCTTTAAGAAGCTGATATTTAGAGGAGAGTTATTTCCACAAAAAAACCTTGAAAAATATGTCCTGTAAGATAATAGGAAAAAAGTTACATTGACCAGAGTACAGAAAGTACTAAAAGGTTGTCTAGGGAGAGTGGGTCCTCATTCCTTTAGCGTATGTAGCTACAGAAGGTGAACTGGGACCCAAGGATAAAAATTATGAGGAGATCAATTTTAGCTCATTATAAGGAAAAGCAAATAATCCAAGATGAACCAGCCTGCCTCAAGAGGTGATATACTGCCAACCTCTACAAGGATATTGAGGATGGGATAATAGCAATAAATGGAAAGTTGCAATTGATGATGCCTGAAATATTTTTCTTCCAAGTCATATAATCCATATTTCTTTAAAGGATGAAACTCTTGGGGATGAGATTTGATTTCAGCAGACCTAGGTTCTCATATTTGTCACTTTTACTTACTAGGAGAAACAATCTTAGACAAGCCATTTGTCTTCTCTCATCAAATTAAAAATAATTCCAGCTTTCTCACATTGGAGTGAAGAGAAAAATGTGCTTATGGAAGCATTTTGAAAACTACCATAGATTTGTTATTGCTCTTATTACTGGAGAAATTTTACTTCTAGCAAGAAGACAGAAAATAGATGGCAGAAGATATATTTAGAGCTCTTAAAAATATCTGAATGGGAAAGAAACAGCTGGGTGGAATGTGGGTGGGAATTTCCTGAGACAGTAGCTGAAGGAGGGAAGAACTTAACAAACTTGGTAGAAGGGAAGCTCAATTGAGATATCACCAAAGAACAGAGAAGGTTCTTGGGAATCTGAGGATGCCTGCACCTATTGCGACTATACCTGACAGATGCATAGCCAACTTGGCCATGTGTAACAAAAGAATCAGTTAAACAATGGGGCCAGCACTTTAATGAGCATAAAGGTAAAGGGAATAATTTTAAATAAAGTGACATCAGAAAGCCAATTTTATAGAGAATGAGTTATTGAATATGGTCCAGATTTCTAAATGATTAAGAATTTACCCTTTGCATGTTATATGGTTTACCCATGTCCAGGATTAAATATTCTAAACACAAACATTTTGCCTTCTTGAATAAAAATATAATCCACATATTTTAATCTATCTTTGACAATTGTTTAAAACAGTTATAATCTCTGGATTTTATGAAGGTATGTGGGGTTGTTTGTCCTGCACTGTTTTACCCCTATTTATGTGTTCTTTGAATGCTCCTAAATGTTTTCTTTGTGAAATTGTCTACCTTAGCAACCTACACAACATAGCCACACCCTAGCCCTCATCATTACATAGAAATCCTCCAGTTCCAAGATGCAAAACCTAAAGTCCCCTTTCTGATCACCTTCTTTCTATCACCCTTCCCTCCTTCCTCTGGCTAAATATTCCTTTTTAGCTTGGCTCTCTCTTTATTCCATCCCAAATTCAATGCTGGAATATCAGATACAATCTCATCTTTAGTACCACATAACTTGGAGCTTCTGTTACTTCTCTTTGCAAAATTCCAAACCTAATTAATAAAGGTCAGCTATTTTCATGTGGGGGCATAACTTATATTTAAGAAACTAGGCTCCAGATTCAGGGACATATATTTTAAATTCCAGTTCTTTTACCTACTATTTCTATGACCTGGGGTCATTTAAATTCCTTGTGCCTCAGTTCTGTACATATGGCAGATTTACTGAGAATGACCCCAGCAAAATGTCTTGACAAAAATCAAATGCAAATGATTGTTTATTAAATGAAAATTAATATTATCCTCTTTAATATCAGAAAAAGGTCATTAATTTCACTTACAATTCTTTCTTTCCTCTTCAAAACATGTCTGCAACTTCAGCTGACCTATCCTTTTCCCATTTTGCCTCAGGAGAAAGATGACTACAGTTCTCCAAAGCTAATCTCCCACCCCTTCTCTCTATTCCATTACTCCCACATTTTCAATGCATTGCCTTATCAGATTTCCTTATAGCATTCTCACCACAACAGGATGTTTTTCCCTTAACCCACAAACATGTTTTATCTTTCTCTTGTAACTTATTCCTCCAATGTCCCCTTGCCTTTCATCTTGCCAAGCTCCTTTAAAGGGCAGTGTCTACAGAGGATGGGGAGTAGAGGAAGGTAAAGGGATGATAAATGGTGATGGAAGGAGACTTGACTTTGGGTGGTGAATATACAATGCAATATACAGATTATGTATTATAGAATTGTACACTTGAAGCCTATATAATTTTATTAACTACCATCACCCCAATAAATTCAATAAAAATTAAAAATAAAAGGTAGTGTCTACTTAAAGCTTCCACTTCCTTGCCTCCCATTCATTCATTTACTTTTCAAAATATCTAAGTTAGCTTCCTGCCCACAATTTTATAGAAAATTATTAAGCTTTAGCTATTTAAAATGTTTTCTTTAATTTCTCATCAAATTTTTTTTAAAATATATTTTATTGATATTTTACATAGAGGAAGGGAGAGGGATAGAGAGCTAGAAACATCGATGAGAGAGAAACATCGATCAGCTGCCTCCTGCACACCCCCTACTGGGGATGTGCCCGCAACCAAGGTACATGCCCTTGACCGGAATCGAACCCGGGACCCTTGAGTCCGCAGGCCGACGCTCTATCCACTGAGCCAAACCGGTTTCGGCTCTCATCAAAATTTGGCATAATTAATACACTTTTCTCTGAACTCTCTCTGCTTTTCATTTCTTTGGTACTATTCTCTTCAAATATGCTTCTATCACACAGAATACTTTTATCTCCTTTACTTGTTTTCCTTTCTTTCATGGTTTACCTTTTAAATTTGATGTGTTACAATTTAATTTCTGACCCATTGAGTTTTAGCTATATGAGGTTAACTCTAAATATTTATCTCCCATCTCAATCTTCCTCTTGACCCGAACTTCTAACCCTTTATCAGTCATTATTACTCATTTGTCCAAAAACAAACTCAGTATTTTGTCCTCACACCCACATCTCCTCTGCTTTTGTTTCCTATAATTAGAGCTTCCCACCCCCGGCAAGAAACCTACACATCATTTTTAACATCCTTTTATCTAGCCATATCTAATCGGTCACAACATGTTATCAATTCTATTCATAAAATCCTATATCAATGCCTGTATTATCTTCATTATAAATGATTGCATGCTTGCTTACTTGCTTTTATTCATTCAAGATATAGTTCTTGATTTTCCCCACCCAAACCTAATCCTTACCTGCAGCCTGTTCTATTACAGTAAATTACACCACTATTCCCCCAATTGATGATGCCAAAAACCTGGGAATTTTTTCCATTTCTCTCGACTGTCACATGTAATCCATCATCTATTCTTAAAGATCAACCTCTGATCATCACAAACCAATATGACATTCTCCCCACCTCTACTATCATCCTTGGGTCAGGCCACCAAGGTCTCTCACCTAACTTTTTTTTTTTTTTTAAATGTATTTTATTGATTTTTTACAGAGAGGAAAGGAGAGGGATAGAGAGCTAGAAACATCGATGAGAGAGAAACATCGATCAGCTGCCTCCTGCACACCCCCCATTGGGGATGTGCCCGCAACCAAGGCACATGCCCTTGACCGGAATCGAACCCGGGACCCTTGAGTCTGCAGGCCGACGCTCTATCCACTGAGCCAAACCGGTTAGGGCTCTCACCTAAATTTTGAAATCATAAGTAATTGTCCTACGATCACTCTTAACCCATAACCTCCTTTAAATTTATTCTTTATACACAGCCAAATTGCCTTCATTAAAAAAAAACATAATCATCACCATCATCATCATCATCATCACATAGAATACATGCATATACCAACCATTGTTTAAGTGCCTTATACATATTAATTTCATCTTTATGATAATTCTGAGATCCAAGGCTCAGAGGTAACATAGATTGTTTAAGGCCAAAGAGCTAAATAAAATTAGGTCATGTGTCTTCTTAGCAACCATCCAACAGATTTGTGTTATATTTTTAATTAAACACAAATTATTTACTTTGGCCAATGGCCTGTATAATCTCAAATTTGCCTAGCTCTTCATCTCCCTAATGTGCTGTTCTTACTGTTCATTTGGCTCTGGTGCATTATCTTTCTCTCTGTTTCTGAGATATCACAATCTCTTTTCTAACTTAAGGATTTTATTTCTGTTGGTTTCTTGCCTGTAGAGCTCTTCTTCTACCTGATTCTTCCCATAACTTATTTCTTATCTTAACCTGCATGTCTCAAATTAAACGTCACTGTTTTCCCTGAAAAATTAATCTAAAGTGAAGGACCTCATTATTTTCTATCAAAGCACCATTTGAATTTCCATCATGGCATTTATCTTATCTGGAGCTATTTTGTTAATTTATTGTCTACATGTCTATTGCTTCCCTTCTAATACATTATAAGTTCTACAAGACCAGGGACCATGTTTTTCTGCTCAACATTGGAGCTTCATACTTGATACAGTTTCTAAGACAAAATATATGCTTGGTAATAATTGTTTTATCATTTATTTGATAATTCACATCTTTAATATCTACATTAGGTCCACCTATGTTCTGCATGCGGTAATAAAAAAATAATCAGTGTGATTTGTGAGAATGTACAGACTTATATAGAAGCAGACAAATAATAACCACAACACTAAGAAGGCAATTATTGGGCAGAGAACAATTCAGTCTCCCTAGAGAATACAAGGAAGGCTTCGTGGAAAAGCAAACTTTTGAATTAGATCAGAGGTTCTTAAATGTGGTTTTTGCTTCTCAGGTGCCATTTGGCAATGTCTGTAGACATTTTTGATTGTCAAAACTGGCAAAGAGAAGGATTGCTATTGGCATCAAGTGGGTAGAGACCAGGGATCATCATACAATGCACGCAACAGCAAACCCCAAATAAAGAATTATCCCCCTGACAATTGCAATTGTGCCAAGTCAAAAAACCCTGAAATAGGTCTTAAAAAATTCATGAGGATTTCCCATCATTTAAATGACCACAATAGCTTCCTGTCTTCCTGAAAGCACTCATTCTATACCCTGTTGCCATTAGCTTTCTAAAATATAAATCTGTTTACATCAGGTCTACTTCACAATTGTTTTTTATAGTAATACTAGAGGCCGGGTGCACGAAATTCATGCACGAGAGGGGGGGGTCCCCTCAGCCCAGACTACACCCTCTCCAATCTGGGACCCCTCGGGGGCAGTTGGACATCTCTCTCACAATCTGGGACCTCTGGCTCCTAACTGCTCACCTGCCTGCCTGATCACCCCTAACTGCCCCCCCCCCCAATGGCCTGGTCACCCCTAACTGCTCCCCCTGCCAGCCTAGGTTGTCCCATGCAGCCTACTGCTCTGTCGTTTGGTCAGCTCTCACTAACCCCCCTGCCGGCCTGATTGCCCCACGCAGCCTGTTTGGTCATCCATTCAGTTGTTTCGGTTGCTTAGGCTTTTATATATATAGACAGTATCTAAACGACAAGATCTTCACAACAATCTTGTGAAGAAGATGTTATTGTCCCCATTTTACTGAAAAGGAAACTAAGATTTAGGGAAGGTAAGCGACCTACAGGGTCTCACAGTGATGGCTTCCTTTTGCCTCTAGAATAAAATCCAAATGCGAACTTACTGCAGAGTCTGATTACAACCTTCCTTTTCAGCTTATTTCCATGGGACTTCCTAAACACAAAGGTTTAATCATGACCAATTCCATTCCAAAACCCATTGGGAAATGACTACTGGCAGAAGGAAGGTATGTGACCACCAAACCAAGAAGGTAACTGGAGACCAAAATATGAAGGAGACAACTCCATAGACTATAACAGGATTTACTGAAGGGTAGTTACTATAGGGTAGACACTCTCGTACCTCTGTACAGGGATGGAGTCTGAGCGGAAGGAGATTCCAATGGTCTGTGCTGATAATCTCCATTACTAGACCGTTGTTACAGTAAATGTTTTACAATATAGCTAAACTACTAACAATTGACAAGACAAAGGGACAAAAGAATGCCATAGGAGCCAGGAGCCATACTTCCTGATGGTCTTATGACAAATAATTGCTTACTATTAAGGCCAGCACCTAGTTTGATATTTATCTTTGTTGCTATGCCATTCTGGTGTTTACTGACAGGTATCCTACTTCCTAACATTGTGCAAGATTACAGAACACAGCTCTTCATTAGTTATGAGACTTTGCTGGCTGAGACCAATTAAGTTAGTCAGAGCTAAAGCTTGAACAGAAAGAAAGTGGGAGGGATACAGAGATGGAGTCAATTTTGTTCATATTGACATCTATAAAAAAAACAACACTATCCATCAAGGTTGAAGATATATATAGCTCATGAGCAAGCACTACAAATCCTAAATTTACACCTTAGAGATACTCTTGCACCTCTGTACCAGGAAACGTGATAAGAATATTCAAATGTATTTTTAAATGGAAAAAAAAAAGAAGAAGAGAAAAAACAAATCTATACAAATATCCATCAGCAAGAAATTTAAATAGAGATTGTGGTTTACTCACACAATGGGATAGTAGGGAGCAATAAAAATGTGATATATATAGAAATACCCATATCAACATGGACAAAATCTTACGAGTATAACCTTTGTAGATATAACCTTAGGAAATAATGCACTTAGTAGTATCTTTGTGGATATGTCCCACAGAGCAAAGGAAACAAAAGCAAAAATAAACAAATGGAATGTTATCAAATTTAAAAGCTTCTGTATGGAGAAGGAAACCATCAAAAAATGAAAAGACAACCAAGTGAATGGGAGAATATATTCATAAATGATATATCCAATCAAGGGTTGATATCCAAAATATATAAGAAACTCATACAACTCAATAACAAAAAATTAAACAATACAATAAAAACATGGGCAGAGGACATGGAGAGAAACTTCTCCAAAGAAGATATACAGATGGCTAATAGACAAAAAAAAAAAAAAAAAAAAAAAGCAAAAAAGCAAAAAGCTCAATATCAATAATAATCAGGGGAATACAAATCAAATCCATGAGATTCAACCTCACATCAATCAGAATGGCTATTATCAAAAAGTAAAAAAAAACAAGTGGATGTGCTGAAAAGGGAACCCTTTAGTATACTCCATTGGTGGGACGGCAGATTGGTACAATTTTGCATTATGGAAATTTACAGTATGAAAATTCTTCAAAAATCTAAAAATAGATATACCATGCCACCCAGCAATCCCATTTTCCTTATAAAAAAACAAACAAACAAAGAAAACACTAAATCGAAAAGATATTTGCATCCCTATGTACATTGCAGTATTACTTATAATAGCTGATATTTGGAAACAACCTAGGTGTCCATCAATAGATGAGTGGATAGAGAAAACATAAAATATGTATATCATATAATATATATATATATAATTGAATATTACTTATCCATGAAAAAGAATGAACTCTTGCCATTTGCAGCAACACAGATAGATTGAGAGGGTATTAAGTGAAGTAAGTCACACAGAGAAGGACAAATACTGTATGGTATCACTTATGTGTGGACCCTAACAAAAAACAAAACAAATGAACAAATAAAACAAAACAAAAAGAGACTCACAGGAAAAGAAATCAAACTGATGGTTGCCCGAGGGAAGGGGAAGGGGTGAATGGGTGAAAAGGTAAAAGGGAATATAGTCAATAATATTGAGATAAATTTGCACAGTGATATATGATTACTAGAATTAGTGAGGTGATCACATTGTAAGGTATATAAATGTTAAATCACTATATTGTACACCTGAAACTAATATAATATTGTATACCAACTATACATAATTTTAAAAAATAATACAAGTGGTAGAAATATAAAATCATGTACAATAACACTATATGCAGTTCCAAACACACAAAAATCTAAACAAACTATTTAGATGACCATTTGTAAGGAACAAACATATTTTAAAAAGAAGAAAGGAATTGCCCTAGCCAGTTTGGCTCAGTGGATAGAACATCGGCCTGCGGACTGAAGGGTCCCAGCTGGATTGCGGTCAAGGGGGTCAAGGGCATGTACCTTGGTTGCAGGCTCCTCACCAGCCAAGGCCCTGGTCGGGGCTCGTGCAAGAGGCAACCAATCAATGTTTCTCTCACACCAATATTTCTCTTTGTCTTTCACTCTCTCCAAAAATCAATGGGAAAATATCCTTGAGTGAGGATTAAAAAATAAATAAATAAATAAATAATAAAAAATTGAGGAAAGGAATTACAAACACCAAATTCAAGCTAGTGGTTATCTCTAGAGGAAAGAGAAGGCCATAAAATCCAAGAGCTTTAATATATTTGGTAACATGCTACTTCTTTTTTTTTTTTTTTAAATATATTTTTTATTGATATTTTACAGAGAGGAAGGGAGAGGGATAGAGAGTTAGAAACATCGATGAGAGAGAAACATCGATCAGCTGCCTCCTGCACACCTCCTACTGGGTATGTGTCCGCAACCAAGGTACATGCCCTTGACCGGAATCGAACCTGGGACCCTTCAGTCCGCAGGCCGACGCTCTATCCACTGAGCCAAACCGGTTTCGGCAACATGCTACTTCTTAAGATGAATGGTGGGTACTTAAGTCTTCATTATATATTCTTTTTTTTCTATACAAGCTTGGTCTATGTATATATTCTTAGTATTACTATTGCCATAATTAATATTAGACATATTGTGGTGATCACATCATAAAGTATATGAACATCAAATTACTATGCTGTACCCTTGAAACTAATATAGTATGTTAACTATACTTGACTATAAAATAAATTTTAAAATATATAGTAAATGCTCAAATTTATACCATCTAATAAATCATTTTATATAGTAATTATTTTTGTTTGTTTGTTTATACTTTAGTTCTTGCCATTCCTTTTGCCTGAAATGACCTTTATTTTCCACCTGGTAGAATCTTACTCTTTCTAAAAGAATTATGGAAGTTCAGAGCAGGGAAACTAAATTAAGGCTGGGTAACCAAGGAAGGCCACAAAGTGGAGGTGACATTTGAACTAGGCTTTAAGTTCAGAGGAGTAAAAACAGAGTCAAAAAAGGGACATTCTGAGCACAGGACACAGCTTGAATTAAAACATGGACAATTCAAGATTAAGGGTCCCAGTGTTGCTGAAGAAAGAACTACCTGCAAAAGGGGATGGGTTGAGAATTTAGAGAAATAATGAGACCTTTCAAATATCCTAAGAGAGCCACTGAAAATTTAACTATTCACACAAACACACACAGTTCTGGGAAAGAACTATGAAAGCAGAACAAAGGATAGATTGTGGTAAAAATATAAGGATCCTAAAATCCTAAAATGGGAGATATCTATAATTCTATCCAAATTATATATATATATATATATATATATATATATATATATATATATATGGGCTAAGAAAGTAGCTTGACCAAACTAGTCCCCTTTTTATTTCTCTTTGATATTAAATTATTAAATGTGGGTTAGTTACCAAAGCCCAAGGCTATACATTAACTTGGGAAAAACATGCTCATTTACTAATAACATGAGAAAAGTATGGGGATTTTTAAAGGTGTTATGTCTAAACTTCTAAAAATTAAGCACCCTATCTTAAGAAATTTACCACAATATTCTTCCATTAGCTGAAGAGATTCTCTGAAATGAAATTAGCCACACTGAAAAACTGCGATAACTCAGGTCTATAGGATGCCAACTTGGCAATTAAGTTATATTGCTGAACACCTTTACTTGCTAGAAAGAACAAGTTCAGCTTCTCAAGATGCTTAAACAACTTTTTCTAGAGGTTATTACTTGTTTCCATAGTGGCCTCAGAGTTGGAAGGCTCAAAGACATTCAAAGCTGGAAAGGATATTAGAAATTATCAAGTTTAGCCATGGGGAAGCATGAGATTTTGTTGGAAAGTTCGTGAAGAGGACATTCTAAGAAAAGGGAAGTGCGGGGAAGGCCGCCTGCCCTGTTTATCAGAATTCTGACTTAGGGGAGTACCAACGGAGGTACCTTTAATTATTCCTTGACCTTTCCAAACAGGTCTGTGCATGGGCAGACCCCTGGGTGTTTACTGGAATCCTTATGCTTAATCTTTTGAGTGTCCTTGCTTAGAAGACACTACAAACACATGTGTCCTCCTAAGATGACTTACCTTACTGATTGTATCTAAGAGATAAATTTTATCTCAAACTGCTGTTACAATAAAAGCCTAACAAGGCAGGCAATCGAAGCTGTCCAGTTCCTTTAGCCAGGCAGCCCCTTAGCCCTCTCTTTCACAGTAAACAGTTGTGTAGAAGTAATCCATTCATCCATAGCTCAGGGTCTGCTGGTCAACCCCAGCATTTAACCTCTTCATTTTACTGATGAGGAGACTGAAGAGAGTGGAAGTGATACCTATGCAAGGTCACAGGACGAGGTAAATATTGAACTCTGACTTGTACTAAGTACTGGGTTGGAATCTAAGCCAGGAATACATTTCAGGTGTCCAGACTCCCAGCTTTGGGCTCATGTGCTACAACATGGGCAGCCAAGCACCTATTAGCAAAGTAATTTACTAGGAATACATCTCAGTTCCTATTGCACCTATTAGCAAAGTAATTTACTAGGAATACATTTCAGTTCCTATTGCAAAGTAATTTACTAGGAATACATTTCAGTTCCTATTGCTGAGGTCCATGGTGCACCAGTATTGGAATCCTGGGCCCTAACTAGTAGACCCACTAAGTCAGAACTCTTATGAAAAGCTTATAAAAACTGTATTTTAATAAGTTCCCTGGATAATTCTCATTAATATGAAATTTGAAAAGCACAGTCCTAAGTGAATGGAAAGAAAAAAGTAAGGATTTATACTTTTAACTGAATTTAGAAAGGCAAGTAGCAAATACTAGTTAACATATGCCCAGAAGCAGAAAATAAATAGATTCTCTAGTGCAGATTTATATCTCATTAGATATGATGATTAACCATTTACCTAGAGTAGACTTCATCATTTAGAAGCACTTTCATATATAATAATTCATTTGATCAAAACAAGACACTGAAATATATCGGCACAATTATCTTCTCCTTTTTCCTATCAGGAGAATATAGCCCCACAAGGTTAAGTGACTTGCATGAGGTCACAGAGCTAAGAGGCAAGGTCAAAATTCCTTTTCACTGCATCACAACTTCCTCATCTGTCACATAAAGGAATTGTACTGGTGAAATTTAAAATTGTCTTTATGACGCAAGAAAAAAATGAGACATGTGCTTGTCAGTGCCTATCTATGTGGTTTAATTCATTTCAGAGTCAAAATCAATATTTTCTTTAAGAAATAAGAGAAGATAAGGTCACACATCGCTTACCCGACTGAGACACTGAAACTACCTTAGAGAAGAGTATCATATCCAATCTTTGGTGCCTCAGGAACTTACTCCCATGACTACTATCTACCTACCTATGTAAATCCTTTTCCCAGTAGATGTTTCCTTGCAGGTGTGAATATGACATCACAGGTCCACTTCAAACACTGCCAACTGTCCTCTTTCTCCTGGGAAGAAACTTGTCCGCATTCCTTCTGCTAATGCTAATGCTGTCTTACATAAGTTTAGCACTTCGTAGTTTTTAAAAGGTCTTCAAAGACTTTTCATCAGCTCACTTTTGGTTGCTATGTTCTTCTTCTAGTAGCTGTCAAGGCTTCTGGGCATCTCATTTAGACCCATCCCAGGCTAATGCTCCAGGACTCCTCATGAGGCCAACGCAGCTAACTTGACTTCTCCGTGGCCCCTGGTCTTATTACCTCAATAAAGTCCCAGCACCTTAAAGCTTGGAGATTTACATTGCTTTCCCCTTTCCACAATTCAAGAACATTAGGTGGAGTCCAATGACTTGCTGATACAGTTCTCTGATGCTGTCACTTGATGGGTGTTCAAGTAATGTCCTTCAACTTCCTGCCATAATGCTAACCCTCCTCCACGAGAAGACACTCCCTCAAATTTAATACTAAACTCCCCTAATGCTAGCAGTTTAATGATAACAGCAATACAGTTTACTTTGTCCAGGAGATTGCTAAGGGATTTATATGTATTACCTCACAATAGTAATGTAGAAAAATATTATTACTATATTTTCATTTCATAGATAAGTGAACCTAGGTTCAGGGAGACTACTTATTTCAAGTTACACAGCTAACAAGGGAATTTTAATCAGATCTGTTAAACTTTAAAAGCCATGCTCTTAACTAGTCAGCCAGAGAGTCTACCTTAACCACCACCTGCCTTTCACCATGCCCTTCTAATCAATAATAAACTGTATTGGTTGGCCTTAAATTCCTAACTGCACCTTCTACAGCTGAGTCTCTGCCCACCACTGTCCCATCTAGTGGGTGGATGGAGTTCCAAGGTTCCAGCCTCTCCCAGTCATTAAATCCCACTGAATGTAATCAGGCTATTCTTGGAATTATATGACATCATCTATTTGATCCTCCCAAAAGCTCTGTGAAATTGACACTACCTAGATCATACGCCCCACTGTCTAGAGGGTGGCTAAAGCACAGATAATTACCTTGAATATTCTGGGTTTAATATCCCTAGCAAGTGGCAAAACCATGACCAGACACAGGTTTCCTGACTCAAACACCAAATCACTGTACATTAAGTTCCTCTCAAAACATTTAAGGGGTAAAGAATATGGAAAACAATATGCACAAAGTCCAAACCATCAGAACATTGCAATGCATAGAAATCCAGTTCTGTGTGATTGCTTGAGGCTAAAATGTTATCACCTCTTCATCCTAACTCACCATCTCTATTAACTCACATGCTAGAACAATAATTCATTCAGTGCATGAAGCAATCACATTCAATGATCCAGAACCCATGACCCAGTAGATTTGAATGAAATTATACAATTAATGGAGAGGATCAGGAATGAAGTAACAGTGAAGTGAGTAAGAATCCATGGGTCGGCCCTAACCAGTTTGGCTCAGTGGATAGAGCATTGGCCTGCGGACTAAAGGGTCCCAGGTTCGATCCGGTCAAAAGCATGTACCTTAGTTGCGGGCACATCCCCAGTGGGAGGTGTGCAGGAGGCAGCTGATCGATGTTTCTCTCTCATCGATGTTTCTAACTCTCTACCCCTCTCCCTTCCTCTATGTAAAAAAATCGATAAAATATTTTTTTAAAAAAAGAATCCATGGGTCAAACTGGATAGGAATCAGAAAAGATTTTGTTAATGGGATTGAAATGTGGTGAAATACATTTTCCTCTGAGGGTGGCCTAGGTTTCCCAAACTAGTTTTAGCTGAGCCATGTGAACATCTGTTATTTCCCCCGGAGAAAGAGGAACAATCAACACCATTGAAAAGGACTCAATAAATATGAAGGCTTCTGTCCACTTCTGCCATTTTTTATTGAAAAAAAAAAATTGTAAGGGGACAAGAAAGCTCCAGAAGCATCAAGAAGTCACTCATTCTTTGTGCTTGCTTGGAAACACAATCACCTCCATTCAGCGCCTCAGAACTCTGAGTAGGCAGGACCTCAAGGGTCATCTCCTATAACTACCTCACGTGAAAGATGACATAACTGATGCACAGAAAGAATAAGTGAGAGGAGAAACCAAGATGGCGACATAGGTAAACACCTAAACGGCTGTCTCGCACAACAATTTCAAAACTACAACTAAAAGACAAAATGGACACCATCCACAACCACAGGAAGGCTCGCTGAGTGGAAATTCTACAACTAGAAGGAAAGAAAAAAGCACATTGAGACTCAGAGGAGCTGCAGGAGGCAAGGTACTGAGAAGCGCACGCAGAGAGGACTGGCAACTGAGTGCGCGGCTGACTTTCTCAAGCGGGAGGGAGACAAAAGCTCCCAACTTCACTGAACTCCAATTCCGGGCGAGACTCTGGGGACCCAGACTCATAGGGGGTGAAACTGGACTGTCAGGAAAGAGAAAAGCACACTGAGACTCAGAGGAACTGCGGAAGGCAGAGGTACCGAGGCGTGCATACGGAGAGGGCGGGCAACTGAGTACACGGCTCTCAAGTGCGCGGGAGACAAAAGCTCCCAACTGCACTAAACTCCAGTTCCGGGGGAGATTCTGGGGACCCAGACTCATTTGGGGAGAAACTGGACTGTCTGGCAGTGGGTGGAACTCGAGGGCGGCTTTCTCTCAGAGGTGCTTGCAAGCGATTACCGCGGGACACTGAGACACAGGGGCCTATTAGGGCAGGGCTGACAGGAAACCAATGCTGTCTGCTCCGCCCTGGGACTCCGCCCCATCCAAGCTGAGCACAGAGGCTTTTTGCAAGTCTTGTCTCATAAGGGTGTCGCCAGCACAGAAGTCCTCCCAGCGTAGACACAGCTGATCCTCACAGCCAATTGGCCTGGAGGTCAATTCCTCCCAGTGATACCAACAACAATCAAGGCTTAACTACAACAAGACTGTGCACACAGCCCACAAAGGGGTGCACCAAAGGTGTCCATCTCAGGTAACTGGGGAGGCTGAGCCACTGGGCCCTATAGGACACCTAGCACACAAAGCCACTCTATCAACTCAGGGAAGCAGCCAAATTGCGGGGACAAAGAAACAGATCACAAATGAAAGAAATGGAGGAAAGCAAACTACTGGATATAGAATTCAAAACCACGGTTATAAGGTTTTTTAAGAATTTTCTAGAAAAGGCCGATAAATTTAGTGAGACCCTCAAGGACATGAAAAAAGACCAACTAGAAATTAAGCATATGCCCTAGCAGGTTTGGCTCAGTGGATAGAGCGTCGGCCTGGGGACTGAACAGTCCCAGGTTCGATTCCCGGTCAGGGCACATGCCCAGGTTGCGGGCTCGGTCCCCAGTGGGGGGCATGAAGGAGGCAGCCAGTCAGTGATTCTCTCTCACCATTGATGTTTCTATCTCTCTCTCCCTCTCTCTTCCTCTCTGAAAGCAATAAAAATATATTTTAAAAAAAGAAGAAAGAAATTAAGCATACACTGACTGAAATAAAAAATAATATACAGAGATCTAACAGCAGACTAGAGCATTGCAAGAATCAAGTCAAAGATTTGAAATACAAAGAAACAAAAAACATTCAACCCTAAAAGCAAAAAGAAAAAAGAATCCAAAAATTTGAAGATAGTGTAAGGAGCCTCTGGGACAGCCTCAAGTGTACCAACATCAGAATTATGGGGGTTCCAGAAGAAGAGAGAGAGCAAGATACTGAAAACCTATTTGAAGAAATAATGACAGAAAACTTCCCCCAACTAGTGAAAGACTAGACTTACAAGTCCAGGAAGCACATAGAACCCCAAACAAAAGGAATCCAAAGAGGACCACACCAAGACACATCAAAATTAAAATGCCAAAAGCAAAAGACAAAGAGAGAATATTAAAAGCAGCAAGAGAAAAACAGTTAGTTACCTACAAGGGAGTACCCATACGACCGTCAGCTGATTTCTCAACAGAAACTATGCAGGCCAGACGGGAGTGGCAAAAAATATTCAAAGTGATGAATAGCAAGAACCTACAACCAAGATTACTCTACCCAGCAAAGCTATCATTCAGAATTGAAGGGCAGATAAAGAGCTTCACAGATAAGAAAAGGCTAAAGGAGTTCATTACCACCAAACCAGTATTATATGAAATGCTGAAAGGTATTCTTTAAGAAGAGGAAGAAGATGAAAAAAGGTAAAGATAAAAATTATGAACAACAAATACATATCTATCAACAAGTGAATCTAAAAATCAAGTGAATAAAAAAATCTGATGAACAGAATAAACTGGTGAATATAATAGAATCAGGGGCATAGAAAGGGAGTGGACTGACAATTCTCGGGGGGGAAGGGGTGTTGGGGGTATGGGTAAAGACTGGACAAAAATTGTACAACTATGGATGAGGACAGTGGCGGGGGGCGGGGGGTAAGGGCAGAGGGTGGGGTGGGAACCGGGTGGAGGGGAACTATGGGGGAAAAAAGAGGAACAATTGTAATAATCTGAACAATAAAGATTTATTTAAAAAGAAAAGAAAAGAATAAGTGACTTGCCCAACATCACACAGTGAGTCACTGTGAAAGCTGGGGCATCAGCATCCAATGTAGTGTTCCCTCCTCTCAGGAGTTATGTAAATGAAGCTTTTCTTGGTATTATTTTATTCTATTAGCCTGGCATGAAACCTGATCATGTACGAGCTAGAAGAAATGAAAGTAAGGTACTAGGATGATTGTTGTGTCTTTTAGTATGAATATTTTTTGGGGGGATGAGAGGAGATAGTGAAAAATTGATACAGCTCTTTGGTTACTGTAACCATATTTCTATTGTCTTTATAATATACAATGATGAACTAATCTACTACTTAATAAAATGCAGGATTAGTCCTTAAATTCAAGGTGGTTAGATTAAATCACTTTAAGGTCCTTGGAAACATTTGTGACTCTGGGATCCTGGATTGAGAGTGGAATGAACCTTGGACTCTGAGTTTCAGAAATATCTGTTGAAATTCCAACTGAAACCCTGACCACCTTTCTGAACTACGGTTTCTTTATTCACATGAAAAGACTAATCATCCTTATCTGAGCCTCAGAGGTTTATAAGAAAAATATGAGATTGTATATTTAGCAATAGTTTATAGTCTATACTGTTAGTATTAATATTAGCATATTATTACAAAAATCACAGGTACTGCATGGTATGTATATATGTACATAGATATACATATATATGGATGCATGCATGTATATGTATATTCATATATTTCTGTTTTGCTCTCCATGCCCAATTTGATTCAACTGTAGCCTGTTATCTAGGGTGTACTGTACCTGCCCTAATTTTACTTCCTATGAACAGTCATCTCCTTCCCCTTCCTCCTGCACCCATCTGCCAAGGTTTACACACCCGACATTCCTGCATTGCACCTCCCAGGCCTATGGCTGTTAAGACTTAGGATTCTGTTTTTCAGTGTTCTGTTTGGTGATTTGTGTTTCAGGCTAACTTTAAAAAATAGGTTTTCTTTTGTTTGTTTATTTTTCCAGACCTGCCAAGATTGTCTGTAGGAAAATCTGTGTGCATCTTTCCCTTATAGGATTCAAATACCAATCCTAGATATAAAACCTGTGAATTAGACGCCTGTGAACTGATGATGGGATCATTTTAATGATTCTATAATTTATAGGTGAGGCAGGAAAAATCAGCTATAATCCTCTGGATATGTACAATGTTGAGCATGAGCTAGGAGTTCAGATTTGATGAAGTGACATTTTCATGCTGAAGTATTAGCACTGAAAGTCAATGGAAACACTGGCAAACTTTGAAAAGGGGAAAGTTCCTCAAATGACTACCTGAAAAACTGTGGCAAGAACCAATCTGGAGATGGGTGTGAGTTAGGGAGCATACTGAATGAGTAAATTACTAGCCTTAGCAACAAAATCACCTTCTCCACATGGAGTATGCTTTTTAAAAAATGAATCAAGCGTTTTGATTTGCTGTATCTCATTTCATCCTCACAACACTGCTAGGGAGATGAGTCAATTATGTATGTTTCTCATTTTACAAACAGGTATCTAAGGTTACCTGGATAGGCACTGGAGAAGTCTAGGTTGCTAGTTAAGAACGTTTTCTGAAACATAAATTTTATTTCCCAGGACTGAATATCAGTTGTTTCATTCCTCTTTGATGTTCTCAGAGAACCGTATTTTAAAATCACCAAATCATTCCAGGATTCCACAAGTCAGAAGCTATATCTCCATTTACACAGTCTCACAACAGTAACCTCTGTTCCTGTGGACTCCTTAGCAGCTGGTCAAACCAGGTCCTTCTCACTTGAGTCCTCTTACTGGGAACCACTATATTTACAGTTTGCAAAGTGATCTATTTAAAAGGAGCCTGTCTCAATGATAATGACTTACTCAGAAAGGGAGTCATTATTTCTACAACAGGAAGTCCAGAGGTGGAGCAGTCTTCAAGGCTGTGTGACTCACTGGCACAGTTCACATCATCCTCAGGCAGGGCCACAGCATTTCCTGGCATCGAGCCAGAGGAGGAAAGGATCGTCTTCAGACATCCTCGAAGAAGACGGAAACCTATCCCAGAAGCCCATGACAGACACCCCATTAGCTAACACTAGTACAGGTCGTTCCTGAGCTAATCACTGGCAAGGGGAATAGTGTTGGCCTCACATCAATCAGACTCAGTGGGTCAGGTCAGCTTCTCCAGAGGCACTGGGCTCTCGGAGGAGATGGATAGAGAGCAGAATCAGCCTTCTGTTGGGAGGAGAGGAGAATACTGAGTAGGAAAACAATATCCTCACTACAGGCCAACACATGGGCATATCTGCAGTGTGGGAAGAGGACCCACATGAAAGAACTCTCCAGTGGAAGTCCTAAGATTAGAAGATAGAATCTTCTTTATAAATTTTCTTGGAATTGAAGCCAATACCTGACATTTTAGACTGACAATATGTTTCCTTGGTTTTTAACTTGAATGACAGAAAATGATCATTTGTAAAGGATGCAAGAATTACAATAATAGGTTATTATTTTCAGCAATTTATTCACCGAGTTCACTAATCAATTTGTCAGTGAGCAAGTGCTACATGCTGGGTAGTTTCTAGACATGAATATCCAGCATAAATTCATCAATGTGTGTGTTAGGGGGTGGAAACAGATGTGCAAGTTACTATAATGGCACATTTTTCTTCCTGTCATATGCAAAGTAGAATGGGAGGACTGTCTAACACACTAGGTCAAGGCTAAGAAGTAGCTATGTACATATATGATGAGAAATAATGAATAAATATAATAAAAGCATGCATACTTTCATCTTAGCAGCAGTGGATTGGAGAATCTTTATTGTTGACCCTGTTATGTAGAAGTGACTTCTACACCCTAAATATTATGGACATTATATTCCAGTTGAAAAGTGGAACTGCGTAGACATGGATAGATAGATAGCATGGCTAGTTTCCCACGTGAAGCTCTGACAACACCAGTGGGGTTGACAGCTAGCTAACTACAAGCTATATTTACTAAAGACATGTCAGAGACCTCTCTGTAAAGAATAATCTGATCATGTAAAGATGGAATCAAAGCTTAGATAGGATTATTATTATAACATTAATAATAAATATGACCCTTGTATTAAGTACATAGACACTTTACAAATACAATCTTATTTAATCCTCAGAAAGCATCTGAGATAGATATTGTATTATTATTATTATTATTATTATTATTACAATTTTACAGATTAGGAATCTGAAACTCAGGAGAGTATGCAATTTGCCCCAGGTATATAACTAATGACAGAGGAAAGAACTGAGTCCAGATTCTTTTGTCTCCAAAGCCTGTACTTCTAATGATTCAACTAGTGTTTTCAAAATGTGGTCCATGCTCTATCAACATCAAATCATCTGAGATATTTGTTAAAAATGCAAACTCTTTAAGCTCCACCCAGACCCACCAAGTCAGTATCTCTGAGATGGATCCAAGATTGTGCATTTTGCCTGACTGGTGTGGCTCAGTGGTTGAGTGTCGGCCCATGTACCAGGAGGTCACAGTTCAACTCCCTGTCAGGGCACATGCCAGTGAGTGACAGAGGCAAGACCCAGTGGAATACTCCTGTGTTACTCCATTACATGTGATGAATGCTTATGTCTTCTAATCTTTGCTTCCTCAACACAGTGCTAGTGTTACTGTAGCTGCTGTGTGCTTTCTAGGGCAGTAAACTTAGCCTAGGCCCTAGTGCAGGGCAAGGCAGTATTTCTCAGTTTGGGAACTCCGGGTAGCTTATAAGAAGATTTAGTTAGTTTTAGGTAATGTTGAATCACAAATGAAAAAATAATTCCCTTATCAATTTTTAAAATCTTTTTACTTCAAAGAAAAACTCTCAGGATGGTATTAATATACCATTATTACCTCCATTTTTAAGAAATTGAGAATGGGCAGTTTTGTTTTGTATCGTATTTATAATCCCATGAACACCTTCTCTTTATGGCAAATGATAGAAGCTTTCCAAATATGATGGTGATATGAATTTTCTTTTTACAATATTAAGTGAAAATATTAAGTGAATAATAGTACAGGTGGTATGATTAAAAGTCACGAACCTGCTATCAGAATGATTAAAGTATGGGAAACAGTGATAAAATGGTTCACACCACAGACTTTGAAGTCAAACACTCTTGAGTTTCCAACACAACTTCTAGATGTATAAGATTTGAGGTAGCTTATATATTTTTCAGTGATTCACTTTTACCACTTGCAAAACGGATATGTTAGTAGTGCCTACCCCTGGCTTGTTGTAAGGATTAATAAAATAGTCATGGGCAAGCTCTTTCCATAATGCTTGTCAACAGTGCTAAGTGACATTTTATATACATTGGCAGCACCAATGTTACCTTGGCTGAGGAATGTTGATCTATTTTATCTTCTAATGTCACAGATGATAAAATCTAGGGAATATTAAAAAAAAACAAAAACTAAAAAAAAAAAAAAATGCTAAAGTTTATCACTGCTACCATCTCTATACCCCAAAACCTGAGACTTTAAATTTCCTCTAAAGGAATGTTTAACCTTTATGGTCTTAACCTTATGATTTGTGGTCTTTGATAATTTTTAAAAACATTTTTAAATGCTTTCCGTAATCTCAAACTAAAATTTAGTATACATTTTAGTTATGATACAGGCAATAGTATAAGTAGTACTCTGATTTTGTCACCAATATAAATCACAGATATTTTCATATCATATTACTTGAAATATTGATATTCTTCACTACTTAGAAATTATGGTAGTTATTAGCATATTAAAGAAGCAGATGCATTACTAGATCACCAATTTATAATATTTTGATGACTGCATTTCAATATAATTGCTTTCCTTATAATCCTATTCATTTTAAGTTATGCACTTACAAGCATCTGAGACAAAAACCACAGGCATTCCCGCACTTCCACAGGTGTCCATAGCACACACAAATGGTGTAAGAACACTGCTCTATGGCCTTGTAGGAAATAGCCCTGGAGTCTGTTTGCATACCTCTGGGAGATTTCCCATCTTCAGAGATAATCCTTCCATTTCAGAGTCCAGGTGGGTTTTTAAAACCATAAACAACATATTCAACTTGTTGGATGCAGAAACAAACCACTGTGCTACTCCAGGTTTCCAAAAATTATAAACTAACTCTGATACATACCTTGCAAAAGTATCTGTGTTACCAGCCAAGGAAAATATTGACATAGGTGGCAGAATTTCCAAGATTTAAATCACCCAGTAAATAAAGGTAGCAGAATTTCATTGTTTCATACTCTACTTTGTCTACAGGCCACTTTCTTATTCACTAAATCAGAAGTAATGCCTCACTGTTATTCACATATCACTTGTCTTGCTGAAAAAAGCATCGACTTTCAATCATTTTAATCAATCCATCCTCTCTGCACAAAACAAATAGCTAGTTAATAAATCAAAAATTCACTTGTTTTATTTTTTCAGCAAATGTTTTTGTCTCTCTAGAACTAGGAGGCAGTTAACGAATCCGTGACATAAAGAAACAGAGAAGTCAGATGTGCAGGTCTAAGACATTCTTGCTCCCAATATCACACATTCTCTATACGCAGAGCTGAGAATTATGGGTGTGGTAGGAAGACAGAGGAAGAGAAAGGGATGGGACAGGGGAGAGTAAAGGAAGGCTGAATTAATAATTTTGTATCTAACAAAATGTTTCCATGTAATTTCAGAATTAAGGTTTGAGCTAAGAAAAACTGGTGAAAAAGTTGTCTCTGTCCTCCATCAATCCATTCTCCTACAGAGTTGGAGGTACATCCTTCCTAATGGGAGGATGAAACTATGTTACTTTCAGATTCAATATCATTCAGAGCTTTGGGGATAAAGTTTGGACTTAGAGGTCCATCTTAATCTGGCTGCTGCTTACTTTAAATGTGCTAGGGCTGGTTCCTCCTGGCCTTTTAGAGTCATTTATTAAATATCCAGGAGCTTTCGCCTGGCTTTTTGGCTCAGTGGTTGAGTGTCAACCTATGAACCAGGAGGTCACACTTTGATTCCCGGTCAGGGCACATGCCTGGGTGTGGGCTCAATCCCCAGTGTGGGACATGTAGGAGGCAGCCGATCAATGATTCTCCCTCATCATTGATGTTTCTATTTCTCCCTCCCTCTCCCTTCCTTTCTGAAATAAATAAAAATTAAAAAAAATTTTAATAAATAAATATGCAGGAGTTTTATAAGGCAGTTGACAAACTGTTGGTAGCTTGGATTAGGCCATGGTGGGAATATTCACACCACAGAAATTGGCAGATGTTACAAATAAAGGCTTTTTCTTTTTTTAAGAACAGATTTATCAACACACCACTGCTCCGTACCACACATCATTTAATCACACCCTCTCTCTTCTTTTCGGCTATACTGAATTACTTTCTTTTCTCCAGTCAGTTGTGCTATTCCTCTGCCTAGAACACTATTTTCCTTCTCTTCTAGCGCTGGCCCTATTCCTATGAATCTTCCAGTTTTTTGTATTATTTTCTTACAGACATTCATTGCACTCTAACCCTCACTTCTGAAAGTCTGGGTGAGATGTCCCACCTATGACCTCCCAAGGACACCATGCTTTACATTCCTGAGATGATACTGTCATTGCCCTACATTGGCCAGACTATGTTACTTAACTACAAGTGACTCAGGAGCAGGAGCTCCTCTTAATTCTTTATTTTAATCCCATGTGTCTATATCTAGTGAAGGCTCAATATTCGATAAATGAGTGAGGTGAGTGACTAAGTTAAGAAGGATCAGGGGACAAAATCCTTGAAAAATAGGACTTCTAACATATCTACATGGGGAGATAGAACACCAGAAATTGGGAAAGTGATTATCAACCCAGAAAAAAAACTTAAGAAAAAAAAAGACAAAACCAGTGTCTTAAGAGAGAGTGTTGTCAGTGCCTTTATGGTTTTAGCCCAAGGATGACAAATACGTGTCCAAATGACATCACGACCCATTACCAAGGGCATGAGAAGCTTCCCAATCTGATCCCTGTGCCCTTCCTACTGGGCCCAGGTGGCTCCTCCATGCCAGGGACATTGTCATCAATCAAAGCTGACATTTAAATTGAAACTCATTTGACAACTCAAAGGAGGTCATGAGACACTATGATTACTACCTTCCTCCCAGAGCCTTTCTGCCCTATTTTCAAGTGTCTCACCAACTTGCTTCCTTTTAGTGTCAGGTTTGAAACTGAGACAAGTGAAGAGGAGAAGGAAGAGGAAGTGAGGAAGCTGTGTGGGAGGGGAAATTTAAAAAGAGGAGGTTAGGGAGAGCCATCTGTAATCTGTTCTCACATTCCACCTCCTCCCCTTTCCTTTGAGTTTCTTCTTTCTCCTTCTTGCTAATTCTCTGGTGATTATTCTCCCATCTGCACATCTCATTCCTAGCTTCTGATTCTTTGGTTAGCCCTGCCTGTTCACTCCAGGGCAGCTTCTCATTTCTTCTCCATTCCCTTGTCTGACCTCTCCATCTCCCTTTTTCCTCTGACATCCTCTTTATTTCTCAACTTCTCTTTTTCTCTTACATTTCTTCCTGCCTTTTAACAGGTTCCATGATCTCTCTCTCCTAATTTTCTTTTTATTTTTTTCTGTCTCATTTTTATCCCTCTTTCTTTCAACTAGTTTCTAGAAGAATTACTTTTATCTTCATCACTATTTTCTTCTTTCCCTGGCTATACTTTTACTTATCTTTCAGCTTTCACCTTCTATCCCACTTACTACCTGACATCCATCTCCTAACTTTCAATTTCCAAAAGGTCAGAAAAGAATTTCTATAGAGTTTTTTCCTAATAGACCTTTCAATTAAATAATGAAATATTTAATCTAAAGGCAATAGATTAAAAACTCGTATCACATACATAGTAATATAAACTTGCAAATTATTTTCCAGCTGTCTTTTTACATCTTGCATATCTTCTAAAAGAATAACTTCATCAAATGTAATTATCTTTAAATTAAAAGCTAAAAGAAATGCAAAAAAGTATTCTTGTAATTTCTTGAGAGTTTAGTATGTACACATTGCTTAATGTATTACTCAAGTTCCAAAGCCTTTGCTTTTCCTATCTAACCCTGCACTTAAGGATTTCTAAAGATACTTGATGGGAAATTTTGCTTTTAAATGAGCACAGGCTAATTAGAGTATTTACTGCCCTTTGAATGCATACTGGATGCCTGTAGTTCTTCAATGCAAAAATCATGCATGACCTCCTAGAGGCCTGAGAGTGGCTTCCTTAATGAATATCTATGCCTCATCTCTCATTAGCTTAGAAATATAAAAATGTAATGGTGTTTCCTAAAAAGTGGAACACAAAGATTCTGATTTCCAGTGCAAGTCAGTGTCACCATGAGGAAGAGGCAGCCATAGTTGAGGTGTTCTGTGTAAGGTTCGAGGCGCAGAAAACTGGAGTCAGAGACCAAGGCATGTTAAAGAGGAGGTTTATTCTGCACTAATGAGCAAGATTCATTACGGAGGAGGGTAGAAAAACCAGGATTAGAGGATGGGGAGGAGGAGAAGGAAGGACCCAGACAGGCTGACTTGCAGACTGGGAGAGCAGCAACATGTGCAGTGGTGAACATGCCTTTTGAGGGGAGGAACAGGAAGGGGTGGGGCCCAGGGCACTCGGCACATGCTGATTGGTGGTTAAATGTCTCGGGGATGTCCCAACGCAGACGCTTATACTCCACGCACCAGTTGGGGGAAAGGTGGATCTATCATTCCAGGCTTTTGGTGATATTCAAAAAATTGAGAGTCTGGGCAAGGTCAGAGGGAGAAGGTCCGTTTTTCCATAGCTACTTCCTGCTGAGAGGGGGCGTCGTTAGGGGCATCTATCCGGGGTCTCAAGGATTCTGGTGCTAGGTTCTGAACTCAAGGCCAGATAGATCTCTCCCACCTTCTGGTTGGTGAACGCCTGCATTCTGTTCTGCAAAAAATACTAGTGAAACAGCACATGAGACAGGGGCCAAAGAGCAAAATTAAAGGAATAGATACCAGTGGACCTAATGATGGGAGGAGCCATTGGATAAGTGAGCAAAAAACAGGGAGTGTTTTCCGTGCTGGACGAGGGGTGCAGCGATCCTGTTGAGTCACTTGGGAGGTAATAGCTGGTCCTGAGGCTGCCACAGTGTCACTTGTCTGGTTTTGTTGCTTTTCTGGGCCTGGAGCTGAAATACAACCTGGGGGTAAGGTTCTTGAGGAGGACTGAGTCCCCTGGCTGGAGGGCTGGTCCTTGGGAGTCTTGGTCGGCTGGTTCTGGCCTGGGCAGAAACCTGTCAGCGTGTTCCCGGAGCTTAAGAAGGTGGGGCTCCTTGGTGTAGCCTGAATTCCGGTCAGGGCCATGGGCAGGAGGTCTGGCCAGGAGCTCCGAATTTCTAGAGAGAGTTTAGTTAGATGGTCTTTAAGAAAGCTGTTGATCCTCTTGATCTTACCCGATGATTGTAGGTGGTAGGGTATGTGCAGTTTATGTTAAAGTCAGGATTAGAGAGAGGAAAATCTGAGAGTCCCACCCGAGGTTGAGTGAGGGCCTCGACGACCTCAGGGCAGGAGTGCGTTGCCACAGGTTGGGTGGAGGCAGCGGGAAGGAGAGTGGCCAGGTTCAGGGCTGGGGACTGAAGGGTATTCTGGAGCTTAGAGAAAGCCTGGCGAATGAGGGAGGGTGAGGAGAAGGGGCCTACTGGTGTTTCTTTAGCATCCTGGTATAGGGGCTTAGCTAGGAGAGCAAAGTTTGGGACCCAATGGGACATGTTCAGGGATGGGCTGCAGAGCAGGAGATCATCTACATACTGGAGAAGAGTGCTGGGTTCTAACAAGCATTGTCAGAGGTCTCTGGGTAAGGCCTGGCCAAACAGATGAGGACTGTCTCTGAACCCCTGGGGCAGAATCGTCCAGGTGAGTGGGTCCTTTTAAAATTCCTGTCAACAGTTAACTTTAGAACTTCTTTCTTTCTTTCAACATACCTTCCATTAAATATTTCTAAACATGTCTAGCTATTAATGTTTCAGTATTGTATGCTATTTAAAATATTTAGGAAAGGCAGGGGGAGGAGGGAACAGGCCCTGACGTCTGTTCCCAGGCCTCTAACCGCTTGAAATATTAAAACTGCCACTTTTCCCTAGAGATAAAGATCTACGTTTCTGATAACCCTGTGCCAGCAAGAAAGTTGTTCTCTAGGGAGGGTGGAGTGGGGGAGGGGCGGCGTGAGAAGGCGCTGAGGCCAGAGCAGTTTTCAGAGCATTAAAGGGTGATTTGCCATCGTCAATACCCAGGACCAAGATCGTGGAAGGGAAGAGTGGCCCAGAAAAAGGAGGGCAGGACAGAGAAGGCAGCCCCCATATCGACCAGAAAGGAGACTTGCTTACCTGCTACCTTGAGCATTACCCTGGGCTCGGCGAGGGTGATGGGGGTCAGTGAGTCCGGGCATCTTCAGTCTTCGGCCAGTCTTCAGTCATGGCCAGTGGCAGGTCATGACCTGGAAGGGCGGCCCCTCTACGCTGAGATGCAGAGGGCCCATCACTTTTCCAGGGGCAGTTACTTTTACTGTACACCGGGCAGGGCTTGGTTGGAGCCAGGGGCTGGGGCACTGCTTTGCCCAGTGGCCTTCATTTCTGCACTTGAAGCATCTTCCAGGTGGCGTTCGTCCTCTCGTTGCACCCCCACCACTCACAGTCCTCTTTGGACCATGCATGGCTGCCGTCGGCCTCAGAGCTGCTACCAAGGCTTGGGTTTGCAGATTCGCTTTTTGTCAAAGGTGGGCTTACTCTGCCTGCTCCTCACGGGCATTGAAACATTAAAGGCCATATTTGAATCTCGGACCTGGGTCTGAGAAGGTGTTAGGGGAGGGCGTGGCGGAGCAGGCAGTGGGCCGTGGGCCAGGGGAGGAGGAGGAGCGTGGTGGTGGGCGGCTACATCAGGCTGGGCCTGCGGGGACGAGCTGTGGGAGGTCTCAGTAACTATTTAAAGAGAGGGGTTGGACTTGTTATTTAAAGATGGCAGCCCCCATGGGAACGGCAGGCCATGTGGCCAACATGGCAGCTGCTCACAATACACAAGGGAAGAGAAAACCAAAACAGAAATCTCACTTAGCTGTTTGGAGCGGCTAGCGGGATGGTGGGCAGGTGGCTCTCGTGCTGCGCGGCGGCCTCTGGTCAGCTCGTGGCCTGAGGCGGTGACGGTGGCTCCCACAGCGGTGGCTGCTGACCGGGAAAGGGGCAGCCGCAGTGAAGAAGGAGGAGGAGGAAGAGAAGGAGCAGAAGGCAGGGCAGCGGGAGCAGGAGGGGTGTAAATGAAAGATCGGCTGGGTCAAAAGAGTCAGAAGACAGAGAGAGGGGGCTGAGGACTGGTTTTAGGGGGTTTCTTGCGAGCTAGGAGAACCTGGGCTGTGAAACAGAAGGAGCAGAGGGAGGGACGGTAGCGCAGATAAAATTTTAAAAAAAGCCTGGACATATGGGACTTCAGGCCACTTCCCGGCTCATCGGCAGAAATTACTGAGGTCAGTGAGAATGTTAAGTCCCGCTTTTCAGGTCATCTGGACCCATTCCAATTCATACTGAGGCCATGCCACGTTACAGAAGTAGCCAGATTGGTGAGGAGACACCCTAGAGGTGAGCTAGGATCCTAGGATCTGGTTTGGATTTTTGATTACCCATACCAAACCCTGGGGTTGGGTAGTGAAGGCTAAGGACCAGCATCCCAGTCTTTGAGCCAAGGCTATGGAGGCCAAAAGGATGGAGAACAGAGCGGGGACAGGAACGTCTTCACTGCCTCCCCAGGTTCGGAACCCCGCCTGGAGGGGCCTGGAGGGCTATGCCCAGAAGGCAATCTCTGACATGGGCCATGGTTTACAGACAGAGATTCTGGAGAAACAACCACCAGGAATTAGCATGGGCTGGGACTTACCGCTGATGCTGCCGAGCTGGGGGGAGGAGGCTGAGGGTCCTGAGCCACAAGGAGAGAAGAGGGGGGCACCCCGAACCATGAACGGTCAAATGGGATGCTCGCACCCTCCCGGGTTTCACTGCACAAGATGTAAGGTTCAAGGTGCAGGAAACAGGAGTCAGAGACCAAGGCATGTTAAAGAGGAGGTTTATTCCACACTAACGAGTGAGATTCATTGCAGAGGAGGGTAGAAAAACCAGGATTAGAGGAGGGGAAGGAGGAGAAGGAAGGACCCAGCCAGGCTGACTTGCAGACTGGGAGAACAGCAACACGTGCAGCGGTGAATACGCCTTTTGAGGGGAGGAACAGGAAGGGGTTGGACCCAGGGCGGAATGGGAAGGGGTGGGAACCAGGGCACTCAGAATGCGCTGATTGGTGGTTGAATGTCTCGGGGATGTCCCAGCGCAGATGATCATACTCCGCCCACCAGTTGGGGAAAGGGAGGATCTATCACTCTGTAGAGGGTGGGGAAGCTTCATTAACCTTGTTTTCAGCAGAGAGGCATGTGTTTCCTTCAAGTCTGTCATTCCAGAGGCTGATCAAATGTGAAAACAAGCTTACAGCTAATAAAACAAAAATTTGGCAAATCTCTTAAGGAAAAGTTGACATCTTACAGAGAATTCCATTTCCATAAAAAATGAACTGCCGGCTATAAAAGATCAATAGGGAACATTAAGTTCAAATCCACTTCTTTACAAGGAGAAAGTTTAGTTATAATTAAGAATATGAGCTTTAGAGATAAACAGACCTGGGTTAAATTGTCACTCTGAAACTCACTAACTGTGCTTTAAGCTAGTAACAGCACTTGGTTGTTGGGCTGCTATAAGCATTAAATAGATGCAGCCCATAAAGTTATGGCAACATAAGAAAGGGTTAATCAGTATTAAATATGAGTTCCAGAAAAGGAAAGGGGATTTCCTGAAGTTACATCCTTGGCTGAGAGCAGGGTTGAGACCAGACTACCAGCAAATTGATTTTGATGCCAATGGTCTTTCAAATTCACTGAGATCATAAAACTATGGTCCATGGATCAAATCTGCCTGCTGTCTGGTTCTATAAATAAAGTTTTATTGGAAACAGCCACACTCATTCTTTTAAGTATTGCCTACAGTTACTTTAGTGCCAAGATGAAAGAATTGAGTAGCTCCAATCTGCAGAGCCAAAAATCCTTTACAAAAGGGTTTGCTGAACCTTGTGGCTAGGACTAGACTTCAAGTCTAGATCTCTTAGGGAGATCCCAGTGAGTTCACTGTAATCCTTCCTCTGCTCTTGGAAGTGTTAATCAAAAAGGTAAAGACTTCCTGGTGAATCTTCCCAGGTCTTAGTTTGGTGGTATAAAAGAAAAACAAAACTACTTTCACAGAAGGGAGGTAATCTGTTTTCTGTAATGAATAAACTTCGGATTCAGAAGGGTGTTCAGAGTGAAAATCTTTATTTACCCTAGCCTTCCAGTTTCACTTAAGTCTCAAATATCTTTCCCCCTTCTTGCTCTCCACCAACTTGAGAATCTCTAAATGCATATAACATTGCTAGGCAGCCCCCTTCTCCCATACTGCTATGTGTTTTCATCAGGGTCAAGGAATGCTGGTGCTAAATCTGTCCTTAGCCTCTTCTTTGCACCGATGAAGTAACTGATGTCCTGACAGTGTCTGGCCATGGATTCCATGCACAATGCTTTTTGCATTAAAATGAAACTGTGCCCCCTCCCCCATGATTTGCTTTATGTTGTTCAACTGTTTATAGAGTTTCTGTGGTGGCAAATAAAGAATTGTATCCTTTATTAAATTATTTTATATACTGCTTTGCTGGGAGGAAGAAAATCAGTGCTCCCCAGCCAGGAAAGAGAGCTAACCACCTCATCCCAGTTCCTTAAAATATCAAAGTTATGGGTGTACTTTCATACACAATTACTATCTAAGTACTCCTCTGAGATTGCCTTTTTGCCAAGAGCGGAGAAGAGGTCTTAATGTACTGAGAGAAAAAAGAGACCTCAGGAAACTGAGAAAAGGGAGAGAAAGATGGGCCATGTAATCTAACCATAAGTAGCAAAGTCCAAAGAGCGACTTGGAAAGGGTACAAAAATATATATTTGGAAGAAACTGTGAATCCATCTGGTAAAAAATTATGATCCATAAAGTGGTTACATTATTTATTAAGGATGTCTTTAGTTGAGGTTTTAAATTCCAGCTCCTCATCTGAGGAGGAAACTGGTCTTGCAAGTCATATCAGGCCATAAAAACTGAACAGACTTTATAAATGAAAAAGCTGGAGAGAAACCAAGATGGCGGCATAGGTAAGCACCTAAACTGCTGCCTCGCACAACAATTTCAAAACTACAACTAAAAGACAGAACGGACACCATCCAGAACCACAGGAAAGCTGGCTGAGTGAAAATTCTACAACTAGAAGGAAAGAGAAAAGCTCACAGAGAATTGGAGGTACGGCAAAGGGGCTTTGTGCGCGCAGAGAGGAAGGGTGGCTGAGAGCCTGGCTGACTTTCTCTGGCGGAAGGGGAAAGGAAGCCCCCGACCGCACTGAACCCCATTTCTGACTGCACTGAACCCCAGTTCTGGGCGAGCCCCTGGGGACCCACGCTCTTGTGGGGGGAATCTGGACTCTCGGGCGGAGATTCGAGAGCCGGGGAAGGCAGAGGTCTGGGGGCGCGCACATGCCAATGCGCACAAAGGCTGCGGAGGTTGCCATAGGCTTTCCCTAGTGGAAGGGAGTCAGAAGCTCCTGACTGCACTGAGCCCCAGTTCTGACTGCACTGAACCCCAGTTCCAGGTGAGCCCCTGGGGACCCACGCTCTTGTGGGGGGAATCTGGACTCTCGGGCAGAGACTCCGGAGCCGGGGAAGGCAGAGGTCTGAAGGCGCGCACGTGCCAGTGCGCACAAAGGCTGCGGAAGTTGCCACAGGCTTTCCCTAGTGGAAGGGAGTAAGAAGCTCCTGATTGCACTGAGCTCCAGTTATGACTGCACTGAACCCCAGTTCCAGGTGAGCCCCTGGGGACCCACGCTCTTGTGGGGGGAATCTGGACTCTGGGGCGGAGACTCGGGAGCCGGGGAAGGCAGAGGTCTGAAGGCGCGCGCGTGCGCGCAAGGGCAAGGCTGACGGGAAGCCAAGACTGTCTGCTCCACCCTGAGACTCCACCCCATCCAAGCTGAGCACAGAGGCTATTGCAATTTGGCAAGTCTAATCCTATAAGGCTGTCTCTAGCACCGAACTTCTCCCAGCATAGACACAGCTGATCCTTACAGCCAACTGGCCTGGAGGTCAATTCCTCCCAGTGATACCAACAACAATCAAGACTTAATTACAACAAGGCTGTACACACAGTCCACAAAGGGGTGCACCAAGAGTGTCCACCTCAGGTTAACTGGTGAGGCAGACCCACTGGGCCCTATAGGAAACCTAGCACACAAATCTACCCTACCAACTCAGGGAAGCAGTGAAAATGCGGCATCAAAGAAACAGATCACAAACGAAAGAAATGGAGGAAAACAAACGACTGGATACAGAATTCATAACCATGGTTATAAGGCTTTTCAAGAATATCCTAGAAAAGGCCGATAAATATAACGAGACCCTCGAAGATATGAAAAAGGACCAACTAGAAATTAAACATACACTGACTGAAATAAAAAATATTATACAGAGACCCAAAAACAGTCTAGATGAACACAATTATCAAGTCAAAGAATTGAAATACAAAGAAGCAAAAAACACTCAACCGAAAAAGCAAAAAGAAAAAAAATCCAAAAAGTTGAAGATAGTGTAAGAAGACTCTGGGACAACTTCAAGCGTACCAACATCAGAATTATGGGGGTGCCAGAAGAAGAGAGAGAGCAAGATACTGAAAACCTATTGGAAGAAATAATGACTGAAAACTTCCCCCACCTGGTGAAAGAAATAGACTTACAAGTCCAGGAAGCACACAGAACCCCAAACAAAAGGAATCCAAAGAGGACCACACGAAGGCACATCATAATTAAAATGCCAAGAGCAAAAGACAAAGAGAGAATATTAAAAGCAGCAAGAGAAAAACAGTTAGTTACCTACAAGGGAGCACCCATACGACTGTCAGCTGATTTCTCAACAGAAACTATGCAGGCCAGACGGGAGTGGCAAGAAATTTTCAATGTGATGAATAGCAAGAACCTACAACCAAGATTACTCTACCCAGCAAAGCTATCATTCAGAATGGAAGGGAAGATAAAGAGCTTCACAGATAAGAAAAAGCTAAAGGAGTTCATCACCACCAAACCAGTATTATATGAAATGCTGAAAGGTATTCTTAAAGAAGAGGAAGAAGAAAAAAGTAAAGATAAAAATTATGAACAACAAATACATATCTATCAACAAGTGAACCTAAAAATCAGGTGAATTAAAAACCTGAGGAACAGAATAAACTGGTGAATATAATAGAATCAGGGGCATAGAAAGGGAGTGGACTGATAATTCTCAGGGGGAAAGGGGTAAGGGGGGGTGTGGGAAGAGACTGGACAAAAATCATACACCTATGGATGAGGACAGTGGGGGGGAGGTAAGGGCAGAAGGTGGGGTGGGAACTGGGTGGAGGGGAGCTATGGGGGTAAAAAGGAGAAACAATTGTAATAATCTGAATAAAGATTTATTAAAATAAAAAAAAATAAAAATAAAAAATAAAAATAAAAATAAAATAAAAAATAAATGAAAAAGCTGAAAAAAAAAAAAAACTGTGAACAATGCACTGCCCTGGGGGTGGGGGGAAAGGTTGTTATCCCTGGCCCCAGGACAGATCATTGGATATGGCCTGGGGACCCCCAACACCTGGGGGCCTTCCTGTAAACCGAAGAAAAGGGGCGGAACCATATCTGCAAGACAAAGACCCCAGAAGGTTATAAAAAGTGAAGCCCTCTGCATGTTTCTTCACTCTGATTTGGAAATTATTCCCAGAGTTCACTAGTGTTAATAAACGGGGTCCCTCCCTTTCTCTAGGAAGCGTGCTTGGTATTTCTTTGGTCATCTGCGACACATCCACTGCCACCCCTGTCATTGACATAAGGCACTGTCATATTCTGTGGGCTTTTTTCTTCATCTTTGATTCCCCAGTCTGTAGATAAACACAATCAACATATTCACATCTAATACCCATTTGGCTATAAATGTCATAGTGATGGGGTAATTGTTGACCATCCTTGTAGAAGATCATTGGAGGAGATGGATAGTGAGAAATGAGGGAGAAAGTGTGCCTTTGGTACTATTAGCTATGCGGTTTTCCTGGTCAAATGCAAGTACTGAGATTATTTTTTGGTCACCAGACTTTTATTTGCAGTACTGCTACAGAAACCACAGAGTAATAGATTTCCCCACCAGATTAAAAATGCCTTGGCCAGTAAAATCTCACAGGCTGCCTTTTAAGCAATCAAACGAGTTTGTGAAGCTTGTTGTTTGATAAATAAAACATTTTAAATTAACCAAATTTTAAAATCCACTTTAAAATAGCCTCTGAAAATCATTTGATATCTTTTTAAAACTTACTCAATTAAATACCAAAGGCTTTGAAAACTACATTTATAAACTTAACTTCCTTTTCAAATTGGTTTAACAAATGAGTACTTTTTAAGTACTAATGATTTTTTAATAAAGTTAGTAAACCTGACAAACTTACCTACCTTATATTGCAATACTGATGTTAGGGGCAGAAATAGAATACTGGGGAGTAACTATGGTTATGAGAAATATTAATCATGCTCTGTTAACCATGATTGCCCTGCTTTGGTTAAACAAAGGACATTCTAATCTGGTTAGCAGTTGTATGCCCCCAGGACCTTGGAGTCAACCTTGGACCTGGGAGTCAACCTTGGAATGTGGTCCATTCTCATTCAAGAATTCCTATTATCATGGAAAGATTAACAACCTTGTTGCCCAAACAATGAAGTCCCACTCCAGCCCACATTGCCTACTTCCCCATGCCTATAATCCCTACTTCCCCATGTAATCTTTGTCCTACCCTATATAAGCAGCTGGCTTATGGAGGGCTGCAGAGAAGATTTTTGTGGATGACCTGCTGCTCTCCCATACTGCTGGAAGTATTGGAATAAATGCATATATATGATTCAACCCTGTCTTTGCTTAAATGGCTCAAATAGTAATAGGCAGCACATTGATTGTCCGGTTACACTGAGACTACATAACAAGATCTCAACCTGAAGACATAAGTGTACATCAATTACTTGAATAACCATTTCAAAATTATTTAAAATGGTTATTGTGAACACTTGTTGTGGCAGAATGCACAAGAGATCAATCAGTCAGCACTCTGAGGGAGGAGAGTTTAAACTATTTAGCAGATCTGCTAGTCCAGGGGAATTCCAGATCCAAAGCCTGAACTGAATCTGTGGGGAGGCTCTGACCTATGTATCTCCTCCTGTGGCGGGCCCCTGAAGCTCCGCCCAAGTCAGTCTTGGCGGGCCTTGGGGGCATGCTCTGAAGCTCCACCCAAGTCAATCAGAGTGGGGAAGTAAGACTACAGTTTTAACCTGACACTGAACTAGGTTGCAAGCCCGTTCCCCCTTATCCCTTTTCATTCTCAATTAACTAAATTTCCCTGTTTATTATAAACATATAAAATAACATATATGCATAGCCCCCTTCTTTCTTTAAGATATAATTGACATACCTTAAATATTAAAAAATATATAAATTCATAACTTTGGACATATATTTACATATGTGAAACTGTTATGGAATTGGCGTGGAAGACAGTTGAACGCTCAGGAGGTTCAGGAAAGCCTTTATTCAGAGCAGTGCTGCTGGTTCAGGGGACTCAAAGATCCAGATCCTGAACAACTTAGACAATGAGATTTTCTCCTTATATATTTCTGAGTTTCTTTGTTTCCTAACTACCAAGCTTCTGTAGTGGATTTTCACAGCCCCTCTTGAGTTAGTTAGAATGGTTAATTTAGATTGTATCCAATGTCTATCCTAGATGGCGACAGTGACCTCCTTCGAGTTAAGCTGTTACATTCTTGGTTTATGGACCTTGTAAACACTACAGAAGCTTGGTAGTTAGGAAACAAAGAAACTCAGAAATATATAAGGAGAAAATCTCATTGTCTAAGCTGTTCAGGATCTGGATCTTTGAGTCCCCTGAACCAGCAGCGCTGCTCTGAATCACAGCCCCTCTTGAATTAGTTAGAATGGTTAATTTAGATTGTATCTAATGTCTATCCTGGATGGCGACAGTGACCTCCTTCAAGTTAAGCTGTTACATTCTTGGTTTATGGCCCTTGTAAATTGGAAGTATTTAGGTAAATAGGTCTTGCAAAACCAGATAATTAAGAAAGGGGCAGTGACTTCATTACAGGCTATCAGGTATGTGCATTAGGGATACTGATTAACTAGGTACAGAGTCCGGCTGCTAGTCTCCTACATTCTTTCACAAATGGAGTTAAATATCGGCTAGCAACAGTGTGCAGTAGAAGGCAGGTTACTGGAACAAATTCAGATTGCTAGCCCCCCAAAAATGTCTTATGCTCCCCATCAAAACCATCATCACAATCAACATAATGAACATGTCCATCACTTCCAAAGTTTTCCCACGCCTCTTTTGTAAAGAATTCTCAAAAGTCAATAATAAGAACAGAATTTCAAGCCAAATTGAAAAATGGGCAAATGATTTTGTTAACATAAAAACATTCAAACCTGTAAAGAATTTTTGTGAGTTTTTTTGAGCCAACTGTAAACAATTGCCAGGAAACAGAATCTCAATGTATTGGGATAATGCTACTGAGAATGGTGGGTTTTTTTTTTTTACCTTGTTTTATACATTACTATAAAAGGAGGAGACATAAGTGGGTTACATGAAATCCATTGGTAATAGATTAAGGAAGAGGGAGAGAGCAAAGTGGGAAAACCTCTGGGATTGGGTAAGAAGTAAAATTATAGACACACACTTCTTTTACTTAGGTGGTACAGAATAGTTAACAGTCAACAACTGACATAATAATAACAATGAAGGTGCCCAGGTGCTTTGGTTGTGCCCTGAGGGGTCCAGAAAAAGGGGAGTTACAAGTTACCCAAACATTTCATGAGTTTGTTATTTTAGATGCAAAAAGACAATAGGTTCAATAAAGATTGAACCTTATCTTTGCCAAGGAAGAAACTGGCCTAGGATATGACTACCACTAAAAACTGCTTTTTAATTAAAGGCTTTTAATTTCAGACCATCCTTTGTGGTTACCTTAGGTCTCTTGAGTTTGCAAGGCTGCCACATAGGCCTTCCCTGAGTCAGTCAGGTTAGCATGTGGCCCTTTTTCGTCCACAATTGGAACAAATATTTCACCCCAAAACAAACAAACAAAAAAAACACATAAGCACATGACAAGATGCTTGCCATCATCTGTAACTAGGGAAATGAAAAGTACAACCACAATTAGATATGATTATACATCTAATAGAAAGGCTATAATGAAAAAGACTGACCATTCTGATGTTAAAGATTTGAAAGAACTCTCATACAAAGCTGGTAGCATTGCAGAATGGAACAACCACTCTGGAAAATAATTTAGCAATTTCTTTAAAGTTAAGCATATACCTACTATTCAATCCAGCCACTTTGCTCCTAGATATTAACCCAAGAGAAATGAAAGCATACAGGCATATCTCGCTTACTGCACTTTATACATACTGAATTTTTACAAATTGAAGGTAAGAGCCTCCACTAGCAAAAAGATTATGATTTGCTGAAGGCTCAAATGATGGTTAGCATTTTTTAGCAATAAAGTATTTTTTAATTATGGGATATACACTATTTAGTAAAATAATGCTATTGCACACTCAATAGACTACAGTGTAGTACAAGCATAATTTTTATATGCACAGGGAAACCTCCAAAATCTGTGTGGTTCACTTTATCGTGATATTTGCTTTATTGTGGTGATGTGGAACTGAACCTGCAATACCTCTGAGGTATGTCTGTATTGTTATATAAAGACTTGTATTGTAATGCTTAAAGCAGTTTTATTGGAATCCTATATAATAAAAGGGTAATATGCAAACAGACCAAACGGCAGAACAACAGTACAACCAATTAAAGAGTAATATGCTAATGATATGCTAAGGCTGTTCAACTGCTCGTGTGACGTGCACTGACCACCAGGGGGCAGATGCTACGACCAGTAGGTTAGCTTGCTGCTGGGGTCCGGCTGATCAGGACTGAGCAATACGGGCTGGACACGCCCTGGACCCCTCCTGTAGTCCCTCCACGGCCCAATTGTGCACCTGCACTGCTGGGGTCCCTCAGGCTGGTCTGTGCCCTCTCACAATCCAGGACCCCTTGGGGGATGCCAGAGAGTGGGTTTCAGCCCAATCCCACAGGCCACTCCCCTTGAGAGGGTGCCAGATGCAGGGCTCATGGCTGGCGAGTGCTGCTGCAGCAGCGCAAGCCTCTCCTGATCGGGACTGATTGGGCGCAAGCCCACGGCAGGCACAGTGGGGTCAGAATGAGCGGGAGCAGCAGGTAGGATCTGCAGGCAGCGTTTGACTGCGGGTTTCAGCCCGATCCCCGCAGGCCACCCAGAGGGACCCCATCCATGCATGAATTTGTGCACCAGGCCTCTAGTAGTCAAATAATGGAATCTATTCAAATGTCCATCAACAGGTGAATGGGTAAAGACAAGTGTTATAGTCATACAACAGAATACTTAACTCAGTAATAAAAATAAATGAACTGATCATACATTCTACAACATGGGTAAATCTCAAAATAACCATGCCGAGGGAAAGAAACTAGACAAAAGATTACATACTGCATGATCTTATGTAAAACTCAAGAAAATGCAAACCACTATACACAGTAATACCTCAGAGATACTGGGGGTTAGTTACTTAGCATGTTGCAGAATTTACCAGGCAACCAGAAAATATACAAGTACTGGAGATTCAGGAAAAACCCTTTATTTAAAACAGCGCTGCTGGCTCAGGGGATTTGAAGATCCAAAGCCTGAAGCCCTTATTATACATGAGATTACTCCTTATATATATTTCTAAATTATTTGTTTCCTTACTTCCAGGCTTATGTGGCAGGCTTTCACAGCCCCTCCTGAGTCAGATACTTAGATTGTATCTAAATGCCTGGCCTGTGGCGCCAGCAACCCCCCCACCTCCAGCCAAGCTGCCAAATTCCTGGCCCGTGGCCCCTGCAAACTGGGAGCACCCAGGAAAACAGACTATTGCCTAAGAAAGTGGCAGTGACTTAATTACAGGCTAATAAGAATGTGCACTAGGACACTGGTCACTGGTACAGATTCAGATTGCCCCCCCAGGTTGCCCCCTATATTCCTCCTCAAGCAATCATCTTGTTTATCAGATTGACCGTCAAAATATCACGCGTTATTTTCTTAGTCATAGCCCCAAAGCCATTCACATAACATGTGTTACAGTATATTGTTATAATTGTTCTGTTATTAATACTTATTATTGATAATCTCTTACTGTGCCTAATTTATAAATTAAACTTTATCAGAGGTATCCTAACTAATAAAGACAGAATGTGCAAATTGACCATAACTCTTTGACAAAGATGGTGGTGGTGCCCACAGCCAATAAGGAGGGAATATGCAAATTAACGCGATAAGGCGAGAGGTGGAAGGCGGCTCCGGGATGGAGCGAAGGTGGAAAGGTGGCTCCAGGCCAGAGCGAAGGCGGTGCCAGCAGCCAGGGGAAGGAAGGGCTATTCTTACACGAATCTTCGTGCATCGGGCCTCTAGTCTATAATAAAAAACGTAATATGCTAATTAGACCGGACAGTCGAACAACCTTCCGGACGTCATTCTGGACGTTCTTCTGATGAAGCCGCCGCGGCGGGGGCCTGAGGCACAGGCGGTTAGGGGCGATCAGGCAGGCAGGTGAGCAGTTAGGAGCAAGCAGGCAGGCAGGTCAGTAGTTAGGGGCAATCAGGCAGGCAGGTAGAGGGGTTAGGGGTGATCAGGCAAACAGACAGGCAGGCAAACAGTTAGGAGCCAGCAGTCCCAGATTGTGAGAGGGTGCAGGCTGGGCTGAGAGACACGCCCCCCCCCCCCCCCACCTGTGCATGAATTTCATGGAACGGGCCTCTAGTATAGGTATAAGAAAAAAACATAGTATATATAATTTGGTACTATCATAGTTTCAGGCATCCACTTAGGGGTCTTGGATCCTATCCCCTGCAGGCAGATAAAGAGGGACTACGCTGTGTGTGTGTGTGTGAGTGTGTGTGAGTGTGTGTGTGTGTGTAATTTATATGTATGTGTATATATAATTCATAGATTAAAATAACACATCTGATTTTTAAAATTAAAGTTTTCACTGCAGCAGACCAATTCTAACTCCATTCTCACTCTCCAGGGTGAAATCCACTTTGTCTCTGGCAGAGAAACTGTCTTTTTCACTTCTCAGCACAGCAGAAGGGATAATGCTCCAAATATACAACTATAAGCAGAGGGACAGAAGAATTTGTGCATGGGTAAAAAGAGGTTGACATATTGAAGAAACAAACAATTATGGCTGAGTGTAGGGTGTGAAAAGAGGAGTGATACAAGATTTGTAATGGCAAGATTATACATATTTCTGGAAAATCCTATTAGGTAGGAGTTCCACTTAATTAGTATTTACTTTTCCTTCACTTCACTTTGTGATTATCTGCATGTTCTTAAAAGTTCCACCTTCATCTTGATTCGGGTCTTAAAATAGTTAACAGTGATCCTCATTTTTCTGTCATTGTGAGTACTACAAAGAGAAGATGGCCTGTTTTTGTTTGGCTACTCGCTGTGTTTTGTTTCCCATTGTGTTTTGTTTCATTGTTCAACAACTAAAATTCTCACTTATTGAACTGAATGTCCAGGACCATCAGGGTTGGTGTTTCCTAATGAAGAACCATGCCTCCTGTTCATGCTGTCCACCAGCTTCATTCAACTATCATATCACATTCTTTCCTTTTGTTCACGTTGAATACACTGAAATTTAAAGAAATCTTGATGACTCAAACTTTGGATTCTGTTTGGAATCCATCACCTTCTCCTCATTGCCATCAATACCACCTTAATTCACATTCTTATTCTTCTCAAAACCCAAGCCCATTTCAATGGTCACTATACTGATTTCTGTGCTTCCAGTCTCTTTCCACCTTCTCATCCCACACAGGGGCACCAGGGTTATCTATCTGGCATGCAAATATTATTGTTTCCTTATTCTTCCAGTGAGTAATAGGGAACCACAGAGGTCTTTAAGTAAGAGAAAGTTCATAATCACTAGTGTTGCATAAATGTGCCTTCAGATCTAGCCCAGCAGACCTTACCAGTCTCCTCTTCAGTAACTGCCCCTCACTACAACCACCCACACTCTCACACACCAGACTTTTTCTTTCCTTACCCATGATAAATTCTTAGAGATCACCTGGCTTTGTCTGTGCTATCACCCATGATTGGAATAACATCCTTCCTTCTGTCCACTTGACAATTTCTACTTAACTACTCAAATGTCTTCCCTGACTTCCTGAAATAGAGACATCTCTCCTCTCATGCCCATGAAACTGTGTGTTTATATGTGAGTTTATATAGTGGTCTAGTCTACTAGAATTAGCTTCTCAAAGCCTTCACCATGTCCTTTGCATCGTGATATGCCCAATATATATGATATTCAATATATATATTACACAGTGCTTTGCCCAGTGGATATCAAATAATGAATACAAGGTAAATATCCAATGAATGTTTGTAGGATGAAAAAGTGGGGTCCATGGCATTAATCAATGAAAAAAAAGTATTTGAATCATAAAAATCTTTACTTGCCATGGTAGGCAGTATTGGGTGAATTTTATAGGTAAAGGGGTGGGTTTTGAAGTACTTAAGAAGTTTAACCTGATTTTATTTATTTTCCTTAGAATATTAATTTGACAATTTTTCCAAATATGTGTTAAAGGGGAAAAGTGGGGCTAGAGACTGAGCTGAAAAGAAAAAAGAGCAGACCATTTTCTTTTCTTTTTTTTTTTTTTAAATATATTTTATTGATTTTTTACAGAGAGGAAAGGAGAGGGATAGAGAGTTAGAAACATTGATGGGAGAGAAACATCAATCAGCTGCCTCCTGCACACCTCCCACTGAGGATGTGCCCGCAACCAAGGTACATGCCCTTGACCGGAATCGAACCCGGGACCCTTCAGTCCGCAGGCCGACGCTCTATCCACTGAGCCAAACCAGTCAGGGCGAGCAGACCATTTTCAATTTAGTCAAGTAACCATAGAAATGGAAGGAATGGAGTCAATGTTATTTAGAATGTAAACTTCATAAAATTTAGTGACTAGTTGGATGTAGAGAGTGGTTGGTAAAAGGTAGAAAGAATTAAGTCCCAGAGTTCTGGCCAAAGCTGCCTACACATATCATAGCCCTCTTGTATCCTACAGCTGAGTCTCTTCTAAATTGTATGTCCTGCTCCTTACAGGTGTATCAAGTCTCAAAACCCCAGCTCTTCCTGATGTACCCTGTTCCACTGGGATTATTAGCCTTGGTTCTGATATAAGTCTGTGATGGATCCATCAACTGTGCTCTTGGTAAAGACTGACCACAAATTTGCATCATCTCGCTTGCCAAACTGAGCTTTGTTCAAAAACATTCTGGCAGCCAAGTGGAATTGTCTACTTTGAACTGAAAGACTGGGATTTCATTTCAAGTTCCCTGAACCATGCATTCCCGGTCAGTCTTTTGCCTTTCAACTCTATGCTCACTATCCACCCACTGCTCTCTGATGTTGTGCCATCTGCTTTACCTCACAGCGTTCTCTGTGCCATGAGAACCTTCCAATCAGATTCTGTGAGTGTTCTCAACAGGGCTGGCCCCATTATCCACTAATCCCCACATTTCTATTGCAAAATCCTTCCAAAAGCTGCTTCCCTCTGAGGAGTTAGATTATTGGCATGTATCACTTCTGCGTTGGTACAGTAATAAGTAACTTTAAATTCCTGACACATCCCTTGTCAGTTTTCACAATTAAATCTCTCACCCCTCATCACAAATTGTTCTGACCTGCTTATTCCAGAGAACACTGACAATAATGATAATAATTATGCTAAAAATTTGTAGGTAATATATATTGAGCACTTACTATTTTTTCTATATGCCAAGGTCTATGTTAAACACATTTCCTGCATTTTTATTGAATCTCAAAGAATAAAAGAGGATAACTATTACTTTATACGAATTTTAAGGATAAAGAAATAAAACTGAGAGCTAGTGAGCTAAAGTAACTTGCCCAACAAAACATGGCTAGTAAGTGAGTACCAGGATTCAAATGCTTCTCTATTTGACTTTAAAACCCATGAAGCAAAAGGAAAAAAACCCAAAACATACATGCACATGAGAGTGGAAATGACAGAGGTCTGAGAAGCTCTAAAGTACAGAATCCCTTCCTGCTTGAGGGAAGAAGGAGGGAATGTGCACCTGTGGTGTTTGAGTTTAGCTTTGAAGGATGGAGAGAAATTAAAGGACTTCAAGAGAAAGAACAGGAACAGCACAGAGGCAGGAAGCCAAAGGGCCTACAGAGTAGACATCTTTTCTTGGCTTGAGCTCACACATAAATAAGTCATGAAAAATCACTTTTGAAAGATATACTGAGTCCAGAATGTGGAATACCTTTAATCTTTGAGAAGCCTAAGGATGCGCTTCTCAGTAAGGTTTCAAGCAAAAAATAAAATAAAATAAAATAAAATAAATCATGCAGTATCATATTTATGTTTTAGGAGTAGTCTTCAATTAATGAACAAATGATATAGTTTGAAGAGGAAAGGCTATAGGCAGGGAGACCACAGGTAAAGTACTTCAACCATGTAGGTAAGAATTATGAGGATCTAAAGTGGGAGGGGAAATGACAGAGGGAAAGAAGAGCGAATAAAGGTGAAAGATGCTTGCTTTCAACGTTGTATTAATGTAAGAGGTTTTGTGTTTAAAAACTTCATAAGCTTCTTGGGAAGACAAAATATATACAAAATAAAATAAAAGTATTTTAAAATTTGGAAATAAAGGGCACAAGAATACAGAAGAAGAATATGTCAACTAAGGTTGAAATTTCTGGTGAAGATTTTTAATGGAAGAGGCTGTTTGACTCAACCAAGGGACATTGGCAATGTCTGGATACCTATTTGGTTGTCATAGCTGCTTAATCCTAGTGGCACCTAATGGGTAGAGGCCAGAGAAGCTGCTCAACGTCCTACAATGCACAGGACCACTTCCTTCACCCTCCTCCAACGAAGATTTACCCACCCCAAAACTTTCACAGAGCCGCAACTGAGAAACCTGCTTTAAAGGGTTGCTAGGAACTTGACAGACACTGGGGAATTTATTTGATCTCTCTGACCCTGCTTTCTCATTTGTAAAATGGAGCAATAAGGGTAACAGTATCTCCTTCATGGAGTTTGTGATAAGGTTAGATAAGATGCTGGTTAAGTATTTGTCATATGGTGAATGCTCAGTAAATCTCTATGAATATTAGATTTTTTTTTTTTTTTGCAAAGATGGGAAAATGAAGGGGCAATAATTGAATTCATACTGGGAAATTTCAGCTCATGTGAAGTCCCCATCTCTGTGCCATCGAGTCTAAAATGTGTAATCCAGTTCTGACCTCTGTACCAGACTCTCCTCCTACCACATGATAAAGTCCCTGCCATTTTCATTTGATTATCTCACCATTTTCCCAAACCCAACCTGTACAAAATAACTTATAATCCCCTTGCTAACTCACCTCCATTGTTTCTGGCAAAGGCACATTCCTTTAGTCACTGAGTAAAAAATGAGAGTGGATACCATTCAGCGAAACTGTCTTCATGATTCCCATCTGCAGCACTGGCAGTTCTAGTCCTTGGCTCCAACAACTCAACTGTGAAGTTGAGAATGTTACCTGGGATGATCTAATAGGCTCCTTTCAGAACGAATACCTGTCTTCCCCACCCACACCCACCCCCTGTCATATAATGCCAACAAATAGTCAAGTCTTTCCTGAAAATGCCACTCACTGTTGCCCACTTTTCCCCAACTCAGTGGTAGCACAATGAAGCAAATGCTCAGTAACTTTTAAAAGAAATCTTGCAACAGATACCTAATTGGTCTCCTTGTCTCCACTCTTTCTCTTCCACTCCACTCTGCATGCTTCATGCATCCTCTTTATATATGTCTCTTATATGCCGCACCTGCTCATCATTCTTCAATGGCTCCCCACTGCATGTCTCATTCCTAAAACTCTTCCACCTGGTACACAAGGCTCTACGATCAAATCCAGTCCCCCTTCCCAGTGCCTCTTCCATGGCTCTTCTCCATATACTGCTTTCTAATCCAGACATGCGTATCTCATCAACACTCTAGTCTAGCATGACATATTCATTCCTTGCATGTCCCTTACATTGTTATGCCTTCTGAGATGCTTTTATGTATATCCAATCATCCCACTTGTTCTTTATTAGAGAAATATTAAACAAGGGCCCAGTTAGGCATAGTAAACATGTAGAACATTATGATGCGCAAAAAAACAAACAAACAAAAAACAACCCTAAAAAAACATGGTTTCTGTCCTTACAGAGTTCACAGTGTAGAGGGAGAAATGGACATTTTTCAAGTAGTCACATAAGCAAATTTGAAACTGTAGCTACAACTAAGTGGCATGTAGTGCTAATGTGAGATTTGGCCTAATGATGGGGATGGGGTTGGGGATTCCAGCGGAAATCAGTAGAGCTGATATTTGCATATCAAGCTAACTAGGCCAGGAGGTATAGGAAGCCCATTGGGAGCAAGCACAACAGGCTCTAAATGCAAACGTGGCTTTCTTCTTACATATGGATATACCAAAAACAAAAACATAGAAATAAGCTCACAGTTTCATGGGGTTTGTTTAGTTTATGTGGAAACTTAGGATGCGCTAACTCATTTGATCCTGATGAGTACTCTGGAGTCATTTACAAGAGGCCCTTTAATTGATGAGTATATTAGAGTTCAGAGATATGAACTAGCTTGTGCAAGGGACAAAATCTGGAGCAAAACTATGGTCTCTGATCACTGGTGCGGGCTTTTTCTCCCCAAGTACAGTCACAGCCCCTGCAGTTTGCAAAGTCCATTCACCTCTGCTCAGCAAGAAGCCCTCGTGTGGCCTTTTCCCTGAAGCCTTCTCAGTCCTCTCAGAGCCACAATAAAAAAATAACTAGGGCAAAGCAAATGGTATCTTACAAACCAGGAGAATATCTATAAAATATATGACAGCAAAGGGTCACCATAAAAAGAGTTCATAAAATTGGTAAGAAAAACAGTAAGAATCCAGTGAAGGAATAAATAAAATCCATGAAAAAAGAAATATAAGGGGCTAACAAATACAAAATAAAACGTCAAACGTCACAAAGAAGTAATCAAAGTAATCAAAGAAGTGCAAATTAAATAGGGATGACTTTTGTCCATTAAACTAGTTTTAAAATATATATATACATATTGATTGATTTCAGAAAGAAAGGGAGAGGGAGAGAGAGATAGAAACATCAATGATGAGAGAATATCATTGATTGGCTGCCTCCTGCACATCCCCCACTGGGGATCAAGCCCGCAACCCAGGCATGTGCCCTGACTGGTTCATAGGTCAACGCTCAACCACTGAGCCACACCAGCCTGGCTAAACTAGTATTTTTTAATATACAAATTAAAAAGCTGTCAAACTTGACACAGAAAAATGGCATTAAATGTACACTGTGGCAGGAACATAATAAAAATAGCAGGTATATAGAATGTGCCATTCTAAACACTTTACATCTATTGTTCTAAGTACTTTCCATATATCAACTCAACTCTATAATGTAAGTACTATTGTTATTCCTATATTAGAGTTGAAAGAGCTGAAGCACATAAAGTTTAAGTAACTTTTCCAATCATTAATTAAAGTAACACAACCATCTGAAAATTAGATTCTATACCACAAAAAAAAACTTAAAATACCAGTATTTGACCTAATATAATAACTTATTGGAAAGATTTATGGACAAATGTACTCAAAAGAGTGTTAGCATTCAGACTGTTCCTGTTTTGTTTTTTTTCACTGTTATAAAGTGAATAGTAAAATTAAAGAGGGAAAACTTGGGTATGGTAAAAAAGAAATTGTAAAATAACTATAGCCTATCTGTAGGACAAAACATTATTCACTGTCCAAAATAATATGGGTATTATACATTTTTTACTGACATAAGAAAACATTCTGGAATATCACTTAGAATGTTAAGGGAGAAAATAACACAAAATCACATATAGTATAATGATTCCAACTTTGTTTTTAAAACACCTACTCAGTAAGTATTTGAATGCAGCTGTAGAGAAAGGCCATGCTATCTTTGGCTTGTTAAAAAGAAATACACAATCTATATATAAGGATATTATAAATCTGAAGGAGTAGCTAAAAAGTTCATAATTTAAGAACAGAGGGATGATCTTTTAAAATGAGAATAGTGATTTACACAATAAGATATTATTGTCTTCATAAAATAATTCAGAGTTTACAAATTGGAGGAACCTCAATTCTGCTGCCTTTCACCTAAATCTCATTAAAATGAATCACATCCATGAGACTCTTTCAGTATTACAGGGACAAAACTCAACTAAATCTAAGCTACTTGGCTAAGACCCTGCTCGTCAGGTTTGTCCAGTTTCCTTGACCCACTGGGGTGAAGTCCAGCTGACCCTATGAACCCAGGAAGTCAGATTTAGGTGTCCTGTTGACTCCTCCAAGTGTAAGAGTTTAGTAAAGAGCCTCACCACATGGTCCACCAAAGAAAAACCATCTCCCAACTCTGAGAACCTTCCTACCCATCCTGAACCTATTTGGTCCCCTGAGATTCCAAAGCACTTCTCTTCTCTTACTCAAAGCCTGAATATAACCCCTGTTCCCTGGAATGAGCCTCAGTGGGTTGCAGACTGGATTGTGTTAGTGAAATACTAATAGAGCCTGGTGGAGTTCAGACCCTAATCCCAGAACAAATAAGATCCAAGCTCATAGACTATGGAGAATGAGTACTAAATCTCTGCTCCCCATGCCTACCCTCATGATGTATCTTAATCCAGTTACTATTTCTATGTATCTCCACTTTCCCATCTGAAAAATGGGTATAATTATACACTTATCTCGTTAGGAATATGCCATTAAAAGTTTTTAGCTCATAGCTCCCAATAAATGTTAGCTACTGTTAGGTAAATGACAAGGTTATGATGATCACTAGGAGGAGCTAGTCAGAGCCAGGCAGCAGTTTCACCAGACTGTGAACTCCTGGCTGTTTGTTTTTTACCCATTATTTCACCTTCAGTACCTAGAGTGTAGTGAACAGCACATAGTTGACACTTGACAAATACAGATCAATAAGTGGATAAATGGATCTGACAAATATCTCCCAGCTGCCCAGGTTTTAGGCATCCTTGGGGAGCAGTGTTCCCACATATCTGGGTAAAGAATGTGAGATTTCTGGGAGGGGCATCCAGGTAGTCACCTCTGGGACCCGTATGTAGGTGCACTTTTCCACAAGAGGCTGCCTCTTTTCCTAGATCTCCATATAACTCTAGGCAAAACTAAGATTTCCAGATTGGGCAAAACCAGCCGGCACTGTCAGAGTTGGAAGTCTGGCTGCACATCCTGCCAGACTCTTTTTGGCAGAGGAGCAATTAAATCAATTGCTGAGCCATTGAAAAGTCCTGTAGCTTCTCCATGTAAGGTGAAGCTCATTAAATTCTATGAAGCAATAGCTACAGATTCAACCAATCAAAATCTTAGGTTTGTACAGTGGAGTGCAAGGAAGGGATTGTACCTGGGTGGAGAAGGCTGCTTCCAAAACTGCCCTCGCAGGCCACCCCCTCCTTCCCTGGTTCTCACCTCTTCCATCTACCTCTTAAATAAGAAATTCAGGAGCACAGACTGGTCTCATTGTGCCTGGACTAGAAATCTCAAAAACTGGCTTTCTACTCTCTGCTTCCCAGAAGACAAGCGATGCCATCCTTTAGCATTCCTAGATGCCTAATTTGCCATATTAATTGTTTGCACTATGAACACAGATTTTTATGGGTTCAGGTACCCTTTTAAAAGCAATCCGGGCCATTGGTTTTCATTTGCTAGCCTCTAGGCAGCTTATTAAAAATTCAAATGCCTAGCCCAAAACTCAGGTATCCCAATTCAGTGGGGCTTATATAGGACCCGGGTTTCTCTTTCCACCCCCACCCCCCCTTTTTTAAACAAATGTCCCAGAATATTCTGATGCTCAGTCAAACCTGAATGTCACAATAATCTTCCAATTTCTTCTTATCTCCTGACATTTGAATCTTTTCCATAATATTTATAGCAAATAATCAGTAAACCCATGTTTGATAACTACTAGTAACAGGAAGCCTGACCTCTAGAATAAAGCCATCATTTTAGAGAGTTATATAACATAATTCTGTCCTTTATTCTAATTTTAATCATTCTGGGACCTTGAAAAATTAACAGTCCCTCCAACCCCTCTTCCCCAAGTTTCTTTTTCTTTTTTGTGTGTATCCTCATCAGAGGATATTTTTAATTGATTTTAGAGGGAGAGGAAAAGAAAGAGAGAGAAAGAGAGAGAGAGAGAGAGAGAGAGAGAGAGAGAGAGAGAGAGAGAGAGAGAGAGATAGGTTGCCTCTAGTCTAGTACATGCCCGGACTGGAGATTGAACCCAAAACCTAGGTATGTACCCTGATCTGGAATTGAACCTGCAACCTTTTGGTGTATGGGATGATGCTCCAATCAACAAAGCAACCTGGCCAAGGCCAGCCCAAGTTTCTTTATGTAAGATGGCTCTTTGTAGGAGGATTAAAGAATTGATAACGCAGTCTTTCCCAAACTGTTTCAGAGAACAGTGCTGTTAGGATGTATTCCATGAAAGGGTGGTCTGTTGTCAAGTAAGTTTTCTGCTTATCAAACATAACTACATTCAGTGTTCACATGTACACATTTGACAAGCAGAGGCAAGAAGATGAACTCTTTCACATGGCGCTGGAAGGAATTTCCACAGTGGATAATAAGATTGACTTTATAACTATTAGTAAACTATCATCTCTGGCCTCTTTAGTAGGAATATTCTTATTAAAATAATCTAGTAATTCCTTCTTGCTCACAATGACCAGTCACATTTGAAACCTCATAGAAAAGCAAGGAAAAGTGCGCACTCTGTATGCAATCCATTCCAGTCATCAAGGGTCAACCCTAGGTCACACCTAGTCAGGAGGGTTTGTCAATTAATTAGTCATCATCTTGAGGGAAGGGCCGGGTCTGTCTACTCCCAATATAATTCACTTAGTTCTCATCAATAGCAATTGAAGATTTCACCCTTCACTTAATAAAAAGCTCAGCAGATTTCAAATGAAAGAAAAGCAGAATCAAGGAGGTCCACACCCACCCTTTCCCAGATGCTTGGCAATCTGACCTAATTTTGTTTCAAACATTGCAGAAACCTTTTGATAGTCTTAGAGAAATTGTATAAAAATGTACTCATGATATGCCAACCTGTTTCATGAACTGCTTCCATTCTCCTGTAAATTATTCTAGCCCTATAGTGACCACGCATATTTTACAGTTATAATCACAGTGCTCCTATAATTTTGTGTTCTGAATTCTACTTATATTGTCCACATCCTTCATACTTTTATGGTATTCAGATTTAACAGACAACATATGTCCAGGGAGTTTACTCTAAGTGCCTTGAAGGTTAAATTAAGTAACTTCAAATACTTACTATAATACAGTGTTAAAATAAACATTTTTTGTACAGAAGGATTTTTCCTTCATTTTTTAGTGTGGATATTTATGAGTGGGATTATTGACCTAAAAAGCATAAATAATTTAAGGCAAATTAATCTTTTATAATGCAATAAATAAGTATAAATAAATCTAACAAGGTACACAAAGAAGGATAACAAAAGTCGTTATAAAAAACTATGAAGTAAATATAAATGGTCTAAATTTCCCTAATCAAGGAGTATCCAAATATTTCCAAAAAGAAATTTACCAACATTGGCTTTAAAGACATTTCTAAAACAAAATTACAAATTAATTTGTTATTTAATTAATTTAAAAGACTCGGGGGGGGGGGGGAAGAACTCATGCTTAAACAAAAGAACAAGGTTGCCAATATTAACCTCAAAAAATAAAAGGAAGAAATTAAACAAAATATATTAAGCAAGTTTCATAGGTTTATTTTATAATAATTAAAGTTATAACAATATAAAAAATATATAAACATTATGAAGGAAAGAAATATGTAAAGCAAAATATGTGTGAATATTTAAAGAATGATTAGAATTGTTTTAAATCAATGAAATGAGGAATCTATTGCAAATGAAACAGAAATCTGTGACAAAAGCATACTGTAAAAAAATATTTAAAGTTTAAATCCTACATACTAGAATTTATGGAATCTGATCAAAGAATTAGAACAAAAAATAAAATATCACATCATAAGAAAATAAATAAAAGAAAATCAATTATATTAAAACTGTTACATCTAACTTAGAAATTATAAGCACATTTAAATTGATCAAGCCCAGTACCTTAAATATCTATAATAATAAAAGTGTAATATGCAAATCAACCAAACCACCAAACAGCAGAACGACCATCCAGACGACTTTCCGGATGACCATGCTATGACATGCACTGGCGCCAGGCCAGCCATAGCAGGTGTGATGCGATTGGTCAGAGGGCCCTGCCATTGTCCCAGGATCACCCTGTAGAGGGAGACTCAGGCCACCCTCTGGAGGGCGATTGAGGAGGGGGCTCCACGATTGATGGCCCCAAAGAGGGAGGCCCAGGCACACTCTGTCGGCAATCGAATGCAGAGCCCTGGCCGGGTGGGCAGGGACTCCCTCTGCAGAGCCATCAATCGCAGGGCTCCATGATCAATGGCTCTGCAGAGAGAGGCCCAGGCTATTTGGCTGGTGGCACTGCAGAGGGAGGGTGGGGCCTCCCTCTGTGGGGCAAACAATCTGGGAACCCCGTGATCTATCACCCCACAGAGGGAGGCCTAGGCCACTGGCCAGCAATGCTGTGGCGGGTGTGTGGGGCCAGCCAGTGATTGTCCCACAGAGGGAGGGCCAGGCCAGCCAAGCAATCGCACCCCATGCCTGTCGCCCGCAGAGGGAGGCGACCTGTGGCGGAGGTGTGGGAGGCGCAGTGCTGCACAGATGGCAAGCAGTAGCAGTGGCAGGGATGGGGCCAGCTGCCGACAGCTGGAAAGCTCTGATAGGGCCTGATCGCAGGCCAGGCCTAGGGACTCTACCCGAGGGGTCCCGGATTACGAGAGGGACACCCTGAGGGACACCCTGCTGAGGGACACCCTGCCTTGCACAAATTTCATGCACCGGGCCTCTAGTAACTAATAATGTAGACTGAAATTATGGAATTGAATCAAGTAAAAAGCAGTAACATAAATTTTATAATAATGAAGGGAGGACACATTAGAAAAGTGGTCACTTAAAAGAATATGACTTTTTGAAATAGTCCCATTAACATCAATGACTTTATATTTTAAAAAATGCAGAATATCAAAAATATACTGCAAGATGAACAAACTTGAAAGTAATAATAATAAAGGAATGTAGCTTAAGGTGACTCTCTTTTCTTTTTTATATTTTAAGATAGAGGTAGTTTCATATTTAGAGGCCTTCCTAAATTAAGGAAAAGGCCTTTGTATATTAAGCCTCTTACATGGCTTACATTTTTCTCAAAATTTAGTTATAGTTATGTACATGTCCTTTTTTGTGTGCTACAAAGAATTTTCATTATCCCCTTGTATATATGTACTTGGCACCAATAGAATAAATAAAGACACTCCTGCATCCTCAATGTGAGACTAGTAGGCTCCTAGTGTTACACTGAGAACATTGCAGTGATCTCACTTCTTCCATGAAGTGTATTCTGGTAGTGACCTGACTTTTGTAAGGTCAAATATAGTACTTTATGCAATCTGTAATCAACGGCTCCCTTTATTATTCCTTTGTATGTGAAAGCCTATCTCAGCATTATAGATACTGGAGGACAGGTCATGTAATGGCTTTATTTTTGCTTTTCATTTGTTTATAAACATCCCTAGAGAGTAATACCATCAGGTATAAGGCAGACCCCAATTTGCTGAACTTCTCTGAGCTTACCAGGAATACCGGTTAATAATGCAGATTTTGTAATCAAAGAAAACATGATAATTTCAAGAGAAACATCAAAAATGCTTTATTCAAAGTAATGTCCATCGCTAGCTATACATTACCCCCATCTTTCAGGTAATTTGTGAATACCGTTCCAATAGAACTTTTCTTGTTTTGAGGCAAAACATTCAGAGACCCAATTTTCCATTTCTTCGTACGTTTTGAAGTGCTGCTCAGAAACTGCATTAGATCGGAACAAGTGGTAATCTGAAGTGGCAAGGTCTGGTGAATACAGGGGGTGGGTTAATACTTCCCAGGCAAGATCTTTTTTTTTTTTTTTTTTTTTAAATATATTTTATTGATTTTTTACAGAGAGGAAGGAAGAGGGATAGATAATCAGAAACATCGATGAGAGAGAAACATCGATCAGCTGCCTCTTGCACACCTCCTACTGGGGATGTGCCCACAACCAAGTTACATGCCCTTGACCGGAATCGAACCTGGGACCTTTCAGTCCGCAGGCTGACGCTCTATCCCCTGAGCCAAACCGGTTTCGGCCCCAGGCAAGATCTTTTAACGTGTCTTTAACTGGTTTTGAAGTGTGCGATGGTGCGTTAACATGAAGCAAAATTACTTTGCCGTGTCTTCTGGCACATTCTGGTCCTTTCACGATCAAAGTGTGGTTCAAATTGATTATTTGTAGTCAGTAGCAATCAGTATTAACAGTTTCACCTGGTTTTAGAAGCTCATAATACACTACACCTTCCTGATCCCACCAAACACAGAGCATTGTCTTCTTTCCGAAGTGATTTGGCCTTGCAGTCCATGTTGATGGTTGACCTGGATCAACCCATGATTTTGTGCATTTGGGATTCTCAAAATAAATCCACTTTTCATTGCCAGTCACAATTCAATGCAAAAAAGACTTTCTTTCGTGCCGTTGAAGCAACATTTTACTGATGACTTTTCAGCTTTCCATTTGTCTTTCGTTCAGTTGATGTGGCACCCATTTTCCTTCCTTTAAAATCTTTCCCATTGCTTGTAAATGATCGGAAATTGTTTGCTGAGCAATGTTTAATCTTTCTGCAAGTTGTTTTTGAGTTTGACATGCATCTTCATCCAATAATGCTTGTAATTGTTGGCCTTTTCGGTTGACCTGGACGTTCTTTGTCTTTCACATAAAAATAATCACTTTTAAAGCATTTAAACCAGTGTTCACAAGTATGTTGAGATGGAGCATGTTCACCATAAGCTTCCTGAAGTATACGATAACTTTCAGCAGCACTTTCCTTCAAAATAACGTAATGAATTAAAACTTCCTGCAAATGCTCTTTTTTTTGCCACAAAATTCGACATTTTTAAGTGTAAAATATCTATGATATTAACACCTTCGGAAAATTTGACATATGAAGTTTTGAAGCTTGTTGTCAATACAACAAAACAGCATACATATCAAATCGCATATATATCAACATATGTGTAACTCCATCTATTAAAAAAAAAAATCCACATTACTAACTAGTACACCTGGTAATTTCATCATCTGTAAAATAAGACTAAAAATACCTTGCCTGCTTTGAGACTTAAGAGAAATAAGACTGTACCTGGAATAACCTAAAAATTTGTGTTGTTTTTTTTTTTCCTCTTCAGAACTTTTTTAGAGGGGTGATTCTGGTACTGCAACTTCTCCACATGCTCGCTCGCTTGCTCTCATCCTCTCTCTCAATTCACTCCTCATCAAGAATAACACACGACCCTGACTGGTTTGGCTCAGTGGATAGAGCATCGGACTGCCAACTGAAGGGTCCCAGGTTCGATTCCAGTCAAGGGCATGTACCTTGGCTGCGGGCACATTCCCGGTGGGGGGTGTGCAGGAGGCAGCTAATCGATGTTTCTCTCTCATTGATGTTTCTTGTTCTCTATCCCTCTCCCTTCCTCTCTGTAAAAAGTCAATAAAATATATATATTTTTAAAAAAAGAATAACACAGGGATGCTTACCTAGTGGCTGATGAGGGAAACAATTTAGGATGTGGCATATAAGGAATAGGTTTGAAAAATGAGTTAAGTGCCCTGGGTCTGGACTCCCTGCGCTTGACTCCTAGAACATTTACTAACAATTCTGTGAAGCTTGACAGGTTCTCTAACTCCTCTCTGCTTCAGATATAAAATATAAAAAATGGCAGCTCCATTATTGAGATGCTATGAGTATTCCATGAGTTGACATATGTAAGCACTCGGATGGGAGGGTGACGCATTGCTCATGTTCAATAAGTGCTAGCTATTATTACTACAGAAGTAGTCTGTAAATGTATGCTGAATAAAACTGTTCATGGCTGAGTATAATTCACATATTCTAGGCTTCACCTCGATATGACAATATAATAAGGCCACACTTCCTTTCTATAACCAAATTGTGGTAAGATTAAAATCATCCACCCTCCACAAGTCCCTCAAGTATTTCTGAGACTTTCCCCATTACTGCTATTTATGTAGTTAAGAAATAGAACTTCTAGTCCATCTGCCTTCAATTCTCTATCATGCTACCATTCCATAGTCTCTATTGCCCACGACCTTGGAAATTATTATTTTGTTGGATACAGCTGATGTCCAGAGGAGATCATCATCGTTATTCTCTTCTGGCATCAGCTGATATGGTAATTTTTCCCAAAGTGTTTTGCTTTTGCTACTCAAAACATCCCTGGCTAGGATTTTTGGCTAGAATTTACAGATTTTTGGATAAGGGAAGGAAGGTGAAATACTGAGAATAACAAAAAGGTCCTTTGCATGGACATTTCCTCTTAACTTGGAGTCATATGTTATCTCCTCAAAGAGACCTTCCCAAATCATCCTGTTATAACACATCTTCCTGTTATAACTTTCTTCTCCTCCTCCTCCTCCCTTATTGTTTACCAGGACCAGAAGTTATCTTCTATATTTGTTTACTTGTTTATTTATTTCCTCATTTGAGAAAGGGAGTTCTTATTTATTCCTGAGTCCTTAGAGCCTAGAATAGGGCATGTCTCATTGTATGAAAACAATGCATATTTGTCATAAGAAAGGATGAGTGAATGAATGAATGAATCCAGACCAGCCTTAGGATGTAGATAATTTTTGCGCATTTTTTAGAGATCAACTTGCCTTCTTCGGGCATGGTCCTCTGTGACCCACAGGACAAGATAAACTAAATCATTGAGGTATCTGTCTTCCCTGCTTGCTTCTCAGGGCAGGAATTGTGTCTTATTTCCTCTCACAACATGTACCCAACTTCTAACAAGTGCATGCCCTGTAGTTAGTGCTTAGTAAACTTTTCTATTCAAGTTTTTAAAACAGTATTCAAATTGATGAAATAATATGCAATTAAGTAGGAGCCTTCTTATTTAATAGAAAACACAAAATTGAAACCTTGTGAAGAAATCATGCTAATACATAGTTATAGTATATAATACATAGCCCAACGTTTTTACAAATTATTTTTTCTTGACTCTTCACATCTCTCACTGATGAGTCATTCTGTTCCCACCATTACTAAATATTACAAATTCTTTCACTGTAATTATATGGGACCTTACAAAACACCAACTCAGCAATAAATGAACCATTTAACCCATCAAGTACTAATATTTTCCATTAACAAGTCCAATGACTAAGGAAATGGTTTCCTGATGTGTACTTTCACATTATTCCATAAAGGGCCAAAGTTATCATAGTCAGCACTTGAATTGTTCCATTTGGTGTCCTGAGGAGAAAGCAACATTCAAAGTGACGTGTCTTGGGAGTCAACCCGCCTAAGGTTTCTCGGTGTTCAGGAATGTGAAGATGATAGCACATTCCCATCTAAATTTCCATGGCCAAAGTGGTAACACAGTCACTCAGCTATTTTGATGTTGAGAGTTTCAACCCTAGTTTTCACATAGGTTCACACACAATGGCAAAAAAACACCACCTAATTAAATTTTTTAAATCATAATCTAAAAGATATTAAGTATATAAATTAATTCTATTGAAATATTATATTATTTAATTTTATGGCAAAATCTCTCTCTGTGTAGAAGCATAGTTTGTTTCTGCTTGAAAAAAAAAAAAGGTTTCTTTTACAGTGCCACAGTGCCAAGGATTGTGTGTTAAATATTTTATCTGAATACACTAAATAAACTTTACAATATTGATGGATTTCCTAATAAATAACTGAATAAGGAACCAAGGCACAAATGATTAAATAATCTGCCAGTGAGAACTACCATAGTGTAAAATCCCAGTTGGCACCATCGATGTTGTCATCTATGTTGGCAGCCCCTGGAAACATGCCACAGCATAGCCCTGAGTGCCAGAGCCAGGATGGAAATCAAGCTCTCAATCCTAATGCTCTACCCCTTGGTTAGCCATGAAATACAGCACAAGTGCAAAACGATTACCTGGTATCGGTATCTGCATAAACAATCAGAATATTAAAACAATGAATTTTACTTTGAATGCCTTGGTTAGGAGAATTTTAATTAAATGCATTTAAAAGAGGAAAGTGATCATTAAACTTACCAGAAACACTAATTCAAAAGAAAGTCCACTTAATCAGGCTCGCAAGAATCACTAGTTTGACCCAAATAGGGCAGAAGGGAGTAGACCACTGGCTGAGGTTATATTAGCATGGTGGTACCATTGTCTTACTTGTTAACCTCATATAAAGAGCTGTAATTATGCTCGTTTGGCTCAGTGGATAGAGCATCAGCCTGCGGACTGAAAGGTCCCTGGTTCGATTCTGGTGAGTGGGGAAAGATTAACCAAAGAGTTTGTATGCACATATGCATAACCCAAGGACACAGACCATAGTGCAGTGAAGACCTGGGGTGGGAGGGAAGGGGGGCTGGTGCAGGCTAGAAGGCAACAATGGGAGAAAAGAGGGGTATCTGTAATACTTTCAACAATAAAGATAAAAAAGAAGAAAATAAGATAATAACTTTAGGGAATAAAATTAAACAAGTTTTGAAAGGAGAAATTTCTTGGTTCTTAGCTATTGAAAGTAACAAAAATATTATCATTTTGCCAAATATTTTTCAGATTTTAACTCATCTCAACGAGAAAGGTGCTATTTTTATTTCCATTTCATATTTTACAGAGAATTTAAGTAACCTGCTCAACTACCCATAGTTAGTGGTAGAACAGGAATTTGAACCCAGCCTTGCCTGATGTTAATCACTAAGGACAGCCCCACCAATGGTCCTAACTATATCTATGTGTCATTTCTCTGCTCCCTTGTTCAATGGGGTCACTACCATTGCCTTCTTTGCTGGTCTTACTTAATTCCCTGCATGATTTTAGAAGAGGCTATAGAAAAATGTTTTACTCCTTGTTTTTCTCATTCATAATTCCTAGAACCCATAAGCTTCTTTCATTTCTAGAAGAAGCTAGAGAGAAAGCTATAGAGTATCAAATCCTGGTTCTGATTATGGAACTTCCTCCACAAACTAGGAAGGGGCAGACTCCAGAAATGATGTTTCTTCATCATACAGGCGATCATACCTGATTGCCTGCTCAGGGACTGTCACTCAGGCAAGATTCTCCATCCATCCACACACACACACACACACACACACACACACACACACGAAGTGGACTTTATATCTACACTAATAAAAGAGTAAGATGCAAATTGACCGTACCTTTGCGACACCCACCAGCCAATCAGGAGTATGCAAATTAACCCAACAAAGATGACGGGTTAATTTGCATACACAGGCGCTGACCACCCCAGCTGTTCTGGGCCTCTGGGCAGTGTGGAAAGGTGGAAAGGCGGCTCCAGCTGGAGCAAAGGGGGTGCCAGCAGCCAGAGGAAGGAAGGCCCATTCTTGCACGAATCTTCGTGCATCGGGCCTCTAGTTAATAATAAGAACAACAATGACAATAGCTTGCACTTATGGGAGTCTTCTATTTTTATCAGTACTTGTAAGTGTTTCATATTCTTTATCTTATATAATTCTCACATCCATATTACAAACTAGATAATACTATCATCATTTTGCAAATGATGGAACTAAGCTCATACAAATTAAGTAATTTTGGCACCACGCCTGTAAGCTGGAGTTGGAACACTGGGCTTTCTGACTCTCTCTTGCTCTAACCTTTGTCCCATATTACCTCTGATGCCATCTCATCAAAACTGAATTAATATTTGAGCATAAATATAACACTGATATAGTACAAACACGTACACACATGCATACATACACATAAAAGCACCATATTTATACATTATGCAATTCCACACCTACAGGTATTTTCTCACAGTGTGTTTCAAGTTTCACTTAGCAGTGCTGTGATCAAGCAAGCCCCATGAATTCCACAAATAGTATGGATATAGTCTGATGCAATTCAGGGGAAGCCTTATTATTATAAACAAACTGTTTGGCTTTTTATAGTTTATAAAACTTGCATCTAGTTCTCATTAGATGTTCTTACATCAAGCAGGTGATGTACAATGATCCCATCTTGCAGAGGTAGTAAAGCCTCTGATAACTAGATAAGAAGCTGAAGTTAGAAGCCAGCAGAGGAAAGAGTGGGGAATTGAATCTCAGCTCGATCTCCAAAGCCTGGGCTACAGGCATCACTTCCCCCTGCCTCCCTTCATGTGTTTCTCGGAATCTTTCCTCACCCTAAGCTATTCTCTTCCATGTGTAGTTGTTGATTTTGATCAACTGCGTAGTAGAATCTTTCCCCAGATGGAAATCTTCAATCGATTGTATTACACAAGAATGCTTTTTACCTAGGTGGTGTCCTTAATTTTTCAACTAAGTCTTTTACTTTCCTGTGAAACCCCTGGATAAGGTCCAAAATAAAATGTGCTGAGTGGCTCACTGCCCTCTAATGCTGAGTCAGCTAATGCTGGGTCTGCGTGACAGAAGGCAGCTGATGTACAAAGGCAGGCCTCTTCAGCTTCTCAGTAGCCCCAGGCCTAGGAACCCACTAAGCCAGCACTTTGTCTGGGACGGCTTTTGGCTTCTACACGGCAGCACTTCTGTTACTTTTTTTGTTTTGTTTTGTTAATCCTCACCGGAGGATATTTTTTCCATTGATTTTTCAGAGAGAGTGGAAAGGAGGGAGGGAGAGGGAGAGAAAGATAAAGATCAATGTGAGACAAACACATCTATCAGTTGCCTTTTGCACATGCTCTGACTGGGTTTGGGGAGCAACCTGCAATCCAGGTACGTGCCCTTGACCGGGAATCAAACCCTCCACCCCTTTGGGTTGCAGGCTGACATTCTAACCACTGAAAACCACTGGCAGGACTTCTTACTTGTTTTTTAAGTAGAAGAGATGGAAGGATCAAAGGCCTTTCCCCTCTGACACCCTGTGTCTAGTTTTTCTTTACCTGCACCTTTTTTTATTTCATGTACTTGTATGAATGGGACATTTGGCAATAATTCCAAGCTATGACTTCTTGTGAATTAATGTTAACTCCCACAAACTACTGCCTATACCCCCAATAAAAAACAAACAAACAAATAAAAACTATGGTCTCAATCCAGCAAGGGAAGCCACAGCTAGGACCTATAAGCAATTCAGCATTGTGGTGCTGCCAGGATGGTGAAGAAGCTAGATCGCATGATATGCTTTATGTCCCTTAAGGCAAACCACCTTACAGCCTGCCGATACTGCTACATTAGTCTCTGTACCATTTCCTGTATACATTCTTGCCCCCTATAACCTAATCTCTAAAAATCAGCCAATGTGATATTGAAAACATAAACCATCACTTCTCTTCTTAACCTCATCCTATGTCTTCTCATTGCTCTAGAATAAACCCCAAATTCCTTATAATGTTGGCTTCTTAGATTTTCTTCAGAGGACATTCTCAGAGGGACTCTTGGCAAATTCAAGATCATCAGTCTTTGAACACCCAGCACGGGAAGGTTTTCCCTGTAAAATATTTGGATTCAAGGAGGAAATCTAAGAGCAGCAAGAAAAAGAGATCAGTGCAGGATGCCAGACTGGGAGAGAATCTCCCAAAGGAAATGATATGCTTCTTATGGGGACCTGAAGAAAAACATTCAGATCTATGTTGTGGTTAAGTTTTACCAGAAAGCAGGATTATTTGGCTAAAAATCAAGGCATAGGTTTTACTCAGTTAATTTTTGTTTTTTAAAAAATTACTTAGTATTCTTAGGATTGTGGCATCTTTAAAGCTGAAATGGAAATTAAATATCAGCTATTCCAAGACTCTTACTCCATGCATTTTGCAATAGGGCAGAAGATGCCACATGCTAAGCATTTTGATCAACTTGGAAACCCTCAGAAAGACTAGTCAACCATAATGGTTTATATTTGGTAAACCTTTTTTATTTACCAAGAATTTCCTCAGACACTTATTTCCCTCAAGAAGGACACTAAGAAACAGAATCATTTTTCCAAAATTGCCTTGTGGTATCCTCATACAAGCACTTCTCCACCTCTTCTGTTTAATATTCCCCCCACATCACCATTTAGCATTCAGCATATCATATTTTGTTTTTATTTCCATGCCCACCAATAATAACAATGTACATAGTAAATTCATCAGGTACTATCCTAAGAGCTTGATGCATATTTATTCATTTAATCTTTGTAACAAACTATAAAGCAAGTATGATTATTTTTAATATTTATTTTTAAAATTACTTTCAAGAGGGAGGGAGGAAGAGGCAGGGGACATTGATGTGAGAGAGAAACATGGATCAGTTGCCTCCCCAGACGTGCTCTGACCTAGGATTGAACCCTCAACCGAGGTATGTGCCCTGACCGGGAATCGAACCCACGACCCTGCAGTGCACAGGATGACACTCGAACTAAGCACTATTATTATCCTCATTGCAGAGATGAAGAAACTGAGAGAAAGTGGATGAGTTCAATTCTGACCTTGGTGAGACTGAAACACAGATATTCATGCACAGATATCCAGGAGGGCACCATACCCAATCCTGGAACTCAGGAAAGAAAATACATTAGAATCAGGTATTAGAGGCCTCAGTCTGTGGATGGAAACTAGAGCACTGAACTGGAGATCTCTGAGGTGGTGGCCCTGACTTGTGTGCTGGGCCTTGTTGTGCTTTGGAGGCAGTTGGTAAAGAGTAGTGGAAAGAAAGGCCGCATGCCAATAGCCATGAGCAGAACAAGATGTGTGAGGCTCTGTTGGTTCTCTCTGATATACAAGAACAGCATTTGAGGATGATGATTAACTTGCTCTGTGACTTTATGCAAGTCTTTTCACCATTAAGGGCTTCTATTTCTTTCCATGTAAAATGAGCGGCCTCTACAATGAAGTTTTTAAGTCTCTAAGCCCTGAGCTTTAACATGCTCAGAAAATACACTCTCAAAGGGACTAGCCTATATAAAGGATAACTTGTCAATATCCTTTAAAATTATAAATACCTATATCTATTGTCCCAGCAATTATAATTGCAGAAATTTATTCTGTAGTTATATATGCACAAAATGATATAGATTCAAAGTTGTTCATTACAGCATTGTTTATATGTCAAAGATCTGAAACAGTATAAATATCCATCAATAAGGAATAAATAAATTATAGTACATCCTTACAGTAAAATTTTATATAGTCATAAAATATGATGTAGATACAATGTAGTACTATATAGCCATGAGAATGAACAAAGTAACTGCTACATGCAATCTATAATAATAAAAGCATAATATGCAAATTGACCTAACAGCTGAACAGCAGAACAACCATCGGGACGACCTTCTGGATGGAGCCGGGGCTGCGAGGTGGCCGAGGTAGCCGGGGCTAAGAAGGCCTACTCTTGCACGAATTCTGTGCATCAGGCCTCTAGTAGTGTATAATACATATAGAAACAATGGGGAATAAAAGCAGAGCAAAAGAAGCCAAACACAAACAGAGCACACACTATGAATTTACTTAATTAAAATTCAAAAACAGAAAAGAGAAATCTCTGGTGTTAGCAGCTGCGGTACTGGTTACATTGGGGCCAGAGCTCTGAAGAGTATCCAATACACCATGATCTATTACGAATGGCTTCACGTAAGTACATTTACAAGATCCTTTGTAACTGAATTGTTACTGAGAGCAGCTAGCTCCCTTTATGAAGAAAAAGGGGCCCATATTCCACAACTGCTGGCCTTCAAGGAGAACAGAGGCTCACCGTATTAGAATGTGATGTTGATGACTAGGAGGGGAGGGAACTCGAAACTATATGCTGGATAGGAACAGTGTATCCATGAGAACAATAGAAAATGACATAGAAATCAACAACCACGGGGCAAACACTCCATCAGTCTGCAACCTTCTGAAGGGTTCCCATGGGAGGTAATGGGGACACTTGTTCTTTGTGGTTCAAGGAGATGAAACTAGGGCATGTGGATGAAAGCTGCAGAGAAACATATTTCAGCTTGTTTAAAGAAGGATTTTCCATACACAGAGCTTTCATGGTGGAACTCCTTGCCTGTCAATAGTCACCTGAAAAAGGTCAGGTTCTGGGTGAGAATTAGCCAGGACAGAACCTTCTGTACCTATAAGGGATCCTCACAGCCTTTCCCACGGTTGTTAGGAAGAATGTGAGGACAGAACGATCAGTAGTTTTTCCTGGTTGAGCAAGAACTGTGGGACAATAACTGTGTGGTTCTTAGACAGCGACTTGGTTGGTGTAAAGACCAAGCTCAGGTGTCATAGCCAACAATGGTGCTCACAGAGCAATGGTTCTTTGAGCCCTGCTGAGCAGTAAGTTGTGTCCTCCCAAGATGTAGGAGGCAAGCTCTAATTCCAGTCCCTCCTACTTCCTGGAGTTAATAAAAAAGCTGGACTCACCTCAAAATTCCAGCTGAGCTCCCATCCATATAGGCATGTCCCCTGCAGCATCCCTAACTGTGGGAAGCCATCCATTGTCAATGCTATCATGAGAGTGCATCAAGGAACTCGGAAGGCTGATGAACCTTGAGCTTTAGCAGGGCTGTTCTGTTGAGATAGTTCTGTTGAGATAGTGATGGCTCGAAGCAATTTCCTGACCTGATAGCCTCAAAGTAAATCTTCACTGATCTTTACTGACCTTTGAGACAGTCTGTCTGCTACCTGTTTGCTGTGCTTACTGAGGGCAAGATGTGTATCTGAAACTGAAAAAAAAGCAGGCGGGACCCAGTTTCAGTGTGCCTCTCCAAGAGGAAGGTTTCCACCTGGCCCTCCATGCCTTCTCAATTCCTATTTCTTGTCTAGTGTTTTCATTTGTGCATGACCCCTTCTTCATGAACCCTAGCCATGCTGGATGCGAAATTCAAGCAATTTCCTGACCTATTAGCCTCAAAGTAAATCTTTACTGATCTTTACTGACCTTCGAGATGATCTGTCTGCTACCTGTTTGCCGTGCTTAACTGAGGGCAAGATGTGTATCGAATAATGAATAAAAGCTGACAAGGCCAGGGTTTCAGTGAGCTTCTCCTAGAGAGAGGTTTCCACCTGGCCCCCCACCCCTTCATAATTCCTATTTCTTGCCTAGTGTCTTCATTTGTGCGCAGCCCCTTCTTCGGATCCTGAACCCTACGCCGTGCTGGATGCAGCGCCTAGCAAATGCCCAGCTGGTCTTGTTTACACTCCTTCGATATAGAGGAACTCTCTGCTTCACAAGGAGGCTTTCTATGGTTGAAAGTACTCATTGTTATTGATAAATAGGAAGACAATAGCTAACGTTAACTGTGTCCTATGTGCCAAACTGTGCTCAATTCTTTCCATGCATTGAACACCTAAATCTTTCCACAAACATATTGAACAGGTAAGGGAATTAAGCATCATAATCTTAAGAATGTATTCTAGGTCATGCAAAGTGATAGAATGTGCTTCAAGAAATATGATTTTCACAAATAAAAATTTTCAATGTTATTTCCACACCTATCATTCTTTTTGTAATATGTCTGAGAATCATCTTTACTATTACACACTTAAAATTTCTCTTTAAGTTATCCTGTTTTGTTAAAAAAATACCTACTTTAACTACTTGTTATATATTTTAAAACACAAAATTTATCTACTAGCTATGTGTTTTCCCTATTATATGTTAAAATAAATTCATAATATAAGTTTTCTAATGTTTAACCATGTTTGAAGTAGAAACACCTTTCTTGCATCATTTTGTATATCATATAGTATGGTAAATATTGTCTTAAGCTATATTGTTCTCATGTTTAAATGAATATTTTTTAATAAAAAATATGACTTATGTAATTATTTTTCACTATTGGTATTAACTCTGCCCTGTGAGCTTTCTGAGGGCAAGTCCTGGCAATTTTATTGTCAAGACTAGTTTTTAAGTATCTAAGGAAATTAACTATATCTCCACTTAGGAGATATTGTCAATATCTAGTTAATGACCAAACTAGAGATTTCCCATTCCTCCAGCCTCTTGAACAGGGTTTCTAGGTTTCTCCAGACCCTCAGAGGCTGGTCACTCTTGCTTGAAATACCCTATTTTGTAGCCAGTCACAGTTGTTGTTCTATAAGGGCATATACAAACCTAGTTAGAACTTCCAGAAGCTCTGAACCTATATCTAGTAGCTGCTTCTGTGCTCAGGTTTTGCCCTATCCAGGACTGAGGCCAGCCTAGTGGAAAGAACATAGTTCCAGCCCAGAAGACATAAGCTATTCCCCAGTTCTGCCCACTCTTTAGCTATCAGTCAACTTACAGGAGCCTGAGTTTACTCAACTGCAAAATGAATATAGCAATTCTTGTTTTGCTAGACTCTCAGGATGATTATGAAGATAAAATGACACAAATTATGTATCGATTTTATAAACTTATGAAGACTTACAGATATTAGTTATCATTAAAGCAGACCCTATGGCCTAAGGCAACTTAAGAACCCAAGGCACCTTACAGCTCTATTAGAAAACACCATGATGGAGGAAGTGGTATGTGGACAAGACTTGATGATGCTCAAGTAATTTATCATGTGAAGAACTGTCATGGTCCAGTAACTATTCTAGACCCTGACATAGAGTGTTGAGTGTGGGAGACAAGTTGGGATCATATTCAACAGGTATAAACTAGAGGCCATACTGATTGTTTAAATATCAAAGTATTTTCATACTAATGGGTACATTGCTACTTCCTGAATTTCCTTGTTCACATGTATTGCCCTAATTATTCCAACCCCTCCCTCAGGACTCCTAGACCTCCCCAAACACCAGCAACTTAGGGGATAAAGGGCAGATAGAAGAGCTTCCTAAATCCTGTTCCAGGACTCTGGCCAGTGTCAACTCAGGCTGATTAGTGCCTTGTGATACTGGTAGTGAATATCTGTAATATCCCTCAAGGAGAACAGGTTTCATTCTATGGAGAAGATACAGAATAAGCAAATGAATGACACAATGCATAATTCAATTGCAGATTGTGATAAGAGCTAGAAAGGAATGAGCTGGTGATGGGAGTGGAGGGGGAAATCATCGATAGCATGATCGGGAAAGGTCCCCTTAAGGAAGTGAAATTTGAGTTGAAGCAAGAATAAGGATAAAGGAATGAGAGCCAGCCATGCAAAAATCTAGGAGGGGAGCAGTGCAGGCAGAGGGAAGAGCAGTAGTGAAATCCTAGGGCAGGAATGGGTTTGTCATGCATGAAGAACAGAAAGAAGGCCCATGTAATCAGATCATAATGCAGGTTGCCCAAGGTAGGCTAGGGCCAAAGCATGTGAAGGCTGACAGTCTTTGGTAACAACCTGGACTTTTTTTTCCAAGTCCGAGAAGTCATTAGAATGCTTTACGTACATTGACGTGTAGTTGTCATATTTAGAAAATGTCTCATTTTGAGAAACTCAAATCCTGGGAGACACTTCCTTTCCTATTGTCTCCCTACTAGAATTGGAAAACCTGAGGCTGATTAAAGTCCTGCTAAATGCATATGTGGCGGATGATAACAACCCATTCACCGGCCTAGAGGGACCAGCTTAGGAGGGTCTGCAGAGACCTAGAAACTCTGTCCTAATAGGTTGAAAGAACAGGAAATTACCAACCTGGAAAAATCTTAATGGAAATATAGCCAATCTTTTCAGACACTTAAAATCCAGCTTTGGAGACAAAGTTGCCAGTACATTTTCTTATATCCATCTGATCTTCACAATATCCAAGTGAAGTGGTCCAAGCTGAAGTTATCATTTCTTACCATATTATAAGTAAAAAAGTATCCAATTCTGCTAAGAAAATTACACTTGTGTACTACAGAACGATGGGCAAGAACTATGTCATTTTTTTTTGCTTATTGAAAAAGCAATTACGAACATTTGCCTGATTTCCAACACAATTGTCACAGCTGGGCTAGCACTAGAATACTATGGTTGCCCCATTATAATACTCCACTTCCTGCTTTTGACATTTGGGGAACAAGGGGATGTTGTAACTTTGTGCCAGCCAGCTTCCCATGTGCTGTTCAGGTCACACACGTGATGACCATCTATCTGGTCAGGCATTCAGGGAATCAGCATGCTTTATCTCGGAGAGAGAGGGACCCATGCATTCAGCTTGACATACATAAACTTTAGCTCATTTTACCCCACATTTTAGAGATGGCTAAAACCTACCCAGTAAATTATGTGATTAAATGTCATCTAGCCAAAACAATCTAAGCTTTTTAATTACAAACCAGATAACCACAGATGGACTAGGAAGAAAGAGATGTTTATTTGTTCATTTTCCTAGACGCCCCTAACTCACTGTAGCTCTAACCCATGGCAATCCCCCAAAATACAGAAAAATAAAGGCATACATTTTCATAGCCCCGATGTGTCACTGTTGAGTAGAAGAGTCTCACACGGGGACATGGGAAAAAGGTGGCCACAGGATGGGACATGCTGCCAAATTGGCTTTTTCTATACCTTTGCAATACAGTTTCCTCTGAACCCTCCCTCCTGCAGTGTGTAGCTCCAGCTTCATCTCCACTCAGTTCTCTCCTTCTAACTTTATCCCCATTCATCCAGTCCCTTTACTTACTACGGATTATTCTACCTCTTCCATTAGTCTGCAATGTTCTTTGAGGACAGGGACCACGTCTCCTTTTTCATCTCCTTCTATAGTACCAAGCTTGGTATTTTTCCTAAGGACCCAGCACAATTTCATTAACTAAAACAGAATTAACTGTGGCTAACACTTAAGGACTAACATGTGCCAGGCATGACGCTAAGGGCTTTACATGTTTTATTTTATCCTTATAGCAATCCGGTGATGTAGATGTCTTCAGTTTTGATTTATAGAAGACCAAATAGAAGCTTTAGAAGTTAAATAACTTGCCTAAGGTCACATAATTAGTAAGAAGCAGAATTGGGACTCAATCCACATTTTTTCTGATGCAAACACAGAGCAACTTACCCACTAATCTAGGCTGCCTCCCTGGACTGACGACTTCATTATGAAATAAATAGAGGAGCTGGAATGGTGAGACAGAGTTAGACAAGCAGCCACTTGCATTAAGGAAGCTGGACCAGTAGAACTGCCATGCAGAGTCCACATTCTTGACTTGTACCTGGGTATTAGAGGGTGGGCAGGTATCTGTGGGAAGGAACTCAGTTCAGACCTTAAGCTAGTTCCCATCCCCTTTTAATACCAGATCAACAAGCTGAAAAGGAGCTGCCCTGTGCTCGGTGTACTGCACGCTAATCCTATTCTCCCTGGGAGAAGAGAAGCAGTAAGAGATGTTGCCTACAAGTCTTTGCCTGGTATTGTAGGCAGTGAGCTGAGTCAGAGAGAGAGTTGGCGGAAGTTGTGAAAGGGCAGACCAGCAGCTTAACTCAGGGTGGTGCAGAGCTCTTGCTATTCAGCCTTTGCCAGGAGTGGAAGAGCAGGATGCTCTCACACAGTGAGAGTGGAGATGTAGTAACAGTGGGTGTATATTGGAGGAGGTGGACTATGTCATTGCCAAATTGGAAATCCAAGGTCTTGAAATTGTTTCTGAAAAAAAAAAAATGTTGCAATAAACGAGCTTAAGACAGCACAGAGGGATGTGGTGTAGCAGAAAAAGCACTAGTCGTGGACTTAGGAACTGTGTCTTTGAATGTCAATGCTGGAACGAGTCCTAAAAATCATGAAGATGGATACTACTATGAAATGTTAATTGATATGCTTTTGTTTCCAAAATTTGCTTCAACCTTTGTTTCTTCCCTCATTCAGTCAGCCTCCTCTATCATTGCCTTAGACACAAACTGACAGCAGAAAGCAGAGAAAAGAGTTAGTTGTTGGACTGTGAATTTAGTAACCCACATTTATGGCTCAGCTACAGAAACATGAGGTTTTGAAAGTATACGTAATACGATGATGAAATGACTGATAAGAGAAAATTATCCTACCTTCAAGATAAAGGGTAGACTCACAAGGCTGAGAAGTAAGGGATAGAAGAGACTTAAAGATTGGTTGGACAAAAAATGAGGGGACATAGTCAAGAGTCAGTGGGAGCATGAGGACCGTATTGAGTCAACATCTAGAGAATGACCAGTCTCCATTTAAGTGTGCACCAGTGTAGCCATGGCCAGTTATGGAAGCTACTGCCTTCAGACATGTCGTCTTATATGTTGCCTGTTCTGAGTAGCTATGATGAGGTCATCCCTTTGACAGAAGTCAGCACCTAGCCCACTGATCATCTAGCAGGAGTGATCATCATTCATATCCTCATTCTTCAGATTGTCTGTTCCCATCCGTCTTACCCAAGAATTGCCAGCTCTTCATGAGCCTCTTAGGACACGTATACATCAATGAAATGGGCACTTAGAGAGGTGGTGGTATAAAAGAAAAAGCTCATATGTAGATTTAGGTGAAATGAAATAAACTAGGATTTCTCTGTATTTTATAGCCCTAACAACAACAAAAAACACAGGTTATTGTCTATGATAGATTAATGGCCTCCCAAAGATGTCCACATTCTAACCCCCAGAATCTGTGAATGTTACTTTGCATGGCAAAAGAGACTTCGCAGATGCAATTAAGAATCTTGAGATGAGAAGATTACCCTGGATTATCCTGGAAGGCCCAATATATCACAAGGCTCCTTATACGAGGAAGGTAGAGGGTCAGATTCAGAAAGGGGGATGTGACAATGGAAATAGAACTAGGGCCATGAACCAAAATGCAAGTCACCTCTAGAAGCTGGCAAAGGCACAAAAATGAATTCTCTCCTAGATCCTCCGGAAGGAAACAGATTACTAATAAGAAAGAATCTTGAACTCATCTCTAGATATACTAAATCAGAATATCTGGATTTGGGCCCAGACTTCTGTGGTTTTTTTAAAGCTACCCCAGGCTATCCTACTACAGCAAGCCTATACTGGCCCATGCACAACAGGTTGAAAAATACTGAGTCATATCTAACAAATCACTCACTGAGACCACTACCCCATTCAGAAAGTTTAATGCTCTTCACCCCATAAACACCAAGTCATCATTCAGTTTCACAGGAATACCTAAAGAGATTATGATCTCACGATCTCTTGAATAATAATAATAGCTTCCATTTGTTGAACATATCCTAAGACAATCAATATGTTAACATATATACATTATGACAATTAACCTCAGAGCAAACTAGTAAAATACTTGTAAATGTTATAATCTACAAAAGAAAAAATATCTAGAAAAGTTAACTGTAACTGGATGGAAAGGGTAAAACAGTGGTTACATGTAGCATAATTGCTGTTTTGAGAGCAACTGGGAAGGAACCCACTGGACCTCAAACCAGTTCTATTCATTCCTACCAAGACATAGATGTGAGGCTACCCTTCTATATCATCACTCCTTCTATAGGTGTTCAGGACACCTCGTGTCATCTCAGCGGGACCTTAGTACATACCTAGTGGACAAGTTGTTTCCACACAGGACAAGCTGGATGGAGCGGAGCAAAATTTAAGGTTCCAAGGAGCTGTAACTCTCATAGGACGTGAGCAGCACTCTGCTGGTGGCTCAGCAGGAGGTCCTCACAGGACATAATAGGACAGCTAACATAGCTCTATGGTGTGGATGATTTATAACACAGGGCCCATGATCTTCATTAACGACCTGACTCCCACCTTGTGATAGATGGTGTTTCCCTATTGGGAGATATTGAGTCTTAATGCTGATTTTGCTGCTCTCTCCCTAGTTCCTCCAGGCACATTGAGCCCCAGGCAGCCTAGGCTCCATCAACCTCCTCCCTCAACATGGTCTTTCCTCCACACCTTAACCTCTAGCCCATGGGATTTTTATTTGGTCTTAGGGGGCAGTATAGCATGACTCCCACTCCATATTTCCAAACCTATTGTTTTAGCACATGTTTTATGTTCTACCTCCTTCCAGATGTTCTGGCCTTTGATTCTAAAAACCAGACTTTGGGTACTCAAAACTCTTTTTCTCATACTACTCTCTCAGCCTTGAGTTTCAAACTCCTAACAGTATAGGCTGGCAGTGAAAGCAAGGGGTACAAGGAAGGGTACATAAGAAAGGGGTGGGGGAGAAGCTATTAAACAATATTCCAAAGTATTACCCCTCTTTAGAACAGTAATTCCCAATGATGAAGCCAGGCATCACACCCACATCTCTCTGATGTCAATGTCTATACAACCAATCCATCGTTAGGCATCTCTGACTAGTAAGCCCAACTCTAAATCCCAGAATATTCTACCCATAGGTCCAAGGTCTGAGCTAGTGGAGCAGCCACATTCCTCCTTTCCCAGGACAGTCATCAGACACTTGAAGATAATTCCTTCGACACCTAAGTCATCTCTGAGCTAAGTACCACCCGGTTCCTTCTTCATAGACATGATGTTTCCTGCTTGTCATTATCCTGGCCCTTCTTCTGGATAGACACAAGTTTTTGTGTGCCCCTCTTGACTTGTGACTTTCCTAAATTATCTGTCATTCCAACCAGGGAAGTTCAAAGCCAACTACAGAATCTTTTCCAATCTGGTGGTCCCTGGCACCACACTCCTAAAGTGAAGGATGCAGACTACTGCATCTGTCTATGAGATTTTTGCAAGCTCAGAAAGATATCTGGGACCAATTTAGGGCATGCCTCAACCTCTCTCTAGAGCCCAAAGAGCATTCACATGGCCAGAATGTACGAAGACCCATGAAAAGATTAGGAAAACTTTAAAAAATATATTACATAGTATTAGGTCTAGTGATAGAATCTGAATTCACCACAGACAGATGAGCATTACTTCAGAAACCCCAGGCTGGCAGGCAGTAAAAGATGGGGTGGGCATGTTTGTAAAATGATATAGTGAAACAATCAGGGGCCTGCAGCTAACCCTGCCAATAACTTGTTTTGGGACCTTGAACAATCACTTTCCCCTCTTGATTTTCGGTTTCCCACTTGTAAAACAGTACGGTTAGAAGCGGGTGCTTTCCAAAAGCATTTGCTTACATATTTTGATCAGAAAAACATTTTTACATAGGCACATGAAAGTATATATGTTTTAATTATTTATAAATCATGTAAATGAACTGCTCTAATATATTATGTATAGTATGAAACATGCCACAAATAAATGTTTTTAAATAATTAGATTTTTAATGTATGTATTTTGCTTCATCCCAGTGAATCATGATAAATAAGCATTTAGAGCAGGCAGCAGAAACATACTTTTTGTAAAAAGCCAGATGGTAAATATTTTAGGCTTTGTAGTCTGTACATTCTCTGCTTTAAAGACTAATTTGTCTGATACTAGTGTAGCCTCTCCAGCTTTCTTATAGTGCTGTTTGCATAATATATCTTTTTTCCATCCTTTTAGTTTTAACCTATTTGTATCTTTGAATTTAAAGTGTGTCTCCTGCCCTGGCCGGTGTGGGTGTGGCTCAGTTCGCTGGGTGTCTTCTCGTGCACCGAAAAGTTGCCTGTTTGATTTCCTGGCAGAGCACATGCCCAGGTTGTAAGCTCGAGCCCCTGTAGGGGCCCAGTGGAAGGCAGCCGATCAATGCTTCCCTCTCACATCAATGTTTCCCTCTCACATCAATGTTTCCCTCTCACATCAATGTTTCTCTCTCTAAAAAATCAATAAAGCGTGTCTCCTATAGGCAGAGAATACAGTTGTATCCTGGTTTTTAACTCAGTTTGACTGGATTAAATTTCTGCCTTTTGACTGGATTGTTAGCCCATTCACATTTAATGTTATGAATGGATAGACTTGGTTTTACATCTGCTATTTTGCTTTTTTTTCTATATATCTCATATCTTTTTTTTTCTCTTCTTCCTTTACTGCTTTCTTTTGCATTCAGTGAATATTTGCTAATGTAATATTTTAATTCCTTTAATAATTTTCAATTGGTTGCTCGAAGGGTTACTGTATACATTTCAATTTATCACAATCTACTTCAGATTTATACTAACATAATTGATGTGAGCTATAGAAATGTTTCTTTTTTCTGAATGATAAATATATTTTATTGATTATACCAGAAATAAACCTAGAAATATCTTATTTCTTTTCTATATATATATATATATATATATATATATATATTATTTATTTCATAGAGGAAGGAGAGGAAAAGAGAGATAGAAGCATCAATGATGAAAGAGAATCATTGATCAGCTGCCTCCTGCATACTCCCTACTGGGGATCGAGTCCACAACTCAGGTATGGGCCCTGACTAGGAATCCAACCGTGACCTCCTGGTTCATAGGTTGACTCTCAACCACTGAACCACACTGGCCAGGCAACATCTAATTTCTTTACATAGAAATGTTATTTCTATAGGCTCTATACTTTAACCTTTGTGTGTTATTGTTATGCATATTACATATCTGTTAAAAATCTAACATTGCTCTATTACAATCATTACCTTATATAATTTTATGAATATTAAAAAAAACTGAGATATAGATTCTATCACAACTACTCCACTCTGTAATTGTAGCGTGTTGGCTAAATGTATTTATTCATACTTATTTGCTATGTTCAAAACTTTATTTAAAAACACTAAAACCGAATTTCACATCATTTTCACTCGTCATTAAATATTCTTCTTCTTTTGATTTCTTCACAACCATATAAAATGTGAAAACCATTTAGCTTGCAGGCTGTACAAAACCAGGGAGGGGGCAGGATTTTATCCAAGAATGTAGCTTGCCAACCACTTGACTTTCAGCAATGATTTTTCAGAATCTTTAAAGTGGCACAATGGGGTACCCAGACATGCCTCTGAACCTGCCATGGTACAAAGGAAAGATCAGAGACTGGGCTTCAGCAACTCACCTCCATTTAAAGGAGAATGGCTTTACTTATATTTTGTTTTGTTTTCCAAGCTGGAAAGACTGCAGGTACAAAGTCCCAGGAGGGAAGTGGGAAGGTAGAGAAGACGTGGAACAGGAAGGGAGAAAAGGAGGTGCTTTCAAATGCTTTTTCTAGTTCTGAAATCCTACCACATTCACGTAAAAGAGTACCAAATTGTCAACAACTCTGGGACTACAGTTTATCTTTAACTAAATATTTATATATTAGGCTGTATTTTCATTATTTCTATTAAGATTTTCCTGAGTTTTGTAATCTAAATCCTTTTCCGCAGCATTAATGTAACAGAATATGGATTTTCTACACCTGGGCCTAAATTACCAGGAGAACAGGTATCTTTTAGCACCCTCTTGTGTCCATAATTAGTGATCACAACAGTCATGCCCACTAACTATTAGGAATGTCTAATAAGGCCTAAGGCAGTGGGTGGGAAATGCGTGGAACAAAGAAGCTGAGGTTGGATAAGGGTTTGTTATTTCTTACTTATACTGATCTGTTCTAATTGAACACATCCTCTACAAACATTAACCCTCTACAGACAAAAGTGTTTCCTTTCTCTTTATCTAAATACTAAGAACTCTTTGAGAGAAAATTGATTGCCCTTTAATTTTTCTTTAGTTCACCATAATGATCCTTTCTCTGCATAATTAGAGCAGTTAAGTCTACAGGTTTCAGCTTCAGGGGTGAATTTGATTCTCAACTCTCCTCTTCATTTGCTGTATAACTCTGGGTAATCGATTAACTTGCTCTCCTAAGTACTTCTGCAGCTATATATATATATATGGCTAATATGCAAAGTGTCCCCTCAGGAGTTCGATCACTCGCTATGATGTGCGCTGACCATGAGGGGGTGGCACAGAACAAAGGAAGGCCCTGGCCAGCAGCCGGAAGGCCCTGATCGGCCCTAATCGCCAGCCAGGCCTAGGGGTCCTACCCGTGCATGAATTTCATGCACCGGGCCTCTAGTTTATCAATAAGTGGGACCCCACACATGTAAGTATAGTTGCTTCATCTATGATTGAACTAAGCAAGGTCACATCCCCTCAACAGTTGGAAATGGAGGCACAAGTTACAAAAGAAAAAACAGACATACTGGACTTCATTGAAATATAGACCTTTTATGTATCAAAGGATACCATTGAACAAAATGAAAAGACAACCTACCAAATGGGAGAAAATATTTACAAATCATAGTCTACTCTCATTAATGGTATTTACATTCTAAAGGTCACTATAAACAATGAATTAGAAAAAAAAAAACTGAAACATTGCATATATGCACTGAGTGGCCAGATTATTATGATCTCTGAACACATATTAATCTGGCCACTCAGTGTGTGTGTGTGTGTGTGTGTGTGTGTGTGTGTATCCTATCTAATAAAGAGGGAATATGCTAATTAACCATCACTCAGTCACAAAGATGGCTGCACCCACAGCTGAGGACAAGTTCCCATAAGGAGCCTTAACAAGCAATCAGCAGGGACCTGAGGCTATGCCCTCCCCTGCCCCCGTGGGGCTTGACAGGGGACCTCAAGGTGTGCTTCCTGTCCTGGTGCTGGGCTAGGGGACCTCAGGCTGCTCCCCCCGCCCCAGCGCCAGGCTGGGGAACCTCAGGCCGAGCCCCCCAACCAGTAGGGCTTGTTGGGGGACTTCAGGCCGTGGCCCCTACCCCGGCACCAGGCCGGGGGACCTCAGGCTGCACCCGCCACCCCAGCACCAAGCCAGGGGACCTGAGGCTGCGCCCCCCTGCCTGGCGGGGCTTGACAGGGGACCTCAAGGTGCATCCCCAGTGCTGGGTCGGGGGAACTCAGGCCGCGCCCCCCACCCAGGGAGGACCTGAGGCTGCACCTGCCTGCTGATGGGGCTTGACAGGGGACCTGAGGCTGTTCCCCCCTCCCCCCCCCCCCCGCCTGGCGGGGCCTGATGGGTGACCTCAAGGCACGCCCCCCACCCCAGTCTGGAGCCGGGCCAGGGGACCTGAGGCTATGTTCCCTACCCGGCGGGGCTTGACAAGGGTGGGACTAGCCAGGTCTGGATCTATCCCAATGGGGAGGGGTGTGGCCGGGTCTGGGTCTCATGCAATTTTGAGGCACATCTAGGTGGGCAGGGACTTGACTCTGGGTCCCGTGGTGTGCCCCAGACTCTGACAGGAGGAAGGTTTTCATATACATTTTACTAGTTTTCTTTCATCTCTGACACTTCTATTGCAGAGAAAGGGCAAATAGCAATATTAAATTATTTCCTCTAATTAATCCCCTTTTAATGTACATGAATTTCGTGCACCGGGCCACATATATATATTAGAGGCCTGGTGCATGAATTCGTGCATGGGTGGGGTCTGGCCAGCCTGGCGGCGGAGGGGAGGGGCGGGGGGGCGGGACATGGGCGGTTGGCCGGCCTGCTTGCTGGTCAAACTCCTGGTCGAGGGGACAATTTGCATATTAGCCTTTTATTATATAGGATATATACTGAGTGGCCAGATTATTATGCGTTCAGAGATCATAATAATCTGGCCACTCAGTGTATATACACACACAGATATACATATATATGTGTGTGTGTGTGTGTGTGTGTGTGTGTATATATATATATATATATTAGAGAGAGAAAAGGGAAGAAGAGATATAATCACATAGATTGTATTCTTAGATCCTAAGAATAACTCATCCTGGCAGATTCTATTTTCTTTGTTTTACAAAAGAGAAAACAAGGTTCAGAAGAGTGAAGGGACTTATACCGGAGACCATCCTACTAACAGGCACCAGAATTGAGGTTCAAACCCCATCCAACTGGACCCACTGGAGCTTCTGGCACTGCATTGCTCCACCCTGGAAGGCAGAGTGATACCTGGGAATGCGCACTTCTGGCAACTAAAATTTTCGCTGCTCTACATGTCTTAAAATGACAAAAAAACGGTAGTGATTTGGGGGTTTAAAATAAATTTTACCAAGTAGGCAAATTTGCAAATATAGAATCTGTAAATAAGGAAATTCACCTCTCTCTGATAAGGGACTATCATCCAGAATATATAAATGCTATGACTCAACCACAAAATGGGCAACCAACTTAAATAAAGAGGCATTTCTGCAAGAAAGAATATGTATAAACGACAAGCAAGTACCAAGTGCTATTAGTGGGATTGTAAATTGGTGCAGCCACTATAGAAAACAGTATGGAGGATCCTCAAAAAATTAAAAATAGATATGATTCATTAATTACATTTCTGGGAGTAATCCAAAAGAAAACACTAACTTGAAAAAATATGTGCATCCTCATGCTCGTAGCAGTATTATTTACAATAGCCAAGACACAGAAATAACCCAAATGCTCATTGATGGATGAGTAGATAAAGAAGTTGTGGTATATATAACAATTGAATATTATTTGGTCATAAAAATGAGGAAATCCTGCCATTTGCAACAGGATTGGACTTTGAGGGCATTATGCTAAGTGAAATAAATCAGGTAGAGAAACACAAATACTGTGTGGTATCACATCTATGCAGAATCTATAAGGTATCAGATTTGTGGTTGCTAGAGGTGGGGAGGAGGGGCAGGGGAATAGGAGAAAGAAAGGTGGTCAAAAGGTACAAACCTCCAGTTACAAGGTAAGTAAGTACTAGGGATGCAATGTACAGCATCATGTCTGTAGCTAACAAAATCCTAAGAGTTCTCATCACAAAGGATTCTTTTCTTTCTTTGATTTCTCTTTTTATTGTATCTACAGGAGATGATAGCTGCTAACTAAACTTATATAAGTAATACTCTCACAATATATGTAAGTCAAACCATTATTTTGTATACCTTATATAGTGATTTATGTCAATTGTATCTCAATAAAACCAGGGGAAAATAGGGTGTTTGATATCGTTAATCATTAGAGTAATACAAATTCAAGCCACAAAAAAATACCATTTTACGCCTACTAGGATGGCTATAATTTTTTTTTAGTAAAGAAAATAAGTTTTGGCAAGGATGTGGAGAAATTGGAACCCTTGTATATTGCTAGTAGGCACGTAAAATAGTGCAGCCATTGTGGAAAACAATTTGGCTGTTCCTCAGAATGTTACAGAATTAGCAAATGACCCAGCAATTCCACTCCTGAAATATTCTCAAAAGAATTACAAACAAAAACTGTGGCACTATTCACAACAGCCAAAAAGCAGAGACAACCCAAATGTCCATCAACAGACAAATGGAAAAACAAACTGTGGTATCTTCATACAGTGGAAATTATTCAGCTATGCAAAGGAATTGAGTACTGACACTGGCTATGACATGGATGAACCTCAGAAACATTTTGGTAAGTGACAGAAGCTAGATACAAACAGTGACATATTGTATTATCCCATTTATATAAAATATTCAGAATGGGAAAATGCACAGACAGAAAGCAGATTAGTGATTGCATGGCCTGGGGGCAGAGAGATAGGGAGTGACTACTTAATGGGTAAAGGGTCTACTTTGGAGGTCATAAAAATATTCTGGAACTAAAATAGAGGTGATGATTCACAACACTGTGAAAGTACTAAATGCCATTGAGTAGCACAGTTTAAAATGGATATTGGAATAAAAGATTAATTATTCTGACTAGGCTAGTATTACTCTGTGAATGCTAGGTCAAACCACTAAATAATTCCATGACTTTTATAACTCTCTGTTGACTATCAAATATAAATATATACAAAAGGAAAACAAGAAAAAAACATGAAAAGATCTCCTTTCTCTTTTTGCCTGAAATAAAATCTCTCATGTCAAAAATAAATCTATACTAATAAAAAAAACATGCAAATTGACCATCACTCTGCTACACCCACCAGCCAATCAGGAGCAAGTATGCAAATTAACCCAACAAAGATGGAGGCAGCCATGGAGCTGGAGCAAGCAGGAGGCTTGGGTTGCCCCCAGTGATGGAGGAAGCCAAGCTTCCTGCCTGCCCTGGCCGGCCCTGGCCTCCGCTCAAAGCTACAAAGTTTCAATTATAGAAGATAAATAAATCCCAGATACCTGCTTCCAGCTGGCCCTGGTCTCTGCTCAAGGAGGCACTGGAAAAAAAAAAAAGAAAAGAGGAGAAACCAAGATGGCGGCATAGGTAAACACCTAAACTGCTGCCTTGCACAACAATTTCAAAACTACAATTAAAAGACAAAACGGACATCATCCAGAACCACAGGAAGGCTGGCTGAGTGGAATTTCTACAACTAGAAGGAAAGAGAAAAGCACACTGAGACTCAGAGGAGCTGCAGGAGGCAGAGGTACTGAGACGCGCACACAGAGAGGACTGGCAACTGAGTGCGCGGCTGGCTTTCTCAAGCAGGAAGGAGACGAAAGCTCCTGATTGCGCTGAACTCCAGTTCCCAGCGAGACTCTGGGGACCCAGACTCATACAGGGTGAAACTGGACTGTCAGGAAACAGAAAAGTACACTGAGACTCAGAGGAACTGCGGAAGGCAGAGGTACCGAGGTGTGCGCATGGAGAGGGCAGGCAACTGAGTACACGGCTGGCTTTCTCAAGTAGGAGGGAGATAAAGCTCCCAACTTCACTGAACTTCAGTTCCGGGCGAGATTCTGGGGACCCAGACTCATTCGGGGAGAAACTGGACTGTCTGGCAGTGGGCGGAACTCGAGGGCGACTTTCTCTCAGAGGTGATTGCAGCGATTACCACGGAACACTGAGACACAGGGGCCTTTAGGGCAGGGCTGACAGGAAACCAATGCTGTCTGCTCCACCCTGAGACTCCACCCCATCCAAGCTGAGCACAGAGGCTTTTGCAAGTCTTCTCCCATAAGGGTGTCTCTAGCACAGAAGTTCTCCCAGCGTAGACACAGCTGATCCTCACAGCCAATTGGCCTGGAGGTCAATTCCTCCCAGTGATACCAACAACAATCAAGGCTTAACTACAACAAGACTGTGCACACAGCCCACAAAGGGGTGCACCAAGAGTGTCCACCTCAGGTAACTGGGGAGGCTGAGCCACTGGGCCCTATAGGATACCTAGCACACAAAGCCACTCTATCAACTCAGGGAAGCAACCAAATTGCGGGGACAAAGAAACAGATCACAAATGAAAGAAATGGAGGAAAGCAAACTACTGGATATATAGTTCAAAACCACGGTTATAAGGTTTTTCAAGAATTTTCTAGAAAAGGCTGATAAATTTAGCTAGACCTTCGAGGATATGAAAAAGAACCAACTAGAAATTAAGCATACACTGACTGAAATAAAAAATATTATACAGAGATCTAACAGCAGACTAGAGGATCACAAGAATCAAGTCAAAGATTTGAAATACAAAGAAGCAAAAAACACTCAACCAGAAAAGAAAAAAGAAAAAAGAATCCAAATATATGAAGATAGCGTAAGGAGCCTCTGGGACAACCTCAAGCATACCAACATCAGAATTATGGGGGTCCCAGAAGAAGAGAGAGAGCAAGATACTGAAAACCTATTGGAAGAAATAATGACTGAAAACTTCCCCCACCTGGTGAAAGAAATAGACTTACAAGTCCAGGAAGCGCACAGAACCCCAAACAAAAGGAATCCAAAGAGGACCACACCAAGACACATCAAAATTAAAATGCCAAAAGCAAAAGACAAAGAGAGAATATTAAAAGCAGCAAGAGAAAAACAGTTAGTTACCTACAAGGGAGCACCCATACAACTGTCAGCGGATTTCTCAACAGAAATATTCAGGCCAGACGGGAGTGACAAGAAATATTCAAAGTGATGAATAGTAAGAACCTACAACCAAGATTATTCTACACAGCAAAGCTATCATTCAGAATTGAAGGGCAGATAAAGAGCTTCACAGATAAGAAAAAGTTAAAGGAGTTCATCACCACCAGACCAGTATTATATGAAATTCTGAAAGGTATTCTTTAAGAAGAGGAAGAAGAAGAAAAAGGTAAAGATAAAAATTATGAACAACAAATACATATCTATCAATAAGTGAATCTAAAAATCAAGTGAATAAAAAAAATCTGATGAACAGAATAAACTGGTGAATATAATAGAATCAGGGGCATAGAAAGGGAGTGGACTGACAATTCTCGGGGGGGAAAGGGGTATGGGGGGTGCAGGAAGAGACTGGACAAAAATCGTATACCTATGGATAAGAACAGTGGCAGGGCGGGTAAGGGCAGATTGTGGGGTGGGAACCGGGTGGAGGGGAGCTATGGGGGAAAAAAGAGGAACAATTGTAATAATCTGAACAATAAAGATTTATTAAATTAAAAAAAAAAGAGGGAAAAAGGAGGGGCTAGGAGCCTGGATGGCTGGGGGGCATGGCCAGCCTGAAAACAGCCCTCAGCTCCTCACCCAGGCTACCCACACTCCCGTGGAGTGAAGGTCCCTGCTGGGGGGCTTGGCCAGCCTGCAAACAGCCATCAGCCCCTTACCCAGACTTGCCAGGCACTCCAGTGGGACCCCCCCCAACCCTGAAGGGGGTGTGGCCAGCCTGCAAACAGCCCTCAGCCCCTCACCCAGGCTGGCCACACCCCAATTGCCCGATCAAACATCCCTCGAGGGGTCCCAGATTGGAGAGGGTGCAGGCTGGGCTAAGGGACACTCCCCTCCCCCACGCCATGCACGAATTTCATGCACTGGGCCTCTAGTAAATAAATAAAATGGTTAATTTTATGTTATGTGAATTTTACCTCCATTTTAAAAAGATGCATCAACCAAAATATGTTGGAATTAGAACCAAAAATAAAATTTCTCTCTTTGTCAGGATTGCAGCCTCTGTGACATGTCAGCTCAGAAACAATCTAATGGGTATCTACAGCCTACCACGTGGGCAGGGGAACAGAGAGAAAACTGTTCTACAGAAAAGTCAGAGAAGACAGCAGTATGATCTGTCACTGGGATGGAGAGAGAAAACAGATGATATTCCAAACCCTATTTTTCTCCTGCCTGAGGATTTCTTGAGACACCAGCTATCCCTTATAATTAACATTTTTTTCTTAAGCTAGTTTTTATTCTATGATTTGTAATCCAAGTGTACTATCTAGTGCACAAGTCCAGCTGAAAGATTGCTTCTGCCCTACAGCCTACTGCAGTCTAGAGAAATGATTGCACTTTGAAATGTATTAGAAAAAAATTGACACCTAATATTAGAAAATATATTAATAATCCCTCTCAATGAGACACAATCCCTCCAAGATCTCTAACAAGTATCAGCAGACTCTGTTTAAAAAACTCTAATAGTGACTTTATTATCTCCAATTACAGATCACTTCATATTTAATCAATTCTGATTATTTAAAATTTTGTGTAAATGGGCAAAAATTTAATCACCCTATATAGTACAATATCTGGAGTCATTTGGGGGAAAAACATGGTATTCCTTTCCCTATGAGACTATTTAACAATTTGAAGACAATTACCATAACTCTATTATACTCCTTCCTCTTGCTCCCTTTGTGTGTAACACATACACACACAGGCACACAGATGCACACATGTACACACATACACTTTGTCTCCTCCCTAAGAAATATTATTTCCTTGCCGAATCCCCTCACAATCATCTTAGAACAGTTAAAATGATATATTTTAATGTCAGACTTCAATTTTATTTCAATTCTGCCTTTGTTAGAAATGTAACTATGGGAAAATCAGTTACCCCAGCATCTTAGTTCCCTCACCTGTGAATTGAGCATAAGGGTATTTCATTACAAAGAACTACTGTGAGGATTCATTGAAATAGTTCATGTACGGAACACACCACAGGTAGGTATTCAGTAAATATTTTATTATTTTATTAAATATTATTATTTTATTAATCATTATTATTTTATTAATAATAATATTAATACTTGTTATTAAGATTGCTCTTATCTAACAACCTACTCTTATTTGACAATGCCCTCAAACTGTGATATATAAGGACACCATGAGATTGGTGGGTTATCACCATTTACAAAGGAAACTGAGACAGTTAGCTTAAGTAGCTTGCCCACAGTCACAAAGTTAGTAGGTCACAGAGCAAGAATTCTAATCCAAGAATTCTAGCCCAAATTAGAATATGCCAATTTCACCATCATAGCTCATTATTTATCCACACGGTGGCGCTCAGCAATAAGAGAGGGCCATGGTGGAGAGCCAGTATTTTTAACAAAGGCATTTTCTTCCATTTTCTTCCAAGAGCAGTATTTATGGAGAGTAAACAAGTCATGGGATGTAATGTAAAGCACGGTGACTATAGTTAATAATACTGTATTGCATACAGCATTTGAAAGTAAAATAATAATGAGGAGGAGGAGAGATAGGTGATTTGATCAGTAGCACAAATTTAGGACACAATAGATCCACTTAAATGCTTAGAAAAATATGATGGAAAAACTTTTATGAGTGTTAACAAAAAAATAAGCAACTTTATATAATTTGTCTGGTCCCATAACAAATTTCACATTCCCATATCTACATGTTAATTCAGTCATTCCCTTGGAGAGATGAAAACAAACTATACTAAATTTAAACTATGTATATATTAATTTATGTTTTCATTATCTTTTATCCTTCCCAACGTATTAAAGAATATTCTGGGAGGAGATTTGAAGATGGCGGTGTAGGTTAAATGCTTGTATTTGCCACCTCCCACAACCACATCAAAATTACAACTAAAATACAGAACAACCATCATCCAGAGCTGCTGGAAAGTTGGCTGAATAGAAGTCCTACAACTAGAGAAGTAAAGAAGAAAGCACACTGAGACTGGTAGGAGGTGATTAGTCGCAGAACAGGCTGGTCAGGAACCCACATGGGCTGCTTTTTTAATTGGGAGGGAGATTGTCTCTGTGGAGGTCACCTGGAGGAGCAAGGGGTCCCAGCCCCACACCAGACCCCCAGCTCAGGATCCCAGAGCTGGGGAAAAAAGTCCCTATGGGCAGTAAGAACTATGGGCTGTAAAAACCTGTGTAGATTGGGACTGTTGTCTTAAAAGGCTGGCACCACAAACTTAACTTACAAGGTCCAGTTTCCTCTGAGCTCCAGCACCAGGGTGAGGCTATGGGGAACACAGACACATATTAGGAGGAACTGGGTTATCTGGCATCAGGGCAGAACTCAAGGGCGGCTTTCTCCCAGACAGAGGTGCTCCCAGGGATTATTGTTCCTATGCTGGGACCTTCCTGGTTGATCACAGGACTGATTGGTGGCCATTTCTGTTTGCTCTGCCCTGGTGATCCCCTAAGACCCCGCCTCATCCAATTTACAACCCCACTCAAGATGTATGCAGCAGCTTTTGCATATGAAATTAGAAATCAACTACAGTAAAAACACCCAGAAACATTCAAACACATGGAGGCTAAATAGCATGTTATTAAACAATTAATGGGTTACCAATGAGATCAAGAAAGAAATAAAAAATTTCCTGGAGACTAATGAAAATGAACACACAAAACCCCAAAATCTCTGGGACATAGCAAAAGCAGTCCTGAGAGGAAAGTTCATAGCACTACAGGCATACCTCAAAAAATAAGAAAAATCAGCAATAAACTATTTAACCCTATAACTTAAAGAACTAGAAAGAAAATAACAAGAAATGCCCAGAGTAAGTAGAAGGAAGGAAATAATAAACATTAGAGCAGAAATAAATAACACAGAGACTAAAATAACAAAAAACAAACAAACAAAAAACAAATCAATGAATCCAAGAGCTGGTTCTTTGAAAGGATAAACAAAAATGATAAACTATTAGTCAGGCTCATTAAGAAACAAAGAGAGACGACCCAAATAAATAAAATTAGAAACAAAAGTGGAGGAGTAATCACTGACACCACAGAAATACAAGGGATTGTAAGAAAATACTATGAACAACTATATGCCAACAAGCTGGAAAATGTGGATGAAATAAACAAATTTCTAGAAAAATACAATCTCCCAAAACTAAATCAGGAAGAATGAAAAAAAAAACTGAATAGGCCAATAATAACTGATGAAATAGAAGCAATAATCAAAAAATTCCCACCAAAAAAAAGAAAATAACCCCAGGTCCGGATGGCTTCACAAGGGAGTTTTGCCAAACATTCAAAGAAGAACTAACACCTACAGTCCTCAAACTATTTCAGAAAATCCAAGAGGAAGGAACACTTCGAAACTCTTTTTGAGGCCAGCATTATCCTAATTCCAAAACCAGATAAAGACACTACAAAGAAAGAGAATTACAGGCCAATATCCCTGATGAACATACATGCTAAAATCCTCAACAAAATATTAGCAAATTGCATCCAGCAATATATTAAAAAGATCATGCACCATGATCAAGTGGGATTTATTCCAGGGATGCAAGACTGGTAAAATATTTGCAAATTAATAAACATGATATACCACGTAAACAAATTGAAAGACAAAATCACATGATCATATTGATAGATGCAGAAAAATCATTAGACAAAATCCAACACCTATTTTTGATACGAACTCTCAGCAAAGTGGGAACAGAGGGAGCATATCTCAATATGATAAAGGTCATATATGACAAACCTACAGTCAACATCATACTCAATGGGCAAAAACTTAAACCATTTCCCCTAAGAACAGGAACAAGACAGGGATAACCACTTTCACCACTCCTGTTCGACATAGTACTGGAAGTGCTAGCCATAGCGATCAGACAAGAAGAAATAAAAGGCATCCAAATTGGAAAAGAAGAAGTAAAACTCATTATTCACAGATGACATGGTATTGTACATAGAAAACCCCAAAGACTCCATAAAAAAACTACTAGATTTAATAAATGAATTCAGCAATGTAGCAGGATACAAAATTAACACCCAGAAATCTATGGATTTTTTATACACCAATAATGAACTCACAGAAAGAGAAACTAAAAAACAATCCCATTTACCATTGCAACAAAAAGTTAAGATACCTAGGAATAAACTTAATTATGGAAGTAAAAGACCTGTACTCGTAAAACGACAGGATGTTGAAAAGAGAGATAGAGGACGACATAAACAAATGGAAGAATATACCGTGTTCATGAACTGGTAGAATCAACATCATTAAAGTGTCCATACTACCCAAAACAATCTACAGATTCAATGCAATCCCCATTAAGATACCAACAGAATATTTCACAGACCTAGAAAAAACTCTCCAAAAATTCATATGGAATAAAAAAAGACCCCAAATAGCTGCAGCAATCCTGAGAAAGAAGAACAAAGGTGGAGGGATTACAATAGCAGATATCAAGCTATATTACAAAGCCACTGTTCTCAAAAATGCCTGGTATTGACACAAGAACAGACATATAGACCAATGGAACAGAACAGAGAACCCAAAAGTCGACTCAACCCATTATGCTCAATTAATATTTGACAAAGGAGGCATGAACATACAATGGAGTCAAGACAGTCCCTTCAATAAATGGTGTTGGGAAAATTGGACACATACATGCAAAAAAAAAATGAAACTAGACCACCAACCCACACCATATACAAAAATAAACTCAAAATGGATAAACATAAGACAGGAAACCATAAAAATCTTTGAAGACTCCATAGGCAGCAAAATAGCAGATACGTTGTAGCAATATCTTTACCAATACAACTCCTAGCAGGGGTCCTCAAACTTTTTAAACAGGGGGCCAGTTCACTGTCCCTCTGACCATTGGAGGGCCAGACTATAGTTTAAAAAAAACTATGAACAAATTCCTATGCGCACTGCGGGCCTGGGACGAGTCAGCTGCTAAGCAGGACAGGCAGCGGTACCCGGCAGGCTGGATAAATGTCCTTGGCGGGCCACATGTGGCCCGTGGGCCGTAGTTTGAGGACCCCTATTAGGGCAATGGAAACTAAGGAGAAAATAAACAAATGGGATTACGTCAAAATAAAAAGCTTCTGCACAGCAAAAGAAACCATCAACAAAACAATAAGAAGGCCACTGCATGGGAGACCATATTTGCCAATGTTATCTCCGATAAGGATTTAATCTCCAAAATTTACAGGGAACACATACAACTTAACAAAAGGAAGATAAACAATCCAATCAAAAAATGGGCAAAGGACCTAAATAGACACTTTTCAAAAGAAGACAGAAGAAAGGCCAAGAGACACATAAAAACATGCTCAAACTCACTAATCATCTGAGAGATGCAAGTCAAATTGACATTGAGGTACCATCTCATACCTGTCAGAATGGCTATCATCAACAAATCAACAAATGACCAGTGCTATCAAGGATGCGGAGAAAAAGGAAACCTCTTACATTGCTAGTGGGAATGCAGACTGGTGTGACCACTGTGGAAAGCAGTATGGACTTTCCTCAAAAAAATTAAAAATGGAACTCCCATTTGACCCAGTAATGCCACTTTGAGGAATAGTTCCCAAGCAGTCAGAAAGACCTGTCAGAGAGGATACATGCACCCCTATGTTCATAGCAGCACAATTCACCATAGCTAAGATTTGGAAACAGCCTAAGTGCCCATCAGCAGATGAGTGGATTAAAAAAATATGGTATATCTATACAATGGAATACTGTGCTGCTGTAACAAAAAAGGAACTTTTGCCATTTGCAACAGCATGGATGGACCTGGAGAGCATTATGCTGAGCTAAATAAGCCAGTCAGAGAAATATAAATACCACATGATCTCACTCATTTGTGTAATATAATGAACATAAACTGATGAACCAAAATAGAGCCAGAGGAAAAAAAATGTTTTAGAATGTAATAGAAGTAATCCTGTTATTTGCAGATTTTTAGTATTTCCTACAACTTTTGTGATATTATACTATGTTAGTACAGTTTTGGTAATATTATTATATTTAAAATCTTTTCTTCTTGAAATATTAATGTTTATTGCATGTAATATATTTAAAATCATTTTTCTTGAAAATAAAAATAATAAAAATTTAAAAAAAGAATATTCAAAATTGTCCTGACTTTTTTACTAGACTTCAATCCCTCCCCAACTTCAAAAAATTGATTCAGAGTGTTCCAGTTCTGCTTCTGGTCCATTTTTTAAAATATATTTTTATTGTTGATAGTATTACAAATGTCTCCCATATAGTATTGGTACATGAGAAGAGAGATGAATTGAGAAGTGAAGAGAGAGAAATTTCAACAGAAAACAAATACTTAGTCAATTAAAATATAAAATATAGAGCTTAAAATAAGAGAAAAATGAAGAGTCCCTAAGAATCAGTTTTGTTTCATTTCATAGTTTTATCAAAGTGAGTTTTATGGAGGATTAATAGTGAATGTTGACTATTAAAAGTGACTTTGAGCATGTTTTCATATGTCTCTTGGCCTTTCTTCTGTCTTCTTTCAAAAAGTACCTATTTAGGTCCGTTGCCCATTTTTTGATTGGATTGTTTATCTTCCTTTTGTTAAGTTGTATGTGTTCCCTGTAAATTTTGGAGATTAAACCCTTATCAGTGATAACACTGGCAAATATGTTCTCCCATACAGTGGGCTTTCTTGTTGTTTGGATAAAGGACTTAAACGTAAGACGTGAAACCATAAAAATACTAGAGGAATCCACAGGCAGCAAAATCTCAGACATATGCCGAAGGAATTTCTTCACTGATACTGCTCCTAGGGCAATGGAAACTAAAGAGAAAATAAACAAATGAGACTACATCAAAATAAAAAGCTTTTGCACAGCAAAGGACACCATCAAAAAATAGTGAATGTTTAACATAAAGTCTTGGGCTGGCTATAAAGCGTGAGAGGTGTGAAGATAGGGAGGGGCAGGAAAAAGAACTGTAGAAGAATTGAGTATGAATTACATCTCTAATGATGTTTGCCAAGAGATTCAAGACTTGAATCACTATGAATCACCGTTGGAGAGTAAGCTTGATTTCTTTGAAGATGGATGCACAGAGAACTTGGGCAGGCTAAAGTTCTCAGGTTAATTCTGGTACAGTAACACTCCTTACCAGCACCCATACACATCCAACCACCTTGTTTGAATGAGCAATTAGTCCCCTGTCCCAAAGCAGAACCAGTCATGTAGGTCATTTTACATCAGTAAACCAATATTAAGTAAACTAGAGGCACGGTGCATGAAATTCGGGCCTCTCAGCCCGGCCTGTGCCCTTTTGCAGTCCGGGACCCTTCGGGGGATGTCCGACTGCTGGCTAGTGGCTGGATAGCCTTCTGTGGCTGCAAGGCCTGCTGCTTGAGCTTCAGCAGCTGCAGCACATGCACGGGCTGGGCCACCACGGTCTGTCCTGAGAACACCATCAAGTGGGTGAGTCAAGTGCAGAGGCAGGCTCACCCTTATTTCCCTGCAGTTCCCTGAGTCATTGAGTTGTTAAGACTGCCTTCTACAGAGAACAGCACCAGATCAGCCTAAGCCGGCAGTCAGATATCCTTCTCAAAGTCCGGGACCCCTCTGGGGATGTAGCAGTGTGCCAAGTGGTAGGCGGCCAGGGAGAAGCCCGAATCAGGGCTGCATGCCACGCTTCTTGTGCGCATCTCGACCCACTGCGCCTGCTGCCGCCACTCAGTAGTGCTACTGCAGAGTCAGGAGAGGCTCCCGCGGTGGCAGCTGTGCTTGCCAGCCATGAGCCCAGCTTCTGGCTGAGCAGTGCTCCCCTGTGGGAGCACACTGACCACCAGGGGGCAGCTCCTTCATTAAGCATCTGCCCCCTGGTGGTCAGTGCACATCATTCTGATCATTATGCTGTAACGGTCGCTTAGGCTTTTATTATACAGACTAGAGGCCTGGTGCACAAAAATTCATGCACTGGAGGGGAGGTCCCTTAGCCCAGCCTGCCCCCTCTCACAGTCCAGGAGCCCTCAGGGGATGTCCTCTGCAGGAGGCGACCGAGCTGATCAGGGGAAGGCGCCGCCACCATCACCCCGCTGCTGCTGCCACTGCTGGCCGTGGCGGCTGTGTGGCCTGAGCTCTGGGCCTTGCAGCCGCTGGGGCTCAAGGCTGCCTGAGGACATGGCTGCCTGAGCCCCGGGCCTTGCAGCTGCTGTGGCTTTGTCTGGATGGACGTACATCCTAATTAGCATATTACCCTTTTTTTTAATAGATTATGCCCCCTGCCACCTGTAAGTACTTAACATAAAACAAATCCCTTATACACCTGCCACTCTTTACAGTTTTCAAACTTCTTTTGCATCTCATTTGAACTTTACAACCTTCCTGGAAGCAAGCAAGAGTCATTATCACCATTTTAAAGGATGGGGGAAAGGAGGCTCATTGACATGGACTGGCTTTCCCATGGTCACACAGTCGATATGTGGCAAAGCAGGATTTTAACCTTCATCTCCAACTGCAAGTCCACAGGGCTCCCTGAAACTTGTCATCACACTCCTCTACTGGACAAATGTGCTTCAAGTACTACTTCATGAAGATTTCTGAGTATGTAGAGGCAAAAGCATTTGGCTTGGAGCTTGGAGGCCTTGGATCCATTCCCTACTTTCTATAACTTTGGACAAGTTATTTCCCACTCTGGTCTTATATTTATCATCCTTTTCATCTGTTTATATATTAGAACTCCAATATCTTACATTAGCAATGATAATAGCTATTGTTATTGAAGGATGATATAAGGCAGACAATGTGTTTGACATTCATTTGATCTCCATAATCTTGTAAGGTTTCAGACAGATTAAAATAACTTTCTCACACTGGCCAAGTCGCAGAACCAGGATTTCAACACAGATCAGACGAATTATTTTTCCACAGTACCATATTTCAAAACCTCTTGTTGAATTATCAAAATATGAAAACCCATATGAAAGAAAGAGACCTCTCTAGATTGGTAGGTAGCAGTTTTAATAAGCAAAGGAACTTCCAGATAGGGCTTGTCTTAAGACAAGACAAGGAGATTTCTGCACCTGCCCATCGGAATCTTAAAAGTTTATGTAGAAGCCTTGAGCAGAGTTCAGTCATGCATACCATTCAGTCTCAACAACACATTACTCTCTCAAGGACCCATCCTTGAAAATGGTCTTAGTGTGGGAATGGTGGAAGACTGTACATTTCGAGGACAGAGGAAGTGTGAGGAGTCTCAGAATGCTTGGATCCAGCTCAAGGGTCAACTAGGAGTCACATCCTCTCATGATCTCCTCCAGCAGGCTCAGACTTGGGTTTGTCTTCCTCAGAGTCCATGTTCTTAAAAACTGCATTGTGCTGCCCTGATAAATGGGACTTTCACCTGAGCCTGTCTTGAATCTAGGTAGATAGAAGAACTTCTCCTTTAATGGACACAAACCTTTCCTCTATTAGCCTTTTCTCCATGCCTACTCCCTCTCATCTGTTGAATCACCTGTCCGAAATTGCTGGTGCATCACCATCCTCTTCCTTTTCCACTGCACTAAACCAGGGAACACTCCCTTATGCAGTTTCCATTTGTTAGTATTCAGGAAAGTAAATTTCAGGAAATAGAACTTAATAAATGCTTCTTTCCTTCACATTCAAGGCTTGGGGACTTTATGTAGAAGAGGAGTCAACTTCAAAATACCTGTTGAGACAAGCTTTGGACTTTGTTCTGGATTGTGGCCATATTTCTGAAACCCACATTCTCAGCAAGTGGAACAGGTTTGGACACTTAAGCTGTCAGTAGGTTCTCTGTAGGCCAAATGTAGGACTCTCCAAAAATTCTTACATGGGGAGAGGAAGCCCAACTTTCACTGGGGAAAACACCATTTCCAGGTCAAACATCAAGAGCACTAGAGTTCACTTCTGGATTTCCTGGGTGCCAAAATGTGGCTCTTTACTCACCCAGTGGAAGTAGGCATTCACAATACTAAGTTCCTACACAGCTCAAACCTAACCCTAGCATTCCAAATCATGATAGAGTCACCAGGCTGATCCCCACACCCTGATGTAGACATAGAAACTGAGAGCCAGAGACTTGCTCAATGTCAGACAACTCCTAAGGACTGTGCTCCCAATCCCCTGCCCTTTTATTAAAATGTGATGCTTCCTCTTGGCAAACCCAGGGAGTCATCCTGACCAGCAGCTCAGAGGACTGCCCTTGGCAAAAGCCTCCTTCCCTCCTGCCTTTCTAAAATAAATCCACACCGCTCACTTCAGCAGCACATATACTAAAATTTGAATGATACAGAGAAGATTAGCATGGCCCCTGTGCAAGGATGACATGCAAATTTGTGAAGCGTTCCATAGTTAAAAAAAAAAAAAGATCCACAAATGATCATATCTATAAATGGCCTCAGAAAGTCAATGTAAATGTCCCCAAATTATTGTGACAGGAAGGAAGGGAAAGAAAAAAGAAATCTTTATTAATAAGTGTCAGAAATGCTCAATTATACCAAATTTAAAAAGTGTTTTACTTGGTACTTCTTTAAGCCTTTAACATGGTAAAAGGGTATTGTGACATCCTAATCTATATATATAAAAGGCTAATATGCTAAGTGTCCCTCTGACCATCTGACTGGTTACTGTGATGCACACTGACTACCAGGGGGCAGACACTCAACACAGGAGCTGCCATGATGCACACTGGCCATTTACAAAGAAATGGCACTGTGGACCTGGCACCGACAAAGCAACACTCAACTTCCCCCAAGTGGGACACAGGCCCTACCACCACCCCGGAGCGACAACTCACCAAATCACAGCCAATGCTGTGGAGACCCCATGGCACAAAATGCGGCCCACAGCCCAGTCCAGCCTGGAAATGGTCGCTGTGTGCACCAGGTAATGACATCACGTAGCAACGCTCAGCTTAATCTCACTAGCGATTAGCCTCCTTGCAGTTTCTTCAGCCCAGGAACACGACTTGCTTTATAGCCAGGTGCAAACATTTTACACTTTAACCAAATGTCTGTGAAGCGTTTTCCCATGCCTAATCTCATTTGATCCTCACAGAAGTCCTGGAGTAGGTAGATAGGAGACTCAGTAGAATCCTATTTTCTTTTCATTAGCTGGAAAACAGAGATTTAGAAAGTTTAGAAACTTGACCCAACTGAAAAGAAGAAATGGTGAACCTTGAAAATGACTTCAGGTTTTCTCACTGCGCAGAATATAGTCAAACACTGCTGCAGTTAAATATTTTACCCTTCGTTCTCCCTGCGTGATCTATAATAATAATCTGCTTTGTGTTGATATTTACTGCTGTGTTGCTGACAATTACCTGAAAGAGAAGTTGGGGTGCTTCAGTGGGCTGGAAAAAGTTTAGCTAAGTCAGAAAGCAGGTCTAATTAAGCAAGTTTATTCTATATATGTCCATGTGCGATATATATAAAGCTCTCACTGGCGTCAATTGCATGCGTGTGTTTCGATCTGTCATTGTCAATCATGAATTTGGTTGACACTTCTATTATAGAGAAAGGGCAAATAGTGATATTAAAATATTTCTTCTAATTAATTTTCTTTCAATGTGCACAAATCCATGCACCAGGCTGCTAGTAAGAAAATAAGTTTCCCAAATTATTTGGCCACAGCTATCTTTTTTATTCCCTCCATAAAGAAGTGCATATACTTAGTGTTTTATGGAGTTCAGATAGCTAATGCAGCCCAATATTCTTAAGATTTGATTTGCAATGTTCAGAAAGCTGAAATGACTTGCTTAAGGTCTTACAATGTGCATTTGAAAGAAGGAGAACTGATTTGTGACAACATAGATGAGCCTGGAGGGCATTATGCTAAGTAAAATAAGCCAGACAGAGAGAAACCAATACTGCCCAGCATCATTTTTATGTGGAATCTAAAGCAAACAAAACAGAGAGTAGAATGGTGGTTGCTGGGAGCTAGGGAGAGATGAAATTGGGAAGATGTGGGTCAAAGGATACAAACTTTAAGTAATGAATAAGATCTGAGGATTTAATGTACAGCAAGCATGTCACACTCATGGCCCACGGGCCGCATGCCTAGTTTATTTGGCCCATGTTAGCCTTTGAATTTGACATGCTTGATGTACAGCTTGATGACTTTAGTTAACAATATGGCACTGTATACTTCAATTTGTTGTGAGCAGCTCTTAAGCATTTTCACCATGGAAAAGCATTAACTATGTGAAGTATTAATTAACTTGATGGTGGTAATAATTACATATGTGTGTATGTGTGTGTGTATATAATCATGTTTTATACTTTAAATAGATACAATTTTATTTGTCAATTACTCTTCAATAAAGCTAGAAAAAATAAATAAAAGAAGGAAGGCTGAAATCCATGTACTCTCACCTTTGATACCAATTATCAATCCGTAACACCATGCTGCCACAGTCCAGAACAGGAACAACCTTGTTCCACAGGACTCAAAAACAATGTAAGCTTCATGAGTCCAGGGACTCTACTTTTTTTAACTATTTAACATTTAGCTTGGCACATTGAAAGTATCCATCAATATTTGGTTTAATGAGTAGGTGCTACAATACAGAATGAATTTGTCTTGTTGACTCTTCATGACAACCCTAAGATTATTATTATAATTTTCAGATCAGAAACTTGATATTCAGAAAAGGACTGTAATTTATCACAAATTCATACAGCTAGCAAGTAACCATGATTGTGTATTATCTCAGTATTTATTCAAGTCCTGATGTGCATATAAATCGCCTGGTTATTTTTTGAAATTGCAGACTCTAATTCTGTGTGTTGGTGGTAAGGAAGGTGATTCCCCAGACTATACTTTGAAGAGCAAAGCACGAGTCCAGAATCATATAATGCCAGAGCTTTAAAGGGAAAACTTAGGTGATCAAGTTAAAAATACGAAGCCCAAATATCACAAAGTGCTCTCTTTTAGGCCACTTGTTGATGCTCTCATATCACTGTTCTGAGCTAAAATTAGGCCAAAATCCCACTGCTCACTGCCACACACAAGGCACCACAAAGTGACATAGCCAACCCGAAATGACGTAGCATGGAAGGAAGTGGAGAGAAAATACCCCACAACACTTTCCTACTGCTTGGCGATTTCCCACCACTTAGCACCATGAGCCGAAGTCAACAGGAAAACAGCAGTCAGGGAAGCCCACTGATACAATCCAACCTCAGAGGGCACATAGCAGAGCAAAGAAAAGCAGAGGGCGATTTTAGGACAAGCTGATACTATCCAGTGCACTTGACTCTGTAGAGACCAGGCCACACTCATTTTCACCTCCTCTTTTACCCACAATGGAACAAATGTCAAGAAAATAAAGAGAGAATGAGGGTGGGGTACTTTTTATTTTCTGCCTGCATATTTTACCTGGAACTAGATCACACTCCTGTCCAGGGAAAAGTGTCTTCCTTTGTCAGTATCTGCTCAAACAGTTTCACTCCTTTCTTTTAAAAGATAGGTATCCCTTACCTCTTTAAATTCTCTTCTTTTTCAGCCTCTAGATAATTCACTCCCAGGATTCTCCTGCAAATTATTTTACTGGTTCTTATCAGATTCAATCTTCAGTATCTCACCTTAGATATAATAATTTTTTAAATTGGTAATCCAAAGTGTTCTATCTGTTCAAGGCTTTAGCCATCCTATTTTTGGGACTCGCTCTCAATTCCATTCCTCTAGTTCCACTTGCCATCTAGCTATGTGGAAACTCCACCCTTCAATGTCAGTAAGTGCCCAACTAAAACTTCACATCTTTCCCCTCATCTTCCTCCTTTAATTCCTTTCTATGATTAAGTCACCATTGCTCTGCTGCTAATCACCCAGACCCAAAGTCAAGTCTAACAAATCCTGGCTTCACGATACCACTAGTAATCATATCCTCTGCTCATTTCCCACTGACAAGATTGCTGTTTAATTCTTCATTTTTTTTTATTGCCGGGGTTAATAAAATAATTTTTTAACTAATTTCTTGATTCTTGTTTTTCTTCTCTCTAGTCCAATGTACCCACATGACCATCAGATTAATATTCCAAAATTACATTTATGATTATGTTTCTTCACAAATCATTCAGTCTCTGAACTACTGTTGAAGGGAATGGAACTATGAATGTGTATGAATGAGGAGGGGAAAGCAAAGTTAGCATTCTACCTTTTTGGACTCCTTTCCTGTTCTTTAATCTCTACAGCTTTCTTTGGTAGTGAGTAGTATATTTATATTCCTTTTCATTCATTTCCAAATCTCTTGCAAATTTTGGAATTGGAAATGGTGTGAGAGGCAAGACAGAAGAAATATAATTCATGGTAGTAAAAGAGGAAGGGGTAATGAAGACTGAGTGACAAAACTGGTTCTTAATTACTGCCATTATTAATTAGGAAATTGAAAGCATGAATAATTATTTTAAAGAACTAGTATTTCAAAATATGGCTAAAGCAGAACTAAATGGAACCAGAATCAAAGTACTCAATTCAATAGATGTTCTGCAAAATATTAGAAAATTTGTGACTTGCTGAACTATGGAATCATGATCCTAAAAGCTAGGAAAGTATTTTTTATCTGTTGCATCAAAGCATACGTAGGGGGTTTTGGTAAGGAAGATAATAAACATCAATTCTAAATAGGAAGAGGATGAAGATGGAAATGAAGATAATGAAGACAATGAGGTAGAGGGAGCTGATCCATCCAGAGAATATGAGAAAGAGAAGAAGAGGAGGAAAAAAATGAGGGTAAGATGAAGCAAGCTCAGAATTGGGAAAGGAAGCAGAGGAAGTAGATTTCTCACATTCATAAAAAAGAGAAGAATCTCAAGATGCATATTATGATGACTATGTTGACAAGGAGAGAGTAGAGGACAAAAGAGAAGGTCTTCAGGGAAAAAGAAGAAACAAGATGCTAAGGAAGAGACAAAGAGATGACTAGATAATTCTAAAACTAGACCCGCAAGTGCTCCTGGTTTTGCAGTAGAATGGTCATTACTATTATTTCTATAGAAAGTAACATGTTACTTACTTTCCACAGGGATCGGGCCTAAACCTGCAGTCGGACATCCCTCTCTCAATCCAGGACCACTGGCTCCTAACCACTCACCTGCCTGCCTGCCTAATGCCCCCAACTGCCCTCCCCTGCTGGCCAGGTTGCCCCCAACTGCCCTGCCCTGCTGGCCTGGTCACCCCCAACAGCCCTCCCTTGCTGGCCTGGTCTCCCCCAACTGCCCTCCCCTGCAGGCCAGTTTGCCCCCAACTGCTCTCCCCTGCCGACCTGATCACTCCTAACCCCCTACCAGCCTGATCTCACCCCTAAACCCCTGCCAGCCTGATCTTGCCCCTAACTGCTCTTCCCTGCCAGCCTGATCTCGCCCCTAATTGCTCTCCCCTGCCAGCCTGATCTCGCCCCTAACTGCTCTCCCCTGCCAGCCTGATCTCACCCCCACCACCATGGCTTTGAAAGGAAGAAAGTTAGATGTCTGGAAGATGACCCAGTCTAATTAGCATATTACCCTTTTATTAGTATAGATGTGGAGAAAAACCTTAATGATCCCATTGGCAAATTCCCTAAGAACTTCTTTGGACTCTTAATTTTTTCTCATTTTTTAAATTATTTTTAGCCATTACTAGCCAGCAATTAAGAATATGACTGATTTACTCAGGGTGAAATGGTACTTTTGTTCATAATGTTTTAAACTTACTTTTAAAATAACAAAAAAGTTTCCATAATATAAAAAGGCAACAGTTTTTCTTCTGAATGGCAAGTTGATTATTTTCATACTAATCCAAAGATCTCTAGTGTTAAAGCTCTTAGTTCTTTACTTGTTTGAAATGAGTTTTTAATTCTTTTAAAAATTTGTTTATGTGTTTAATTGTTATGTCACATGAGTAGTTTGGCGAGTAGGAGTAAATAATAAATCACAGCCACATAGTCATGGTTTTTATTTTAATACTCTTTTATGACAGTATATATGTATTGTGTTAAGTTTCTCATTAATCTTTCCTTAATAGTTCAAAGCCATTACTTTTTGTGTAACTGTGTTTCCCCTAAGGTGTACAACTTAATGACTTCACATACAGATACATTGTGAAATGATGACATAATCTAGCTAAAGAACATATCCATCATCTCATGCAGTTATAATCATTTTTGTGTGTGGTGAGAACACTTAAGATCTACTGAATCATCAAATTTCACATATATTATACAGTATTGTTAACTATAGTTTCAGCACTGTACATCAGATCTCCAGAACTTTCCATTGGGCATAAATGAAACTTTCTACGCCTTGACCATTATCTCCCCATTTCCTTTATCTCCAGGCCCTGGCATCCACCATTCTACTCCCTGCTATGTTCATCTCCTCACATAGTTGAAACATAGCTATCCTTATAAGTCAAGTTTAACTATCTCCTGTTCTATGAAGATTTTTATCACACTACACATTGTGAACTTCTCCAATGCTTTACTTCTATTTTCTTATTCCTGACATTTTAAAATAATGTTTTGTAAAACTAAATAATATTAGTATCTGTTTTTAAAAAATGGACAAGTGTGTCCATACTTGATACTGAAAGAATCAGAGAAAGTTATAATGCTCCTATGAATTGCTTACATAGACCTTACATGTATCTCTTCCTGGTCATGCCACTGTTAGTATTGGTTCTCATTTCACACACAGGGGTCATTGCCTTTTTTCTTCCTCTCTTTTCCCTTATGTCAACCATATATACCACTTCCAGAATAATGTGCCAAATGACTATCTGATTGTGGCTCACACTCACTCCAAAAACAGTAAGGAATCACTGTTGTCAACTGAATAGAATTCATTCCTTAAAAAGGCACCCAAGCCTCTCCTTGATCTGACCTAACCTATATTCTCAAGCTTAAGTTCAAACACTTCCCATCCCATAGCCTCACAGCAGCTTAACCCTTCACTATCTCTGGACATATCCCATAAGGTTCCACCTCAGATCTTTGCTTGGTGCTTCCTCAAATTCAAAATATAGCAACAATGATAGAGAGGGGCTTTAAATACATGGCCTTTGAGGAAAGTTTAAAGAAATTGAGATGTTTACTATGGAAGAGATAAAATTTAATGATAGAAGAGCTGTTAGGGAACAGGGGATTCAACTTGCTGCTCAGGTCCAAGGGCCAATATATGGGAATTACAAGAAAACATTTTAGACTAAAACAAATAAGAACTATTCCACTAGTCAATGCTGTCAAAAAGAAAACAACGTGTTTTCTTAAAAATCACTGTTTTTAAACATATTATCTGTGCCAGAGGCTGTGCTAGGTATTATAATCTTTATTTTACAGATAAGAAAACTGAGATTTAGAGAGATTAAGTACCTTGACCAAGCTATCAATGGAAGAGAAGCATCTAAACCTAGTCCTGTCTGACTTCAGAGTCTATGCCAGCCTTGGGCAAACTACGGCCCGCGGGCCGGATCTGGCTGTTCTATCCGGTTCTCTTGCTCTCCCCTGCGCTCCTTTACTTTGAATTTATATTAGTTCACACAAACACTCCATCCATGCTTTTGTTCCGGCCCTCCGGTCCAGTTTAAGAACCCATTGTGGCCCCCGAGTCAAAAAGTTTGCCCACCCCTGGTCTATGCCATGTAACACCCACTAAATTGTTCTGAGAACTGCCCATCTTTAGAGTATAAAAGCAACGTGTGCATGCACACCTGGCAGGACGATAGAATGAGGCTCTAAGCAGACGATGAGGAGTTGAATGAAATCTTTAAACAATTACAATCCTGATTTTAGCCTTTCCAATCACATGAGACTTTACATTTTAAAACATTTTATAACATGCAATGATGGGTTAACCAGGACATTTATGATGGGAGAAACAGAATTAGCAAGAGCAGAATATGATTTTCCCTCTGTATGTCAAGATCATAACTTTATCACCTTCCGCCTTACATTAGAGAGGCTTTTACATTTCATGTATATCTGAAGTAGAGAGGGGCTGTCAACACCTGTGTTTCACAGATAAGGCAATCAGCCCTGAGAGATGCTTATCCCCATGGAATCTCCTGTCTTGACTCACACCATCTAATGAGGCTTGTCACCACCACACCACGGCACAACATGACACTAACACTCCTGCGAGTGACTAAACACCCCTTTGTTGCTAGATTAATAACATCACAATCCTGACCTTCCTTGCTCTCTGAGCAGCATCTGACACAGCAGATCAGATCCCCTCCGTAAAGCTTCTCTTCCCTTGATTTCTGTAGTACCTAAATACCCTCTTTTTTCCTTCTGTCTTTCCGATAGCTTTTTCTAAACTTCTACAGGGCTTCTCTTGCTTTACAGCGTCCTTAAATGTTGGAGTTTCTCAAACTCCTGCTTAATTCTTCTAATTCTACTCACTATCCTTGACTAGTCTCATCTACTCCTAGGGCTTTATTTCTCGTTGATGACTCCTAATTCTATAGCTCATGTGAAGTCCTCTCTTTGAGTGTAAGCCGCAAACTATTTTTTGATAAATGAGTAAATGTAGGAATGAATAAATAAGTATGTGAGGAGTAACCAGGTTTCCATGTTTCAGACTAGGACCTCGTTAAGTACATTCTTATCACTGGTTTTAGCATCAGATAGAATTGAGTTCAAGTCCAAGCTCTGCCCCTTAATAGTAGAGTGACATTATATTAGGGAATTAAAATGTCCACACTTCGGTTTTTGTCATTGTTGCGATTAGATTGCTTTTGTTTTTCTTTGTAATAATTTATAAAATGAGGATAATTATACCCATTCTGACCTATATTTTAGGTAGGTAATTGTGAGAAATGTATGAGTGCTCACATGGGAAAGGTTCCAAAAGTGAGAATTATTCTTTCTAAACTGAATTGAGCTATTCAATCAAGAGAGACAGAAAGCAGGATGCCTAGTAGCGTGCAAGATAATTGCTTTATTTTGTTTTGATTACCCCCTGGTTCTGGGTAGATCTCTTCATTATCTCTTCCTAGCAGGTTCATTAACTAAAACAACTTTCAAGATTCAGTTAGCGCACCATAATTTTTACTTCTAATATCAATACCCAAGAATTTGAGGGTTCATTCCTAGAAATATGCTGTGCTCTTCCACGCCTGTGCCCTGCAGATGTCATTCCTCCTACCTCAAGCATGTTCTCCACACCTTGCTCACATGGGAACACCTGCTAACCCAATTTTCAATGTTCCAAACAAATGATACTTCCATGATTGCCTTCCCAGGCAATGTGAACCATTCCCTAATCGTCTCCCAAAGGAATCTGTTCATTAACTCCACTAGCAGTTCTCATATTTAATTGAAATTATTTGGTTACATGTTTGCATCCACAATAGAGGCAAGGTCAGGAACTGCTATTTTGTATTTTATTTATTATTATTTTATTTGACTTTATTGGGGCAACATCCTATATAATAAAAGGCTAATATGCAAATAGACCAAACTGAGGAACGACCGGTCGCTATGATGTGCACTGACCACCAGGGGGCAGATGTTCTATGCAGGCTCACGGCTGGCAAGAGCCTCTCCTGCCTCTGCGGCTATGCTAAGGATGTCCGCCTGCCAGCTTAGACCCGTTCCCAGTAGGCCTAAGCTGTCAGTTGGACATCCCCCGAGGGCTCCTGGACTGTGAGAGGGTGCAGGCCAGGCTGAGGGACCCCCCCCCCCCCCCAGTGCACGAATTTCGTGTACCAGGCCTCTAGTTGGTTAATAAAATTATATAGGCTTCAGCTATATAATTCTATAACAACAATCTGTATATTGCCCCCAGTGCCTCACAGAGCATCTGACAAATAGTGCAAGCTCAGTAAATGTCCACTGAATAAGAAATTAATAAATTGATTAGTGACATGAGGATTGGCTAAGTTATTAGCTATATGTAGAAAGGTGATCAGGGTGACAAAGACTGTGGCCTCTCCTCAGCACATGGCACCATGGAAACAGGAGGCTTTCCTGAAGCCACATGCACCTCTTCCAGGGCTGGCGTGAAACTTGAGCTAGAGTAAACCAAGAACAAGAGAGGAGCTAATGATTTTCTCATGAGAAATACAGGGGGGAGAACATGCCCCAGCTGTAGTATCACAGATAAGCGTGGGTCCTTCAATAACTTCCACATTCCATATATAATTTCAACTTTTCACACAATATCTTTCAATCATTCATTTGACCGCCCTGCCCTTCACTCCTTATCTGAGGTCTAAAGCAAGAAAACACTCCAGAGGGCCTCTCCAGGTAGGGTTGCCCAATTCAGCAAATAAAGAGAAATATTTGGGTAATAGTGAAAAATTACTCATTATTTACCTGAAATTCAAATTCAATTGGGCATCTTGTATTTTATTCTGTAGGCCTATCTCCAACTCTCTTTTTGCCAAGGATAACATGAAGGCACCTGTAACCTGCACTTTGATACATCAAACTGAGCTAAAACAGAGATGAATGGTGTGGGTCAGACCTTCATTTAGAGGCCAATGGGATTTCTAGAGACAAATGGGGAAAACACAGGAGACACAGATGAATCTGTGAACACACTGGCCTGAGTGCAGGATTCCTTGTGTGACCCAGGCTTTTTGTCAGTAGCTGCACTGAGCATGTGCCTGCACAACATAATGTGATAATTAAGAGCACAGACTTTAAAGTTACATGACATTAAGTTCAATCCCCTGCTTTAGGTCATATAAGATTTGTGGCCCAGGAAAAATAAATTAAGTTATCCAAGCTTACATTTCCTTATATAAAATTAGGATAATTATGGCAGCTTCCAACACTTTGTTGATATGTTGCATCTAGTTTGATACTTGGCCAGAGTTAAACACCAGTAGCCTATTATTATTAACTAGAGGCCCGGTGCACAAAATTTGTGCCCTGGCAGGGGAGTGGGGGTGTCCCTCAGCCTGGCCTGCACCCTCTCCAATCTTGGAATCCCCCTCACAATCTGGGACCACTGGCTTCTAATTGCTCACTTGCCTGCCTGATCGCTCCTAACCACCTCTGCCTGCCTGATTGCCTCCTAACCACTCCCCTGCCAGCCTGATCACTGCCTAACTGCCCTCCCCTGCCGACCTGATCGCCCCCTAAATGCTCTCCCCTGCCGGCCTGATTGCCCCCTAACTGCTTGCTCCCCCATGCCAGCCTGATCTTGCCCCTAACTGCTTGCTCCCCTGTGCCAGCCTGATTACACCCCTAATTGCTCGCTCCCCTACACCAGCCTGATCTCACCCCTAACTGCTTGCTCCCCCTCGCTGGCCTGATCGCCCCTAACTGCCTCTGCCTCGGCCCCCGCCACTGTGGCTTTGTCCGGAAGGAAGTCGACATCTGAAAAATGTCCAGTTGGCCCAGTCTAATTAGCATATTATCCTTTTATTAGTATAGATTAGAGGCTCAATACATGAAATTCATGCAAGGGGCTCGGCCCTCACAGCCCCAGCTTCGTCCAGAAGGTTGTCTGAAACGTCGTCCGCATGGTCATTCTGCTGTTCAGTCTAATTAGCATATTAGCTCTTTATTACATAAGATTGTTGTTACTATTATTATTAGCCCTAATAGTGCTTGCATGGCTAACTATCACTCCCTCCTCTGGGACAACCCAAGATAGAACAGAATAGGATAGGACAGGACAGAACAGAACAGAATAAGTTTACCATTTATTTTTCACTTAGCATGTACAAGGCACTGTGCTAATTGTTTGCATGTATTTTCAAAACTAATCCTCATAACTCTGATAGATGGCCTTATTCCTGTTTTGTGAACATTGGACTCAATGCATAAGGAAATTAGAAAATATTTCACAGGGTCACAACACTTGTAAGTGGCAAATCTGAAATTCAAACCCAGTTGTTTTTTTTCCAGTTGAATTTATTGGGTGACACTGATTAACAAAATTATACAAGTTTCAGGTGCACAAATCATAACACATATTCTATACATTGTGTGTTCACTACACAAAGTCAAGTCTCCATCCATCACCATTTATCCCCCATATACCTCCACCACCACCCCTCACCTCCCCTATCACCGACAATCACCACAATGTTGTCCATATCCATGAGTTTTTTCTCTATTTTTTCTTTTTTACTCAGTCCCTCACCCCTCCACCCAGCCCCTGCCCACCTGCTCTCTATCTACAAGTCTGTCACAGTTCTGTCTGATCTCAATACCCATGCTTTTAACCATGACACACACTTCAAAATCTCTCTATGCAATTTCCAACCCAGACTGTAATCCTTTACTACCCTAAGAAAGAACTCTGGTGACTTTCAATTACACATGGAAATTTCCATGGGAATTAAAGCATTCCATATTCCTTTCATTCTCATATCTTCTTACCAAACTAGAATGGCATTCAGGAAGAAGGTCCTCATTTCCTCTCCCCAGCTTGGGTAAAACATCTTTCTTAATCTACTTTATCTACTTTAAATCAAATTCACTTGCTTGTGCTAATGGAGGATAAGCCACAGCTTCTTACCTTCTATTAATGTGGCATACATTAAAGGTTCTTTAAAATGTATCTGTTATGTCCTATATTCCTAAAATAGTGCAGATAAGTAGGCAGGAAATAATAGTATGCCCCAATTTTACAGATGAGGAAACTGAGACTTAGAGTGGTATCAGTCATTTAATAACTAATAATAACTGATAATAATTCTTCTATTCAGTAGTATTTGTTGGGTATTTTATGTGTGAGAGATACTATCCTAGAAACAAGAGCTGTCTTCATGAACAACATAGAGAAGAGTCTTTCCACCCTGAATTTTGACATCTCTTGGGAAGAGAGACATTAAATAATCAAACAAAAATGAATATTGAAGTGTCAAATAAGGAAGAATACAAAGTGTATAAAAGATTATAACAGAAGGATCTTAGTGAGTCACAACATTTTCACCAAAAAAGAGACATTTTAGCTGAAATCTAAAGCTAAAAATAATAAACGGAGGGACGAGAAGAGAACACCACAGTGAAAACTGAGTGTTAGGCCGGCAGGTATTTGGTCAGGTCACCAGTGAGTCATGGTATTGACAGGAATACCCTTACCCTCGGTATTGGTGCTGTTTTCTTGACACCAGACCTTCTGGACGAAGCTGGGGCTGTGAGGGCAAATCTGGACAAAACTGGGGCTGTGAGGGCTGAGCCCCTTCCATGAATTTCGTGCGTTGAGCCTCTAGAGCATCTGATTCAGGACTCTGCATGCCCCTTGTAGCTGATATCTGTGAGAAGCCAGCAGCCCTCTCTCCTAGGTTGCAACAGCCAGAGCTTTTGCTTGCCTGTAGAGTGTTCTTACAGGGAATTAAAAAACTATGCCCCACAAGATGGGTTAAACCCTGAGGGCTCAAAGCTGGTGCAAAGTAAGAGGTATTGCTACCCTCTCCCAGGTAAGCAAAGCCATAAGTCAGGGAATACTTGAATGTTATTTCTGCACTAGCTACTTGGACATGCGCAGTGCTCAATTCTAAGCGACTCTGATGGCATCCCTCTAACTTGCTGAGCACTTCCTACCATAGATCACTATCTCCAGATCACAACGCTGTAGGAGAGACCGGAACAGAGTCTTCTTGAGAAGATAAAATGGAGAGACTGGAAGGATCCAAGCAGAGCTTTCAAGTGCAGCTTGATGCCTTGTAAAGAGTTTGGAACTGGGAGTAAGAAGGCCATGTTCTCACTTTGGCTCTGTGACGCCAGACAAGCCTCCTTTTCCCAAACCTCAGGTAATTTCACCATTTATTAAAAGGGCCCTCTCACAGCCACAAAAGTTTTGGTTAAGCTACAAGTGTAGGAACCCCCAAGTCCTCATCTCAATTAACTGAACTTACAGTATCCCTCAGGATAACCAGTACCTAGACTTGAACAAACTGTATCCCCTTGAGTGTGTATATCCAAAAGGAAGGGTATTTACATCTGAAATACACAGCAGCATCTCAAACCCAAAACTTCTTTTTATTGTGTGCAGTAATTTTATTATTATTATTTGTTTGTTATATGCCAAGAGTAATGTGCATTCAACTCTGAAAAAGACAGTCTAGCCCTCGAGGAGCCTACAGCCTATTGGTGGAGACATATAATCTGTCTATTAGGCACAGGAGAGAAACACCTAGTTCTTTTTGGAAAAACCATACAAGTTTCCCAAGGAATTCAAAGCTAAGGCCAATGCCAAACATAATATTAGGTTCCTTGAGGATTCAGGACTGAATAAAACATTCTAACCCTTAAGAGATCCATAGGCTGAAAGAGAAGAGAACTATTAAAGTACTTAGTTCTCAAAAAATAGTCCAAGCGAGCATTCTATATGACAGATGATGGAGCAACTAACTCTCTGGGGTGTGGTGGAAGGGTCATCATAAAGGTTCATAGAGAAGTGGGGCATTTGAACCGGAGTCTGATGAATAGCAGGAATATTCCAAGGTGGCGGAGGGAGGGATGATGGGGAAAAAATAAAGAGCATGAACAGAGGCACTGGGGTATGAATGGGCATGCCCATGTGGGAACAAGTAATTAGCTCAGAGCATGGGGAAAAAGCAGAGTGTGCAGGGATGAAAGTAGGACACCTCACCAATCTGATTGAATACTTACTTCTTGGCACTGAATAATAATTCTACCTGATACCCATCTAATTGTTAATGCTGGCATAGGAACTACCTACAAAGGAGTTATTACAATGCCATTGATAAATACACACTAAAAAAACAAAAAAGGGCTTTTCTTCCCCCATGTGAAAAACTTCAGGTTTGAAAGATTGGGCAGGGCTCATTAGGTCCCAGAGCATGCTATGGAGACATTTTGTGCAATAGCCTAAATTCCATAGCAGATGATGTCACCTGCAAATGACTTATAAATGGAGCAAGGCTACAGGTGCACTGGAACGCTTTATCTGCACCAATACCCAGAGCTGCAATCATGGCCATCTCAGTGCTTCGGATGACAGTTGTCCTGGGACTGCTTGCCTTGATCCTGACTTGCCAAGCTGGTAAGTGCTTCCAGTGACAGCTCGTGCAGTGGCTAGCCACGGTTGGAGGAAGTTGGTGGCATTGTTCCAGAACATACAGGGCGGGGGGGCGGGGGGAGGGACTTTTGGGCATTGGACTAGGAGACCAGAGACAGATCTTCCAGCAAAAAGCAAGTAGGATTTTTATTCAATGTGCTTCAGTAACAGCCTCTGTCCTCAGTGAATGTATGAAGTTTGAAATGATTGCTTTTTTACATATACTTGTGTGATATAGTGACACTATCATGTTATAAATTTTTTTTAAATATATTTTTATTGATTTCAGAGAGGAAGGGAGAGGCAGAAATAGAAACATCAATGATGAGAGAGAATCATCGATTAGCTGCCTCCTGCACACCCACTACTGGGGATAGAGCCCCTGGCCAGAATCAAACCTGGGACCCTTCAGTCCTCAGGCTGAAGCTCCATCCACTGAGCCAAACCAGCTAGAGCTATTATGTTATAAATTTTGATGATTATAACTAATAATGCTCAAAGGTGAAGGGTATCAACTCTGAAATAAGACTCCTAGGTCTGACTTCACGACTAATCAGAAATGTGACTTCAGGTATTTTATTTAACTTTTCTGGGCCTCACATGTAAAATAAAATGTCAATAGTTAACTTTCTCATATATTTATCATGAAAATTAAATGAGAGACAAAAATTAAAAAAATATGAGTCCATAATAAGTACCAGTAAATATTAGCTGTTATTGTTATCACGTATTATTTCATTTAATTCTCATAATAACCCTTTTATGTAAGCATGCACAGTTTTACCACTGCCCTTTTTGCAGGTTAATAAACCACTTGCAAAGGAAAAGTTACTTGATCATAGACACTGGTAGTAGTGGCACACTTGGCACTAAAACCTAAAGCCCTCAGTTCTTGCCATTATAACTAAGCATCTATTTCTTTCATGTCTGTTTCAAGCACATAGAGAACCACAAAGCAGCATGCAGAATTCTCATGAATTAATTTCTTTTTCTGTCTGTAGAAGACAGTGGACTCGCGACTCCTCTCTATTCAGAATGGTCAGAAACACAGAGAGAGCAAATATTGCCCTTGAAACTGTTCTAAATGCAATTCAATAGAACTCACACCCTCAGCCACCCATTGTCCACTGGCACAACACACAGGCAGACACTCCAACAGAATTACTATAGAGATGGTCTCAGAGACTACTGTGTCCATCCACTCCTAAAGTAATCCCCCTGGTAAAGTAAAAGGTGAGATTGATATCCTAAAGCCAGTCCCATCTCTGTCTCTTATGAACTCTGAAACTGGTTAAATCAGTTCACTGCTTTGAACCTCAGTTTCTCCATCTGTAAAATGGGATAACTATAAACTTCACCAGATCAAATGAACAAGCTTTTGTAATCACTTGTAAATTATAAAAACTGGACATATGTCACTATTATAGTATTTTTTCAGAACTTTATTATTTCATTGACTAAGAAACTCAACCAGTTAGTTAATGTAAATAAGAGCTATCCTATATTTGAAAAGAGAAAATATTCAACTATTGGTTTTGATAATTTGTTTCTAGTATATCACATTTCTTAATTTTATTATTGTTGTTATGTATTTTTGTTTTGTTTTCCAACCTTTTCAAATTTTGTAATATTTTAACAACATTTTCTAATTTGCATCATCTCCAAAAGTACTAGAGAAAGCTACTATGAATCATTTTGTTATTATTAATAATAGTAATAATAATATAACAATAACTTACTGTGAGCTTACCTTGGGGCTGGTACTGTAAGTGGTATATATATAACATAATATATGTACATACACACACACATACATATACATACATATATTATATATGAAAGACATGTGAAATATCTTTTAATCTTTATAATAACACAATGAGGAAACTGAGAGTGTGGTTAAATATTGTGTGTAAGGTTACCTGGCTAATTTTTGAACACCTGAATCAAACTCGAGTATGTAGGACTCTAAAACATATGATCCACTGGACCCTAATACCACTCAGTATGTACGTGGTCTAAGGACTGTGGCCAAGGATCTGATCTTCACACACTCCAACCCAGAGCTCCTTGCATATTGAAAAACTACCACTTAAGTGTCATATTAAAATAAAAAATCTGGTTATGCCAGTAGGCAGATAGGAACACAGAAAAATAAAGAATTCACTTTTATTGCAAGAAAGCTCTGTTTTGCACCTGTAAATGTCTTCAGGGAATAACTGCTTGAAGGCTGGATTATATCATATAAGTAACAAGGTCTGTGGAGTTAAACATAAATTAGGTCAAAACCTGACAGCCACTTTCTAGATGTGTGATTTTAGGTGAGTCATCTAATTTCTCTGAGCATCTTGTTTTCTCTCTTGTAAGACTATATTATCATCATTGGCCTGAATAAGGATTAAGGCATGCTATGAAAGCACTATCCCAGCCCCTGCACAACAGGCACAGCATCACAAATACACAGTCTCTTTCCTCCCCTTTCCATGATAAAAACAAAGCTATTCTGGTCACGGTGGTTGCCCTGCACCTTATGTGAGAGTCATGTCCATAAATGTCCACTTTCACCTTAACTCTTAGCCTATGCTATGTATATAATAGTAGGCTCAAAATATCCTTGTTGAACAACAACGACAGAAAAACACCCCAACAACTGAATGAATGAATGAATGCTTGGTGATTAGTGTATTGATTTTGGTTATATGTCCCAGATGGGTGCTCCTCTCCAATCTTTTGTTATGGCATGGTAAACAATAAATGTTTGTAGAATTGAAAGCCTCATCTTTTTACTTAGAGTTTCTATTTTAGGATACAATATAGATGCAAGGCTTCTAACATAGTTCGACAACCCCCACACAAAAAGCTAGTTACAATTCCTTCATTCAGAGTCCTCGGGAACAGTGTCCAGTAGTTGGGACTTCTCAAGTAAAAACTTGTAGCGGGGTTGCAGATAAAATACAGGACACCCAGTTAAGTTTGAATATTGGATAAGGAATGAATAATTGTTTTAAGTATGTCCTAAATATTGCATGGGTCATTCTTATGCTGAAAACTATTGTTTATCTGAAATTCAACTTTAACTGGGCATCCTGTGTTTTGATTTACCAGATCTGCCAGCACTACTCCTGAGGCTATAATAAAACAAAAAGATAAAGATCCTACTCCATTCTGGCACCAGGGTCCAGTGAGGAGGCCATATGTGCTGCTAATTGCCCCTCTTTCATTCCATCAAATCTCCTGATCATTTAGACCACTAAGTAAAGCTAATCCCCCACCCCCAAGGGAACTTGCATGTCACCAACCTCCAACCTCACTCTCTAGATCCTTGGCCTCATTCTAAAGGTCATTTGATTAAGAGGCTCCCAGTTATAGTTTCATCTTCTCTTGCTATTTGTGAGTCTTCTGCAAGTCATCCAATCTTTTCAGTTTCTTGGTCTAATGAGCAAAAATATACATACCCCATAAGATTGATCAAGGGTAAAGTTACACAGCTTTTGTAAAACCTTTATTTTCAGAACTATCAGATAGATAAGGTACAAGTGATAGAATTTCTCCTTGTCATCATTATTATACTACCTTCAATCTTATAACACATTTGTGGTTAGATCATAACTTTTCTGTCAAAGACCATTCAGGTCATCATTGAGTGCTTAAGGGTCCATATTTGAATACCAGACAGACAGGAGACTGCATTCTGTCTCTGCCACTTACTAACAATGTGGCTGTGAACCAGCTTCAAAACCTGTCTCAAATTCCATTTCTTTACCTTTAATCAGTATAATGATTTTGCCTACCTCATAGGTTTGTTGTGAGAATAAAATGAGACAATGTATGTGTATTTCCTATCATAGGTCAACAAATGCTACTCATTAGTATTTCATCTTCATTATCATTACCATGGGCCCAGGGAGTACATGGAGAGAGAGCGACCATGTAATTGAAGTGAAACCAAGAATTCTGTATTTCAATCATATAGTAGCTTTACTCAGGCCAAGTTACTTAACCTCCAGGAACTTCAGTCTTCTCTTCCAGGAAGGGAACCAAAGGATCAATGCCTATTGGTCTGTTTGATTGTTTTTAAGAATAAGTGATATAAAGCATGTGAAGACTTTCACTGGGCAGAAAGTGTTGAGTAAATGCAAATATAAGATACTCCTAAGTTATTTAGTGGGGGTACAATGGGCGCTAGGTGCTTCCTACAAAGAAGAGAGACATTCTGTTCTTATTGCTGAAAATCACCTCTGAGATTCTGTTGTCTTTTTCAGATGACAAACCAGATGACAAGTCAGATGACAAGTCAGATGACAAGCCAGATGCCTCAGGCAAAAAACCAGATCGGGATATGTCAACATTCCTACACCTCCTGGGCACAGAAATCATTGAGAATGCAGTGGCGTTCATACTCGGCTCCATAGAGAGGGACGCGTAAGCACTGAGACAAGTCTTGCTTCTATCCAGTTCGCTGTTGGCAAATGACCACATTGCATTAAAATGAATGAGAATCAAAATTTTGGTGCATGCCAATGTATGATTTTAATTGAAAAGTGTTGCCCTACCTTAAGTCTCATTTGCACCTGAATGAAATTTCACTGAGCTCTTTGGGGTGAGCACATTCCTATCAACTGATTCCATAAAAATTTTTTTTAAAATCTCAGGACCAAGTAAGGAAGATCACCAGACCAGGAGACAGAAAGCCAGGTTCTGGTCTTGAACAAGTGCTTTTTTCATTGGGTGATCTCTGTGTTTCAGTTTGCTTATCTATCAAGTTAAGGGAATACAGGACCACCCCAGCACAGACACTGTAATTCTTTGGTAAAGGTAGTGGGTAATGGTGTGCTCAGCAGTTACAGTTGTGATGATTCCTGCCATTATTTTCTCATTAGAGTAAATCAAAAGGGTTAGAGACAATAGTTAATCTCTCCTCATAGACGATCTATATGAGGGTTTTTTTTTTTATTGTGAGGGATTTCCCTGGTGGCAGATCACACACCTCAGAATCCCCCCAATGTTCTCAATCTGTTTCCAAGCCCCTATGCCCAACTTCTCATACATATTACTCCAGTCTACATAGCTCTGATTTTTACTTCGACTTCACCCTGTTCATTCTTCCCCATTTATTAATATCCTCAATTTCAGCTCTCCAGGATTCAATTCATTTTGAATTTCCAGGTACTTTCAATTTCCACTTCTCTGAGCCTCTGCTCTCCAATTCTCTCCTTCATAGACCCCTAAGCAAAGTTTGGAAAACTGATCTATTATCTAACTGCTTTAGAATTCCCTGAAGAACACAAAATGCAAGTTCCTCCATTTCACCTTGTACCTTCCTGGGACAAGGCTAAGGATACGCTTTCTAACAAGCTTTCGGGTGATTCTGATATCCTATCAAATAAAACCCTAATATGCAAATCGACCAACCTGTGGAATGACAGGCGGAATGACCAGTCGCTATGACGCGCACTGACCACCAGGGTCAGGAACTGCCTCCTGGTTGTCAGTGCGTTCCCACAGGGGGAGTGCCACTCAGCCAGAAGCCAGGCTCATGGCTGGCGAGCACAGCGCAGCAGTGGTGGAGTGAGCCTCTCCCTCCGCCTCCGCTGCATGAGGGCATTAAGGAGCAAGGGGTCCCGGACTGCGAGAGCCCCAGACTGCGAGAGGGATGTCTGCCTGTCAAGGATGTCCATCACTTAAGGGGTCCCGGACTGCAAGAGGGCTCAGGCTGGGCAAATTTCATGCACTGGGCCTCTAGTACAATAAATGTTGACAGCCCTTGGTTAGATATTCTGAGCTACATGGCTGGTTGTTAAATAGCCTTTAAATTTTATTAATATTTTGTGTAAATGTGACTATTTGCACTTTTTTCTAGGAAAATTGCTTCTAACTTTTATTAGTTTCTGAAAGTGGTCTATAACCAATAACTCATTGTGAATTATTTCTGTAGTGAAGTAATCAGGGTTAGTATTTTGTAATCTCTGATCTGCTTAAGTAAATATATTACTATGTAGACAGGCAGGAGTCTACATACAATCCTCATGCAAGAATGTTGAAACTTATAGATGAGTATTTTTTATTGTTATTATTTCTATTGTGGCTGCTTTTGCAACTGTTGTGTCCCCATGATTATCAATGTAAACAAGGATAAAACTGACAAACAATGAGAGTAACACCCATTATGTACAAAGTACAGATTAAAACCCAGTTGATTTCATATTGTTATGAATCACAACAATAGCAATGCAAAGGGTTGGAAAAATAATAGTTCTTTTTATTCCTCTCCTGGGGAATTCTCTAGATATAAAATAGCATTTTTTTCTCTGTTAACCCTGAAAGTTGATTATCTGAAATACTAAAGGATCGCAGCCAGCTCTGAATGCAGAAACAGTACCTTATCTTCTATTATCTTTTTCTTTCATTATATGCTGAGTAAATAATGTTCTTTTTGTTCTTGGAACTTAAAAACATTTCAGGCCCTCTGTCCTTGCTTTCATTTTTGCTTTTCTCATGGCTAGTTCTTCGTCCTGAAGCTCATCTAAAAGTCACCTCCTCAGAAAACTATTCGATAACCACTCTTACTCACTGTCTTCTTTCATTTCCTGTTTTTTTCTCTATCACTTTACCTTGTCATGGTGTCATTTAACATATATTACCATCTCAAATAATGCATTTATTTTTAATATAAAATATCAAATATTTTTAATGTGACAGGAGGGATCAGATCTATCTAGCTCATTGCTATAGCACAGGACTTTGTCCTCTGTCTAAGACAGTGGTTCTCAACCTTTCTAATGCCACGACCCTTTAATACAGTTCCTCATGTTGTGGTGACCTCCAACCATAAAATTATTTTTTTTAATATATTTTATTGATTTTTTACAGAGAGGAAGGGAGAAGGATAGAGAGCTAGAAACATCGATGAGAGAGAAACATCGATCAGCTGCCTCCTGCACACGTCCCACTGGGGATGTGCCCGCAACCAAGGTACATGCCCTTGACCGGAATCGAACCCGGGACCCTTCAGTCCGCAGGCCGACGCTCTATCCACTGAGCCAAACCGGTTTCGGCCATAAAATTATTTTTGTTGCTACTTCATAACTGTAATTTTGCTACTGTTATGAATCGTAATGTAAATATCTGTGTTTTCCGATGGTCTTAGGCTACCTGTGGTTGAGAACCGCTATTGTAGAGCCTAAGACCATCGGAAAACACAGATATTTACATTATGATTCATTAACAGTAGCAAAATTACAGTTATGAAATAGCAACGAAAATAATTTTATGGTTGGGGGTCACCACAACATGAGGAACTGTATTAAAGGGTTGCAGCATTAGAAAGGTTGAGAATCACTGGTCTAAGAAGACCATAAATATAAAGGGGGATGGAGAATGGGAGGAGACCATTCAGAAGTGTTTCTAAGTACTTAATACAGTGGTCGGCAAACTCATTAGTCAACAGAGCGGCAAACCGCGACTTGCGAGCCGCGGTTTGCCGACCACTGACTTAATACATAAAAGTAGGGGCAGTAATTGTGAAGGAAAAACCTAGACTATAAACCCCTTCTCCTCAAATAATTTGCAGTTGTTATGGTGACATGACATGAGCAAATGCAATGATAATTAAAATGCTAAATAATATAAATGTCAGCCAAATATTGCAGGTAATTTCTAGAGAAATGAGCTTTTACTGGGGCCAGCATGCTTAGGGGAGTGTTTATGGTGAAGGTGAGAAATCTGGGCCTTAAAGGACTCAAAGAGATTTGATTAGAGAGAATGATAGGAACGGTAAAACTTCATAAAGTGCAAACAATGCTTTATTTACTCCAATATCTCTGATGCCTAAGTAGTATTTAGGGAACATAATAAATGCTAGATATATGCTTTTAGGACAGTGAATAAACCAGCTCACTCCCTTCACCTGTTCCCTATGCTGCCCTCTGGATTACCTTAGAGGTATGCAAACTGGATTCTGGTCACTTTTGAGAAGCCTTCAATTCTTGTGAATTTCCCCCCATCCCCTGGGTTTCCATGACACATTTTTCCTGGTTCTCTCCCTACCTCTAGTCATTCTTCTCTTTATTTGACTTTTCTTCATGCATCTGCCCCTTAAGTATCATTGCCCCTCAACACTCCAAATGTAACCTGTCTGGTGTCACATCACAGCTTCCACATTGGGAATATTATTAATAATCTACCGAGTTCCAAATTCAGACATCTATTGCACTCTTCTTCCTAAGCTAGAGACTAACATGACTAATTGTTTGCTACAAAACCCCACCTAGATTTTTCATCAACACCTCAAATTCAACTGATCTAAATGCAAGACCACTGTCTTAGTTACATACTTGTTCCCCCTCCCGTGTTCCTCATCTCTGTAAGTCACATCCCCTCTCACCCAAAATCCAGAAACCTCAGGGTCTTCTGGGATCCTTCCGGCTCATCACCAATTTCATCCCATTCTAAAAATTCTACCCTGACTTTTTCCCCATGCCATTCCTTTTCTTTAACTCCTCTGAATTGTTGGCCTAGTCAAGTCTTTCATCATCTTTTTCCTGCAATCTTTCAGTTAGATTTGCAATTTGTTTCCCTGTTTCTGTCCACACTCACTTCAATCCTTCCTCTACCCACTATGAGAGTAATAGAACAAAATCACATATTTGGTTCTATCACTGCTGTGCTTAAACCCCTTTCATGAATTTCCTTTGCCTACAAAATCATTCAGCTGACATTAAAGGTCCTTCATGATGCTAATATATCCTTCAATTTTCTCTCTCACTCCTGAAGCCAAGCCCTAATGCCCTAATGCCAAATGATTTCTGTTTCAAGGAAGGTCATCTATATATATAAAAGCCTAAGTGAACATTATGATGGAATGACCGGAACGACCGGTCGCTATGACATGCACTGACCAGGTGGCAGACGCTCAACACAGGAGCTGCCCCAGCCCACAGGCCACTATCGCCAATGGGGCCTGTCAGCCAAACTCCACTCCCTCCCCATTGCTGGCAGGTCCCAATCGCCCGATCAGGGCTGGGCCCTGGGCTGGGCTGGGGAATTATGGTGGGTGGTGGTGTATGTGGGTGGTGAGAAAAGAAGGTGGAGGGAAAGCGGGAACCATGCAGTGGCAGCATGCAGGTGGTGAGGGAGGGAGGCAGGGAGGCAGGGAGATGGAGAACCGCATGGTAGTGGCACGTGAGCAGCGAGGGAAGGAGGCGGGGAGGTGGGGAGGTGGGGAACCTGATCGGCTCTGATCTCTGGCCAGGCCGAGGGACCCCACCCATGTATGAATTTCGTGCACTGGGCCTCTAGTCTATATAAATAAAAGCCTAAGCAACTATCCAACCATTCGACCAGTAGCTATGACGTGCAATGACCACCAGGGGGCAGATGCTCAATGCAGGAGCTGCTGAGCTGTGGTAACTTGGCAGCTGCGGTTCTTGGGTGATGCACCTGGAACCAGAGAGGAGGGAGCCCAATTCCGGGGTACATCACCCAAGAACTACCCTCTCGCAATCCAGGACCCCTCGGGGGATGTCAGGGAGCTGGTTTTGGCCCAATCCCTACAGGCCGGGCCGAGGGACCCCACCGGTGCACGAATCCATGCACCAGATCTCTAGTATTTGTATAAACTGCCAATATCTTTGCATAGGCTTGTCTCTCTGACAGCAATGTGGGCCCCCAACCCCAACTCCATTCTCTTCACCTGACAAGTCTAATCATTTTCTAAAGCCCAATTCAAAGACAAGCTCTCTAGAGACACCAAAGGCATCTACAATGTAAAAACTCAGGTATTCATACTCTGGGGATTTCCTAATGCTTTGTAGAATCCTTCCTAACAGAGTTCTTCCTCACCCCCCCACCCCTTTTTTTAAATTACTTGTATCTCAATGTGTGTTTTCTCCACTAGACTGTAACCTCCTCACAGATCACATTTAAGTCATCCTTCACCTTCTCAGCAGCTATCCCATTCCCAAACCTTGTGACAGTGATTCTGACATTAATTAATGATTCTAGATATATGAGCTTTACACTTGGCTTTGCAGTTCACCAATGGTGTTTAATTTTGGACAGGATGTTTAATTTCTTTGAGCTTCAGAGGTTTTTTTATACATAAAAAGATAAAAATCATTCATTTTTCCATTCAATAAATATTTATTAATTTATACTATGCCAGGCATTGTTCTAGGTACTGGAGCTATAGTACTGAGCAAACATATAAAAGTATATGTATGTATGAAGTATATATGTATATATATATATATATATATATATATATATATATATATATGAATGGATACCTAATTAATAGATTCGTTTGTATATTTAAAGAGATAATTATGCATAAATGGCTTTTCAACTATAAACTATTATGGAAATCTTAGATCCTATTTCTTTCTGACATAGAAAAATCTGGAAAAAAGTGTGGCTAAAACATTATAAGATACCTTAGTGATCCTTCTAGCATTTCTGTTTAGTCTAATTTTTAATTCTTTTTTTTTCTCATTATTTTCTTTTCAGGAGGATTTTTGGAACTTAATGATAATTGAGAATATTCATCCGTGTGATCTCCCAGGTGTTTTTAACTTACAATTTACAACTTAAATAGTAGTATATGGGACAGAGAAAAAAAGGGTCTGATTTTATTTCATGAATTTGGACATCCATGCCTATCTATAAACAGAAAATGTGTATTATTTTTGTCTTCTCTTTGTTCTTGCTGGAGTTTTTAGATTAATTTTAAAGAGATTTTTTTATCTTAAAGAAGATGATGACATAAAGATTAAGGGAGGAGGCACAATTGTGAGGTAAACAAGTAAGCACTAAGAGTTAGGAGACCTAGTTCCTGTCGCACTTAGCTAGGAACTTGTTTTGTGCACATCCAGCCTATGAACTGGGGGGATTATATGCACTAAAATCTAAAGGCCCATGTAATCATGCTATTAGTCACCCACAAGAAGAGTAACATTTTCTGAACCTAGTTCCAGGAGGAAGGACTAGCAATCTCTCGAATCCCACACAATCAGATTTATGTACAAACAATATCGTTTGAGGAATCAGAAATATTTACTGTCTTCTTATCCAGTTTTCTCCTGAAATGGATAGTAAAATACAAAAACATAAATATAGCGTGGGAAAAGTAATTACATCAGCATCTAGCACGAACTGAGGACTTACTCTGTTTCAGGCATTAAGGTGAGTGCTATTTATGTGCTACCTAAATTAATGCTAATGTCCCTATTTAAAATAGGTATTGTTAGCCTTAAATTTTATAAACGAGAAAACCAAGGCTCAGAGATATTCATGGATGGGGCCAAGTTATAAGGGAGGCAGAAAGGATTTGACTCAAACAGCCTGATCGCAGAGTCTTTGCCTTCTCATTAAGCCCTAGTGCTACTACAGCGTAGGAGAAAGCAGAGGAAACAGTGACTAAGCTGTTTCACCTGAGACATGCCTCAAGGTGCCCACAGAAAGAAATCTCTACACCTTTGGTCAGTTGAGTTACCTTATTTGCAGCTCCAGAAAGCATGGCCTTTCTCAACTGCCATTCCATATCTGATCAGCAAATCGCCTCTTCCCCACCGGCTCCATTTCACAACTTGGGTGTGATTAGTGTAAGCTCAGAAAGCCACGGTCATGTTACCCCTGGACTTAGTCCACCCTTTTCCATAAGTTTTGAAGGGTGGAAATCAGGCTTGGGCGTTGGAATCAAGACACACTCCCTTCTGATACTCCTGACTCTCACCCCAAAGGCAGCTAAGCTCCTAAAAACACTCATGTTTGCATTTGCCCATTCCCATCTTCTCAGGGAACAGCCTACCTTTTGTTGCAGGTGTCCTAACGCTTTGCCCTCACCCAGACTGCTGTCACATACCTCCACTCATTAGTACCCACCAGCCGAATCCTTGGAGTGCTCTTCTAGAGATTCAATGTATGAAGCAGTCCAGCAGACAGACAACATGGAGTTAGGATGAGCAAAAGCAAATCCACTCTAACTTGGCTGATTACTGATTATGTGCCCAAGGGGAACTACTTCTCCTCCTTGAGCCTCCCTTTCCTTCTTATTAATATTAAAAATGTGAGGGACTTAATTGTCCCGGATCTTAATGCAGGAATTTCTTTTTTAGCTGTATCGAGGAAGCTTTGACTAGATTCATGAGACAATGGGCCCTAATAGGCAAGGAGAAATGGCTTGATCTAGGGACTTAGAAAAACTGGCATCTGAGAGAAGGAAGCCTCTAAAGCAGAGATTAAATTTTGGATGGATTCATTAGGTGTACCTCTTTAAATCCCAGTGACTGTGCATTTAATCAGTAGTTTTAAACGTTTCATTTGTATGATAATTGCCTCATCATATCAAGAATTATGTATAAAAGTGCCTTGATCATGCCTTGGGGAAAGTAAATTTGATAGGTAATTCACATGCAACTGATGAGCAAAACTGAAGTTGGGCATGACATCACTCAAAAGCCCCTCTATGAAGTCTTCTGGGAAAAGAATTTTTGAATTTTGAGGGAAAAACAAATTGCCTTTCATAAGGGTTGTCTCCTTTCTGATTATAATATTTATGTAACTTAACCTGTTTCTTGTTTTCCTCTCTATTTGGAAGCTCAAAGTGAAACTGATGACTCGATGTACACCTGTTTAACCTATGTGAATTTGCACTTCTTCCCTGTTGCTCATTCTTGCCTATCTTGCATTTTTTTTGTTGTTGTTGCCTACTTCCTCAAATATGCATTACTAGAGGCCTGATGCATGAAAATTCATGCACTGGAGGGGGCTCTCAGGGGCAGGAGGCAACCCAGCGATCAAGGGGAGGCAATGCCCCAACACACCTCTGCTGCTGCCACTGCTGGCAGCGCAAGCCTTGGCTGGCCCTGGTTACCTGCACCTCGGGCCGGCCCTGGGCAGCTGGGGGGGCTGAGGGAACTGGAGAACCCCAGAGGCAGGCACACAAAGTAGCCGGGCCTGCCTGGGGGCGGGCCCGGCCTTGCCGCATGTCTGCCACCCCCGCGCAGCTGAGGGGACTGGGTGCCACCATCTTGTGGCTGTGGGCACCGCCATCTTTGAGGGGGCAGTCAATTAGCATATTCCCTCCTTATTAGATAGGATAATTTCACTATAAATCATTTCACATTCTAAAGTGCAGAGACATAAACATCTAAAAGATGAAAAGATCTTTGTATTATTCTTAAATCCTAAGCCCTCTCTAACTGGTAAGTTTTCCTCTCTCTGGCTTGTTTTTCTAAGGACACACCTCCATGGCTCCAGAATAATCCAAGAGCAGCCAACTCCTGTTCTTCCAGTTCTTCTGCTCCACATGTCCTGGAGGCCTCAAAGCACCTCCTAGCACAGTCTCAGGATTCAGGCCCTGGCTTCCACCAAATGCAGCTCATTTTGAACACCCTGACTTTGCATTTTTGCTTCTAGAAGTCATGATAAATGTGTCCTCTTTGGGGGTCACATTCTAGTTCATTGAGAACATTTTTATTGACAGTAATTTTCCCTAAACATTTTGAAAGGTTCAATGCTGCAAAAAATATTAAGTAATATGAGAATTATTATTAGCAAGAATAACCAAAGAATGGTCCAAAATTAGGAAACTAAAACCCAGATAAAATAACAAGTCCAAAGTCATAGGATCAGTAAATGATAAAAAGATTTTAATCTGACTCCAAAGAATACTTTCTTAACCCCTCAAAATGCATTAAGTTTCAGAGATAAAAGTTTCATATATCCTTTTTGGAAAGTCTTTCAAAAATATTTGAGTCCACTCTCCTGGGCTAGTAAATGAAAACTGACTTATTTTAAAAAAAAAAGAGCCGGAACCGGTTTGGCTCAGTGGATACAGTGGATAGAGCGTCGGCCTGCGGACTGAAGGGTCCCGGGTTCGATTCCGGTCAAGGGCATGTACCTTGGTTGCGGGCACATCCCCAGTGGGGGGTGTGCAGGAGGCAGCTGATCGATGTATCTCTCTCATTGATGTTTCTAGCTATCTATCCTCTCCCTTTCCTCTCTGTAAAAAATCAATAAAATATATTAAAAAAAAAAAAAAAGAATGAGGTTATTGCTGTTCCACAGAGGTTTTATTATTCTCATAGAGGAGCAGAGTGTCTGGATGGAAGTCTTTGAAAAATCTTAGTGCAGCCCTTTCACTGCTTCTACCACCTCATGATACAAAGGTGACTCCTTTGTGGCCACTGCTGTGGTTCTTGCCAATTAGTCATAGAGGATCAGACCATTGCAAAACCTGACCCAGCTGAGCCAGAAAGATTCTCCCAGAATTATTTAATCTGCACAGTAAGACCAGACTGAATTCAAAGAGCATGATGACAATTATGGTTGTGCTCTAGTCTGGAATAAAAGATCTACATGCTTCTGCTACTGAGTTCTCAAGAGCTATCTTCCTGAGTCCTGTCCTCCCCAGCACTTTGAATCTGAAAGCAACTCCAGTGTAGGTGTATGTCCAATAAATCTTTTGTTTGACTGTCTTCCTTTTTTACACAGCCACAATAGGTTTTCATGCAACACAAAGACCCTTTAATAATATAAATGACTAAACAAAGAGTGAACACCTACTAAATAATGGAAAATTCATATTACTTTCTACAACAAATTCAGACAACCCACATGCTGCATTTTCCAGAGACTGTGCCAATCGACCCTGCAGCTTTCTTGAGATATAACTGACATATAACAGTGTGCAAATTTAAAGTATAAAAGTGATGATTTGCTATATGTATGCTGTATATTGCTAAATATTTACTAATATATTGCTAAATAGGGTTAGTTAACAAAGCCATTACTCATATAGTTGTCATTACTTTCTATGGTGAGAACTTTTAAGATTTGGCATTGTTAATTACAGTCACCATGTTGCACATTAGATTACCCAAAATATACCTTATATTGATCTTATACCTGAAAGTTTTTACCATTTGACCACTTTCACCTATTTCCTTCCACACACAACCCCCTGTATCACGCAACCTACTGCCAACCTACTCTCTGTTTTAACAAGTTACAATTTATTTGGATTCCACATATAAATGCAATCATATAGTATTTGTCTTTTTTTGTCTGACTTATTTCACTTAGCAATAATGCCCTCCAAGATTTATCCATATTGTCACAAATGACAGGATTTTCATCTTTGTTAAAGCTGAATAATATTATATATCTCACATTTTTTATCCATTCACCCATCAATGGACACTTAGGTTTTTTTCATAGTTTGGCTATGGTTGCAGTGAACATGGGGGGTGCAGATATCTCTTCATGATAGTGGTTTTAATTTCCTTCGGATACATACCCAGAAGTAGGATTGTTGGATCATATAGTAGCACTATTTTAAAATTTTTTGAGGAGCCTCCATAATGCCTGCAGCAATTTACACTCCCACCAACAGTGCACAAGGGTCCCCTGTTCTCCACATCCTTGCCAGCACTTATGTCTTGTCTTCTGATAACAATCATTCTAACAGGTGTAAGCTGATAAACATTGTGATTTTGATTTGCATTTGCCTGATAGTGATGTTGAGCACATTATCATATATCTGTTAATGTGTATTTGTATCAGGCAGGCAGAGGTGGTTAGGGGCAATCAGGCAGGCAGGCAGGCAGAGGTGTTAGGGAAAAGTGTGCATTCAGGTCCTTTGCCCACTTTTTAAATTAAGTTGTTCTATTATTGAACTGTATGAGTTTCTTATGTATTTTGGATACTAACCCCTTATCAGATATATTACTTACAAATATTTTCTCCCATTCCATCAATTCCCTTTTTATTTTGTTGATTGAGACTATGCTAATTTCAAATATTACTTCCACGTAAGCAAAATCACTTAAGATTTCTACTTTATTAAGTTCTGACAGACTGCTTTTCCCTAACAAAAATCCCCCCAAATTCCTTTTCATATACTGAGTGCCTAACTGTGCCTGGGAAATACATTTACTGTGACTGTAGTAATCATATTACCTAGGCTTAAAAACATGTCCTATCAGAGTTTCTCTGTCTTTATATTCACCTCTTTGTTGCACAAATTGAAATCACTCTTCCATGTTGGTAGTAAACAACAACAACAACACACCAACAGAATCAGGTGCCAAATCAGTACTGGATTTGATGCACCACTAAGAAGTAACCGTTTGAGATCTCCAGCATAATAGATTTTGAAGATTTCAATACATGTTTCCCCTTCCTACCCTTTGCTACCTTTTCTTCCTGTCCTCAGGAAGAAAATAAGACCCCTCTCCACAGCCTGTTTTTGAATATTAACAATCTCTTGCATTTACAGAGTGTTTTTCTTTCATGAACACTTCACACTATTATCCTACTATCCTATGTAATAAAGAGGTAATATGCAAATGGTTGTCGCTGCCTGAACTGCTCAGACACTCAACACTGGGGAGAGAGAAATCGGGACCAGCCAGGCACAAATGAGCTCGCGAGAGAGGAATGGGGACCAACCAGGCTGTGGCCCAGGAGAGGGACAAGCCGCCCACCCCACGGTCATAGGCGCCAGGGCCTGAGGACGAAGCCGCCCACCCACAATCCCCTGTGGCTGTGGCCAGCCCAGGCGAAGCTGGCCTGGGTCCTGGGTGCCTGCAGCCAGACAGAGGGAGGAAAGCCCGGGTCCCTGCAACTGGCCGGAGGCAGTTAGGGGCAATCAGGCCAGCAGGGGAGCAGTTAGGGGCAATCAGGCCAGTAGGGAAGCAGTTAGGGGTGATCAGGCAGGCAGGCAGAGGTGGTTAGGGGCAATCAGGCAGGCAGGCAGGCAGGCAGGCAGGCAGGCAAGTGGTTAGGAGCCAGTGGTCCCAGATTGCAAGGGGCAATCAGACACCCCATGACGGGTCCCGAATTGGAGAGGGCGCAGGCTGGGCTGAGGAACACCCCCCCACCCGTGCAAGAATTTCGTGCACTGGGCCTCCAGTAATGCCATAATTGCAATAAAATTAAAATACGCTGGTCAGGCATTATTTTCTTTATATAACAGGTGAGGCTCAGGAAAGATAATTGACATGGAGATACATGAGCTAGTGTAGGCTGAGAGGGAACTCTAATCGGGTTTGTGTAGCCTCCAACACGGCATCCCTTTGTGAATAACACCCTGAAGACACAATCCACAGCATCACTACTCTGTCCCCAATCCCAAAGTTCCTACCATGTCATCAGTCCTAAAGGAAATTTACATTTTTCATGTTATAGAGATGCTAAGCATAAAGAGTACTTCTATTAAAATATAATTCAAATTAAATCAAGTCACTCTACTATATCCCGTCTCATTCTGAGAAAAAGCTATATTATTCAACTAGGGGCCAAGTGCACGAATTCGTACACCTTGAAAAAACTGTGTGCCATGAGGCTGCAGTGGGCACAGGGGTGGTTCTCGGCCCATCCTCCATGCCCCCACCTGGCCCCTCCCACCACAGCCCCTGGTCCCATTTGCCGGCAGCTCTGCTCCCGCTCCCATGCGCTGATGGTACCAGTCCTGCTCGCACCTGCTGATGGCATGGAGTGATTGGAGCTGGTGCCAGCAGCAGGTGTGAGTGGGGCCGGCACCAGCAGCGGGGGCAAGAGGTGGCTCCAATGCCAGCAATGGGTGCAAGCAGGGCCATCGCCGGCAGCAGGTGCGAGAGGCAGCTGCCAGCACTGATTGCCCCTCAGGAGCAGGGGGAGGTGGAGAAGCCCTGAGGGGCGATTGGGGCGGGCAGCCACTGCTTGCACCCACTGACAGCGCTGAACGATTGGGTGCCGGTAGTGGGTGAGAGCGGGGCTGGCACAGGTGGCAGATGCAAGCACCTGGCGGGACCATGGCATGTGGGAGCAAAGAACTTTCAGTAACTACCAGAGGCTTGCCCCAATGACAGTGACCAGCACCCCGCCTTAGTCTAGTGCCCCAGCTGACCTGCTCCACCATCCCACCATGTTCCACGCGTGACCCCTGGTGGTCAGCACACATCATACTGATTGTTCAGTTGTTCTGCTCTTCAGTCTATTTGTACATTAGGGTTTTATATATATAGATATCCTTACAACAGTGGCTAGGATCAATCCTATCTGAGCTACCTGCTTCTCATTTCATCTACTATTCATTCCTTTGCTTTCTCCAGCCATTTGGAATCCTTGCCTTTCTTCAAATACTTCAGGCATATTCTTTCCTCAGAGCCTTGCATATACCCTTCCTTCTGCCTAAAATACCTTCCCCAAGATAGCCAGTGGCTTTCTGCCTCACTTCTTCAATTCTTTCTCAAAGATGACCTTCTCAGTGAGAACTTTGTTGCAATTTTAAGTGAAATTACACTGTTGTATTATTTGAAATCACTCTTTTACTTAAAATTGTACACCCTGGCCCACCATTTCTTTCCCCTTTAGCAGCTGTATTTTTTTTCTCCTAGCACACTCATCTTTTAACAGTGTTAAAACTTAAAAAAGCCCTAACCGGTTTGGCTCAGTGGATAGAGCGTCGGTCTGCGGACTGAAGGGTCCCAGGTTCGATTCCGGTCAAGGGCATGTACCTTGGTTGCGGGCACATCCCCAGTTAGGGGGTGTGCAGGAGGCAGCTGATCGATGTCTCTCTCTCATCGATGTTTCTGACTCTCTATCCCTCTCCCTTCCTCTCTGTAAAAAAGTCAATAAAATATATTTTAAAAAAAAAAAGAAAGAAAGAAAGGGGACCCCCTGGCCTCCCCTAAACCTCCCAGAAATACTTTAAAAAAAAAAAAACTTAAAAAAAAACCACAAAAAACTTTGTTCCTTGGAATTCTACTCACAATAGAATGTAAAGCTCCATGAGGCAAGATTTTGCCTCTTTTGTTCAATGTTGCTGGTATAATCATGAGCAATTAGAACAGTGTTCAGCAGAGAGCAGCTGATCAATAAATATTTGTTGTATTCTGTATTAAGTAAAGAAATTGAACCATAGAATGTCCACCTGAGAACAAGAAAGTAAGGATGCACATGGGACATCTCATGGTTCTTGTGTTCAAGTAGCTCACAATCTTGATGTTAGTTGAGCATTTGATCAATTAATCACATTCAGCATGACCTGGTATATTGAGATGGTAGCAGGGGGAACAGGACAAAGGGCCATTAATTCTCCCTTGGGAAATGTGAGAAGACTTCTCAAAGGTAATATTATCTGAGCTACATCTTGATAGATGAGAAAGGGTTTAGAGACCCGGAAAAGGAGGAGTAAGGACAATTCAACTAGAGGGGACAGTTTAAATCAAAGCTTAGCCTGTGGCAATGCTTGTCATTCCAAGATGGCCCTGCAAAAGCTACCTAAGATGATAATGGTTATTATTGGGACATGTCCCATGCTTAGTCCTTCTGAATGTTGCCTCATTGAATGCTCACAACAAGTACAAGAATTAAATATTACTATTCCATTTTGAAATAATGCAATTGAAAACCTGGAAGTTTAAGGAACCTGTCCAAGGTCACTCAGATTGTTAATTTGTGCAAGCCTAAAGCCTGAACTTGAACGTAAATCTGTGCAAGCCTAAAGCCACTGTTTTTCACTTCACTGCTTTTTCAGTCTGTATAGGGTTTCCTTTTGTTATTTTTATGTTGAGAAGGGGAACTTATTGTCTAATTCAATAAATGACAGAAGACCTAAAAAGTCAAATCGATGATGGTGAGGTAACCTAGGAGCTGGTAACAGGAGGAAGCCACTAGCAACTCAGCTGAGAAGAAAGAAAAGAGGGGGGTATAAGCAGAGCCAGAGACTGGAGTCAACTGACAAAAGCTAGAACCAAGGCAGACCTATCCAGCAGGACCTAGCAGCTCAGAGACGATACAGACACTTCCAGAGACTTCTTCCAAATAGAGAGGGAGAGGAGGCCACATTCTGGCTTTCCCCTTTTCCAACCACCTATCTCCTGCCTGGGACTCCCAGGGGCAGAACAGAGGCCCAGAGTCAGCTGACCTTGGAACCTGAGAAAGTCAACCTACAGGGTTCAGCTTCATGCCCTCTGTCTGCCCTACCCAGAGCAGAGGAACAATGGGGAATGAATTCGAGGGCAAACAGCCCCAAGGCTGGCTCTAGATCAAGTCTAAAGGCAGACTATGGCAGACATTTTGGGTAGGGGAAAAAACTTGATTTTTCATTAAAGCATGAAAGTGTTAACAGCAAAGAGATTTGGCTATCTTTTCAGCATGGCTGTGATTGGAGTCCATGTGAAGAAAGGGATATTGATGAGAACATGAAGGGCCTTGCAGTCTATTTTATAGGTGGTCATATAGAACCAAAATTATGTCTTGAAAAGAAAATGCTGCCCTCCCTGTAAACTGTTGAGATGCTGGCGGTCTGGATGGAGATCTCCTCGGCTGGCTTGCGGGACCCACGGCGAGCCTCGCAAACACTAGAAACCAAGATGGCGGCATAGGTAAACACCTAAACTGCTGCCTCGCACAACAATTTCAAAACTACAACTAAAAGACAGAACGGACACCATCCAGAACAGCAGGAAAGCTGACTGAGTGAAAATTCTACAACTAGAAGGATAGAGAAAAGCTCACAGAGAATTGGAGGTACGGCAAAGGGTCTTTGTGCGCGCAGAGAGGAAGGGCGGCTGAGAGCCTGGCTGACTTTCTCTGGCGGAAGAGGGAAGGGAGCCCCCGACCGCACTGAACCCCAGTTCTGACTGCACTGAACCCCTGTTCCGGGCGAGCCCCTGGGGACCCACGCTCTTGTGGGGGGAGTCTGGACTCTCAGGCGGAGACTAGGGAGCTGGGGAAGGCGGAGGACTGAAAGTCCGCTCGCGCCAGTGCACACAAAGGCTGCGGAGGTTGCCACAGGCTTTCCCTAGTGGAAGGGAGTCAGAGGCTCCTGATGGCACTGAACCCCAGTTCTGACTGAAGTGAGCCCCAGTTCTGACTGCAGTGAACCCCAGGTCCAGGCGAGCCCCTGGGGACCCACGCTCTTGTGGGGGGAGTCTGGACTCTCGGGCGGAGACTCAGGAGCCGGGGAAGGCGGAGGACTGAAAGTCCGCGCGCGCCAGTGCGCACAAAGGCTGCAGAGGTTGCCACAGGCTTTCCCTAGTGGAAGGGAGTGAGAGGCTCCTGACGGCACTGAACCCCAGTTCTGACTGCAGTGAACCCCAGTTCCAGGCGAGCCCCTGGAGACCCACGCTCTTGTGGGGGGAGTCTGGACTCTCGGGTGGAGAATCGGGAGCCGGGAAGGCAGAGGACTGAAGGCACACACGTGCGCGCAAGGGCAAGGCTGACGGGAAGCCAAGACTGAGACTCCACCCCATCCAAGCTGAGCACAGAGGCTATTGCAATTTGGCAAGTCTAATCCTATAAGGCTGTATCCAGCACCGGACTTCTCCCAGCATAGACACAGCTGATCCTTACAGCCAACTGGCCTGGAGGTCAATTCTTCCCAGTGATACCAACAACAATAAAGACTTAATTACAACAAGGCTGTACACACAGTCCACAAAGGTGTGCACCAAGAGTGTCCACCTCAGGTTAACTGGGGAGGCAGACCCACTGGGCCAAATTGGAAACCTAGCACACAAATCTACCAACTCAGGGAAGCAGTGAAAATGCGGCGTCTAAGAATCAGATCACAAACGAAAGAAATGGAGGAAAACAAACGACTGGATATAGAATTCAAAACCACAGTTATAAGGTTTTTTAAGAATATCCTAGAAAAGGCCGATAAATATAACGAGACCCTCGAAGAGATGAAAAAGGACCAACTAGAAATTAAACATACACTGACTGAAATAAAAAATATTATACAGAGACCCAAAAACAGACAAGAGGAACACAAAAATCAAGTCAAAGAATTGAAATACAAAGAAGCAAAAAACACTCAACCGAAAAAGCAAAAAGCAAAAAAAAAAATCCAAAAAGTTGAAGATAATGTAAGAAGACTCTGGGACAACTTCAAGCGTACCAACATCAGAATTATGGGGGTGCCAGAAGAAGAGAGAGAGCAAGATACTGAAAACCTATTTGAAGAAATAATGACCGAAAACTTCCCCCACCTGGTGAAAGAAATAGACTTACAAGTCCAGGAAGCCCACAGAACCCCAAACAAAAGGAATCCAAAGAGGACTACACCAAGACACATCATAATTAAAATGCCAAGAGCAAAAGACAAAGAGAGAATATTAAAAGCAGCAAGAGAAAAACAGTTAGTTACCTACAAGGGAGCACCCATACGACTGTCAGCTGACTTTTCAACAGAAACTATGCAGGCCAGACGGGAGTGGCAAGAAATTTTCAATGTGATGAATAGCAAGAACCTACAACCAAGATTACTCTACCCAGCAAAGCTATCATTCAGAATTGAAGGGCAGATAAAGAGTTTCACAGACAAGAAAAAGCTAAAGGAGTTCTTCACCACCAAACCAGTATTATATGAAATGCTGAAAGGTATTCTTAAAGAAGAGGAAGAAGAAAAAAGTAAAGATAAAAATTATGAACAACAAATACATATCTATCAACAAGTGAACCTAAAAATCAAGTGAATTAAAAACCTGAGGAACAGAATAATCTGGTGAATATAATAGAATCAGGGGCATAGAAAGGGAGTGGACTGATAATTCTCAGGGGAAAGGGGTATGGGGGGTTCATGAAGAGACTGGACAAAAATCATACACCTATGGATGAGGACAGTGGGGGGTAGGTAAGGGCAGAAGGTGGGGTGGGAAATGGGTGGAGGGGAGCTATGGGGGAAAAAGGGAGAAATAATTGTAATAATCTGAATAAAGATTTATTTTAAAAAAAATAAAAAATAAAAAATAAAAAATATATATATATATATATAAAAATGCTGGCATTGTTATAGATGTTATCATGATGGGTGGGGAAGGACAGGTTAGAACCCATTTGCCAAAGGCTGATGTAATAAAGGCCTAACTTGGTGGAAGGGTCACTGAAGCTTTGGAGTGGTCCTACCATAACTACAAACTTACTAGAGATTCCCATTCTGCTGGAGTAGACTCCAAACCAATGAGGTTTGAGAGGCCCAAGACTTGTCAGACAATACTCTGAAAATGCTTTTCCATTGCATGCTTTAAAGTTTCTTTAGAAGTAGGGGGATAGGAGCATAAGGGGTCTGGAAACACTATCAGAGAAAAAACGATGGAGATGTTTGTTTACCTTAGAGATAAGGAATCATGTCTTATTGAAAAGGTGAGTTACCTTTGGAACAACAGGCTCTCTGGAATCTATGACCCAAGGGAAAGGTTATCTAGTTAAGGCCCTTCTGAACAGAGGCCCCAGAAATAAAAATAAGACAAACTGAAATCTACTCATTGCTTTATTTATTCTTTCCAGGCGTCACTACATTTTAGGATGGAACGAGTTTCAGCCAGGGAGCAGGAGACCATCCTCTTCCTTCCATTCTCGCTTTATCCTGTCATCACAGCAAATGTGAAAGGGCCCCCTGAAAGGCAGAACGACAGTAATAAAAATAAGAGCAGGTTACATGTAATTAGCATGCTTCCAAAAACAGTCACTCCTATTTAGCCACCATTTTACTGACAGGAAATCAAAGTCTCAAAGTGGTTAAGTCTGATCACAGAGCTGGTAAATGGCAAAGTCACAACTAGAGAATAGGTCTTGCCCTGGTCAGGAAGTTCAGTTGATTAGAGCATCATCCTAATATACTAAGTTTGTGGGTTTGATCCCCAGTCAGGATGCATGTAAGAATCAACCAATGAATGCATCAATAAGTAAAACAACGAATTGATGTTTCTCTCTTTTTTTCCTCTTCCTTCCTCTCTCTCTAAAATCAGTATATACATTAAAATTTTTTTTTCTTTAAACCCACGGGTCTCTGTTATTCACATATTCCTACTGGAAATGTAGATGCTGCACTTTTCTCAAGATTACTGAACATGCAAACTTTATATGAGCCACCAGTACGGGGGAAATACACATTCACAAGTGAGAACGGGGTGAGGTGGGAGCCGCGTAAGCATTCAGGATAGCTGAGCCCTGCCTGTGACAAAATACCCCACAAGCTGTAGTTACCAGCAGTTTCTTCACAGACTCAGAGGCCTCTGGGCCCAGCTCATTCACACACTTCCTTAGCCCTTCTACGAGGTGCTCAACAGAAATGCCCAGAGTTTCCAGCAGAAGCTTTAATGGATCCAGAAGGGGAAGAGTCTCCAGAGGTAAAGGTACGGCATTCTTGACACTGCTGAGGAAGAAGGCGGTAGCTGCAGAGCAAAAGGGAAACCGAGTGAAAGAGGAGCATCTGCTCCTGTGTATGACCTCACCACCTTCCACTCGGTCCATCAACGGCTCCATTCCAGCCATGCTCATCTTGATCGCCCATGAAAACTTCTGCCTTGGGGCCTTTGCACCTGTTGTCCCAGTTCTCTAAAACTTTCTTTCCCCAGATAGCTACATTATTTGGTCTTTCCGAACATTATTTGGTCTCTCCTCAAAAGTTACATTCTTAGAGAGGTATCAAAAATGGCACACCTGTCACCCTCTATCTTTACTTTTTCTTACCACTACCTAGAATATTAAATCTTTTTGTTTTTGCCTCCCTCCTCTCACTAGAATGTAGGCTCCATGAGGAAAGGAACTTAACTCACTACTGCGCTCCATGCCTAGAGCACCACACTGCACCTTGGCAGGTACTAAGCACTTAAACCATACTAGTGATTGACTGAATAGGGATGTACTTTGCATGTAAACTGAGATGCCATAAGCAAACGCCACTTGGGGACAGGAATGGACCCAACCACAGCCCAGGAAACTGTTCCCAACCAATTTAACTCAATGCTATAAAAATAATTGAACAATGACTCTGTACCAGTTGGTGTAGCTACATAGATGCATAAGATAAGAACACTCCATTCTGAGAGCTCACACAGTCTGGCGGACAATGTGATCTGTGTACACCACAGTGTTGCATATTATGGGCAATGCTCTATGGAAATACAAAAGAAGGAATAACTAATTCTGATGTGGGTGAGTGTTGCAGGAATCTTCTCAGAGGCTAGAGTCGTGTCTTGAGGCAAATGCCAGAATCACAAGGTAAAGAAGGGAACAGAATTTTAAAAAGAACAAAAGTAACAAAGGCACTGAGATATTAAAATGAAAGTACATGCGCAGTGTAGTGAGTATTCTGCCCAGAAAGGCTGGAGTGCAGAACTCCAGTGGGGTGTGCTGAGGAGGGATAAAGGGGGTGAGGCTGCAAAATTCAGGTGAGGTCAGGTTTTTCAAAGTCTTGAATGACATACTAACGAGTTTGAGGTGTTGTTGTGTTTTGTGGTTTTTTTTTTTTTTTTTTCCCTGAGGGCAATGGGAAGCTATCAAGGCATTTATGAGACAACCGCATTTTGTATCTTCAGTTTTAGAAAGGTAACTTTCATGTAGAAAACGAATCAGTAGAAAAGTATGGAGAATGGAAAAATATGTATTTTTTATAAAATGCGTGTATATATGTAAACATATTTGTGCGTGAACAGATTCATAAGAATTCCTATTACATATTCTCCTACTGGCTAAGACCCTGCCCTAGTTCATTTTCCTCTGGAATCCTTTTCATGTTCCCATTCAAATCATAAAAATTGAGTCTGTTTATCTTCACCTTCTACCATCTATTTTCCCTCCAGAATTCTCTTCCAGTGAATATTTATTTCCCTCCACCCATCTTTCAGTGGTCACCTCTGCCAATGGATGTTTGTCCCTAGAAACTAAAGAACAAAAATAGCTGAAACTGATGAAATTACAAATTTGTGAAAAATTCCATGAGCTGCCACTTAGTTTCTCATGACTGATCTCTTTACTTCTTATTTTAAACACTTTGGTATCTCCTCTGTATGTACTTATATACTTCTGGGGGAAAGCTCTGCAATGCTTTCTGTTCTCTGAAAGAGCAGTGACCATCACTGAGTGGTCAGTTCCCACTGTCCTCCAAGAAGCCAGCCTCTGTATCCCATTGAATGGTTTGCCCTCAGCTCTCCCAGAGCTCTAGCTGAATACCACTGTACTCACTCTACGGAAGTCTTATCCCCCTTGCCACACTATAGGCACCCTGAGAACAATATTTATGTCTGATCCATTTCTGAATCTTCCAATGCTTATCCAGTGCCCAACAGGTTGTAGCCATTCAATAAATAGCCAGTGAGTGTGTGAACAGATTAGTGTAACTGTGTCTCAGGAGAATCAAGTTCGCAACCTGACTGATCAGAGATGATAGTAAGAATGACTCCATATAGTGTCAAAAGCATAAAAGGAGGAAGCTGCAAAGTCAGGTTTTGACTAAAGATTAAGGAAGATAAGGAAAACTATGGTGATCAATGTTCAACAATGAAATCTCTGTTGACCCTCAGTGGGAACTGGCTAACTTCTTATGTAGCATGAACTAGGGGTATTGGGCTAGGGTTTAGATTGTATTAAGTGAAGTACATCTGAAAACCCTTCCAACCTTACCATTCTGTGATTCTAAAACTCCCTCCACCATATACCTTGGCCTTGGCTTACCAGTTGTGTCCTATGAAGAGAAAAATAGAGAAATGTCATACGTTCCAGGCTACTTACCAGAGTAACTGCAAATGCCAATGGTCACCAGCAGGAGCACAGAGACCAGCTTCATGGCAGGTTATCTGTGATATGTGCCTGGAGTTAAAAAGTAAATCTGCCAAGCCAGGGGTCTCAGGTGCTTCAGAGAGTGTAACAGGGGCGTTTGCACACACGCATATTTATACACCTACCGAGGACCTGAATTTCAGTCACTGCCACTTGATTCGCTGCAGCAATGAAGAGCATGAAGGTCATGTTTGTCACTTAAACAAACTGGAGGTTTTTCCGCTTTTCCTCATGTTCCCATGAGAAACAAAGCCCTAATTTAAAGCATTCTCAAGGACCTCTTGCACAAGCCCTTGCAAAACAAAACAGATGCCAGGGGGAGGCAAAGAGCTCTAAGAATCCTTCTTCTGAAAGAATATTGAAAAAGAAGGGAAGGTTTTGCATTGACATGAGAAGGAGTGAAAGTTCTGTTGAATTCCTCCACCTTTCTACTTATTTAAAGTTTGGAGAATCCCATTACCTAATGAACTACCCAGTTGAGGAAGTGATCTGGAGGTCCCATCGGCTGTGGTATAATATGGACTCAGCTTAATGACATCTAGTGCCATATTTCTGTAGAACTTACTTCCACCCATCCCAGCTCCACTCACACATCTACTATGGCAAAATCTCTGACCTTTGCTAGTGCCTTCCAGTTGTTTTTGGAAACCCTGGAGTGTGCCTTTTCTGTGCCCTCAGATAGAATAATAAGCCCAGGATCTAAAATAAAAATGCCTTTTTAAAAACTTGGGATGAAATATTTGCTCTTTGTGTAATCTTGGATTAGACATTTTTTTTATTTTATAGTATTAGTATCCTTATCTAAAATGGGGCCATTAACAGCAGGACAGTCCCAAAGATGTGACTCTAAGAAAAATTTTATTTTGCCAGACCCTATCTATATAAACAAGATGAATTGCCGAAATATGCCTATTAGAACCACCTGGCAGTTCAAGCCCTTGCAATCATGCAAAAGGAAAGCTGGGCTGGCCACAGAAACAATCTGCTGGAAAGGCTGCCCTCCTGGAACCAGAACTCAGCCATGGGGACTCAGGATGACCCTATTAGGAAGCCCAAGTCCTGGAGCTGCTTAGGGAACCTGGTGCCTCATAAGCAAGGAAGAGGAAAAAAGAACCTTGCAGGCAACAAATAGAGATCAGGGTTCCCTGGCCAAATGGCACTAATGGTCCCAGCAGCCCTCACTATTAAGGAAGTACTCTGAACACTTTCAGGAAGATATGCTATGGCACAGTCCCCTAAGGTGCAAGGCTAGAGGATGTCATATTGTGGTGAAGCTTTAATGAAATTATGTAGACAAAGGATGTAAATGAACCAAACCAAGATTAACACTTAATAAGTCTCTCCTATTATTGACTCCCATAAGTTACTGAGCTGCCCTGGCTATTTCTTTATGTTTCTTCTGCTTTGTAAACTGCATGAAGGAGATCATGTAGTATTACTGCCACTCATACTCAGTCCTGCCACTTCTACTGGAAGAGATGGCTTTCTCTGCAAGAGATGGCTTCTGTTTTTCCTGTGTATTACCACTCCACCAGGTATGCTGATGTGCCCAAACCCTCAAAAAGCAAGGTTGTGTGGTACAGTGGTGGTGAGCCCATGCCATCTTTATTTGTATGTTATAATCTTTTTATGGGACATTAATTAACCACTGCCCTCATCTGTGCTTGTCATTTGCAAGTTTGCTTTCTATTCCTTTCCCTACATTTCCCCTTTTTTGCTCTGCTCTATACCAGAAGTTGAGTTGGTCATACTGTGGCTTCCAGACTTCCTTGTCCTCTGTGTCTGGTTAGGATTAGATAAGGGAAGGCACTGGTGGAGATTGCATCTTCCCCATGGCTCCTGCTCCTTCCAAAAATGCCCTTTGTCTGTGCTCCCACCCAAGTCAGGCCAATCCACCACTGTCCCAGCTTCTGTTGGGTGGCTCCAGTTCTGGCCCTAGCTTCTCACTCTGCTCCTCCAGGCCAAGAAGCAGGAGCAGCCTCCAGCATTTTCTAACCTTAGGAATGACTCACCTCCACCACTAACACCACCCTCCCCACCATTGCTTTAACTGTATTTCTAACATCTTATAAATTATCCTCCAAGTTAAATTTTTCCTGTTTGACCACCTGGTAAGGTTTTAATTTCCTGGCTGGATTCTAACTAATGAAGCATCCTAAAATACTGTAGCACTTTTGGTAAAAACAGATCTTTCCTTTTTTTAAACATAGGCCTCTCTCTCACCAGCACCAAGTTATGAATCCATGAAGGGCAGGGCCAACACTTAACCAAGAGAAACAGAGCTTTATACACATACAGATGTTTCTCCCTCCCAACCTCTGCAGCACTTTGTACTGTCTCAAGTTTGTCTGCTGGTCCCAGAGTGAGTTCTTTCCCAGGAAGCTCCTCAGACCCCTTTGCTAATCAAGTTCTGATGAGCCTATCAAGTAGACATGCGGTTTTGGCCAAAACCTAATAGCAGACATGATGGCTTACACTAAAGGTTAGAACCTGCTCCATACAAAATACACCCGTATAGTCATCAAGCACTAGTTTTCACTCATTTAACAAATATTTACTGAGCACCTACTGTGTGCCAGGCACTATATCAGGAACTGGAGCTGGAGGAGTAAACCAGGCAAGCAAACTTCATGTCTTCATGGAACTGAAAGTGCAATGGGATAAACAGACAATAAACAGGTAAACAAAGAAAAGAACTAATGGTCAGTGCTATGAAGAAGCAAATAGGGTGCTATGCTAGAGAATGAGTGGATGGGGAGTCCAGTTCGATTTAAAAAGAGACTTGGACATGGCTAATAATGGCTACTTCCATCCTTCCTATGAACTGAGCCATTGTATTAATCACATCTTTTTATCTTAGGGACTGGCTGACCCTGGGAATAATGCCCCTGGCAGGGCTAGCTAATTCCTAGAGACAGCAAACAATGCATTTGGAAGCTCACTTCCAAATGCAGACCCACCAATCCAAAACTCACATTGTCAACCCCCTCCTTTATGGAGCTCTGACCCTCTAGGTCACTATCCTTCTGTCCTGGCCTCCAGGGCCAGGTACCAGAAAACTAGGAACAGCCCTTTCATCCTGAACCCATTGAAATTATTCAAACTAGCCTATCCTAACCCCGCTTACCCTGTCTCTCCCATCCCTTCCCATGGGAACCACAATATAAGCTGTGCCCACTTCCTGCCCCACCTCCTGACAAACCTGGTGCTTCCTGTGTGGCATGCCCGCCCCCTTTTCTAGGGATCTGTGATTTTAACAAACTTTTCAATGGCAGTCATCTCCTGATCTGTTAGCCTGAATAATAATAAAATATATTTTAAAACAGCCACGTAGCCTTTTCTTGTACTGATGCTTTCTCTCTTTGCAGCATAATTATTTGAATGTGTTCTTTCCCAGGACTAATTTGTAAACAACTTGAGGGGGTTTGTCTTGTTCATGTTTGGATCCTACACACTTGATAATATTATTAGGAACCACTAATCTGTGCTAGGCACTACACTTTGTTTATGGTTTCCATTTCATTCTCAAAAACCAACTGATGATAAGAGCTTTCCTCTCATTTTATACATGATAGTCTGAAGCTGGAAGCAATGAATTAATTGCCAAGGTTATTCAGATAATAAATAACATGGCCAGAACTTGAGCCCTTTCTTTTCTGATTTGTATTTCTTTACCTTTAAACATTTAATTAATATGCATTTCCAGTAAGCATTTGTGAAACAAATTAATTTATGAAGAGAAATGAAAGGAAAAAGAAATGAATGTCAGTGATTCTAAATTAATGTTGGATGTGCTTTTTGAATGGATTTCTTGTGGAAATTAAATTTATAATCGGGAGTGGAAATTCAATTAGCCATTCCATTCAACAACTATTTGTTGACCATGTTTGGTGCATCTGGCTCTGTGGCAGATTCTGGAATGCAGCTGTAGTAAATTGGGCATGGATCTTGTCTCATTTTAACTAATGGACACTGTTAGAAGCAAGTCAGTAAGTCTTTATTTTTTCCTCTGTAAGAGGAATGGCAATTATAAAGAGGTCATCTGAATATATATGCAAGACATTGATCAAGAAGAAGAAAAGACTCAGCCTGAGATTTCATCTAACTCTCTTCCTTCTTAGCTGAAAGACGGTCATTGGAAATGTCAAACTGGAGCCTCATATCTTCTTTACTTGCTGCTAATTGGATAGTCAAAAGTGACCCAAACTTAAGTCTATATAAAAGGGGAAAAATCGTTTTCAAACTTGTCTTTAAAAGCACAAGCATATAACATATAATCAAATGCCACAGATCAGTGTATAAACTTCATAAAGCTTGGAGAAAAGCAAAACTATATGTTCCTGGCTGCTTTCCACATCGATCGCTTCCCATTTAGTGCAAGCAAATCAGTCCATTGTCATTTGAGGCTAATTTTTAGCTCCTTTTCTAGGCACTGCAGAGAAATCCAAATGGAATGTGAGCACAGGAGGATTTCATACAAGAAATGACCAAAACCCAATAGAAGCATAATCTAGGGAACATCAGAAGGTACATAAGTGATCAGTCCAGGCTTGATTTTCCAATGAAGACTTCATGAATTCAAGTGGTTCTTGAATTAAAAAATTTGGATAAGCAGAAAAGATGAGAAATAAAACCAGTACTTGCAATGTTTTATCTTAGAAAACAATTTGAGACAATCAGGTGGGCTGAAAAGAAGGATGAATGGACAGTGTGTCTTTTATCTTTCTGTGCCAGTACTATCTGACCACAGCAGTTGTCAAACACGTGTTTAGTTTACAATAAAACAATCAATGAGTTGTGTCAGATGAGTCTGATGCGAAAGAAGGCTAAACTCTAAGCTTTATCTGGCAAGATTTGATCTATATGTTCTTGAGCAGGGGGAAACCTATCCATAGGAGTTTATAAAGCAAATTAGTGTAAGGGGAGGCAGAAAGGCCTTTCAGTGTCCTGGACTCTGAGCCCAGATGACCTACTGCCAATCCATGGCCTACTCCCACATTCACAGCTAATTCACTGCCTTTTGAGGGGACCAGGACAGCGTCTGCTACCCTGACTTCCAGCAAGATGTCAAGCCTCACAGAGGACAGCTCTTCAGTGTCCAGCAAGCACTCTCCTTGCCATGATCCTGTCCTAAGTCCTGCCTTCCACTGCCCTTTATAGAGGAACTAGAGACTTGGTACACAAAATTCACGGGGCAGGGGGCGGGGTGTCCCTCAGCCTGACCTGCACCCTCTCCAAACCGGGAGCCCTCAGAGGATGTCCTACTGACGGCTTAGGCCCGCTCCCCATGATTCTCTGCTCTCTGCGGGGCCTGCCTGCTCCACACCACGGCGATGGCCAACCAGGCAGTGCTGGGAGCTGCCTGTGGGCTGCACTTGACTACTTCCGGGTCTCTGAGGTGAAGGCCAAGCAGGCCGTGCTGGGAGATGCCTCCTCCCTGCTGTCAGAGGCGATTAGGTTAATTTGCATACTCCTTCTGATTGGCTGGTGAGCACAGCAGAGGTACGGTCAATTTACATGTTTCTCTTTTATTATATAGGATGATTTCACCACATACCATGGCAACCTTGTAGGGATACACAGAGGCAAAAGGTGGGACCATGGCTTCTCTGAGATTTAGGGGAACACCTTGTGATATTCTTGGAACATGAGATGGGAGGCCTGTAAGAGCTATGAGCTATCTTCCACTCTCCTTCCTATCTTCCCCAGGAGGCTATCACAGATGTTCATCATTGCCTCCCAGGTTCTATGAGGGGTGGGACTATCTGTCCTCCCCCTCTCAGGACAGGGCAGCAGAGTATAAAACCAAAACCTCCTAGCGGCAGAATTGCCTCCTCAGCAACAGAGCATCCTACAACTGGTGTGCAATCATCCAGTCCCTCTTGTTTGGGTGCCATCCTTTCTGATGTGTGGGACCAAGATGATAGGGAACTGGCACTTCTGACTTATACCTCTTTTTGCTAACTATAGAAGTGATAAAGTGTCTAAATCTAAAAGAGGTTTGCTGGGTCTTTAGCAGTCCTTTCAATCAGGCCTTGGCTTTGCCTGTCCTGTAGGTGTGAATTTGACATGGCTGTCAATACACAGCTAGACCGCATGTTCTCCATGTGGGTGTGACTCCAAGAAGAACATCAAAAGCTCATGGTGTACTTGGCCATGTTATAGGTCTTCACTCAGTGTCTCAACTATAAATCACTTTTCCTCTTCCCAAAGGTTTATACTATGACTTTTCTGGCCAGAAGTACAGGGTGGGGAGGCCTTTTTTATAAGGCATGTTGGCTCCTGGCAAGTCTCATACAAATGTGCACAGTAGAGGATGTTTGCTCAGCAATGTCTCCAGTTTCTCCAAACCTTCCCAGGGTTGGGCGGCTCTTTTATTCCTTGAATGTCCTTATTCTTTCTCTAGTGATTAAGGGCACTGGTCCTGGAGCCAGCCTGTCTGCATCCATATCCCAGTTCCTCCTTGGGGAAGTTAATTTACCTGTCTGGGCCTGTTTTATCATCTTCTGACATGAGGCTAACAAAAATATATTCCTTATTGGATTGTTATGAGGAGTAATAAGTTAACAAACACAAAATTCTTACAAAAATTAGTACCTCAGAATGGGCATTTGGTATATGTTAGATCAGCAGTCACCAACCTTTCAGATCTCACGGACCACCAGTGGTCAATAGACCACAGGTTGGCGACTGCTGTGTTAGATGACATCATCATTATTATTATTATTATTATTATTAACTATTATTCCACCATCTCCATCTCTACTTTTAGTTTTCCAGCTTCCTAATCATAAACAAAGCAATCACCATTACCAACACATTCATGAACACTACTTCTTAATTATTTAATTCTAAGTGATTTTATTTATAATTTTCTCTTCAATAAATTTCATATTTCTTTGGCTTGCTATATAGAATAGAAGGGGGGTTGATAACCACTGTATCAAGTAAACAAATAATGGAGAATTTTTTATGGTATAAGGTTTTTAATCTGAGACAATTCACACTTACAGAAAATATCTGAGTATAGTAAAAAAAAAAACCACACTTTTTTTCTGAACCATTTGAGAGTAAACTGCTGGTCCAATGCTCCATCACTCACAAATACTTAGTGCATACTACAAACAAAGACATTCTGCTACATGACCATAATCAGGGATCTAACATAACCAACTCCAAGACTTAGACCTAGTTCCAATTTCACCGCTTGTCTCAAAAGGTCCATTATAGCCAAAGGATCCAGTTCAGAATCCCTTAGTTGTCAGGTCTTTTTAGTCTGGAAGAGTTCTTTGCTCTCTCCTTAACTTTCATGACCTTGACATTTTTTAAGATTACAGGCCAGTATTTAGTGTTTTTGTAGGCTCTTGCTCAATTTGGGTTTGTCTGATGTTTCCTTATGACTAGGTTCAAGTTATGCAAGAATCCAATCTGTTTTCTCAGTGAATTATTAGGTGTTGGCACAGAATGTGTCCCCTTACTAACTTAAGTTGTTCATCTTGATCACTTGATTAAGGTAGAGTCTGCCAGACTTCTCCATGGTACTCTGTCCTGTGTAATTAAGTATTTTGTGGGAAAGTATTTTGAAACTATGTAAATATCCCATTCCTAATCAAACTTTCAAGTTATCTTAAAATATCAGGATGGATTCATGCTTTCCTACTCTACTAAATGAATTATAATCCATTATAATGTTTTATTTAATAGCAAAATTGACCCAATTGTTGCCAATGGGAGCCCCTTCAAGCTATCCTCTCTTTGCCTTTTGGTGGGTTCCCATCATTCTTTGTGAATTTCCTTGCTTTCTGATACTATAAAATTCCAGGATCATCTTTAATAATCTCTGCCCCAACCCTGAATCAACCCTCTCTCCAACAGTGAGCCTTAGTTATTTTTTTTAAATATATTTTATTGATTTTTTTAACAGAGAGGAAGGGAGAGGGATAGAGAGCTAGAAACATCAATGAGAAAGAGACATCGATCAGCTGCCTCCTGCACACTCCCTACTGGGTATGTGCCTGCAACCAATGTACATGCCCTTGACCAGAATCAAACCTGGGACTCTTGAGTCCGCAGGCCGATGCTCTATCCACTGAGCCAAACCGGTTAGGGCAGCGGTTCTCAGCCTGTGGGTCGCGACCCCTTTGGGGGTCGAACGATCCTTTCACAGGGGTCGCCTAAGACCATCGGAAAACACAGATATTTACATTACAATTCATAACAGTAGCAAAATTACAGTTATGAAGTAGCAACGAAAATAATTTTATGGTTGGGGGTCACCACAACATGAGGAACTATATTTAAAGGGTCGCGGCATTAGGAAGGTTGAGAACCACTGGGTTAGGGCAACCTTAGTTATTTTTAATAGAAGAGTAATATTGTGAGATAATCCATGTACTAGGCTGCTCATTTCAATTGGGGTATCCAGTTCCAAGGCCCTCTCAGTAGACAGAGCTATGGAATATATGTGTATATATGTAAATGTTTTCATCACTCTGCAAGTGCTTGGATTCTCTTGCTATTTGTCCCCTCAGCAGCTACTTGGGCCCTGACTCCCAATGCCAGGCCAAACCCATGGATGCCTCTCCTCTATAAATCAGTTCTCCAGTGAAGGAACTTGCTCTGTCCCTACCTATCTCAGTGCACTAGCTCCATCCACTTATACTATACAAAACTGGCATTTGTGGTTGGCTTTGGCTAGGAGCTCAGCAGGAGCTGTCTCCATGAGTTCAAGAAAGTGCAATCCAAGATATGAAAACTGAAACTGTAGATGTCCTACTTCTTAGCCTCAAAAGAGCCACAGCATCTCTTATGCTATATTCTATTATTCCGACCAAGTCATAGGACCAGTCCAGATCCAAGGGAAGAGGAAATAGACCCTACTTCTTGGTGGGGGGAGTTGCAACAATACAGGCCATATTTAACCACAGCAAACCCATCTTTTAAAAAGGGTGTCCAGGCTTTCAAAGAATTATATGAGGGATAATTAATGGCTATGGGAACATCAGCCAGAGATAAGAAGAATCAAGGAAACCTTAAGATATTATTTAATACTTGCAGGGCTATCACAATGAAGGAAGAATAGACTTGGATAGAGAATAGAATTAGAGGGCTGTGGTTTTTTTTAAAAATGTGATTAGAACTTATAAGAATGTACAGCTTTCTGATTCAGTATTGAAACCCACAAACAGAGATGGACTAATGTCATATTTACTGTAGAAAAGTTTCTTATAATGGGTAAGAGGATGCATTAAATAATTTTCATCACCCTTTCCAATTCTATGATCATAGGTCCCGACAGCTTCCTTAGCCAAAACTTAATTAAAAAAAAAAAAAAGTGCTCAATGCCTGGCTCATGTGCCTCATTTGGTTGCGTGTCATCCTGTGCACCAAAAGGTTGCCAGTTCGATTCCAAGTTAGGGTACATGCCTAGGTTGTAGATTCAATCCCTGGGTGGAGCATGTTCAGAAGGCAATCAATTGATGTTTCTCTCCCTTCCTCTCTCTCTCTCTCTCTCTCAAATTAAATAAAAAATCTTTTTCTAAAAGTGCTCAAGACTGCAGTAAACCACTTTAAAATTGCTTAAGCTTCTCTCCTACTATTTCTAGAACTGTACTACAAGCAAAGTCTCCAGCTCAGTAAATACTGATGCAAATTATTTTTCCATAAAAATTCCAATTTTTTAAGGTTTTGCCTATCAAGTAAGTGGAGCTATAATAACTTAAGTCAAAAGCAAAGACACTTGATATCTTCAATACCAATTTAAATACTTAATTTTTTTCTTTTTTGAAATATTTAAAATAACTTGCAATGCCTCACCTGATTGACAAACTGGATTAGATTATGGCTGATATGCCTCTTTAATTTAGAAGCTCCATAACTGTACTTTTTTTTTTCCTTTCAAGCCATGGGAAACCATGAGGGTTTGTGAAATTTGATGTTGAACATGAAAATTTTTTCAAAATGGTTTACAAGTGCCCTCTTGTGACCAGTTTAGAGGTCTACAGCCTGTCTATGAAACAAAGCAAAACAACAGACAACTGGTTATGAATACCTTCTGTGTGCCAAGGTCTATACTAGAGGAAAAAATAAATTGTAAAGTCAAAAAGGAGAAGGTGGAGTCTTATTGTTTTTGTTTTACTTCTCAGATGATAATCCAGCTACAAGAAATACTATGTCAAATGCAGCAGAAGTTTATAATTGTCAACTATTATAGTGGATTTGGGTGTGTGTGCATGTGCGTGTGTGTGTGTAGGGTAGGGTACACAGAATGATAGCAGGTAATCAAACTGACTAATGTAACTGGGAGCCTCTAATCCTAAGAGGCTTTCACAGCAGCCTTAAGTATTTAGCAGCGCAGAGGGAGAGCTTCAGGATCCTTCCATCGTGTGAAAACTTTGATAGACATTCTGGTGAACAAAGGTTACATTCATATTCAATCCTCCTGGCATTCCTATATCATGGATGCCAAACGCAGGAGTTCCAAGATTGTATCATCAACCACAGTAGAAAGCACTGAAAAAGGATAGAGCTGTTTTCTGATTCCACATATAAGGAGCTTGGAAGTAACCATTCTGTCCTAACAATAAGCAAAAAGCTAAACAGACTAAAAAAATCAACAATCTTCCTGGATCTCTAAGAGATGGAAGACACATAGCAAACTGCTGCCTCCAAGACTGGAAAGACAGGCAAATACAGAGTCACAGCTTACCACAGCGGACTCATGATTCATATTCATAACTTATATTAATATATTTATATTCAATATTTAAATTCAGAATTATATTCAACTTTTACTTCTAATGCTATCCCTTCCCCTATCTTCCAAAAACTTCACTCACCTTTCAGTCTTCCCACAAAGTTACCCCTCCCACCTTTGGGGAGGTATCCAGTTCCGACTTTCTGCACGTAGGGGAGGTCACTAGGTATTTCTAAGATGCAATGAATGAGCCGTCTCAACAGTGCTAGGGTCAGAGAGAACTTCTCTGAGCCTCAGTTTTCTCATCTACCCAAGTGTAACCTTGAAGATGGCCATTCCAAATACAAACATTACGTCTTTATAATATCAAGCTATTTTAAATCAAGTAATAATTCACACATTTATAGTATGCTTTCTGGTTGTCAAATTGCTTTCATTAACTGGACCTATTTAAGCTATAAGAATCAATACTAATTTTATTGCTAAGGCTCAATGAGGTTAAGCTCATTTTACAGCTTGGTCTTAAAATTAAGACTCAAAAGCCTTCCAAGTCCAGTGATTTTATTGCCATTTGTGATCAAGCCATCACCCCTTCCATCTCCATAAGACATTTTCTGATGTGGTCTTTCAGAATGCTATCACATCATACTGCTCTTGCCAAAGTACAGACAAAAGAGATGAAAGCTGCCCTATATTAAGCATTCCATAAATGTTAGCTGTTACTGTTTGCATTAACATCAAGCTTTACTATGCTCATGTACTTTTGAATTATTTTTATACATTTGTTTAAAAAGCTTAGACACAAATTCCATCAAGGATAAGGTTGACATTTCCTAAAAGTTTCTTTTTAAAAAAATATATTTTATTGATTTTTTACAGGGAGGAAGGGAGAGGGATAGAGAGTTAGAAACATCTATGAGAGAGGAACATTGATCAGCTGCCTCCTGCACACCTCCTACTGGGGATGTGCCCGCAACCAAGGTACATGCCCTTGACCAGAATCGAACCTGGGACCTTTCAGTACACAGGCCAATGCTCTATCCACTGAGCCAAACCTGTCAGGGCAAAATATATTTTATTGATTTTTTATTTTTTACAGAGAGGAAGAGAGAGGGATAGAGAGTTAGAAACATCAATCAGCTGCCTCCTGCACACCCCCAACTGGGGATGTGCCCGCAACCAAGGTACATGCCCTTTACCGGAATCAAACCTGGGACCTTTCAGTCCACAGGCTGATGCTCTATCCACTGAGCCAAAATGGTCAGGGCTCCTAAAAGTTTCAATGACCTAGACCAGTGGTCGGCAAACTCATTAGTCAACAGAGCGGCAAACCACGGCTCGCAAGCTGACATGTGGCTCGCGAGCCGCAGTTTGCGGACCACTGACCTAGACCACTGAATTTCAAGTCCCCAAGGAGTAAAAAAAAACATTGTGAAAGAATTCTAGGCTTTTAGACAAACCTTCACGTTTATCTCTCTAAGTTCCACTTTTCCATTGTATTATTTAGGTCCTTAGTAGAGTTTTCTCCAGCCCGACAACTGACACAGAAGCCTTAGAATCCCACAGCCCCATACAGTGGAAAGACCTCCAGGAAGGATTTGTCTGTTTCAAAAGCCCCAGCAGGGAGGCAGGGTCCCAAGCTAGCCAAGGTGAGTATGTGTGGGCTCCCCACTGACAGAGGCACAGGAGGGCTCAACGGGTGTTTGGGGATAGCCTTTTGGGGAGATGCTTGTGGGAAGCTGGGTAGGGATTGGTCAAGAAGAGGGAGGCTTGTCCTAGCTGGTGTAGTTCAGTTGGTTGGAGCATACACCAGAAAGTGGCGGGTTTGATTCCCAGTCTGGACACATACTCAGGTTGAGGGTTTGATACCCAGTCAGGGCGTGTACAGGAGACAACTGATTGATGTTTCTCTCTTTTCTCTCTCTCTCCCATCCCCACTTCTTCTCTCTGAAGTCAATTAAAAAAATTAAAAAAGAGAGAGACTTCACTTAAATAAATAAGCAAATAGGACAACGAAAGAAATGAGTGGCTTCTAGGAGAAGGGTTCTGCTTTATATATCTCTTTAGATTTTACAATCCATATTTACATATATCATCTCATTTAATCTTGGTTAGCACTACAATAAACAAATAAATGCTTATGAAACAGCTACTATAAACCAAATGTATGGAATAAAGTAATAACAATAACATCAACAAAAATAAAAACCGGTATTATCAACAGTATTTTTGATGTGTCAGAGATATTTCCAAATATTTCATAGGATTATTCCTTTAGAGCTTGGCAACAACCCTCTGAGGTATAAATATTATATATCCATTTTAAAGAGGAAGAACATAAAGCTTATAGAGGGTAAATCTATTGCCTAAGGTGTTAAATGATAGAAGCAGAATAAGATGTGGCTTCTATGATGAATATTGATGAGATTTCTGATAAATAGGTATTACTGCTGGAATTAAGCAGATACCAAATACTAAGAGCAACCAGAGGAAGACACAAAGAAATCTACTAGAATATTTTGTGCAGGATTTCACTGACAGTAAAGGGTGGGGGCATTCTAGGCAGTGAGAACAGTGTAAGCAAAACATGAAGGTATTAATAGGATTGAAGACCATCCCCACAGCTTAAGGAATGTAACAACTGAAACAGAGAAAAAAGCAAAACAGAAATAGACAGGAATACCAACAATGTGAGGCAAAACTTACTGAATTTTCCATAAGAAACCGAGAAAGCAATAATTCATAAGAATGCTACTTTTATATCTAGCTCCTAAATGCAGTTGATGGGACCCTAGTCCCTTAAGAGAACTTGGGGGTTCATTGGGAGAGAGTCCAACACCTCTAGACACCAGCTTCAATATACCCTTTCCCCATAATAAGGGGAAAGCTTTGTGATGAGGTGGGGAAAAGATAGGGTTTGGCATCAGGAGGTCTTGGTTCAAGACCCAGATCTGCTAGTTCTAAGTGTCATGAGCTACATAAAGCAGCCTCCTAGAGTCTTTGTTTTCATATATGTAAAATGAGATCAATAATAAAACATGATTGGCCAAGCATTCCATCTTGGAAGTTATTAAATACTGTGAAGTACAGGAAAGTTCCTTTGTAAACAAAATTGAAAAAATAAATATGAGCCTCCCCTTGACACCGAGGACAGAATCAAAGAACAGTGTCAAGAATATGAAACTTTAATTAAGCAAAACTAGGCTCAAAATTCAGTTCTGCATTTTTTTTTAGCTACTGGATCTTTGACTTTCAGGAATTTACTAATCTCTCTAAACCCTTTTTCCTCATCCATAATAATTCCTTTCTATATCACAGATTTGTTATGAGTAATAAATTAAATGCAATATATGAGCAAAGCATTGGATTCATAGGTGTTTAAATCATTATATGCAATAATATGGAAAGTAGGTCACATAGAATAAGTGCTGTAAATGTAACGAAGAAACTGAATATAAAAATAAAATGAGGAGGTAGAGAAGTGACAGGAGGAGGAGGAGGAGGAGCAGACCAAGGAGGAGAAGAAATATTGTTGGTAGAGAAATATGCATTCTAGAGCAGGGATATGAAAACTCTCTGTAGTTATTATAAGAAGGGAGATGGTAAGAATTTAAGCAATGTGTGTAGTTGAAGTGTGAGTCTAACTAAACCTTGGCTCTTTTTATAGTGGTGTGGAAAAAATATCTATGTTATCACTGCTGGCCATGGAGAGTTCTACGCCTATATCAGACTATTATGATGATTCTTTGGAGAGAGTCAAGTCTCCTCTTGACATCTTTTCCATGATAGTCTGTAACTTTCTTCCTAGGTCTCACTGGCAATGGCCTCGTCATCTGGGTGGCTGGCTTCCACATGCCCTGCACAGTCAACATGGTGTGGTACCTCAACCTGGCTGTGGCTGACTTTACCATCATCTTCTTGTTGCCTCTCCAGTTCATCTTGCTGGCTCTGAACTACCATTGGCTCTTTGGCCAATTGCTCTGTAAGTTCAACAGCACCCTGTCTATTCTTTTGAATATATTTTATTGATATCTTACAGAGAGGAAGGGAGAGGGATAGAGAGCTAGAAACATCGATGAGAGAGAAACATTGATCAGCTGCCTCCTGCACACCTCCCACTAGGGATGTGCCCGCAACCAAGGTACATGCCCTTGACCGGAATCGAACCCGGGACCCTTCAGTCCGCAGGCCGACGCTCTATCCACTGAGCCAAACCGGTTTCGGCACCATGTCTATTCTTTACTTTCTGTCCAGTGTCTTTCTTTTGACCCTCATTTCCATGAACTGCTGTGTTGTGATCTTCTGGCCAGTCCAATCCTGGAACAACCACACACAAGCTAAAGTAGCTCTGGGAGCTTTGGGAACATAGCTTTTGGCAATCTCCTATGCACCCTACTTAATCTTCAAGGAAATAGTTATGGTGGGTCACCTATTGCTTCAAACAATGTGACCTTTGAAATAAAACTCAAGGAAGTCATTGACTGTTGAAGGAAATAATTATTCTGCAGTAACAAAAGCTGATCTCTAGCCATTTTGTCTTTGGCTTCATTCTGGCTCTGGCCATTATCACCTACTGCTATATCCTTGTAGCCTTGAAGTTAAAACAAAGCCAGCTGGCCAGGTTCAGCTGACCCTTGCAGGTCCTTGCAACCACAGTGATTGCCTTCTTCCTCTGCTGTTGTCTTTACAAGTGTCCCTATGGCTGGACTTTGCCTCCAATCAAGAGAACAGAGAGGACCTACACCAGGTGGCCTTAGTTATAGACCCCTTCACATCAGCTATGGCCTTTATCAACAGCTGCCTCAACCTGGTTCTCTATTCCTTCATTGGGCATGATTTCTAGGAGCACTTGTTTCACTCCTTGTCAGCTACCTTGGTAATTGTGGCCACTACCCCTTCCATCTCATAGCAAGTGGAAGAGGGATTTTTGTCCCAAACAATAAATAAATGGACAGTGGGAGTCTTCCATTTCTGTAGGAAACACAAAACTGATCAGAACAACAACAAAAAATACTAAGAGTCATCAGTATAAAGATTTATCCAGTATATCCATATAGGATCAGGCTACCAGACTCCAAATTTCATTTTATGGCTATTTGCCAGAGTCTGATACTGGTTCCTAAATAACTTTTGTTGAAGAGGGTATGGAGGGGAATTTAACAAGCAAGTAATAGTCTGCAAGACTAAATCAATAGCCCTTTCCTGCTTAACATTTATGACATACACAGTGTAACAGATTATGTATGTCATAATCTGTTATACATATTCTGTTATCTGGGTTATAAAGAATAAAGCTCCTGTTTAAGTGGTAAGTGGTGCAGATGGTCATTTTTGCTTCTGTTAAAAACATATCTAGAGAAAAGACCTAGAGAGAAAATAAAGCAGATACTAAAATGAGGACCTAATTCCTTACTAGGTGGGCAGGAGGTAAGAGAGAAGACATTTGCCATTTCAAAGAGAACCCTGTCATATCAGGAATGATACACCTGGGTAAGAGTCTCAAGGTTAGAACCTTGCCAGGACTGATTAAATATGGAGGGATAGAGATTGCAATATAGCATTTCAGAGGCAAGAGAGAAAAGTTCTGGGCCAAATTCAATGAACTAACTACTAGCTCATGATATTTGTTTCCAATTCAGAACTGACTTATTGCTAAGGAAATAAAAACAATAGAAAAGAATATCAAGAGCCCTTGATCGGACAAAGGCAAACTTTCAGAGGACAGCAGGAAATCTATTGCAGACAACATCACTAATAACTAAAAAAGTTGGGACCTGGAATGATGTTGCTACAAAAGAGAAAAGGAAAAATCACATTCATAGGTTTTCCCCACAGGATATTGTTTTTAAGGAAACTAATGATAACCAAATGCATAGTCAAGCTTGAGCATAATTCAGATACTTAAAGTTACGATCTAGAAAAACATTTTGAAAATCCGTAATTCAAAGATAGAAGTAAATCCTGAAAAACTAGAACTCAGAAATGGGGCAGAGTCAGGGTCCAGCTGAAACAACTGTGATTGCTGGAATGGGAATTAGTATAAGGGTGGGAAGATGAGGCACACTGACAACGTCTGAGAAAGTCTTCATGGAGAGTGGGAATTTGATCGGGCCTAAAGAATGGGCAGAACCTAGGAATGTAAAAGTGGGTGAGGGCAAGTAGTACGGCAGGAGGCAAGAAATGCATAAAGAATTCCAACTATACTATCTCAATAAGCTTCCATGGAAATATCATAAAAACTCAGGTAGCAGTGGGATCCCACATTCAGTCAAATTTGTACCAGAAACAACTAAAATAATGGTGTTTGGAATCAGAACACTAGCAGGGCTGGTACTAGGGTGAAATTAGAAAGACATTCACCTTAGGTTCAAATTTTAAGGGGACACCAAAGACTCAGCAGAAAGGTAAATAATGTAATATTTTATTTAAATCAAAATTAATGTAAAAAAAACATGATAAACAAAATATAAAACTTTAGAGATAGGATTCAACTCTGCCACTGAATGACTCAACCTCACTCACCTCACCCTAACTCCAGTCCTAAACAATTGGCTAGTGTTTCATCATCAAAGAAAGTAAGCTTATTAAACTCTACACAGTCAATAGGAACAAGGATTAATGCATTATTTTAAAAATATTTCTTCAACAAGGCTTGAAAAACAAAAATATTAAATGAGACAAAGAGCATTGAAAGGCCACATTCTTTTCAATGAATTTTTGGAAACTATTTGTGTGGTGAGAAATAAATGCTTAATAATAGGTATATTTTGCAAAAGAAGTACTAGTATCAGTTAAAGCCAGTGCTATGAACCATGAAAGCACTGTGCCAGGGGCTGGGGATGACAGTCTTTGCCTACAGTAACTCACTGTTTGGCATGTAGAAGAGATGCTCCCCTTCTTTAATGTAAAGGGAGAGTGGTAATAGACATGCACAAAGGGCACCTTACAACTGCTTATTAGTGAGAGCCTCAGATGAAGCCATTTATATACTAACTACAGTGATTCTCAGAGTATGGTCCCAAACAACATCTGGAAACAAGAACCTCTTCTAGAAACTTGTCAACAAATTCTCTGGGTCTACCCTAAACCCAGTGAATCAGAAACTCTGGAGCCCTCCAAGTGATTCTGATGTATGTTAAATTTTGAGAACCTCTGAGATAAAAGAAAGAACACTTGTCTTAAAATCAGACAGACCACAATTCTAGACCACTCTTGTTAACAGGGTGGCTTGGAGCCAGATACTTCATTTTAGTTGTTTAAAATTAGAAACAGTAGCTGCCTCACAGTGTTGGTGATAAATAAGTCATGTTATTTGAGGGCATTTTGTACGTGAAGAGCTTTAAGGAAATGAAAGGGATTATGATTCTGCTGGGCAGGCTGAGCCTTAGGATGCCTGCTGTGCTGATGAAAGGAAGCCGTTTCTCTCACAACCTATTTACTACCTGACCATGAAGTTGACCAATTCAGTAAGTTTTGCCTCACATTGTTGGTATTCCAATCCCAAGGCAATGATGGATTTATCCAGGGGCTATGTACCTAGCTCCATGGCAGTCAACCTACAGGCTGGCCTGAGAACTGTGGAGTGACCTGGTTAAAACACACACATACACATACACATACACACACACACACACACACACACAGAGAGAGAGGGGGGGGGGGAGGGAGGAGAGCGCGAGTGCGCGCTAGGTCAGGATTTTTATTTTAGGAATATGAAAATATTAGTACAAGAAAATGGAGTAATGGGTGGTAGAAGCTGAAAACCAAAGACTGCTTTGAGTCAACAGGGGTCATGGCAAGGTGAAATTATAGGAAGCAGAAACTTTAAGATAAAAGATACAGAGAAGTTGCTGTCCAAAGAGAAAGAGAACAAAGAAAGCAAAGTTGCTTTAAAAGATGGCAACCTTTTGACCCACAAGAGAGAACAGAAAGAAGAGCTGATCCCACAGCAATCTCAGCTTCTGATGAGATTTCTAGCACCAATTTGAATCCCTCCTAATACATTACCTTTTCCCCTGAGAGGGTCCCTGTACCTTTAAAGCCCAAATCCTCAATTCAACACATTTTTATTATTATCCTATTTACATTGTAGAAGAGAAGACCCAGCCTGACGAGGAGCCTGGAGAGGGGGTTACTGCCCTCAGGTATATGGTGGGCCATTAAAAGGAAAAGAAGGTGGGCTTGCTCCATATTTTGTCAGAAGCCTGAGCCAGAACAAATAGATAGAAATCAGATGATCCACGAGAGCTTAAAAAGGAAGGCTTTTCTAATAAAATATCCTTTTTATATTTCTTTTATCAAACTTTCTATCATGAACATGTTTTATGGTTTAAAATTAAAACCTGTTTTGAAAATTGGATCCTTCCCATAAACATCTTTAGAAAAAGTTGTTTCCTTTGGTAAACATTGGATTAATGGTGTTTGTTAAAGGTTTTATGTAAAGTTCAGCAGATGATTTATGGGATTTTAACACTCTTTGTTGGCACCAGTCTTTGTCCTGCACTGAGTGACAAGGCAATGTTTGACCAAGGAACTCTCTGAGCAAATTCCAACCTAATACTCAACATACTGTTCTTTAGAGATTTCCTCCTTAATATTTTTCCAATACAGAAAAAGAACATCATGCTCACATGATTAAGGCATAACCTGTTTTCCAGAGACACACAGAAATGTTTCATGTGCACCAATATAAAGAAGGGGGGAGAAAGGGGTAAGAGATGGTTTCTAGCATGCTGAAGAAAATGGTTGTGGACTCATTCAGATCTGTTGTTGAATGCCAGTTCTAATGATGTAGCCTCAAGTGTGGCAAGCAAGGTTCTTAACCTACATAACCTTGGTTTTCTCATCTGCTGATGGGGCTAATAAAAGTCCTTTAAGTGTTTTTGTAGCATTAAATGAGCTCCATGGCATTTGGCATAGTTCTTGGCATGCAATGAGTACTTTTTATTACTTACTTGTTTTTAATTATTTGCCATAAAGTTTTATTTCTACTGGGGCTTTTATCAATAATTATTTTTGGTTTTGCCATTATTATTAATGAAAAAAAGTTACTTCTGCTTTCTAGACTAAAGAATTACCAATAATGTAGTGTGCCTTTTCAGAGACTTTCCTAAAATTAGTACATATATATACTGAGTGGCCAGATTATTATGATCTCTGAACGCATAATAATCTGGCCACTCAGTGTATATCCTATATAATAAAAGGCTAATATGCAAATTGTCCCCTTGACCAGGAGTTCGACCAGCAGGCAGGTCAGCCAACCGCCCATGTCCCCTCCCCCAGGCCAGGCTGGCCAGACCCGACCCATGCATGTATTCATGCTTCGGGCCTCTAATATACACATACACACACACACACACACACACACTGAGTGGCCAGATTATTATGTGTTCAGAGATCAGAAGGATTGACAAGAAAGATTATCAGATTTGTTTTATAAAGTATGCTTGAAATGATGTCAAGATGTCAGTAGAAATGTTCTAGATAGAATAATGACAGGGAGAATCTGGAGACTCTAGAGATACGAGAAAGACTAAAAAGATAATTTTAATTGTCAAGAATGAATTCATTAATAAAAGTGAGAGATTAGTTTAAAAGTAGTAGGACCAGAAACCAGAATCTGCTCCAATTGTTTTCATTTCCTTCCCATACTCTCTCTTTCTCTTGCTGTGGTTGCTCCATACCCATCCTATATTTCCTTATTTCCTTATTTGAAAAGTGGTTAATTATATATTGATCTTTTGCCCCGAAATACTGTGTATGCCTCTATCATTAGCTATAATTTTTTTTGGGGGGGGGGCTTTTATATGTCACAAAAACATTTTTTTGTTCTTACAGTAAACATTTACATTTCTCAACTGAAATGTTTCCTTCTCTCTTGTTTGAGCATCGAGTTAATTATTGCCAGAGAAGAATTGCTGCCAGGCTGGGAGAAGAACAAAGTTTCTGGAAGTAAGACTCAGGGCTCTGTCAACAAAGAAACCTGCATGGGAGGTGCTCACAACTGTCTGGGCCCAACGGTGGTGGTTTCCAATGCTGGTGGCTTGTTCTTTTAAAAATAGTTAATATAAGAGCAACTCAGAAATTTCCTATAAATTCCATATATACTACAGAAATATTTTACCAATGAGCGGGGAAAGAAAGGGCAGGAAGTTGATCCTAAGTTTAAGGTGAGCTAAAAGTATGGCAGCAATAGCAGTGGTAACCATTTATTAAGCTTTTATTATCATGGTTTGAGTATGAGCTTTATATGCATCATCCTCTTTTTTAATATAATTTTATTTATTTTAGAGAGAGAGGAAGGGAGGATAGAGATAGAAACATCACTGAGAGAGAATATCAATCAGCTGTCTCCTGCATACCCCCTACTGGGGATTGAGTCCCCAACCCGGGCGTGCCCTGACTAGAAATCAAACCCATGGCCTTTTGGTTGAGGGGTTGACAGTCAACAACTGAACCGGCCAGGCATGTGCATCATTCTCGTTATTCCTCATGACAACTCCATAAAGTAGGTAGAAGCTCAGAGTCCCTAACTCACAATTTCAAACCCCACAGAATTATGAAAACCAGTTTTTATTTTGTAACTCATTTGACAGCAAAACCTGTCCATCTGTCAAGATATTATTTAAGGCTATATATTTCTTATATTATTTTATAATACTGTACTAGAGGCCTGATGTGCGAAATTTGTGCAGGGGGCTCGGCCCTCGCAGCCCCTCACAGTCTCGGCCAGCCCTCACAGCCCCTTGCAGCCTCAGCCGGCCCTCGCAGCCCCGGCTTCCGGACGGTTGTTCTGCTGTTTAGCCTAATTAGCATATTAGCTCTTTGATTAGATGGTACATCATATGACTTTTCTGAAATTAAAAAAAAACCAAACAAACCTGAAATATAAAAGTCATCTGGCACCAGGGGTTTTGAAGAAAAGATTGTTAAAACTGAGGGTCAGCCCTGGCCGGTGTGGCTCAGTGGATAGAGCGTCGGCCTGCGGACTCAAGGGTCCCAGGTTCGATTCTGGTCAAGGGCATGTATCTTGGTTAGGGGATGTGCAGGAGGCAGCTGATCGATGTTTCTCTCTCATCGATGTTTCCAACTCTCTATCCCTCTTCCCTTCCTCTCAGTAAAAAATCAATAAAATATACTTAAAACACACACACACACACACACACACACACACACAAACTGAGGGTCATAATGTGAAGTTTTGCTCTAAGACACGCAGGTCTGTTGTTCTTGAGACTGGCCTTTCAATCACTAGAAATGTTAACTCAACTGCTGATACCAGAATTTATCTTAGGGAAAGAACTGTCTTTTGGGGAAAATACCCTGGCAAGAATTTATTAGAGTGTCATCCTGATACACTAAGGTTTCAGGTTCAATCCCTGGCCAGGGCACATACAAGAATCAAACAATGAATGCATAAATGTTACTCTTGTCTCTCTTTCTAAAAATCAATAAATAAAATCCTATATAATAAAAGGCTAATATGCAAATCAAATGGTGGAAGGACCAGTCGCTATGACACACACTGACCACCAGAGGGAAGACGCTCAACACAGGAGCTGTCCCCTGGTAGTCAGTGTGCTCCCACAGGGGGAGAGCTGCTCAGGCAGAAGCCCGGGCTCATGGCTGGTGAGTGCAGCAGTCATGGCGGGAGATTCACCTCCGCTGCAAGTGGGGGTTAAGGAGCAAGGGCAGATGGACATCCCCTGAGGGATCCCAGACTGAGAGAGGGCGCAGGCCGGGCTGAGAGTGCCCCCCACCCCCCAGTGCACGATTGTCGTGCACCGGGCCTCTAGTTTTAAAAATAAAGGAATGTATTGGGTGTGGTAGCCTAAGGACCTAGGGGTCATTTGGTTCCACTTTAGACAAGAAAAGAAACTGGTGTTTCATTCTGGAGTGGAGGGAGTAGAAAAGAGAAAGAAGGCAAAGAAGCAACCAAACATTTGTGGGTTTGGCTTCTGCTTCGTGGAAATGACCAATGAGGGCTCCCAAATAAAAGTATCTAAAAAGACTGATGTGTTGTTTTGTTGTCTGGTGTCTGATGTAATACCTTCCATCATTCCTTTGCAAAATTATTAAAGTTTACTATACCCACGAGTGCTTAGATTTTTAAAATGGGAATGGATTTTTTCCCCATTTTATCAGGTCCCTCTATATTAAACAGTGTTTAACTCTGGAGAATTTTTTTTTTTTCAAAGAAAGGTCATTATTGCAGGAGTTTAGTAAAAGAGAAAAGAAAATGAAAAGTTAGAATTCCTGGTTTAATATTCTATATAGAAGCATGCACATGGGCAGAGTTTGCACTGATTAGGGAGCTATTCTTACTCCCTAGCAGGGTTATCACTATTCTGGCTATGTATTTGCTGGGGCAATCAAAGTAGGGAAGACCACCTTCACATGAAACTGAAAAGTCGCTCGTTCAATAATTATTATTTGGATATATACTGCTAGGATTCTCAACGCTGAAAGAAATTCTCTCTTGAGTTCCACATTTGCTTCAGTTGCTTTTGATCTTTCTTAGCAGTCCTATATTCAAAAGTATGATTGTCTCAAGCTGTTACCTTCCTTTATTATTATTTTTTAAAATATAAGCAAAAGTTTATTTAGAAAGTCACAGAACTAGAAAAAGTGAGCCAGTAGGGTTGCATAAACATAGGAAATGAGTGACAGAGGCAATAGAAGGGTCCTTGGAGCTTAGGAGAAAGAAAGGTAAAGAAAACACACCTGAGAAGAGAGGGCGAAGAGGGTGTGTGTGTGTGTGAGTGATATCTGCCTTTTTGAGAGAGATAGAGAGAGATCTGCCTTTACCTTCCTTTATTACCCAAAGTAAATACTTATCACTTGCCTTTTATGTGTTGAATACTGGAAGGCTCTATAAAGGGTTTATGACATTATTTTCTTTCCACTCTTGTAAATGATTGAAGGGACTAAGAATTTTGATGCTAAAGAAAAGAGTATTTGGAGTAGGCCTAGTGGTTTGAAGTACATTATTTCCCATCTTAAAATCCTTTACAAACCCATGTCCACTTTCAGCAACAGCCTGTATTTCCCATTCTCTTTAGAGCAAAACTTCTTGAAATAAGTGCATTCCCTTTGTCTCTATTTCTCACATTCTGTCACTTATTAACTTAATTTAAATGGAATTTACATATTCCTTCTATCAACACCTAACGAATAATAAGTCTACATAAGTATTTGTTGATTAAAAAAATACACCAGTCATAACATTTCCCTGTGGTAAGATTGAGGCACTTCCCCACCTGGTTCCCCAGATGACCTGATAAGCTAAGTGTCAGCAAAAGGACAGAAGTAGAAAAGATACTTAGCAGCATTACACGAGGGAAAAAGGATGTAGGCAAATTCTGTGTGGTAAAGTAAGTAAAAGCATAACAATGAGTTAGAAGGTAATTAATGAGATTTTTGACATCACTAATACAATTTATGCACAGATGAGAGAGGGGGTAAGAATCCCACTGTTTGGTCAAATAGTCCTGAAGTAGCATTCTAGGTAGTTCCCTTTAAAAAGCACCGAACAACCATTCTGAGGAAGGAAAACGAAGCAGTATCAAATGAGAGGTAGTTGATAGATTATCTCACCAAGAGAAGACTGAGAATGGACTGTCTCGATTATGAACAAATATTTGAAGTAGGATCAAAAAAGTGATAAGAAAAACAGAATTGTTCTGAAGTCAAGGATGAAGATAAACAGATGGAAATTCCAGGACAGGTTTCAGCTTCATAAAGGAACTAATAATCCCTATCTACCACCTGAAGTATTTAAGCATTGGCTAGAGGCCCACTAATAGATAGATGAAATGTAAACATCAGATGGAGAGTTGGAAAAGTTGATTCTTGTCCTTCCCAGACCTGTGAGGAACATAGTTATTCTACAGAACAATTGCAAACCCTGGAAAGTAGTGTTGAGACAGGCAACTGACATTCACTTTGCCTTAAAACAGTTTTGTGAAAAACTGTATCTGCATTCCCTCAGGTTAACTATGAGACGTCTGTAATGATGATGATGTTAAAACAACCAGATGATTGGAATACTGAGGAGCACTTAAGCTCAGTCCCCTACTGACAACACACAGCAAGTGCTCAACTCCACTCTCCCCAACATTCCTTGACTATAAAAAAGCAAGTCCAAGAAAGAGAGGACTATTTCAACTCCAGTTATATTTTTAGTGGTACCAGTTAAATACCTATTTCAATGAGACCAAGGTGGACTGAGATAGGTCAGGGTGAATTTTCCATACCCACGGATGGGCCTCTACCAAGTCAAGAAACATTAGCCAATAGCAAAGACAGACATCAGAGAGGGGAAAGGCTGCCACCTACTGTGCATAACAGTAAACAAAAGTGTGAGAGGCAAGTAGGTGTTACAGAGAAAAACACATTAGATAAAAAGTCCAGTCGAGTATCTGAGCAAAGATAGACAAAAGAAAACAGGCTGCAGGAACTCACCCACAATTAAATAGCCCACTGTTTTCAAAAGTGACATTGCATTGTGATGGGGGGAAATGGTAATTTCAATAACTGAAAATGGGTTGGCTATCCACAAATCAATGTTGAAAAAAGACTGAATCTTGACACCTATTTATATAATTTATAAAAATTAATTACAAGGGATTTTACAGTTTCTAGAATGATACAGAGTATCTTCATAATCTTGGGGCAGGCGATATTTTCTTAAAGAGGTTACAAGTCTACCCTAAAACATTAACAATAAAGAAAAAGATTGCTAAATTAGACTCAATTAAAATTAAGTATCTTTGTTCATCAAAAGATACCATTAAGAGGGTGAAAGTAAGCCACTCGGAAGAAGATACTTGTAATACATAAAGTGAAGCAAACTGAAGCTGGCAGAGTAAAGAGACCTTGCAAAACATCAGACGGTTGCCAGTGGCAATATTAAATTAGGAACCAAGGCCTCCTGAAGCTTAAGTCAGTGCTCTAAGCATGTCATTACGCTTAAATAACTGTTTCCAAGTGAAAAGTGCTGGAACATAATGAAATACATTAGGAAGAATGAACAAGAGATATGAAGTGAGGGATATATTATACACACATATATATGTGTGTGTGTGTATATATAAAGAATGTATACATGTGCATATATATGTGTATATATGTCTACACACTTATATATACATTTATATATGTATATAGGTATATTTGTGTGTATATCTTTATATATGTGTACATATCATAAATGAATATGCCAGTATTTCATCTCTGTGACCAGAAATATGACAACTGAAATATCTGTGTTTCAGTTTCCTTATTTGTAAATGGGAATAATAATGCAGTGGGGATTTAAAAAATAATGAAAATAAAGTACCAGAGTGCCTGGCATAGAAACTTTTGACAATTTTTAGCAGTAGTGGTTATAATTATAGTTATATGTTATGTAGTTAACATAATTATTTAATGATAGCTTTATGAATTAGAATGAGAGATAAAAATTTTACAGATTTAAGCACCAGATATTTTAGCCAGGCTATAAAGGATGGGTACAAGCAAAACCAGTGGAACCTATTTGGAGAGTAAGCATAGAAGGAAAGGGGTTATTAAGAAAAGTCATAAAATTCTATTAAAAATAATAAAATAAGATTGAAGAGCTAAGACACAGCTAAGTCAAAGAGATCTTCAAATGTCAGCAAGATACATTAGACTCCATATCTCTAGTTTCTGTAATTCTTCTTACTAGTCAAAACTTGGGCATGTCCCTGAAAAGGGTAAAGGGGAAGAAGAGGTACAAACTTCCAGTTATAAAAATAGTAAGTCACAGGGATGTAACGTACAGACAGAGGATACAATCAATATCGTAATAACTATATGGAGAAAGATGGTTGCTAGACTTATCATGATGATCACATCTAAGGTATATGAATGTTGAATCACTATGTTTTACATTTGAAATGAAAATAATATTGCATATCAATTATACTTTAATAAAAATACAAGTTGGGCACAGGATGTGAAAATCAGCAGGTGCCCAACAAACATCCCCATTCCAGCAAGTTTTATCAGCAGCCATTAGAACAGTTCTCTTAAGTTTTGTCATCATTCTTTATTCAGGTGAATAATTTGTCCTTGAAACAGAGAGGAGTGGGTCATAATATGTTTGCCTGAGCTCCTGATGATATGCACACATAGATATGTACACAGAGAAGAAAGAGGGAGGATTTATGAAAAGCTAGGTCATGTAAACACATTAAATGTGACTAAGAGTCTAGCACATGTGCAGAGTTGTTTCAACCTATACACATTCCACCTCATAAGGCAGACAGTATTTATCCTGTCAAGACATTGAGCTTATGAAGCCTAAATGGATTTCCCATTATACCAACCCATGGAAGGAAGAATAGCATTGTTACAGCTAGCTATTATTCTTCCAGGTAAAATGGAGGATAATACTTTGGTACAATATGTATTTACTTTTCAAAGTTTATTCTCACACCAAATGAATTATTATGACTTGCATTTTTGTAGATATGACAGTGTAAGGTGATGAGAAGTGTACAGAATTGAGGTTATGTAGGCCACAGATTCAAGAACAGAACTTGGTAATAAATTAGGTGTGGAAGATGGTGCATGGTAAGGCCGAGGGAAGCATCAAGGAGAACACTTGGGTTTTGGCTTGACCAACCAGTTGGAAGAAAGAGAAGCAATGGAGAGACTAAAAATAATTTTTTGTTGTGAGCAATCAAAATAGCAGTATAGGACATATTAATTTTTAAGAGATGTAGGATGTCCACATTGTTAAGAAGGCACTTAATATCTGGTCTGAAGATCAGAGGAGATGTAGGAAAAAGATACATATTTTGGAGATATATATTATATATAGTATATATAATATATATTATATAATATATAATACATGATATATAATATTATATATATATAACTTATGATGTGAATGAATGAGCTCACCTAAGGAAAATGAAAAGTGAGGTATGAATGGGGCCCAGGGCCAATATTTGAGAGACTCCAAGTCTTTACACATTAGCGTGAGAAGACTAGATAAAGAGGATGGAGAGGAAACCAGGATGGAGAAGAAATGAGGAGATGCAGGGGGCTGTGCAGTCATGAAATCCAAGGAAAGAGATGATATTGAGTGTAATCAAGTGTGAATAGTTAGAGGCCACATGCTCTGAAAGAATCTGCAAGGAATTAATCAACCTGGGGACCTAAATAAGAACAAGTCACTAGCAGAAATAAAGGAGGAAGCTAGAATGTGAAGATTGAAGCATAAATGGAAGATGGGGGAACTAGTCGTAAGCACAAAGAGTTTCAACAGTGTGTCATATGTTATATCCAAGCATGCTCAAAATGCCACGGAAGCCTAGAATGACCTAAGGAAGATGTCCAGTAAGAAACAACATTCAAACTGAATCTTAAAGACTTAGGAAGAATTTATTCAGTATAAGCGTAAAGAAGAGCATGCTGGTTAGATGAAACAGCATTAAAAATACTGATAAAGTAACAACAATATAAATAATATTTCCAAGTGTTTACCGTGTGATAGAAACTGTTATAAAAGCTTCACAGGTATTAATTCACCTAAGTGCAATATCGACCTCTTCCTTCTACTTTCACCTTCATCTCTTGGTTGCACTATTACAATAGCTTCGCTTGCCTCCTGGTCTATTTTCATAGAATAGATAAAGTGACCTTTTAGAACAAACATCATATGTCATTCCTCCGCCATAACTCTCTAACAGCTTTCTCTTTGGTCAGAAAACAAAGGCCCTTTATTATTTAGGCCCCCACTGCTTCCTTTATCTTACCATCTGTTTCTCTCTCTCACATTGCTCCAGACAATCATACTGCATATTTGTCCATCTCAAGCAAGTTTCTGTCTCAGGACCTTTGCACTTGCTATTATTTCTCTTTGTCTGGAGCGCTTGTTCTTGGATATTCACATGGTTCAAATGTCTCACTTCTTTCATGTCTCTGTTCAAATGTCACATAATCAGTCCAGCCAGTGTGGCTCAATGGTTGAGCGTCAACCCAAGAACCAAGAGATCATGGTTTGATTCCCGGTGAGGGCACGTGCCTGAGTTGCGGGCTCCATCCCTAGAAGGAGCATGCAGGAGGCAGTTGATCGATGATTCTCTCTCATTGTTGATGTTTTTCTCTCTCTCTCCCTTCCTACCTCTGAAATCAATAAAAACATTTTTTTAAATGTCACCTGATCAACAAGGCCTTCTCTGACCAATCTATAACAACCATCTCCCAAATCCTCTAGCATGCTTACCCTCTCTATCCATTTTCTCCAAATATTTATCATAATCTGATATACTTTATAATTATTTATTTTGTATTGCCTGTCTCCCCCATCTAAAATCCAATGGAAGCTCCATGAGGGTAGAGACTGTCATTTCTATTGATTGACGTATCCACAGCAATAAGTACAGCTCTTGACATATGTGAAGATCTGGGAGGGTCTGAGATGTTATCCTACTTGAAAGCTAACAAATTAACCTGCCACGGTTAAATGGATGCTGGCAGAAGACATGAACTCCTGGGTCAGTGACAAGGGACTTAATTATTCAATAGCAATAGTCAGAGTGTCAGCATTTGTTCTAGTTTCTCAAGCCCCCATTTCCACAGGGTGATGTGAAGAGGGCCCAGTGGTACCTGAACAGAAAGTGCAGTGTGTGACAAGAATAGGATGCCAAGGTTTTTAAAAATCCCTAATCTTTTTAAAAGTGCACTATGCTACTTAAACTTTGCCATGGAGGGAAAGAGGATCTTAATTACACTAAACATAAACAAGCCTTCTCTTTATTACAGAGGGTACAATATTACACTCTCCAAGGCCATTTGTTATACAAACACTCTTGAGAAGGTGGGCTGAAGCACAGGCAGCCAGCCAGTGCCTCTATTCACAAGACATGCGAAACATGAGTGAGAGGAGAGAATTGTTTCTCAATGACACATGGCAGACACAATACATATTTTTGAATAAAAGGTCAACACTTTGAGTTAGATGCTATTATTATTTCAATTCTCAGATGAATAAATTGAGACACAGCAAAAGTGCACTACATCTCCACTATATCTCCAATATCATAGAGCTAGTAAGTGTCTCTGGCAAGGACGTGCATGCGTGTACTATCTCTAACCTGTCCCTCCATCAGCTACTTTAGGCTTTGTGAATGGGTGACAGGAAAATAGAGAAAGAATAAAAAAGGGAAAAGCTGAAGAAAAGCAAAAAAGAATGGAGAGGGTTTATAACATATCCACAGCTGCTCAGATATCCAGAACTACAGAGTACAAGGGACCTCTGAGTTCACCTAACGGAAGAAAAAACGAGGGCCGAGGAAAGACAATGCCTTCCCAAATCACAGAGGCAGCAAGGGAGAAAGGCAACTACCTACCCGAACTCTTTTCCTGACAGAATCTTGGCCTTGCACATTTCAGGCCCACGGCATTTCTTTCAGCTTTCGTACGCAGGTGACATTACCCAAACCTGGAGGCTAGGCTACACTGCGAAGTCAATCAATAACCAAAGAGACCTGTGACACAGGGCAGCAGGGGGAGCACGGGTTGCCACTGCCTATATAACCCTTCTAGTCCAAGGGTTCTGAAGAGAAGCGCTAAGTTCATTGCAGGTTTCAGCTGAGCTCTCGACACAAAACTTCAGCCATGAAGGTAACAGCCATCTTTCTTCTCAGTGCCTTGGCCCTGTTGAGTTTGTCTGGTAAGTATCTGCATATTTTTCTGACTTGAATAAAAGCTTTTGACCTGTTGCTTTACTGGGCACATTACCTCCTGGACTTAGACAGAGTCTAGGCTTGAACAGAGCTTTCCGTCCCAATGAGATGAAATAAGTTAGTTCACTGGATGAGAATTGTAGAAAGAGGAATTTTAATACAAAATAAGGACATTTCTTAAACATTGCTTACAAAAGGAGACTTCAATGGAATTGCAAAAGTTAGTTTTGCATCAGAATACCTGGTTACTGCTAGTTGTAGCTGTTTCACAGTTAGCTATATGAACTTCACCAATAAACTGAGATAAGGATACTTATACTTCCTATATCACTAATAGCGAGATCAAAGTCTAAATAACTGGTTGTGGGAATGTCAGTGAGCATTCAGAAGATATTTGCTCAATGCCTGATACATTTCAAGCAGTAAACACATCATTTCTATTTTCAAGGAAATAGGCCAACTTTTCTCAAATACCAAATTAAGATACTTTGGTAATAATAAAATTTTTGCTTAATTTTTCAAGTTTTCAGCAAGCAGGGAGTGAGTGGCCACCAATGAGATGTTCTTGAGAGAAAATAGAAAGAAGAAGAAGTGGGGAGTGAAAGAGACCAGCAAAGAAGTCATTGTCTTCAAAGGAAGCAGAGAATTTTGAATAGATCTAGTTTCTCCGATTCAGGACTCAACTTCCCATGTCTGACTTGTTTTCTAGGTAACGCTAAAGCTGATGTCCCAGGAACAAAGGTAAAGACGATTTGTAATCTCTTATTTCTCAGGTTAGAACTGTTGGTTCCAATCAAAGAAGGCTCTAGTGGTCACCTTACAGTTTAGCCTGAAGTCAAGATGAGGAGTATGAATGCTTAGCAAGGCTTAACCGACTACAGGCAGATGCCAACAGTAGTCCCCCCACAGGGGCTCATGTTAAAGGACAAATTCGCTGATACACAAGCAGTTTCTATGTAGTCACATAGTGCTTGCTGTGAAGGGGTTTTTATATATACTGGGGCTATCTGGTAGGACAAGGATTGGGAGTGGAAGCCTTATTAACCTCACTCCAAAAGCTCCAGATCTCCAAGGTGGAGCTCTAATTAATAATGAACAGAGGAATATAATAAAGTAGGCTCTTCCTCTAGAAAAGGTGTTCTATACCAAACATCTAAAAATATCTGTCTCTATATTTAAAGAAAGAAGTGTCCCTCTTCTCATTATATTTATACCTAGTGGGGAGATAGATGACAAACCAAAAGTACATAGTAAATAAATTATTACATTTTTGATAAGTGTTATAAAGAAGTTCTGGTACCATTAGGAACCTAGCCTAGTTAGAGTGATCAGGGAAAGTGCCCCTAAGTAAGAGAGATTTATTTTGAGCCATGAAGGACAAATGAGTGTTAGCAAAGTGTAACTGGTGAGAAGTGGTAGAGCAAGCATGTCAAACTCTTGACTGGCGGGCCGCATGCCTCGTTTTAAATAAACGAGAGTTTGACATGCTTGTGGTAGAGTGAAGTGGCTAAGAGCTAAAGCTCAGGATCTACACTGACTGGATTTGAATCCTGGATCCAGGAATTAATACCTGTGTGGCCACGGGTGGTTTATCTTTGTGCCTCATTGTCTTTACCAGAAGAAGAGTATAATAAAAAGTTCATAGAATAGTTGTGGGTTTTTCAATAGAATAACAAATGAAAAGCACTTAGGACAGTCTCTGGCCTTTAGTAGTCATTCAATAATTACTAGTTCTTACTGACATAGAGGAAATAGGCTGGGCAAAGACTCCAAGGGCGGAAGACACCTAGTGCCTTCAAGTGACTAAGAGAATGGACTACAGTGTGCAAAGAAGAACATGCTCAAGGTGTGGTTGACCTGAGAGAAGCTAGCAGCTGCAGTAATTATAAACTTGAACGGTATCTCACTCACCTGATTAAAATGTCTTAAAACCATTATGAGATAGATAATTTCATTCCCATTTTGCAGATAAAGTGACTGAGGTTCAGAGACACCAAGAAATTTACCAATGTCAGACAATTTGTAAATAACATAGGCATTACTTTAATCCAGGCTTTCTGACTCAAAATCTTTAATTCTTTCTCTTAGTATCACTCTCCCTATACAATCATGCTTTCATCGTTAAACTAAGCAACTCCGGGGACATAAATAGCACTTTGAAGATTTTGCTATAAACTCAAAGAATGGAAAATGATTCTGCTTAATTCCATTTTAGGCTGTATGTAACAGTAATGTGAATGGATGCACCAAGATATATAACCCCATCTGTGGGACTGATGGGCATACTTATCCTAATGAATGCGAGTTATGTATGGAAAACAAGTGAGTACAAACTTAAATTTCTTTTAAAATCTATTTTAAGCTGGTTGTCTTCAAATTTCATATATCTTATCCCTTGAAGCCCCAAACAATATACCAATATCATCCATCTTACCATGAGAGAAACAAAACATCTAGTTTTCCAAAAATAATTTTCAATCTTTTTTTTCTTATTATTATATATCTGGTATGATTATATATATAGGGGAGTGTGTGTGTGTATGTGTGTGTGTGTGTGTGTGTGTTGATGGAAAATATTTAGTCGCACATTGTTATAGACACTTAATAGTCACACAGACTCTATGAGGTAGAGGCCTTGTGCACGACATTTGTGCACTGGGGAGTGGGGTTCCCTCAGCCCGGCCTACTCCCTCTCACAGTCCGGGACCCCTGCCACCAGCCACTGTGCTCACCAGCTGTGAGCCTGGCTCCTGCATTGAGTGTCTGCCCCCTGGTGGTCAGTTCGTGTCATAGCAACCAGTCATTCGCGGTTTGGTTGATTTGCACATTAGCCTTTTATTATATAGGATAATACTAAGCCCATTATACACATGGAGAAATTGAAATTCAGTTTTACTCTACATAACTTGCTTGAGATTACCAGCAGTAAGTGCAGAGCTGGGACCTAATCCTTGTTCTTCCGCCATGCTGCGAAGTCAAGTACCAGACTGAGGATTTGTGAGATACAGAAGAAATGCTAACCTGCTTCGTCTCTCGATTCACTTACACTCAGTGCTAACAGAGTGCTGAGCACCATGCTTGAGAGCAGAAAATGAAAAACAATGAATTATGCCTGCTAGGGTTTAGAAATGTTTGGAGCTTTTCTTTATGCCATAAAGGAGAGAAATAAGAAGGGGGAAAAATAAAAGAGAGACAGGAATTAATAATACGGTACAACATAAAATGTATTAAGGATAATGAAATAGAGGAGGAAAGGTGTTTGAATGGTTCATGAGTTTAAAAAATCACTTATGTGATAAAAACTCATGCTTTTACAGCAAAACAGTAGATAGTCTGGATTTTTAAAAAACTCATATACTCAAAATACCCTTAAATTTAAAATGTCATTCTGGATGATAGTAATGATTGTGTTTACTAAAACCTTAAATATACAAATATGGGTTATATATATATTAGGTGACCAGAAAATATTTTTGTAATGTTTTTATTTATGAACTTGAGAGCCAGTCTCAATGAAGCTCATTTTCTGAAGTGATTATAGGTCAGTGATGGGAACCAGTGTCAAGCACTCCGAGAAATAGATTTGCCATAGATTTTCTATCTTACTCAGCTGCTGAACACTTAACATGTGCCAGGCATTGTGCTAGTCACCTCTGCTCTTCTTGTGCTTGTGAATAAGAGAAAATAGGTCATGAGCACAAAGAAGCTTCCTGCAACTTGTGACAAATGCCATCACATGAGCTATGAGCAAACTGCTATAGGAGAGAAGAAAAGACACCGATTTCTTCTTACTAAAAGGGTCAAGAAAGGATCCATGAAAGGGATATTATTTCAACAGGGCTCTGAATTTTGGTAGCATAACAGAAGTATTTCAGGTAGCCCTAACCGGTTTGGCCTGCGGATTCAAGGGTCCCAGGTTTGATTCCAGTCAAGGGCATGTACCTTGGTTGCAGGCACATACCCAGCAGGGAGTGTGCAGGATGCTGCTGATCTAACTCTCTATCCCTCTCCCTTCCACTCTGTAAAAAATCAATAATATATATATATATTTTTTAAAGTATTTCATGTTAAATAAAGGTGTAAAATGATCAAAACAACAGATATCCCACAAGTGACCTGGAAGACTCAGTTATCATGAAACTGATTTGCTATTAAAACGTTGATTTAGGCTCAAGTGACTACATACATTTCCTTATTCCACTGTATAAATTCCCTATAACACGACCCTCTTCTTGGTCTGCTTTAAATCATTTCAGAAAATTCTCAGTGTTTAAGAAGGATTGTGGAAATAGTCCTTTTCTTCCCTCCTGTAGGGAGACAAAAACAACATCCTGAAGTTTTAAACCAAAAACATTAGGTGCTGGTTTTGTGGTGAATTTATTTTCACTTTAAAGACTTGTAAGAGGCACTGGCCGGCGTGTCTCAGTTGGTTGAGCATCGTCCTGTGCACTGAAAGGTCATCAGTTCAATTCCCGGTCAGGGCACATACCCAAGTTGCGGGTGCAATTCCTGGTTGGGTGTAATCCCTGATTGCATACAGGAGGCAACCAATCAGTGTTTCTCTCTCACCATCTCCCTTCCTCTCTTTCTAAAATCATTAAAACATATTGTAAAAAAAACTGTAAGAGGAACTTTAAACCACTTGTTAATTTTCTCATGACCTATGTTGTTGACATTAAGGACAAACATCATGTTTCTATCCAAGGGGAGGAGAAAGCAATAGAACAGCCTTGAGACTTGGGAAATTTCCAAGTGCCAAGACCAAAAGGCCCAATATTTAGAGTGAAACACAAAAGTGACACCCACACTTTTCCCTTAGATCAGTGGTTCTCAACCTTTCTAATGCCGCGACCCTTTAATACAGTTCCTCATGTTGTGGTGACCCCCAACCATAGAATTATTTTCGTTGCTACTTCATAACTGTAATTTTGCTACTGTTAATGAATCGTAATGTAAATATCTGTGTTTTCCAATGGTCTTAGGCGACCCACAGGTTGAAAACCGCTAGCAGGGTCGCCTAAGACCATCGGAAAACACAGATATTTACATTACAATTCATTAACAGTAGCAAAATTACAGTTATGAAGTAGCAACGAAAATAATTCTATGGTTGGGGGTCACCACAACATGAGGAACTGTATTAAAGGGTCGCGGCATTAGAAAGGTTGAGAACCACTGCCTTAGATTTTAAAACTCACCAGCCCTGCTTACTGTTTCTATTATTTTAAAAATATGTAAATATGGGAAGAACATTTGATTGCCAGAAAATATAACTTCTCTGCCTGTATTTTTAAATCTACAGAGAAAATGTAGTTTTTTTAAATGCAACATCTTTTCAAATGTACATATTGCCTTTCTATTGCCCATTAAAAGCACCAGACAAATGTATACTTAACAGCTTAACCCCTAGTTGTTGAGTTTTGTGATGGGGAGACAAACAGGGCTGTTATCTCCTTGATCATTATGCTCCTGGAAGATATATTCAGTTGGTCCTTTTCCTATTTCTTCTATGTCTTCTCTAGGACTTTGTACTGGCACATTCTTTTCAGCACTCTCCAGCACAACTTTCTGCAATGACAGAAATGCTCTACATCTGTGCTATCCAATATGGAAGCCCCTGCCCCTAGTACTTAAAACTGGCTAATACAACCAAGAAACTGAAGTTTAATATCAGTTAGTTTTAACTGATTTAAATTTAAATAGCCACATGTGGATAGGGTCTAGTGTGCTGGACAGCACAGCTAGAGAAAAGAAGTGAACTAGGGTGCTCTGTTTAGATGCTTGTGCTTGTATGTGCTACAAATATTATGAGTGGTTAATAATTATGGAACAAGAGAGCATCAAAAACTCTTAAAATGAATCAGCAGGTTTCAGATAAATACATTTGTAAAGATATATGAGTTAGTGTCCTCAAGTAATAGAGAAATAGAATTTTTATAAGCTAGTATATTCAAGGAAAGGATGAATAGATAGACGAGAGATCTGGACACAATCTCACAAGGAACAATTAAAATATTTATAAATATTTGGCTCAGGGAAGAGGAAACTAGTTTGGGAAAGGTGGTGTGGGGCTGGGGGAGCAGAAAAGTCTTTATCTGGAAGGGAGGATGCTTAGAGCTATCAGGTAACATATGGGACAGAGAGATGACTTCCTTTTGTGAGATCTCACAAATATGAATGCCAGCATTCTAAGGGAAAAGATCAATCAGTTAGAAAGTCCTGCAGAGCCCACTTTCTCAACCTGGAAACATGGTGGTCAAGACAATGACATCAGGAGCAAAAGAAGCAACGATGGGTTAGAGATTAGTTTCAGAGGTTCACTGTAATTCCCCACCAGAACTACAAGGACGGACATTTTTTTTTTCTTTCTGCTATACTCTTAGTGTATGTAATAGTTCTCAATCAATATTTGATGAATTAATGATTGAGTGAATGAAAGAAAGAGAAATGGGGATAAATCTCAAACCAATCCAGGTAGCTCAGCTGGTCAGAGCCTCATCCTGATACACCAAGATTGCTGGTTCTATTTCCAATGAGGCCACATACAAGAAGCAACCAATGAATGCATAAATCAATGGAAAGTTGTTCTCTCTCTCTCTCTTTTTCTCTCTCAATCAATTCATTTAAAAAAACACCTTTATTTTAAATAATGCTAAACTTTTTTCATTGTGTTTTTTTTCCCATCGTCACTTTGTCAGCAGAGGTTAAACTAATTTTTTTCCAATCTTTTTTACAGGCAGCGCGAGGTTCCTGTCCTGATTAAAAAACATGGGCCTTGCTGAGAACTAAGGTTCTGAAATCCTGTAAGGTCACCATGATACTCACTGCCTGATTGTTGAATAAAATGCATCTAAATACTTTCTGTGGTTCCCATATACTTTATTTCTAAAGGCATGTTTGACTATAGTGGGGACAGAGAACCAAGTTTATAAAATCCAGCAATCCGGTAATTTCAAACAGGGTTTCCTTCATGGTACTTTTTGCTTCCCCATCTTCCTCACATTCTGAGGACGCTGTCTTAGGAAATATGACTGCAGATATTTAAGTGACAGGACACAGTTGATCATCAATAAATTTAGGACTAGATAGCATTTTCAGAAACAGGTGGAAAACTAGTCCAGAAACATGTTATCCATCACCTATCACCTTCTCTAATGAAATAATTCCTTTAGGTTTTCCTTGGGATTTAATTAAGCATCTATTGTACCTGGCAGAGGTCTAGGTACACATGTGTAAGAATTCAAAGCGCTGTCTATCTGGCGGAAAACAATTTAGTCTTAATACCTTAATAAAAATTTGGGAAAAAAAAGAAAACAATTTAGTCTTAAGATTTTCTCTCTAGCTTAAGAGTATAGATTTCATGTGACACACAATTTTCTCAAAGAGGTTCCGAATTATTGAGTAAACCAAAAAGGCTACATTTTCTCAACTATGCTGTGGAATAGCCTCTACATTCAGCTTTAATTCTTCCTCAGCAGAGCTAACACACCATTAGTGACTAAGGTTTTCCATGGTACCTGAGATTTGGAGGGAGGGGCAAAGCGAAAACAAATCAAGCATTAGGGTAGGATGCTCAGATCATACCCATATTGAGACCATTTTTAGTGTTCCCTTCCCTCCATCCCAAAAAAGCTCTTCAATCTTCCCTGTCAAGTCCCAGGTTAACCCTAGGCACTCACCTGACCCAGCTTCTAAGTATTATAATTACCTATTTACACTGCTGTGCTCTCAGTATTTCTGGCTGAATGTATCTGTTGTCCCAGGCAGACCAGGTTTAAGACATGTCCATCTGTCTCCCCAGATCAACTTCATTTAGATGTCCTCTTGGCTGCAAACAAGGGAGTTTTTTTAAAATTGATGTTTCAGGAAAACTGGGACGGAGTCATTTCTAAGACAGAGTACTGCATTCATTTACTCGAAGCCACTGGGAAAGAATGATTGATGAGCCAAGGTTTGCTTCTCACCGTATGTAACCAAAGGAGTCTGCATTAGTGTTGCTACATTTCTCAGCATGCAGTCAATGGAAAGTACATTTCATTGGAATGAGACAGAGCTATTTAAGAGACCCCCTATATTTTAGTATTAATATTAGGCCACGAATCAATCAGGTCTTCTATATAAAACCTGGAATTTTTTAAGTTATTAAGTAAATACAAAATTACTAACTTTCACCACTTAAACCAGGGATGATGCATGCATTGAAGTCTATGAGAAATTCTGTAATTAAAAATACTCGTTCTCAGGCTTAAAAGACTACTTAAGTATGAATGGGAAAGCCTGACTAAAAGGCTTCTTCCTAAAGATCTAACATTTTCTGTATGATCATCTGGATCCTGTGGTAAACGTGCCCATATGTTTAACTTGTTCTTGCAACATTTGCTTACCGTGACCTTCTGATAGTCTTGCTCTCACTGCCCTTTTCACCTGAGGCTCCCTTCTGAAATGCTTAATTGCAGGGAACTCTCTACTATTTCAGAGAACATATTCCTAATGCTGCACCATCTGTGAGGTATTTCCTTTCAGTAAGGGCTGGTAGAAAATCACACCAGTGCCAATGCACTGAGAATTGTGAGGCAGGAGGATGTGAAAGGCAGAATTTGGCTGTTTAATAACTCCATTATTGTGGAGAGCAGCTACAGTGTTTGGACAGGTTCAAGCCTCGGACTAATGAGAGGGCAGAGTCCTCTCACCGCCACGTGCAAGTTCCAGCTTGGAGGGCAGAGCCCGCCCAGCACATTTATAGCCAACAGCTATAGCTGTAAGCTTCAACCTATGGTCCAAACACGTGGCCCCACGTGCCTAAGTGATATAGGCCGCAAGTAAACTAAGCTTGATCAGGTGCATGTAATTGAGTGGGACTGAAACCCACGAGAACGTTGTAAACATCTTGACCACGCCCTTACTTTGCCTCATGGCATCCGGCTATAAAATAAAGACATGGCTTGTAGTCCATGGCGCTGTCTCTCCATCAGAGAGGCAGCGTCCCACCCAGACCCAGCTTTCATTCTCTTATCTGTCTTTTCTCAATCCTTCACCGCCCCCTCTCAGGGTCACTAAACCTGGCTGAGCTGGTGTGGCACATAAGGCGCCCTGGGGCTGAGTATGCCATGCTCAGCCGGCTCGCCACACATTATATAAGTAGACACTATAGAGCAGTGGTCGGCAAACCGTGGCTCGCGAGCCACATGCGGCTTGCCTGCCACGGTTTGCCGCTCTGTGCGGACCACTGGACTAGACTAAATGTTACCGTGTAGTTGGAAGCTGTGAGAATTAGGCAATTGTGGCATATTGTGTGCAAAAAGGTAAAGGGTAGTATATGACAGTGGTCGGCAAACTCATTAGTCAACAGAGCGGCAAACCGCGGCTCGTGAACCGCATGTGGCTCGTGAGCCGCGGTAGAGCATTTGAACTATACTCCCTCTGAGAATAACTACATCATAAAATTGGTCAACAATGAGAATTATTACTGGACCAGGTACAGGCTAAGATAATCCCCAGTCCTCAAAAACTCAACTGAGCACTCCTATCACAAGAAAACCGTGGAGCAGGTCCTCAGGAGACAAAGGGAGGAGACAGAGATTACATTTCATTTCCTACCTCTTCTAGCTCCTGCTTTATTCATTTGGGCAAAGAAAGGGCAAAGTGTCTGAAATAAAACCCACGGTTCTGCTATATTTCTCTTTTACTCCATCCATGCTGAGACTGAGTCATGGGAGCATGGGGAGCATGCACTGGAGGTGCCCAGACAACTGCATTCCTCCTGACTCCACTTAAGTTGATGTGTTGCCCATGGTTGGTTATGACCTACAGGTACTCTCCAGTAGTTAAGGCTCTTAGGAGGGACAGTAGAACAGAGACCCCAGAGAGCTCACATAATCTAATAAACAAAACATCTCAGCCCTGAAGGTCAAATTCAGAGAGATCTGGTTATGCTATTGGGAGGGAGAGACAGTCATCATGGAATGGAAGTATTTTACATACAGTAAAGTCTAAAGGAGCAAGTTAGATAATCTCTAAATGTTCTTCCCTGGAGAAGGAGCACATAATAGTTGATTCTCAACTACAGATTCCAATATTGGTGTTGTAAAAAACTTGATGATTTTATAGGAACTTCTAGCCCCAAGAATAAAGCATATGACTTACTTCCCACATGATAAAAATGTCCCCTTGAAAAAAATGACACTAAGAATTTTGAGTGGGCAGAGGTCAGAGTCCAGCCTACCTGAAAAGCAGCATGAAGCTCCCTCTCGCAGGCTCAGTCTCTTATACTGAAGTAGAAGTCATAAGGGCACATCCTAGAAAACTCTTGATGGGTTAAGATACAAGAACGTGTTGTGTCTCAGCTTCAAATCCACACTTCTATCACTGATTTGATAATAGGGGTGAAACTATGCAAACATCATTGCTGTCTGACCAGCCAGCCAACCAATGAGGCAGGGGAAATGGAGAGAATGCTAGAAGGAGACTAGAAGACTATAGGAGGGAGAAGGGGATTTTTCTTTCCCATTTGTATCCTATGGGCTTGAGGTTTCTGTGAACATCACTCCAGCAACACTAGGAGTGGGTGGGAGAAGGGGGTGGTTGAGAGAGAATCAGTGGAGAGGAAAAGGAGAAAACCTATAGAAAAATGTTATAGACACTATGTTCTTTCCCTTAAATACTCGTGTGTATTTCCTAAAAGCAATGACTATTTCTTTCATGAATTCAATTATCAAAATCAGGAAACTATTTGATATAATTCCCTGTACTCAATCTACCTTATTCAAATATTGCCAATTATGCCATGAATGTCCTTTATGGAAAATTGTTCTGTTTTGGTTCCCTATGATTCAATCCAAGATTCCATAACATTTAATAATCATCTCTAATCGTCTTCAATCTGGAAGATTTTCTCAGTCCTACTTTGCCTCTTATGACTTTGACATTTTTGAAGGGTACAGGCTATTTTGTACGGTATCCCCCAACTTGGATGTGTCTGCTGTTTCCTTGTGAATTAGAATCAGTAAAGCATTTTAGTGAAAATGCCGAAGTGATGTTCTTTTCACTATATCATGTTAAGAGGCACATGATTTCTTTCTTCTATTTTTGGTGCTAACTTTAATCAGTTGATTAAGGAGATTATCAACCAGATTTCTTCACTGTAAAGTTACTATTTTCCTTAGTAATTAATAGAAACTTTGTGGGGAAATAGGTTGAAAATCTAGATAGCCTTTCCTCCTCAAATGTCTACTCATTAGTTTTAGCATCCGTTGATGATTCATGCCTAAAAATATTATGATGATGTTTGCTAAATAACAATTTGCCAAATGATAGATCATTCCTTTTATAATTATTAGTTGGCATTTTCCCATAATAGATTTTCCTTCTCTCCATTTATTCCATTTTATTTATTTATTTGTTTATAACAGTATGATTGAAATTCTTCCTGCAGCTCTCAGTAGAAAACAGAGCAGGTATTTCCCAGTAATTTCTACCCACCAACCTCCTCGTATATGGGAGACATAAAAGGGGCCAACACAAATCAGAGCACAAATTACGGGTGACAGAGGCCACAGGCATAAAATATTCTTTCTGGGCGTGATATCCCATTCTGATGTCTGGGACATGAAGGCTCTTCCTCCCTTAGGGAAAGGTATCTGAAACAAACCTACTCTTGTTCTATAGTATTTCCATATACTAGTAGATCTCTGCATAAACTCAGACCCAGGTCATTTTTCAGAGAATTTTGGGAATTTAGGACACCACATGATACAAAGCACTGCTCTTCCTCTTGGCCATTCCCATTGATTCAGGTGATATAAGGGCTGCTTTTAGGACCTACAAAAGGCCAACCACTAGCTTAGTCTATTCAAGGTCATGAAGATCAATTCTGGCATAAAATTTGTATCGCAAGGCTTGAAGCTCAAGTGAAACTGCGTAAGTAAAACCACTCTTATCCTTTCCTTTGTATACTACCTATAAATATCTAGCTTCTCAAATGCTCTTTGGGACAGTGTTAACATATTACAGGTCCTCTGATAAAAATCAATCAATCACTGGTATGCACATTTTGAATTTGCCTGAGGGTCCTGATTTTATCATTTTAAAAATTTTATTTCAATAGGAGTTTAAAGTTGTACAGATTTATTTGAGAGATGGATTGGGATTTTGTTAAGGATTGAGAAATTAGAAGGAGAAATAGATGCTGAGAAAAGAGAAGCAATTTGGACTTAGAGTAAAAGAAAAAAGGTTTAAAAAGAGTTAAAATGACAAAAGCTGCTTTCTTGAAATGGAACTCCTCCTCTCTGGGTTTGGTCCTGCCTTCATTCCATCTCCCCACTCAGAATCAAACCATTTGCTTTAGAGTGGTAGTCTGACTCCTCAGGAAAGACCTCCTCAGCTGTAGCAGGAGTTAGAACCAGGAGCATGTTAAGCAAGAGTCCCCCAGAAGAAGGCTGTGGGCAGATGCAAGAAATCTCAAAGATTTCCTTATGAAGTTTGGTTCTCCTTGGTAGGTGGGGGAGGGACTCCCACGAAACTCAAACTTATTTATATATTTTTCTAATACGGAAGTAATAGCAAGCTCCAGGCTCCCCATTTCACACTTCAGACCAATCATAAGAAACAAATCAAAGAGTAATAAAATGTACATATGGGATGTAAGTATTTAAAGAAAGTTGGCTCATAAATATGAGACCATGAAATCTGTAAGCTGCACTTTTAGACCACCACCCTTTCCTCCTATTCAGTCCTCTGCACCTGCTATGTCTGTCACAGGAAAATAAGTACTCAGCCATCTGAGGGACCTGAGGGATCATTTGGGGGTCTTGAGGTGGGAGGTATTGGGGAAATGTTTCAAACATTTGGGGTCTGGAAGGAAAAGAATGGCTTTAAAGGCTTTAATAAGGAAGGTTCCAGTTAGGGGAGGGGATAATATAATAGAACAGCTGAAATTCATAGAGATCCTTCTTCATGCCAGGCATGTGTAAAGAATTTACAAACGCAATTCATTTTAATTTCCATTCATTAGACAAAGGCAATTTTAACCTGGCTTCATAGATAAAACAATGAGGCTGAGAGAAGATATGGTTGCAAGGTCTCATGATTAGAAGGTGGGGGAATGGGGACAGTAGCCCTAGGAACCAGTAGCTGTGGAAGAGAATATGGTTTGGAATATGTAGGAGGCTCAGAGTAGAGAAAGGCCTTTTCTTCCTGGCAAGCCACTTCTCAAGGCTGAGGGATTTTTTGAGTCAAAATCCTGCTGTTCTTCCAGGCCTCATTGATCCCTTCTCAGCCAAGATACTTATGTGCAGTGATGAGTCCCCCAACGCTCTGATTGGTCATTAATGCCTAATTCTCAAGAATGCCAGGCATGGGGAGAAAGGGAGGAAAGGCCCCTGAATGTTGGCTGCTCAGAAACCCGTCAGGTTTCCTCCCACATTTCCAGAGCCAGAGCCTTGGGGCCTTTCCTCACTACAGAAGGTGAGAACTAAACCTTGACAGAGAGATCTTCAAAATAGAAGAGTTATCTTTTTCAAAGTTATCCTTAATATTTGCCTCTCCCTCAGTCCTAACATCTAATCCATTAGCAAGTCCTCAAATGCCACCTCTAAAATGTATTCATTCAAAACAGCCTAATTTTCTCCATATCCATTGCCACCACCCTAATCTAACCACTATAATTTCTAGCCAGATGCCACACCCACTTTTGTCCACCACCAATTCATTTCCCACAATGCCTTGAACCACATAAACTCTTCAATGCCTGACTGGGCTCCAAGGTGCTGCATAATTTGCTCCCTGCCCACCTTCCCAACTGCCTCTCATGCTACTGCTCCCCATGCTCGCCATATCCAGCTGTACCGACCTTCAGAAACATTTCTCATTCCTGAGCTCTCTCCTCTGAGCTCATCCTTCCATCTGAAACTCTTTTCTTAGTTCTTAAATGAATGGCATAATCCATACTCCATTCCTCAGTAAATGTCACCCCCACAGTGAGTCATTCTCTCTCTCCCCCCCTTCAGTCCTTAACTTCCTTTCAGTTGGTCATTGTTTCACAACACTTGTAAAATTTTGCTATGATTGCGGTGTTTTGTTTTCTTGTTCTTTGGCTCCTCACCCACTAGAAGCTCAGCTCCATCAGGACAAGAACTATTTTTTGTTCACTGTGGGATGTATGTGTTTATTGCACTACCTGGACCATGTTTTCTACTGTTGTGCTGTATGTGACAAGACATTTTGAGTTCCTAAGCACTATAAAAATTATAAAAATTACAGTGTCTCCCACAGACAATGAAAAGAAAGAACTAAGTTAAAATTAAAATAAAACTTGCACGTACACAAACATTGTAGAGTCCCCCAGGGGTCCTCAAACTACGGCCCGCGGGCCACATGCGGCCCACCGAGGACATTTATCCGGCCCGCCGAGTGCCACTGCCTGTCCTGCTTAGCAGCCGACTCGTCCCGGGCCCGCAGTGCGCATAGGAATTTGTTCATAGTGTTTTTTTAAACTATAGTCTGGCCCTCCAACGGTCTGAGGGACAGTGAACTGGCCCCCTGTTTAAAAAGTTTGAGGACCCCTATGTAGACTTTCTAATTGTAAAAATTTGGAAAAGATCATTGAAATAGAACTTGTCTCATTTCTTTGGTGTCCCCGATTTGCTGGTAACCTAAGCCAATGTGTTGTCTGCCACTGGGTAATCTACAATTGCACAGGACCTGAAAGGAAAAAGTGTTTCTTGTTCCAACATCAGAGCAAATGTTTGTATTCCCATGTAAATCTTACTTAACAAATCTGTAATGGAACAGTGGTTACTGTTAGCATTTACACCTCTTTTCTACCGTAGAACACTGAATCTGTTGGCTTCTCTTCCTGCTTTCTCATTCCACACAGCCTGCCAGCTCCTTAGCTATTGACAAACTCTAATCCCCCAAATAAATTAACAGAAGGAAAATATGGAGAAAAGGAGTTTAGAAAAGGAATGATGCAGATTCTTTCCACAAACATGGAAATGGCACATAATGTATTTTGCTACATTAAACAGAAATTGAGTAACATGCCATGTTCTCCCATACCTAGGGACTTGTGTACATTTCCTTTGCTTTGTCTGAAATCACCTTCCCTGCCCCACCCCACATTCTCTCCAGCAATATTTTCCCTGGGCTCCCACACTTAGTTACATCCTCCTTTTATATGCTATCAGAGCTTTCTACAGTTCTCTAATATAGCCTTCAACTTATTTTAAGTAATTATGTAGTTTCACTTCCCTTTCATAGTATAAGCCCCATGAAGACAGTGCTTGTTACCTTATACACAGCCTATGTCCCTGGTTCCTAGTATAGTACCCAGTAGTAGCTAGCAAAAAATATTAACATATCAATAAATGAATAAACAGTATTCTTGACCTCAAAATGCTTACATTCGAGTAGGAGAGAAAGGCAAAGAAAAAATATTTACCATTCAACATCCTTAGTAATAAAGACATGATAGGGGCCAATGGGAACCTCAGTTCTAATGCTAATCTTGGTATCACTGAAGACTCCCTGAAGGAGGTGATGGACAAATCTTGAAGGTTGAAGAGTTTGGGGAAGAGTGGGGATTTCCAGGGAATGGTGTTAACAAAGGCAAAAGTGTCCACCTGCTTATGCAAGTAGTTATCCATAAGAAGGTTGGCCATAGGAGTATAGAGTTCATGAAAGAGTTCTAAAATATTTGCTTACTGATACTATTGATAAAGGGTATGCAATGCAGTCAGAAGTTATTATCCTTCTTCTTAGTGAACTCAAGAAGATCTTGATGGCTTACATTTAATGTTTTCTGTAAATATGTAATATGTTAATAACCTCTAATAGAGTAATCAGGGAATAAACAAGTTTACTTGAAAACCTCCCTTTTTTGCCTCATTTTTTGGGGAAATCAGAACATTGGCCTATCTCTGAGATAAACATTTCCAGAAATCCTCATAGTCTGCTGAAAGCTGGTCTGCAGTCATAACAGCAAGTTCTTAAAATAACCGAGTGATCCGAGTGTTTTGAAAACACCTAGAAAAATGTGCTATGCATTATCATGTTATTATAAATTATACTAGAGGCCAGGTGCATGAAATTCGTGCACCAGGGCTGGGGGGGGGGGGGGGCTTGTCCCTCAGACCAGCCTGCACCCTTTCCAATCTGGGACCCCTCGAGGGATGTCCAACCGCTCATTTAGGCCCGATCCCACTGAGATTGGGCCTAAACGGGTGGTTGGACATCCCTCTCACAATCCAGGACTGCTGGCTCCAAACCACTCACCTGCCTCTGCCTGATTGCCCCTAACTGCTTCTGCCTGCCAGCCTGATCACCCCCTAACCACTCCCCTGCCAACCTGATCAACGCCTAACTGCTCCTGGCCGGCCCGACTGCCCCTAACTGCCCTCCCCTGCTGGCCTGGTCACCCTTAACTGCTTTCCCCTGCAGGCCTGGTCTCCCCCAACTGCCCTCCCCTGAGGGCCTGGGTCCCCCCCAACTGCCCTCCCTGCTGGCCTTATTGCCCACAACTGCCCTCCCCTGCCGGCCTGGTCCCCCCCCCCACTGTCCTCCCCTGCAGGCCTGGTCCCCCCCAACCGCCCTCCCCTGCAGGCCTGGTTCCCCCCAAATGCCCTCCTCTGCTGGCCCAGTCACCCCTAACTGCCTTCCCTGCTGGCCTGATTGCCCACAACTGCCCTTCCCTGCTGGCCTGGTCCCCCAACACTGCCCTCCCCTGCAGGCCTGGGTCCCCCCCAACTGCCCTCCCTTGCTGGCCTGGTCATCCCTAGCTGCCCACAACTGCCCTTCCCTGCAGGCCATCTTGTGGCGGCCATCTTGTGTCCACGTGGTGGCAGCCATCTTTGACCACATGGAGGCAGCCATCTTGTGTCTTGGCGTGATAGTCAATTTGCATATTACTCTTTTATTAGATAGGATTAATACTGTTATTAGCTAATGTTACTTGCCATTTACTTACTACATGCCAGATACTGGTTAACTCTTTGCACACATGGACGCTGATCTTCAAAGCAATCAAATAAAGTAAATAATGCTATTATGTCATACAATAAAGAAACTGAGGCACAGATTGATTAAGCAATTTACCCAAGGTCACTCAGAAAACAAATGGTGAAGTATGGACTCAATCCAAGCAGTCTGTCTCCAGAGCCCACACTTTGCAGCGTCCTTCCATTATGCTGTGGTTCCTCCTGAAAATTTAATGCTGCTTTTGGAGCCAAGACCCACACCCTGTACTTTTTTAGAAATCTCATAGAATTCAGAAGTCAAAGTTGAAAAGGTCCCAGGAGAGGTAGACAAGTCTGGTAACTGTTTGTACTACTAGGAAGATACTCTTAGTACAAAATCAGTATTTCCCAAAGAATTCATGCACACTACTGGTAATAAGCTAGATGACTTTGAATATGCATGCATAAACATTTCCATTTTAAAAGCTATGTATATTTAAGATATGGATTAGATAGACATTATGCTAAAATGAATGTATACAAATAAAACAATTACTTTTTAATTTTGAGAAATATCAAAAATATATAACTGAAAAAATATAATAACTTATAGAGCCATAATTCAATGCAGAACTTCTTGCTATTATATTTATTTATTGGTTTATTCATTCAAGAAATATTTATTAAACATTTAATATGGGTAGGCACAGTTCACAAATAAATGAACAAAAATGCCCTCTCCACTTTCAGCAGACCTGACTAGACATTACTTCAAAGAGGACAGGACTACATACGGCATATAGACATATGAAAAGATGTTCAACATTACTAATCATCAGAGAAATGCAAATAAAAACATAATGAGATATTATCTCATAGCTGTCAGAATGGTTATCATCAATAAATCAATAAACTGCCGAAACCTGTTTGGCTCAGTGGATAGAGCATCAGCCTGCGGACTGAAAGGTTCCAGGTTCGATTCCGGTCAAGGGCATGTACCTTGGTTGCGGGCACGTCCCCAATAGGGGGTGTGCAGGAGGCAGCTGATCGATGTTTCTCTCTCATCGATGTTTCTAACTCTCTATCCCTCTCCCTTCCTCTCTGTAAAAAATCAATAAAATATATTTTAAAAAATAAATAAATAAATAAATAAATAAATAAATAAACTACAAGTGTTGGCAAGGATATGGAGAAAGGGCAACCCTCCTGTACTGATGGTGGGATTGTAAATTGGTGCAGCAACTATGGAAAACAGCATGGAGGGTCCTGAAAACATTAAAAATAGAATCAGCATATAACCCAGCAATACTTCTGGTTATTTATTTGAAGAAATTCAAAGCACTAATTCAAAAAGACCTATGTACCCTTATGTTCACTGCAGCATTATTTACAATAGCCAAGATATGGAAGCAACCTAAGTGTCCATCAATAGATGAATGGGTAAAGAAGTGTACTACATATATACAATGGAATATTATTCAGCCATAAAATAAATGAGATCTTGCCATTTATATAACAACATGATGGACCTACAGGATAATATGCTAAGTGAAATAAGTCAGAGAAAGACAAATACTGTATCATTTCACTTACATGTGGAATCCAAAAAATAAATCAAACAAACAAAACAAAAACAAACTCATAGATACAGAGAACAAATTAATGATGGCCAGTAGGAATGGGTAAAAAAGGGGAAGGGATTAATATGTCAAATTGCCAGTAATAAAAACAGTCCCAGCGATGTACAGTATAGCATAGGGAATATACTAGAAGTCAATAATATTGTAATAATTATGTATGGTGTCAAATAGGCACTAGACTTATCAGGCTGACTGATCACTTTATATATTATATAAATGTCTAATCACTGTGTTGTACATCTGAAACTAATATAACATTGTATTTCAACTATAATTGAAAAAAATTTGTTAAATCCCTGTTCTTTTATAGCTTACCTTCTAGTGGGGACAGATTAAAAATTTTAAGGTACAAATAAATAATATATTAGATGATAAATACTATGGAAAAATAAGGTGTGGTAAGAGAGGGGGTGGCAATGAAGAGAAGAAATAAAATTTAAAGTTTAACCTTTTAAATAAAAATCATTACAAATACAGTTGAAGTTCCTGATTTACAAAAAAATAAAAATAAAAAGTATGGTTTTGCTTTAAGTTCCTTTCACTGGGAATACTCTCTAACATGCCTATTTTTATTACTGTTCTGCTAAAGCCAGAGACAAATTTCATTTTAAAATAAGTAACAAAATAAAAATAACTTCTGCATGATTCAATATCTAAAGAAATTACTAAATAATCATTAAAAATATTAAATAATGATAACCGTGCTGCACAGATACGGCAAACGAGAGCGTAGTATTTGAATGTTTAAACTGGGGAATTGTTCAAATAGGGAACATTTTCTCTCCCGCAGTTGATTCTGCTGGTGCTGATGGTAAGAGGAAGCCAGAACCACTCACCCACCACGTCAGCTCCGGGCCTGGATGCAGGCTCCTCATCAGGCCCCGGAGGACTGTCACCTGAACACGGGCGCTTCCACCGCCTGCAGCTTTCTTCTCCGCTGACTTAGAGCCCATCTCTGTGGAGACGGCGGAGGATGGAAAATACAGAAGAAGCGAGATCATCACAACCCACCCCGTTACGCTCACAGAACCTCACTTACTTGGCGCTCCTGGTTTGGGTACCTCTGCCCAAGGCTTCCTTGCCCAAACATCTCCCACACCTAACTACTGGGCCTTGGCCGTAAGGCAATGTTGCCGTAAAAGAGATAAATAACGACAAATAAAGGAGAGAGATTAAAAAGGACATAATGAAACATGAAAAAGTGAATAACAAAATTAAAGACTTTATGGCAAAATACAAAGTATGCGAATACGTTTTTAATCGCCTGTAGCTTCAAGGTAGTACCACTCAAATAACGGATCCTCGTTGTTGGTTCCTAAGCACGCACCTTCCTTCTGCGGGAAATGTGGGTCCACTCTGCCCTCAGAGGGCCCTTGCCTCTCTTCTCTCAAAACGAAATAATCATTAATTGTTAAATAATGATAACCGTGCTGCACGGATACGATGTGTTTCACAATAACAAGCCACAACTCTTGGGGAAAATCCTCATCATCTGGAAGAAATGCTATGTTAAGACCACCAGCGCCATGTTTACTGGTAACTTAGACCATTACGAGGGCTCGCTAAGATTTATATGTAATATACTAATGGAGTAACTGAGAAATTCGTCCAAACTAAAAAACCCCACCAAACCAAACAAAAAACCAAACTGTCAACCAGTTAGATTCATTTTTACGGAGATGGACTCATCAATGGAGAAATGAACCCCTACACACACACACACATAATAAATAAATAACAAAAACACACCCAAACTGTCAATTGGTTTACAGTATCTTTTACGACACGATTTCCTTACTGCCAATTAGTGATGCTGCAAAAATGCTGTGGCAAAGATGATTGTGGTGAAAATCCCGGACAGTGATGCTGACGTGGAAGTGAGTGCAGACGGTGTGATTGATGGTTCAGGCTCTGGTGGGAGGTAGGGCCCACTAGCTGCACAGAGCAGGAGTGCTGAGGTTAAGTTGTAACCCTTTTCTCCACAAGTGAGATACCTTTAAGTCAGTTTTGTCAGAATAAGGCCTTAGCATCAAGGCCTTTTCCATGCAGGAAGAAGTTCTCTCACACGTTAATATTAATTATGTAAGAACAAGTAACAAATGATCATAGTTAATATTTACTGAACATTTACTACGTACTAGCCATGCTAATGCTCTATATGCATGATCCTGTTTATTCTCATGATGACCTGTCAGGTTCTATGATTAGTTCCATTTCACAGGTGAATCACATAGGTTCGGGGAAGTTAATTAACAAGCCCCACGCCATACCTATAGGAAATCAAGCCCAGGCTATCTGGCTCTGAAACTTGTATTAATCCCATTTGAACCTATAAATAACCCTATGGGTTAAGAACAGAGTATCTCCATTTCCTGGCAGAGTGGTATAGTAAAACCTCAATATAATGGACTAATTCGGGCAAGGGGGTGTTTATTAAAGCCGTAAGTCTCCTATATAATAAAGGTTTTCTGAATTTGTATGCTAAAAGTTTGACATATTAGTTAATTTACCTTTATGTAGACATGTTTGTGTAATTAAAATTAAGTATGTATGAAAAATTTTAATTTCACAGAAAAGTTTTCTATATGTATTACTATAATTTTTAATTTATATTGAATAGATCTAATAAACGTGTGCATTCACCAGTCACCGTGAGTAAACAAATGCACACAGCTGGGGTGTGGCTTAGCGCACGTGGAAACATTGGCCAGCACCTGTTAAAACTGCTGCAGAAAGTCACACCACGTGACAAAAGAATCAATTACCCCGAGATGCAGTGTGATCACGTGCTAATCACTTCCCGAACATTGTTTACAAGAGGTGAGTCTTGGATTTAAATACATAGACTATAGTTATAGCTATGTAATATTTATTTATGTTGGTGAAACTACTACAATGTTTTGTCCAACATATGGCCTATTCACTAAAATTTGTTTAAAAGAACAGTGAATTAATAACAAAAAATAACATGTTAATTTAATTGTAAGCAAATCTTGGTTAAAAGCATTTAGAAATTAATAGGGTGTTAATTTTCACACATAATATACAGAGCGAAAAATTTGTCTGTTAAATCCAAAGTCTGTTAAATCAAGGTCCGAAAAATCAAGGGTTTACTGCAATGATTAAACAAGAGCAGATGTTAGTGTTAGAAGAGCCAGAGTTTTAATTCTGGCCCTGACATTTATTAGCTGTGTGAACTGGGGAAATTTATCCAACTCCTTTAGGACTTAGAACGTCCTCCGTTATCACACTTTAGAGTACTTTTAATCTCTCAGGCCTCTTTATATTTGTCATTGTCATCATCATCATCACAAACATGTATTAAGTGTTTTCTCACCTTACTTTTTCCCATATTTGTAGTTGCCATGCTATTCCTTTAATTTCTTGGATTAAGGCATTAACACAATGTACTACTACTCCTAATAGTAATCATTTATTGTACACTTACTACATGCCAAGTGCTTTTAGTGCATTGTCTCATTTGATCTTTACAACTACAGCATGAGATAAATACTAGTGTCATCTATAATTTATAGCCAGAAACAGCTCCCCTAGAGCTCAATACTGCTGACCTCACTTCTTGGGACCTCCAAAAGAACATTCATGAAAATGGCATGGAATTTACTGCAGGAAATGAACTACAAAGGTTTGGAACTATCTATCCACCAACTTGTGCTACTGACAATCCTGGTTGCTCACGGAATTTGTTTCCTCTGTTCCATCTTCCTTTCCACAGGGTAATGCCAATGAACGCTGGGACTTCTTCACAGGGGCAGCTGGAAAAACAACGGTAAGACCAAGCAACTCACCTGAAAAGAACAAGGGAGAATAGTGCCCAGGAATCAGATTCTTGTTTTATTGCAAAGTCCAGCCACTCATTTTGCTTCATAACAACCTTGAGTGGCATTGAGTAAAAGATGCTACAAAGGACAAACATATTTGGAGTGATAATAATTTCCTATTTACACGACATAATTTTCTCCATTTTTTTTCCTGAGCTCAAACTTAATACATTTCATTGGGAAAACCATATCAAATGCACAAATAGCTGAGCTGTTTTGTATGTTAGGGTCTAGATTTTGATTCGATTTAAATTATTTTCTTCCCGTGCCTATGCACCCTTGCCCCACTTTTAAAGAGCCAGAGTCCAAGATAAGAGAGACCAAGAGCATCCCAGAGGGCAGCAGTACAAATTCACTCCCCTCCAGCTCCTACAGCTTTTCACCCATCTCCCCTCCCCCTTAGTCTGATCGCTTACCATTGGTTATTACCATGACAACCAGCAGCTGCCGGGACGGGCAGCCTCTACCGCAGCAGGGGTGGGGCTGTGGGGGAGGGGGCAGGAGAGGAGGAGCCAGAGGAGGTGTCTGCTGCAAGTTCCTGGCTGCTTCTGAGCTCACCCCATCCTCCGAGAGGGAGGAGGCCCAAGTGGTGATGCTGGTGCTGCTGCCGCCTGGACTGCTGATACTCTAGTGGGGCTGGAAGGGTGGTTCCTATTCTCACCATCGCCAGCCAGAGACTGAGGGTGAAAAAAAATCCCAGCAGCCGCTGCTGATGTTGGGTTCGGAGGCTTCATCCGACTGGGTCACAAGGAAAATGGATTCAGTTTGCACCTCTCCCTCCTTTCAACAGCTTCTCAAGGTCTCAGCATGGTGAGTAAGACCCAGTGGAGCTATCTTCTTGGTTTAGTTTGTTCCCAAATGCCCTGTGTATACATCTGTGGCCTGCACTGGAACAATGACTCCCTTAGAGTGGGAGAAGATGTAGAGACAGAGATGGGGATGGAGATAGAGGAAGGTTGCCAGGAAGAGAGAAGTAAGAAGGCATCCGCTCCCGTTTTAAAAAAAAAGAAATGGTGTTCTGATTTTACCTTAACTGGCTTAGAATGCAGAGTGAACCACTTGGTTCCTTTCCTTACAAGCTTAGCAACAGAATCAGGGGGTGGAAAAAGAGCTAACAAGAAATGGGTGTTATTGAAAGGAATCATTTCATTTGCAGCTTCCACATACAAGGCTGGGCCTTCCTCAAAAACACATTCGGTGCCTCATAAGCTTCTCTGTCTAATTATAAGGTGATTTTACTTATATCCCTCATTGCTTAGGAAAGGTGGCCCCAGAATTGAGCGTTCTATTCCGTATTCTTATGTGCTCTTGTTGAGAAACCATTTGCTGGGTACAGTTTCATTTTTAGTGCATACATTTCATTGTGAATATACAAATGTATACTCGATGGATATGCATAACATATATACACATTACTTAGCATTTAGAGTGCATTTGTGAAACATATTTATCTGCAAAGCATTCTTTGCAATCATTTTTATGGGTTATCAATGCCCTTGCATGCTTGGAGGTAATTGGATATTTTTGAAAGTATGCTTCTGGTTTGTAATATTATTCATTGACTTCATCTGGATGAATGTGAGATTTATTCTTGTTATTGCCCATCAGTTTTGTTGTGACCAATTAGGACAGATGCCTGTCATTTAATATGTATCGTAGCCCTAGATGTGAATTCATAGCCTGCCTCTTTTCTTTATTTTTAATTAGGTTTGTGAGGGGTGATTGGAGAACACTGACTTGACAATGATGGGAAAGGGAGGTGGCTTATGGTATTATTTTGTGTACAGCGCTTTGCCAAATGATTGTGGAAACAAATCAGTTTTCTTGGAATTCTACCCTATCCCTTTCATGTTTGTGCCTTGTGTCCCAGAAAGCACAGGCAAGCTGGATGGTGAAATGCATTCATTTTATTTAATAGTGATGCTATTTGCTGTTCATTCCTTCAGTATCCAGGCACCATTTTAGAGTTCTCTCAAATGTATTCTGGATTCACTTACTTAGGTGGTCAAGTAGGAAAGTGAGATTGTTTTGAAAAATCTAGGTATTTCCTAAGTACCCTAGTCATTTCCAAATTAATCTATACAATGAAATGAAATAAGAGAGGGCAATGCTTAGCAAAAGAATGTGTGGCTTGTAGCCTAAATGGGGGGTGGGGGCGGGTATTGTAGTTTACAAATGCTTACTGGGATCTGCTTGACCTTTTAAAGATGTCTAAGATGAGTAGGGTACAGGCCTCCATTACCACCCAGGATAATGGATTTCATTGAATTAAAGCCAGAAAAATCCTTGCAGGTAAAAGTGTGTTAGTAGTATTACATGCATCACATGGACTAGTTTTAGCCATTGATCTGGTCTCTAACAATATCATTGTCAGTGCAAGCATTTTCTACAGTGTAAAATATCAGTAATTTTGGTTTTAATCTTTCATTTTATTTTACCCATCGCTCCCTTTCATTTAAAAATTTTATATGTATTTGAATCAGGTTTATACTTTAATTTCTCTGAGAATAAATGTCCTATTTGGTTTATATATAGGAAGACTCTTCAGCAACTTAATGGAGAGAATGCATTTTATATGCTTATGGCATATCATATATTATATAGGTGCACAACTCTGTAAAGTCTTGCTACCATGTACCTAATTATAACAACTACATAAAGTCAAGCAAGGAAATATCCCTGGGCTTGTATGTCATATCAAAATTTTAACACACTGCATCCTGAATTTTTTCATGACAACTTTGGACCTCCAAAAATTACAATTTCAGATATATATCTACTGTAAGCTTTAAAGGATTAAGACATAGTTGACTCTGTTTTATGCAATGAAAACAGGTATCTTGGGGCTTTGTTTTCTTTCCTTTGTGTTGACTTTTCATGGGATATGGTTTTATAGGTGATGTTGGTACAATTTAAGCAGAGGCAAATCACTGTAGGCCCCGGATATAGAACTAACAGTCGTATGATTCAGCTGTGTGGTCAGACCCTGATACGAATACAGGTCTAGATTTTGGTCCCACAACTTGAGATGATTACATAGCCTTTGAGGAGGAGCCACAGAAAAGTGAATTATGTATAAAGGACTACAAATTGAACTCTTTAAGAAAGGCTAAGGAAACTAGGATAATTACATTTAGAGAAACCTGAGAGGTAACAGTTACTTGTTTCAGAGAAGCTGTGGGTTTGCATGTAGGAAATTGCTTCTTGCCTATTTTGGGGGACCTAAAGAATGGAAAATGGGATTCAACTGCATTGGGAAGAATGGAGACTATAAATACAAAATGTAGAACTTTCTGATAGCAAATTTGAGTGGTCAACTGGGTAACCAGCTAGGGCAGTGCCTTCTTTTCTCATCAAAACCTCCATAAATATGACCTAGCCATGGATTTATTTGGAATGGACTAGATTCTTTCTCAAAAACTTCTCCGACTTTCTAGAGTCAATGTCCATTTAAGCGTGTTTCATATCATGTACTTCTAGACCTGTAACAGTAAGACTCCATTTTGTAATGGGCTTTTAAATTACAGAATCTGGTTATTTTTTTAATAAATCAATTGATGCCCTAACCGGTTTGGCTCAGTGGACAGAGCATCGGCCTGCGGACTGAAGGGTCCCAGGTTCGATGCCGGTCAAGGGCATGTACCTGGGTTGCGGGCATATCCCCAGTAGTGGGCGTGCAGGAGGCAGCTGATCGATGTCTCTCTCTCATCGATGTTTCTAACTTTCTATCCCTCTCTCTTCCTCTCTATAAAAAATCAATAAAAATATATTTTAAAAAAAAAAGAAATCAATTGATCATCTGCACGGAGAAATTTATATGCCATCTTGTCAGGATGCAGGGAACTGAACAATGGCTGTTTCACCAGAGTCCTTTCCCAGTTACTCGATGGAGTGTGATGCCTAATTGCCATATTAAAATTATTCCCTTCTGTATGGCTAATTTTGAAAAATGAAATGGGTTTCATTGGGGTCTAGATACAAAATAATTCAAAAGCCATCAAATTGATGTCAGAACAAAACAAGGTACATTCAAACCCTGGCTGGTGTGGCTCAGTTGGTTGGGCTTTGTCCTGTGCACCACAAGGTTGCCGTTTGGATTGCCGGTCAGGGCACATACTTGGGTTACAGGCTCTATCCCTGATGGAGGGAGTACAGGAGGCAGCCAGTCGATGTTGAGTTCTCACATTGCTGTCTCTCTCTCTCTCTCTCTCTTAAAAAAAAAAAGGCACATTTAAGTTATTGTGTAAATGAACCATTTAATAGCTAGTTATCTTTTCCTCAAACACTATCTTGAAAATGCCATTCTGGTTGAGATAGTAAATATTTTGACTGGTATTTAAACTTAGGTAAAACTTGTTTTAATTGGAATAAAACGCATTATCTAATTTCTCACTTTGTGATAGGATATTCCTTATTTCCTCAAGTGATCTCAAAACATATTTCAGTTTTACGTACCTGCTTCAAGTCTCAACCAGGATGAACTAGAAGGAGAGTCAAAACCATTCTCTTCACTTCTCATAGGTCTATCAAAAGATTAATGCTTGTTTCCCATGGCTGCAACCTAAAAGAAAACCAAATTTACCGTGGAAGTTTTAACATAAGTAATTCAACAATAGGTTTTATTGAAATAAACTAGGGTGTTATTCTGAGAGGTCAGTTACAACTGAAAATGTGTTTTCAAAGGAGATGAATTAATTAATCGCAAAACAATTATTTGTAGAGCACTTATATGAGTAGCAACATTTGCATATGTTAGCACATAGAATATTTTGGAGGATTTAAGATGTACACATGTGAAAAGTTAATGACAAAATAATGCATCTTATATTAGTCATTACATCTTATCTATATATATAAAAGGGTAATATGCAAAGTGTCACCTTGGAGTTCGACCAGGAGTTCGATTGCTCGCCATGATGTGAGCTGACCACCAGGGGGCGGCATGGAATGAAGGAAGGCCCCGGCTGGCAGCCAGCAGCCGGCAGCCAACAGCTGGGGAAGGAAGGCCCTGGCCAGCAGCTGGAAGGCCCTGATTGGCCCTGATCGCTGGTCAGGCCTAGGGACCCTACCTGTGCATGAATTTCGTGCACCAGGCCTCTAGTATTAGTATAATCTTTTGTAGTTCTCATTCATTTTACATTGTTTTATTTTTAACTTGAATCCCCCCCAATTCTATCACTATAAGTATTTTAAGTAAGTGGAAATAGTCTCAGAGAGGTTAGACTTGTTCAAGTTTGGGTTAGGAAAATGGTCTAACTGTGGCTGGATTCCAAATCTCATGAGCCCAATTGTGCCATATTAGAAAATGTAACAAATTACCTTGCCAATTTGAATTTTTAAATATCAAATATAGTAGATCTGCATTAAATGTGGCTCATCTTTATTTGGATTTTTATTTGAATATTTCAGGTGCCATGATTTGCTCTTTGGTCATGTTGAATTGGTTCATAGACTAAGTGTATGGTTAGGGTATCAGACCAAAAAAATGGTGCACACAAAATTATTTTGGAAAAACTTCGAGATTCCCGATATTTCAGAAAAACACAAAAGCATTTCTCTAGGGAAAAGTCAGAACTATGTTGGACTGCTGTGCACTTATTTTATGACCAAGTACTATTTTTATTTTTAATGAGAGTTTGGAAAGTAACATAATTTTATTCTGTGCTTTGGACCTTGAAGAAACTTAGCCATACCTCCTACCTATATGTCCTAAGCATCTCTCCACCTACATGTTCTTAAAAATAAAAAGGGCATTAAATAATAAACAAGTGTACATAGCTTCAACAACTTCCTGATATTTTCCCCGAATAAACACTTTTATACTTTTCTGAAATATCAAAAGTCAAGTAAGTACTTTTCTCCAGAATATTCTAATATTTTTTTTAAGTTTTTTTTTAAATATATTTTTTATTGACATTTTACAGAGAGGAAGGGAGAGGGATAGAGAGCTGGAAACATCGATGAGAGAGAAACATCGATCAGCTGCCTCCTGCACACCTCCCACTGGGGATGTGCCCGCAACCAAGGTACATGCCCTTGACCGGAATTGAACCCGGGACCCTTCAGTCCGCAGGCCGATGCTCTATCCACTGAGCCAAACCGGTTTCGGCAGAATATTCTAATTTTTGTTGCCTCCCTTTCTTTGCGAATATCTTAGTATACACTCTGTCTGACTGGTAGTTCAGTGCTGGCCAAAGAGCAAATTGTGCTGTCTGAACTATCATTCCACATCCATTAGCTTGCAGTGCAAGAGAGATCTGTCTCACTAACGACATTCTGCTTTAAATCAGTATTCACCAGTACAGTTAAAGTTTGTCTTTGAAAGGCTTTTTTCTCTTTTCACTAAAAAATACATGCTCATTTTAAGAGAAAAGAAGATAATACAGGAATGTGTAAAAAGAAAGTCACCCATAAGCCTACCATCAAGAAATAATTCCTCTTAGCGTTTTAGAATATTTCCCACTAGATTTTTTTTTCTATATGACACTATAAACACACTCAGGCATAATGTTTCATAAATGGGACCATACTCTAAGCATTATTTTATAGTTATTTTACTGTGTCAATGAAATATGTCTCTACTAAATTTTTAATCACTATGCATTTTTCTTGATGATCCAAAATGTTTTTTTCCCCCACTTGGGGCTCTTTACACTTTGCTTTAAATACTTCTTATGGTACAGGTAGAGCCTCCTGCTTTACAGCAGCTGTGAGTCAAGCATTACTTTCAGGAAATACTAGATCTGTTACCCAGGCTTGCTACTACCTCTCACAATGGGCATTAAATTAACCTGGGTCATCTCTTGTCTGCTAATAATGAATGACTTTTTAGCCCAAGTCAGTGAAATCCCTGTTTGAAACACTGGGAATCTCAGCAGGTGCATGCATAAACAATAATTTTTTAAAAAGAATAATAAATATCTTTAAGATTCATGTTATTTTTCCTCAGTATGATAGTGGCATCCTGCAATCTTAACCTCTGTGACCAACTCAACTCCTTTATGAAAAAATATTTAAATGACAAACATTAGCTGTCACATGACTTCTCAGACTAAACTGAAATATATTTTTGGCATATATATCCCTTAAACCTGTGTATATTTTTATTCTATATTTTATATTTTTATTTTTTATTAAAGTATAGTTGGTATACAATATTACATTAGATTCAGGTGTATAAAATAGTGATTCTACATTTACATACTTTATGATGTAACCAAAATAAGTCTATTAATCATCTGTCACTGAACGACGTTATTATGATACTAGAGGCCCGATGCACGAATTCATGCACAGGTGGGGTCCGGCTGGCCCGCCCCAATCCGGGCCATCGGGGGTGGGGCCAACCAGGGGGAGGGGCTGTAGGCCTTTGGTCGGCCGGCCATGCCCCCTGGTCAAACTCCTAGTCAAGGGGACAATTAGCATATTAGCCTTTTATTATATAGGATTACTGACTTTATAGCCTGTGCTGTGCATTGCATCCCCATGACTTATTTATGTTAAAACTGGAAGTTTGTGCACTGGCTAGTGTGGTTCAGTTTGTTGGGCATCATCCTGTGCACCGAAAGGTTGCTGGTTTGATTCTCAGTCAGGGCACATGCCTAGTTATGCTCTCACATCCATGTTTCTCTCTTCTCTCTTCCTCTCTCTCTAAAATCAATAAGTTATGCTTAAAAAAACAACAACTAGAAGTTTGTGCCTATTATTCCCCTCCACATTTTTCATCCATTCCTCCCACCCCCTCCCGTCTGGCTCTGTATCTATGAATGTGTTTATATTTTGTTTTAAATATGAATATAGTTTTTAAATGAAAGCTCACTCTCATCAGACTCTTCCCCTTTCAAAATATGACTAGTTGGATTCTTCTTATACTTTAACTTTGAGCTTTAATATGACTCCTTGTAGAGGTCCATCTATACTAATAAAAGGGTAATATGCTAATTAGACTGAGAGTCCTTCCAGGCGACCTTCCGGACATCCTTCCAGACAAAGCCATGGTGGTGGGGCCGAGGCAGAGGTGGTTAAGGGTGATCAGGCCAGGAGGGGAGGGCAGTTGGGGGTGATCAGGCCAGCAGGGGGGCAGTTAGGGACAAGCAGGCCGGCGGGGGGAGGGGCAGTTGGGTGTGATCAGGTCGGCAGAGGGGGGGCAATTGGGGGCGATCAAGTCGGCAGGGGGAGGGCAGTTGGGGGCAATCAGGCCAGAAAGGGGGGCAGTTGGGGGCAAGAAGGCCGGCAGGGGGGGAAGTTGGGGACAAGCAGGCCAGCAGGCAGAGTGGTTAGGGGTGATCAGGCAGGCAGGTGAGCGGTTAGGAGCCAGCAGTCCTCGATTGTGAGAGGGATGTCCTACTGCTGGTTTAGGGATCGGGCCTAAACCGGCAGTCGGACATCCCCCAAAGGGTCCCAGATTGGAGAGGGTGCAGGCTGGGCTGAGGGACACCCCCACCCCCGTTCACGAATTTCGTGCACCGAGCCACTAGAATATATATATTACCCTCTGTACACTGTGTGTTTCCTTCACAGCATGTATCAAAGTTGTAATTTTAGAGCTTTTTGTTTGCTTTCTTGATTTTCCCTACCCTTCACTATGAGGGTGAAAAATTAAACTGTTAATAGCAAATGGCTTAGCACAATATATGTGCTCAGCAAATACTGGCTGACTGAATGAATGAATGAATTGTCCCCTGAAACACCTCTGGCCTAAGATTGTAGAAGAGCTCTTTTACTAGTAGTTCTTTGCACTGTTCTCATCCTTTTATTTTGGTTGTGAAGATAAAATGGATTTTGTATTCAGATATGTGATCTCAAAATTTTAAATTTTGATAAAAGAAAATCAAAACTCAAAAGGTAACAAATCACACCACTTAAAAACCCATCATTAAAAGGTGTACACTACTATATGCTATGACATAAATAAGAAAGCTGTGGACATTTCTTTTCTTCCCTTGTGGTCCTTTTAATTCCCTTCCAAAGGGAATTGCAAGTCAGACATAGTGACACCATTAAGAGAAAACCATTGATTTCAGTGTAATTTATTAAAATAAATTAGTAACTTAATATTAGCATCAAATTACTTAATGCACACTCATAGCTATTTTGCTATTCTAGAAACCCACCCTAATAAATTCACTAATCATAAATCATTTCTTCATTTCTATATCTAAAAATCAAGCTGAAACAAATTGAAGTAATAACCTCACTCAAAAGATAAAGCAGCATCTTGCTTTATGAAAGTTTTGAAATCAAATATCAAAAGAGTAACTTGGAAGAGTGAGGTATCCTTGGCAAATACAGAGGATTATCTTCAAGCCAGTGGGAACAGCCACCTCTATAGGTGCCTAACCTGCTGATCCAGTTTAACTTAAGTATGAGGAAAAAGTCTTTGTTCCCTTTCTTTTTCTGGAATCTGTATCAAGATCATTTACTGCAATGCTTGAAATTCTGGAATCCAACTGCAGTTAAAAATCTACATGGAAAACCGAATCTAAGTTTAGTTGATACTATTTGGTCAGAAAACAATTCATTGGTATTATTTTCAGGAAGGAAATTTTGCTGAGATCATTGTGAATCTAAAAATGCCTGTGAGCATGTGCTTAAGAGGATGATATTTTCATCATGCCTTCTGCTGCAAACTGGAAAATGTCCCCTGGAAATGCTACCCATTATAACACAGTGAAAATGTAAGCCAAGCAAATGTTCCTCCCCTATATTTCTTACCTGGCTCTTTCTTATGCAGCATTTCATGGAAAGAGATACCTCCAAAAATAAGCTAAGCTCTTACTTTATAGTCATTACTGATTCATATTTAAGTCCCATAAACTATTCATAGGTTAGATATACCTAATTTGAACATAAATTTCAAAACAAAAATTGTTTTTTAAAATGCAAGAATACTGATGGAAACAATTAGAGGTAATCTATACATATATAAAAGCCTAAGCGACCGTTACAACCGAATGACCGGAACAACCGGTCAGCCAGTCGTTATGATGCACACTGACCACCAGGAGGCGGATGCTCAATGCAGGAGCTGCCCCCTGGTGGTCAGTGCACTCCCACAGCCAACCTCCCATGGTCCCTCCCCCATCCAGCAGGCCCGATCCAGCAGGCCTCAGCTGTAAGGGCCCTGTCTGGCAGCCAGCCTGGCCCTGATTAGGACTGGGCGAGATTGCCCCGATAGGCCCTGATCACTGGCCAGGCCTAGGGATCCCATCCGTGCACGAATTTCATGCACTAGGCCTCTAGTACTTTAAATAAGCATCATTCTATAAAATTTAGGATATGGTGTCATTCTACCAATAAATTATTAACACATTAAGCGCCAAGCCTGTTTTGTCTTCCTTTCCATTTAGCCCGCGGTATCCGATTTCACTGATATGCTGGTGGCACCAGTGACTGACTAGTCTGGATGGGAAGTATAGTGTCAGTCACTGGCACTTAACATGTTAAAAGAATAACAAGATAATTGACAATATTTTTTATGTAACAATAACCAATCTGGAGAGTTTATACTAAAAATTAACACTGAATTCACATGAAAATTCATAAGATACTAATTCTTCCAATTGGCACTGACAAGACAGAGAGAAGGACTCGCAGGGGTCCTCAAACTTTTTAAACAGGGGGCCAGTTCACTGTCCCTCAGATCGTTGGAGTGCCGGACTATAGTTTTAAAAAAAAACTATGAACAAATTCCTATGCGCACTGCAGGCCCGGGACGAGTCGGCTGCTAAGCAGGACAGGCAGTGGCACCCGGCGGGCCGGATAAATGTCCTCGGCGGGCCGCATGTGGCCCGTGGGCCGTAGTTTGAGGACGTCTGGTTAGGTGTCTTGAAGGTATTATAGATCCCATTGTTGTTTTTTTTTTCTTTTATATATATTTTTATTAAGGTATTGTATGTGTACATATCTTACCATTGCCCCCCCAACCCCACTCCCATACATGCCCTCACCCCCCAATGTTTTGCATCCGTTGGTTACTCTTATATGCATGCATATAAGTCCTTCGGTTGATCTCTTATTTCCCCCACCTTTCCCTAACCTTCCCGCTGTAATTTGACAGACTGTTTGATGCTTTACTGCCTCTGTATCTATCTTTTTGTTCATCAGTTTATAATGTTTTTTATTATCCACAAATGAGTGAGATCATGTGGTATTTTTCTTTCATTGACTGGCTTATTTCCCTTAGCATAATGTTCTCCAATTCTATCCAGGTGCCTACAAATGGTAAGAATTCCTTCTTTTTTATGGCAGCATAGTATTCCATTGTGTAGATGTACCATAGTTTTCTGATCCAATCATCTGCTGATGGGCACCTAGGTTGTTTCCAAATCTTAGCTATTGTAAATTGTGCTGCTATGAACATAGGGGTGCATATATCCTTTCTGATTGGTGTTTCTAGTTTCTTAGGATATATTCCTAGGAGTGGGATTACTGGGTCAAATGGGAGTTCCATTTTCAGTTTTTTGAGGAAACTCCATACTGTTCTCCACAGTGGCTGCACCAGTCTGCATTCCCACCAGCAGTGCACAGGGTTCCTTTTTCTCTACATCCTCGCCAACACTTGTCGATTTGTTGATGATAGCCATTCTGACAGGCGTGAGATAGTATCGCATTGTCGTTTTGATTTGCATCTCTCGGATAATTAGTGACTTTGAGCATGTTTTCATGTGTCTCTTGGCCTTCCTTCTGTCTTCTTTTGAAAAGATTCTATTTAGGTCCATTGCCCATTTTTTTATTGGATCATTTATCTTCCTTTTATTAAGTTGTATAAACTGCCTGTAGATGTTGGAGATTAAACCCTTATCAGTAATAACATTTGCAAATATGTTCTCCCATACAGTGGGGTTTCTTGTTGTTTTGTTGATGGTTTCTTTTGCTGTGCAAAAGCTTTTTATTTTGATGTAGTCCCATTTGTTTATTTTCTCTTTGGCTTCCATTGCCCTAGGGGCAGTATCAGTGAAGAAGTTCTTTCGGCATATGTCTGAGATTTTGCTGCCTGTGGATTCCTCTAGTATTTTTATGGTTTCCCATCTTATGTTTAAGTCCTGTATCCATTTTGAGTTTATTTTTGTGTATGGTGTAAGTTGGTGATCTAGTTTCATTTTTTTTGCATGTATCTGTCCAATTTTCCCAACACCATTTATTGAAGAGACTGTCTTGACTCCATTGTATGTTCATGCCTCCTTTGTCAAATATTAATTGTGTATAGTTGTTTGGGTCGATATCTGGATTCTCTATTCTATTCCATTGGTCTATATGTCTGTTCTTGTGCCAGTACCAGGCTGTTTTGAGAACAATGGCTTTGTAATACAGCTTGAAATCTGGTATTGAGATCCCTCCTACTTTATTCTTCTTTCTCAGGATTGCTATGGCTATCCGGGGTCTTTTTTTATTCCAGATGAATTTTTGGAGGGTTCTTTCTAGGTCTGTGAAATATGCCGTTGGTATTTTAATGGGGAGTGCATTGAATCTATAGATTGCTTTGGGTAGTATGGACATTTTAATGATGTTGATTCTACCAATCCATGAACATGGTATGTTCTTCCATTTGTTTACGTCTTCCTCTATCTCTTTTTTCAGTGTCCTGTACCCATTGCTTTTTTATGAATTTCCTACATGATTCAGATTATGAAAATGGGTACTCTGGATCACTGGGGTTTCTCTGTCTTCTGCTCTGCTCTGGTTTACCTAGACCCAGAGGAAGGAATTACTCCTACTCCATTGACTCAGTCTTTGTCCCTGTGTCTCTTAAGGGAGAATTAAAAGGTAGTTAATTAACCATGACATGAATTTTGAATTTTAGAAAATACGAAATTTTTGCTGTATCAAGGAAAACATTTGAATTATGACTTATTTTTATTTTTAAATCACTTCATTCAGTAAAAGCATTTACAAAATTTAGAATTTATAGTAGTTTGAGCCAGGTGCCTAAAACATTAGTAATCATTAAAAATAAACCTTAATATTTAAAAATGAAGTAACAGGAAACCCTTTACTTGTAGTCAATTTTGCTTAAAAAGAACATTAGGCATCTTGTTCTCTTCTTGCTAGATTGTCTATATTTTAGGCTCCATGGGGTACAAGGCTACAACATGAAACAAGAGAAAGGAAAATATCAGCCTGCAACATAGAAATTGATTTTTCTATTACTCTGCGACCTTCAGGTTTTGATCCTTTATAGAGCTCAATCTCTAAATGCAGGCTTAAACATGCCTGAGTCATACTAATGCTCCTATCTGGATGGGTTTGACTACACATATTGTCCAATCTTTTCTAACTGTGGTATATGATTTAAAATTTTTCTTCTTTCATTCTACTTAAGGTTTTTGAAATCATACCTAAATGGTTTAGCCACCGTCCCTGAAAGGCAGTAAAGAGGCAGGATTAATATTTCTAGTCAGTCACTGGTCATTTGCTTACTGAACTTTCACTAACATTTGTATAGTTTGAAAATATTAACAGTTTAAATTTATTTTATATAATCCTCTTGCTTTGAAACATCGATCTTTGGCTATATAGTCAACTATAATCTAAGCAAAATCGATCTGTTCTCAGCTCAGATGGTGCCATCACTTACCACATTCTTGGTGTCCTTAAATGCTGTTTGACTAATGTAAGGATCTTTATGACTGAGAGTAGCTGATGAAATAGTGGAGAAGCGTTTTGTTCAGAAGACAGTAATTTTGCAAAACAGCACTCTCCCTTAGGTCAATCTGAAAAAAATTTTTAGACTTGATGCTGACTCATCTATATTATTTAGAAGAATTGGGGATAACCATAGTTTCAAATTGTCTTTATAATTCAAGTAAACAATTTATTTCCTCTTTAAACCCTTCCTAGTATGGGAATATAATGAGGCCATAAGCACAGTAAGTATTGGAAGACATGTTAGATATATTGATTCCAGTACAGTCAAGGGACTCTTTCATTACTGTTTTTTCTGCATTTAATACATAAAAAGTAACCCAGAAAGTGAGGAAAAAATCTAAATCCGAAGGGAAAATGGTCACTGAGTATTTAATGAGAGTATTGATTCTGTTCGCCTGCCTTCACTTTTTCTTCTTTGAGCTATGATTATCAGTACTCCAGCCTCTGCAGTAAATAATCTGTTCTCTCTCTCTCTCTCTCTCTCTCTCTCTCTCTCTCTCTCTCTCTCTCTCTCTCTCTCTCTCAGAACTCTTTATTTTTCTTTAAGTAAAAAGGAAGTCTTGGGCTACATTAGCTACAATAAGGGCCCTTCCAGCTATAAAGATGTTTATGACACTGTGACTGTCCCTCACACTTGCTGGCAGTTCTGTGTCATAATAAATGCTTCCCAAAGAAATAAAATAAGCAATGAAAGGACTTGTATGCATGCATATTAGCATAACCAATGGACACAGACACTGGGGCTGTGGGGGCTTACCCGGGTGGGAATGGCTGGGGGGGGTGTCAATCAGGGGAAAAGGAGACATATATAAAACTTTAGACAATAAAAAAAAAAAGAAATAAGCAATGTCAATGTCAGCTTTTTGTCATTTTTCTCTTTCACTGCATTTAAGTCTGTGTGTGTGTGTGTGAGAGAGAGAGATAATGTTGCCATTCAGTTTAGCAAAAGGTCATTAAATCAAAGCCATACATCTAAAAAGCCATATAATGTGGTATACTGCTGGACTAATTAGTCAGTCCAATATATAAAAGTGTTGAGTTTACTTTTTTTCTTGTCTTCAGTCCAGATACTGGAACCCTAAGTGCTGATGTTCAAGTACCAGGTGAATGATTGATTGGCAGGTTTTCTGACTTATGTAAGGGATTATATCACATTATTTTTAAGGACTCTTTTCACTCAACATTATGAGTGTATGGTAAGTAGACCCCCAAGGCAGGAATATTCTCTGCCCTATAAAATACTTGCTCATACACATTCAGAGAGTCAATTTCTAGATCTCTTTTTAGAGGCCATGTTGGAAGCCAGCTTGCCATATGTGTAATATTTTAATCAAGGTATTAATGTAGCTCTGCTTGAAAGAAGAAACAATCAAATGAAAGGGTACAGGATTTTTATTTTTGGTTCTCTCCCATTTCTCAGGACACCTTTTGGTGATGTATATCAAGTCAGTAGAAATTCTTGCAAAATCAGTGAATCCCTTGACTTTAACAGGTGTTCTTTGCCCATCTTCCCTGTCTTGGTACCAAGTTCACATATTCCATCTGCAATTTTTTATTAGGGTGACCTGGTGTGACAAAGTGTGAAAGCACAAAACTGGGATTCCAAAATCCTGGATTTAACATGAGTTAAAATAATTATTAACTATAAATATATGCAGGAAATAAAAAAACCTAGGATTTAGATACGCCAAATGAAGACTAGCAAAGTTGTCCTGCTAAGTTTAAAGCTGTAATGATGCTGAAGGAAAGTCACCAAAGTGATTGCATCACCTGCATCAATGGGAAAAGAACCAAGCTTTCTTGATGTTCTATCTACTAATAATTATGAAAATTAATATTGGGGTCATTTCTCTTTTTTGGGGGAAAATATGACCTATCAGTTTAGGTGCATGGATCTCTTTCTTAATTTACAAAATGAACTCTGATAAACCATATTGTCATCTATTAGTAATTATTCAATATATACTTATAATGTAATCCTTTTTAGTCATTATAGTTATTTTTAAGGTACTTATTATGAACATTAATTGTTCTTTCCATAAATTATAGATCAGTTGAAGAGTTTCATTTGTCACTTTTGCTTAATTTTATTTAATGTCTCTATCATTTGTTTGTGCCTTTGCCACAGCATCCACTTTGACTCCTGACCCCTTCCCATGTCCTTTTTCCTCAACTTGTTGCTCTATGTTACTTAGCCCAGACACCCAGAATGTAAGACAAATCTTTGGCTGGCAGACTAGTCCAGTGCACTCAGATCTCCCCTTGTCTGAATTCCTTTCATACTTGTGATCACTACCGCACTGTTTAGTGCATAATTGTTCTCCTTGTTTCAAATGTTCTAACTCTGTTTCCACAGCTGCATTGAAAGGCTCTTGAAAAATTTACTATTCTTCTCCTTTTTCTAGTCCTGGAAGGAAACCTCTGTTTTATGAGTGAATCCTGTATGTCATGTACTATGATGGGTGTTTTGCATGTTATCTCATTTAAGCTTGATAACTACTCTTGTTAAGTTGGTATTAGTAGTCTCGTATGTCATGGGCGGTCACTAAACTTAGAGTTTGACTATTTTCCTGAGGCCACACAGCTGGTGAGTGTCAGAGCCATCTGCCTCTCAGTCTCCATTTCACCATATTGTCTGATGGTCGATAATAGGTCACTTTAATGTGGTAGCTCATTTATAATTTTATTTCATTTTCTACTTTTCCATACTCTTGCTTTGTTGACATAGTTAAGGTAAAATGTAATGGTAGAAACCTTAAATATAATCAACTTTTGGTCACTTGCTTTTAAATGGCCTTCCTTGTTCCTGCCAAGTTTTTCTTCCTCCCTTGGTGTCTTCCCTATGATATTTTTTCCACACACCAAGACCGCATTAAACCTCAAAGTGCCCAATTCATTAAACAGCTCCTCTATCCTGGGAACAATGTTAAAGACATAAATACATGGCTAAGCTCTCTCTATTCCCTGCGTGAAAACAACCCATCTTCTCTCTTTCAATTTGAGATTCCCCTCTGCCTCCAAATGAAAACATTCCCCCAGTTGTGGAAGCACCAGACTCCAGAGACAAAAGGCAATGAAGAGGAAGCAATGATTCCAGTCTGTATTCCCTGCAGTGCCTCTAGGATATTCAGAAGCCTGAGGTAACCTGACTCCAGGAGGAGAGAGCGAGCAGAATATTTACAGAGAATGCTGAGTAGGAAAAGGCTCCCCTTCAACTGTGTTAGCTTAGCAGGAAGCAGGAGACAGCCTCAGAGCTGCCCCCAAATTAACCGTGTTTATACAATCTTATAACAGTACTGACACATGGAAAGACTGTAGGTGTTTATTAACTCCATGAAGAATTAAAACTGGGGCTGGTATACAGTATTAATCATCAGGAGCAGCACATTGTCAAATATAGTAGCTCAGGTATTTTGCTTATATCAGAAACAACTGTATGTTTGTCAGCTCTTTCTTGTTCTATAACTGATGAGAACACCTTGATTTAGGTGCTTTTTTGAGAATCTGTTACTTAAAAAAAAATTCTGTTTATTATTAAACAAATATTAAGCAACATTAGAGGAAGGAAGATTCCTTCCCGTGTCCTTGTGTAACTCTTCAATTACTCATATTTTCTTCCAGTCTGCCTAACACATACCTGAGGTCATAGTTATAATTGGAATGTATATGCCTTTGTGTAGGGCCTCATGCTTTTCACAGTGGTCCTTGTACCTGTGGAGGCCAGAGAGCAGCCTGTAGATTTTGAATCCCATTCCCTCTCACCTTCTCAAGGTCTTTTCTCCTGCAATTGTATTCTCTTTCTCCTGAATCATCCATTTTTTGCCCCTCTTAACTCAATTACTGGCATCAGCATATACATATGCTCTTCAGTCTCACATCTTCAAAAATTCCTCTTCTGATCTCACATTCCCTTTAATTACTCCCCATTTTTATTCTACCCTTCATAGCAGGACTTGTTGAAAAAGCTGTTTCTCAATGCCATCCACACCTACGCACCCCACACTTTCTCCTTAATTCCCTCTAGATGGGCTTCCGTTCCCATCACTCCACTGAGCCTGCATTTGTCAAATCCCCAAGAACCTCTGTAATGCAAAATTCTCGCTATTTAATCCTTTTTTAAAAATCTTGATCTTTTCTTAGTTCCACCTCTCAGATAAGACTGTGGACCAGGCCCTTTTTACTGTTTTTCCCTTCATGGTTTCTATTACTCTACACTCATTGATTATTTCTTCCATTTCACTAGCTTCCTCTTTTCCTTCCTTGTGTCTGGTTCCTTTTCTGCTTTCCACTTATAAGTATTGGAGTTACCAAGGCTCAATCTCGGCCTCCTTAAGCTCTCTAGTTACATTTTTATTAGGGTGACCTGGTGTGACACAGTGACTTTCCTTCATACTTGTGTTATGAGAAATGACCCAAATATTAATTGTCATAATTTTTAGTAGATAGAACATCAAGAAAGCTTGGTTCTTTTCCCATTGATGGGGGCAATGCAATCACTTTGGTGACTTTCCTTCAGCATCATTACAGCTTTAAACTTAGCAGGACAACTTGGCTGGTCTTCATTTGGCTTCTCTAAAGCCCATGCATTCTCATGCAATCTCATCCACAGGATGACAAATCTCATTCCCAGTCCTGACTTCTGGGAAATCCAGAGTCATACGCAGTCACCTACTTAACATATGCACTATTGTTTTTACTGATCTTTCAACTTCATAGGGACAAAGTAGAACTCTTGACTTATCTGCATGTCACACTCAACACAAACTTGTCCTTCCTGTCTCCATCTTATTTAATGACATTAATCCTCTAAAAATTTTAAACCAATTTGCAGAACTGCCCTTGAGTTCTTTCTTTACTTGATACCCCATATCCAATCTGTTAACAATCCTGTTACTTTTACCTCAGAACATTCCCTAACTTGATCTACTTTCCTATCTCTATTTCTAGTTAAAGCCACCATCTTCTCCTGCCTGAACCACCTCAATAATTCTACAGGGACTGTATGCTTCTGTCCCTCTTAGAGTAAATTCTTCTAACAGAAAACAGAGCAATCCTTTTAAACATTAGTCAGATCATAACTTTCACTTCAAAATCATCAATAAAGACAAACTCCTTACCACTACACACTGACCTTGCATACCACTCTAATACCATCTTCTCCTAGTCTCTTCCTCATGCGTTCCACTTTCTGTTCCTCTACTTTTCTATAACTGATTAGATAAAGTTGTAAATTGTGAAATAATGGACAATGTTTTCAATGCCCAAGCACTTTTGTGTTCTCATTATTGGTCTAGTGGCATTTTAATTGGAGAAATCAAACTTGGGGGAACTATGTTATTTCCTGAATCTTTACTAAACTGTTCATTACTGCATCTGACTATTGTACCTAAAATAAAATCTGTGATGAAAACCTTTTAATGGATAAATTTATCCTTTAAAGTTAAATAACACACGATATAGCTTATGTGTGAGTTTAAACAAAGTCATGGCTCGTATTATCACTGGTTTCATAGGAAAGAAAACCAGGGTCCCGAATTTACATGACTAGGCTGAGTTTAAGTGACCAAGGCTAGATTCACACCCAGGCCATCTGACTCCCAGAGCCACTGGAATATGATCCTTGACTTAGTTGACTTGTCTCATAAAATCTATAGCTTCTCAATGATCTTCTCTAGATTTCCATAAAAATTTAAAGACCAAGTTTACTCCTGTGGGTAGAAGGAATAAGATGATGTCTCCCTAATGCCACATATTATAGCCTCTGCTCTGCTATCACAGTGAAGAACTAAGGCAAGGACTTCCATTTCTAAGAGTTCTCCCCTACCCTCAATAGTCCATCCCACTAGAGAAAAGATCTGTGGATAATTTGTATTCTTTGTCCCAGTGGCTACTTCTATTCCCTTGTCTTTTGGGTTCTTCCTATTTTCTGTGAATGGAATGGGTCCTACTGTGTGTAATTACTATGCAGAGCATGTCAGCCAACCTTAACCCACCACTCTGCCTGCCCTTTTTTGATTCATGCCTTTTTAATTCACAGAGACTCTTTTTCTCCACAAAAGCCAGTCTCCTTAGTCAAGTAGCATAAATTATAGCATATATGCAAAATTCCACTAGCCTCTTACTCATGTGAATTAGCATAGGTTAGGGAAGAAGCCAAGTCCTTACTGAGTGCATATTATAAATGTGACAGCATCTAGCACAGTTACCTGAACACGAAAAGCACTTCGTTATTGTTTCTTTTTCTTGTCTTCCTTTTTTCACCTCCCTACCCTCTGCCCTTCTGATGTTTCATTTGCTGTTGCTCACCTGTGTTAACAGATGGCAAAGTCTAGAAACAGCAGTTACCACATAGGAAGGGTAGATCGCTGGCTGTTTATATTGACAAGTCTTATGGGAGGACAAATGTGTGCTGCCCTGCACTTCTTCGGTGACTAGATGACTGGGTGCCTGTCCACCCTCCTTTCTTCCTCTCAGTCCCTGTTCTCTGTGTGCCTGTCCCCAGTTTCCATTGAGTGGGGAAGCAGTCCCACAAGCAACTGTCCTAAGGAGATTTATTAAGTCTTATTTGTAAAGCTTTTTGATTCCTCAAAGAAAAAGACATATAAATACAACACATCATGCTGGACAAGTTTTTTGTTTAATGTTTTATAACCATGAGAACTTTTCATGTTCCCTATCCTTATTGACCTTTACTGACAAATTATTTCTCCTACAAAGACAACACAAATGCAAATTGTCTTTAATAGAATTCTTCTCTCTGATGCATCAGTCACTACATCCTATATAATAAAGAGGAAATATGCAAATTAACCCTCATGCCCTCACAAGATGGCTACCTACGACCAGGCCAGCAGGGGTGTTAGTGAGGGATGACCAGATGACTGAATAAGCAGGCTGCCTGGGGTGACCAGGCTGGCAGGGGGCGCAGTTAGGGACAACCAGGCTGGCAGAGGGGGGGCAGTTGGGGGTGACCAAGCCAGTAGGGGGGTCAGTAAGAGGCGACCAGGCCAGTGTGGGGGGGCAGTTAGGGGTGACCAGGCTGATGGGGGGGTGAGTTGGGGGTGACCAGGCCGGGAGGGGGGGCATTTGAGGGTGATTAGGCTGGCAGGGGGGCAGTGAGGGGTGACTAGTCCAGCGGGGGGTTGCAGTTGGGGGGTGACCAGGCCGGCAGGGTGGGGGGGCAGTTAGGGGCGACCAGACAGGCAGGCAGGCAGGTGAGCAATTAGGAGCCAGCGGTTTAGGATTGTGAAGGAATGTCTGACTGCCGATCCCTGTGGGATTGGGCCTAAACCGCCAGTCGACAACCCCTGAGGGGTCCCGGATTGGAGAGCGTGCAGGTTGGGCCGAGGGGACCCCCCTCCTGTGCAAGAATTTTGTGCCCAAGCCTCTAGTAAAAAATATAAGATGCTTTAAAAATAATTCTTTCAAAGCACTGTACTTTCATTTAATTCATTATAGTTGCAGCAATAGTAATCACTGTGACTATTTCTTTTTTAAAAAACATTTAAATATTCATAATTGGTCTTTCCTGTTGCACTGATAAATTCATTTGTTTATGATACTTTTATATGGATGTTTCTAAGTAATCTGTCTTTCTTTTTGTTAAAGCAATATAGGATATACATACATCTGTTGATTAACGAAATGATCTCAGTTCTCATTGTGGGCCCCCAAATGGAAAATGTTCAGTTTACTGATATGCTAGTATGAGTGAATGCTGAGACTCTCTAGCCATTAAATACTTGTACATGGACTAGTTCTAAAATAATAATAATAACAAATAAACATTCATGTTTTTTACCACGCTGAGTCAAGTGTACAATATACAGATAATGTATTAGAGAATTGTATACCTAAAACCTATTTTATTTACCAATGTCACCCCAATACATTCAATTAAAAATACATTTAAAAATTACTCTGCCTTGGATAATTTTATTTTATTTTATTTTTTAATTTAATAAATCTTTATTGTTTAGATTATTACAATTGTTCTTCTTTCCACCCCCCCATGGCTCCCCTCCACCTGGTTCCCATCCCACCCTCTGCCCTTACCTCCCCCCCACTGTCTTCATCCATAGGTGTACGCTTTTTATCCAGTTTCTTCCCTCACCCCCACACCCCTTTCCCCCTGAGAATTGTCAGTCCATTCCCTTTCTATGCTCCTGATTCTATTATATTCACCAGTTTATTCTGTTCATCAGATTTTTTATTCACTTGATTTTTAGATTCACTTGTTGATAGACATGTATTTGTTGTTCATAATTTTTATCTTTAGCTTTTTCTTCTTCTTCCTCTTCTTAAAGAATACCTTTCAGCATTTCATATAATACTGGTCTGGTGGTGATGAACTCCTTTAGCTTTTTCTTATCTGTGAAGCTCTTTATCTGACCTTCAATTCTGAATGATAGCTTTGCTGGGTAGAGTAATCTTGGTTGTAGGTTCTTGCTATTCATCACTTTGAATATTTCTTGCCACTCCCATCTGGCCTGCATAGTTTCTGTTTTGAAATCAGCTGACAACCATATGGGTGCTCCCTTGTAGGTAATTAACTGTTTTTGTCTTGCTACTTTTAATATTCTCTCTTTGTCTTTTGCTCTTGGCATTTTAATTATGATGTGTCTTGGTGTAGTCCTCTTTGGATTCCTTTTGTTTGGGGTTCTGTGTGCTTCCTGTAGTTGTAAGTCTATTTCTTTCACAGGGGGACTGGTGGGGGGGGAGTGGGGGAAGTTTTCAGTCATTATTTATTTCAATTCTTTGACTTGATTCTTGTGTTCCTCTAGTCTGTTTTTGGGTCTCTGTATAATATTTTTTATTTCAGTCAGTGTATGTTTAATTTCTAGTTGGTCCTTTTTCATATCCTCGAGGGTCTCACTAAATTTATCCTTTTCTAGGAAATTCTTGAAAAACCTTATAACCGTGGTTTTGAACTCTATATCCAGTTGTTTGCTTTCCTCCATTTCTTTCATTTGTGATCTGTTTCTTTGTCTCTGCATTTTGGTTGCTTCCCTGAGTTGGTAGAGTAGCTTTGTGTGGTAGGTGTCCTACAGGGCACAGTGGCTCAGCCTCCCCAGTTACCTGAGGTGGACACTCTTGGTGCACCCCTTTGTGTGCTCAGCCTTGTTCTAGTTAAGTCTTTTTTTTTTTTTAAATATATTTTATTGATTTTTTTTTTTTTACAGAGAGGAAGGAAGAGGGATAGATAGTCAGAAACATCGATGAGAGAGAAACATCAATCAGTTGCCTCTTGCACACCTCCTACTGGGGATGTGCCTGCAACCAAGTTACATGCCCTTGACCGGAATCGAACCTGGGACCTTTCAGTCCGCAGGCTGACGCTCTATCCACTGAGCCAAACCGGTTTTGGCTCTAGTTAAGTCTTGATTGTTGTTGGTATCACTGGGAGGAATTGACCTCCAGGCCAATTGGCTGTGAGGATCAGCTGTGTCTACACTGGGAGAACTTCTGTGCTGGAGACACTCTTATGAGACAAGACTTGCAAAATTGCAAAAGCCTCTGTGCTCAGCTTGGATGGGGGGGAGTTTCAGGGCGGAGCAGACAGCCTTGGTTTCCCGTCATCCCTGCCCTATGAGGCCCCTGGGTCTCCGTGTCCCTCGGTAATTGCTGCAAGCACCTCTGAGAGAAAGCTGCCCTCGAGTTTCACCTGCTGCAAGACAGTCCAGTTTCTCCCTGAATGAGTTGGGGTTCCCAGAAACTTGCCCGGAACTGGAGTTCAGTGCAGTCGGGAGCTTCCGTCTCCCTCCCGCTTTAGAAAGCCAGCCGCGCACTCAGCCACCATGCATTTAGCAGTTAGTCCTCTCTGCGCGTGCGCGCCTCCGGATCTCTGCCTTCCACAGCTGCCGGGTCTCAGTGTGCTTTCTCTTTTCCTGACAGTCCAGATTCCCCGAATGAGTCTGGTTTCCCAGGGTCTAGCCCAGGACTGGAGTTCAGTGCAGTCGGGAGCTTCTGTCTCCCTCCCGCTTTAGAAGGCCAGCAGCGTACTTAGCTGCCCATGCACACAGCCGCCCGTCCTCTCTGCGTGCGAGTCTCCGTACCTCAGCCTTTTGAAGCTCCTCTGAGTCTCAATGTGTTTTCCTCTTTTCTTCTAGTTGTAGAATTTCCACTCAGCCAGCTTTCCTGTGGTTCTGGATGGTGTCCATTTTGTCTTTTAGTTGTAGTTTAGATATTGTTGTGCGAGGCAGCAGTTTAGGTGTTTACCTATGCCACCATCTTGGTTTCTCCTGCCTTGGATAATTTTAAACATTTAAAAAAATTACAGAGGCACTGGGAGGAATAGTGTTTAATATCAGAATAAATGTTATTATAAACATCCATGTATGAGTATAACTATTGTTGGTATTGCTATTGTGTCTTAGGTCTTTATTTCTTCTCATTCCCACATTTTACCTAAGTGCATGTGACCTCCCCATTCTTAGGCTCCTACTGATGGGGCAGAAATACAATATTGGGGATCAGCTAGAACTATAAGAAATATTAATCATGCTCTGTTAACTGTGATTGCTTTGTTCTGATTAAAGAAGATACATTCTAACCTGGCTGGGGATCTAGAAGCTCACCTGGAAATGCAGCCCATCCTCCTTATCAGGGAGCTGCATATTATCATGGGAAAATTAACAAGTTTGTTGCAGAAACCAGAGCCACCAGCCCTTTGAGGACCCCCAGCCTTTGCATATCCACAGGCCTTTGCAAATCTCCAGCATGCATTACCTGGTAATTGCCCATTTGGCATACCCTTTTGCCTAGTTCCCCATGTAATCTTTGTCTTACCCAATATAAGCAATTGGGATTACGGGGAGAGGCAGAGCAGATTTTTGTGGATGACCTGCTGCTCTCCCATTCTGCTGGCAGTATTGGAATAAATACTCATGTATGATTCAACCCTGTCTCTGCTTAATTGGCTCAACTAGTGACAGGCAGCATGGATCCATTGATTGTCCAGTTACACTACATCTGTGTTTTCAAGACAAATTTCTATATTACCAATTATTTTTTGGACTTACCAACTTGAACATCCATGGACCTTCCCTTTATGTTACAAATTTCACATCAATACCTACTCAGTTATTCAAGCATAAATCACTAGTTTCACCCATGATACCTCTCTTTCATCCCTCTAATTAATCCATTCTAAAATCATGCTGATGCATCTCCACATCTTGATGCATCCTTACCTTCTCTGTTCCCACTGCCAGTAACCAAGTTTAGACCATCATTATTTTTTTTCTGGATTATTTCAGTAACCTTTTAAGAGGTTTTCTAGCATTTGGTTTCTTCAATGTTCCTGGATTTATCTAATAAGCTCATGCTTGATCATGTTCATCTGATTCTTACAAGCATTCAAAAAGTCCTTGCAGTCTGTGGAGTAAAGCTCCAAATCTGTAAATTTCAGACACCATTTACAAGTCTTACATAAAAATATGTATAGCTGCTGCTTTCCTGTGCCCCAACTCCAACACATATGAGTGCAATGAACGAATCTCTAGGCCTCAAACAAAAACATTTTATGTCTACATGATGCTTACCCTACCTGATGATAGAGTATAGGTTTAGAAGCCCAGGCTTTCGTGTCACGTAGACATGGAACTGAATGCAAGTTTTTCCAAAGACTAGCTGTGAAGCTACCTTTTTGGACCTCAATCTTTTAATATGAAAAATGGGAATTTAAAACAGGTTTAAATTATTAGATTGTTGTGAAGAATCAGGTATAAGTGTACTCATGGTAAACTCTTGATATGTATTAATATGCATATATTACACAAAATGCACCTTTTTATACCTGAATTCTGAAACTTTAGCCATCTTTAAAGTTAGAATTGAGCTGTAACCTTTCCTGGGTAGTTTTCCTTGACCTAGACTTCTCCCAGCTCTGCCCCACATGGAGTGATTATTAACTATCCTTTTAATCTATGTTCCCAGAGCATTTTGTAATCCTATTATAGCATATGTCTCAATCTATTGTTATTTATGGTTCTGTTCCCCCTACTGGAACCTAAGTGCTCACGGCCAGGGGGAATGGCTTGTTCATTTTATATCCTGGGACCTAGCACAGGTCCTGGCATATAACAGCCATTCAGTAATTGCTCACTAATTGAATTTCTTAGATTCTTTAAACATTCCATTTCCCTCCTCATTATACTATTTAGAGGTTGTTGAGCTTAAAATTGAAATGGTAAGCCAGTGATGGCATTTTCTAATCTCCCATTGTTATGAAATTAACTTCAGTTGGAACCATCAAAATTATATCCAGTCTCCAAAAACCAAGAAATGAATCTTAAAAAAAATAAATAAAGCATTTGATATCTTTAATTCTAAAACCTCAGAGTTTGTTGGCACAGTGAGGTCAGCGTAGTTGTATCATTGCATTAGGAGGACTATATGAATTCATTAGCCACATGGACAATATGATTTGGGGTTTCACTCTAGTCATCAAGCAGATGTTCAAACATTAGAGAATGGCTACGTGTTCTAGACACAAAAAGCAAGTGCCTAATGCAACCCTTAGCTATTCTAAGAAACATCTTCAACAAAAAAGACAGTTGAGCACTCAGGGACAGGGAGTTACACCAGATTTACCAATAATATTTACTAAGGAGTCGATTAGTGTTTTCCTCACTAAAAAGGTGGTAAGTCTGCAAAGGAAAGTATGAGAAATGCCTGCAATGATTGGATTCTCTAATGTTTGCTCTAGGACAAAGTCTTTTTTTTTAATTCAGAGGTTTTATATTTATAAAATAAATTGGATTGATTTCCAGCTTCTCTTGAAAAATCAGACCTGGCAATATTGGATGGCTGCTTTTTTGCAGAATAAGGCTCACTGTCAGCCAAGAAGCAATTGCCCACTTAGGAAGGCTGTTGCCCTATATACCCCATTCGCCATTTATATTTCCTGCCTCAGCTCAGTAGGACAGGCATTTGTGCTTTTGATTCCTTGCTCTAAACCTCAATTTCCAAATCTGTGGAAATGCTATAGCAGCAACTCGCCTGTTGGGCTTTTGTAAGGATTCAATCCTGTAATCCATGTGAAGTGCCTCACCACGTTCCTGGTGTTATAGTAAGTTCTCAGTAAATGGCTGCTACCTGTTTCTGTAGTTCGCTTTGAAAATCTGTATTTATTAAGCTTCTGCTGTGTACCAGGTACTGGGCTAGGCATGGAGATATAATGGTGAGCTATACAGGCATGGGTCCTTCCTCTCAAGTGTTTACGGTTTAGCATCCAGGGAAATGTCAGTTAGCATTCTACGTGGCTTTTGTTTGTGTTATGGAACAAGGAGGGAGAAAAAATCATTGGGTTCTTTTGAGAATTACTGCCCTGAACTGAAAGGAAAAGCAGCAGACAGGCTATTTTTATTGTTAATTCTCACCCTGGGATATTTTTCCATTGATTTTTAGAGAGAGTGGAAGGGAGAGGGACAGACACAGAGAGAGGAACATCAATGTGACAGAGACACATCGATTGGTTGCCTCTTGCATGCACCCGGACCAGGGTTAGGGATCAAGCCTGCAACTGAGATACATGCCCTTGACCAGAATCAAACGCAAGACCCTTCAGTCCGTGGACTGACATTCTATCCACTAAGCCAAACCAGCTAGAGCCAGTCTTTATTAAAAGACATTACAAACTAAACATTCCCCAATAGCTCTTAAAAAAAAAAAGAATAGTTTATTGATTTTTATAAAGAGAGGGAGAGGGAGAGAGAGAAACATTGATATAAGAGCACAACATTGACTGGCTGCCTCCTGCATGCCCCCTGTCATGGATTGAGCCCGCAACCCGGGCATGTGCCCTTGACTGAACCGGCAACCTAGGGACAGGATGACACCTGACCAACTGAGCCACATCGGCCAGGGCTCCTCAACAGCTCTTCCTTCTCATTGTTCCCATAGAGTTGCTGCTTCCCAGAACTCTCTCTCTCAGCATATGATCTTGTTATCCACTCAGTTGTTCAAGCCAAAATACTAGGAATATTCTCTGATTCCTTTCTATCCTTTCCTCTATCCCCACCATGTTTAACTCATCAGCAAATTCTGTCTTCTCTTCTTACAAAGCATGCGGAGACTTGTCTACCTCCTACCTCTATACTGCTACCTACCACCCTGGTCCGAGGCACCATCTCCTCTCCATTGGATGACTGCACAGCCCCAGCCTCTTGCTTCCACTCCTTTACTTTTCTGCAAAGGGCCAGATAGTAAATATTTTAGCTGTTGTGGGCCATACAATCTGTCACAACCACTCAATTTTCCTCTTATAGCAGAAAAGCAGTCATGGACAATACTTAAACTGCTGGGCATGGCTGTGCCCCATTCAAACATTATTTATAGAAACAGGTTATATGCTGGATTTGGCCGTGGGTCGTTGTTGTAGTTAGACTCACTTAATGTAAGCCTCTGCAAAGATATCTCAGAGCACTAAGAGTACATCCTCAGTTCTCCTGATCATGTTCTGCATGGCCCTCTTGCTCTAGCGCCCCTTTTTACCCCAGCCACGCCATCCTCATTCTTTCAGACACACCCAGCTAATTCCTGCCATAGGTCATTGCACCAATTCCCTTAATTCTCCTCCCAGATTTTAGCATGGCCTGACCACAATTCAGACTCACCTCACATGACTATTAAAAGTCATCCATTACTATCTTTTATTATATTTTCAGTATTAACCATCATCAGAAAATATTTATTAATTTGGTTCATTTTGGATGGTGGTCTATATTTACATACTAGTTTGTAAGCTCAGTACCAGTCACAGAGCAGGCCTTACAAACAGACTTTTTGCAACGAAAAATAAGTAAATGCTCTCGATCAGTGTGAAGCACAGCAGCACTTTAAGCCTACAGTCTTTAAAGGCCACTGGAGCCTTATCAGTCAGTGCAGGCCCTGGCTTCGTTCTGTCCTCCTTGATCCACAATGGACAACCGGGGCTGGTCTAAAAGGATGCAATTGTAAATCCCTTTCAACAAGAAAGAATTTAAATTTCAGAAGGAAAAAGAGTACAATCCATGTAACAAAGAGCCAGTATCATTGCTAAGTTTACACTGATTTCTGCTGTTTGGCTGGTCTTTGTCTGCCTAGGACCCTTTGCCCATGCTCGATGTCTAGAGGGAGGTACTTAGAGAAAAGATCCCTAATAAAGAGATACTTTACAAAACAAGTGTTATGTGTGGGGTGTTAATATTTTTCTCCTTTTGTCTGAAGTAAAAAGGCCAGAAGATCCCAACTACATCTCCCAAAGGGATTTCCTTGACTTGAAAAGCTCTTTGTTTGATAAGCTGTCCTTGCTCTTTATTGAAAAAATATAACCATTATGGTTATAGGAGGACAGGAAATCATTTAATATAAACATTACTATTATTATGTCTGCTCCAGCTGTCATAATGGAATGCTGCATACTGGGGGCTTACACAACAGAAAATTCACTTTCTCGTAATTCCAGAGGCTGGAAGTCCAAGATCAAGGCACCAACAGAGTTGGTTTCTGGTGAGACCTTTCTTCCTGATTTGTAAAAGGCCACCTTCTTCACCTTCTTAAACGAGGAAGAATTTAAATTTCAGAAGGAAAAGGAGTACAATCCATGTAACAAAGAGCCAGTATCATTGCTAAGTTTACACTGATTTATGCTGTGTGGCTGGTCTTTGTCTGCCTAGGACCCTTTGCCCTCACCTGGTGTTTTCTCTGTGCATGTTGAGAGAGAGCTCTGGTGTTTCTTCCTCTTTTTAAGAGGATACTGGTTCTGTTGGATTCAGGCCCCATCCAAATGACCTCATTTAACCTTTATGACCTCTTTAAAGGCCATACCTCCAAATGCAGTCACGTTGGGGGTTTGGGCTTTCACTTATGGAACACAGATCAGTCCATAACAGTCAGGACCCTTCAAGTACTGCAGTAATACAGACTTCTTTATTTTTTAAAATACATTTTTATTGACTTCAGAGAGAAAGGGAGAGGGAGAGAAAAATAGAAACATCAGTGATGAGAGAGAACCATTGATCGGTTGCCTCCTGCAAGACCCCCACTGAGGATCGAGTCCACAACCTGGGCATGTGCCCTGACAGGGAATCAAACCGCAGCCTCCTGGTTCATAGGTCGACACTCAACCACTGAGCCATGCCAGCTGGGCAATATTTACTTCTTTATTGATTAAATTGGAAATACAGGTATTTGTAATTACCTGCAACATGAGTGATACCTTCCTTGGGAATTCTGTGTGCTTACTGTTTTTATCTTGTCAGCTCTAATACCTTACGGCCGGTGTCAATCTTGCAACTCTTAATAAACTGGAGATCAGAGATTTCAAATAAGTGATTACTACATGTGAAATTTACTCTGTCAGTGTGACTGGAGAACAAAGGAAAACCCTCACCGTGGGGCCTTTTTCTCACACAGTAACAACACAAAGGCACCCTCTGGGGATTGTGTCCCTTGGGTTAAGAAGGAAGCTGTTTACCACAAAAGGGTCCTTCTTCCTGCCGATTCTCACATGCATGGCCCTTTCAGAGCTCCTAGAGAGTTACTTATTTCCTGTTCCTTCATCTTCACTCAAGTTTATTTCACAATATTTGTGATCTTTCCTGAGGAAGAGTTTAGATCTGGGTAAAAGAGCAATTGCTTGAATGATCAAGGAATATTCTTTAATCATTTGACTTTTAAAAAATAGTAAGTTTGTATTTATCAAGCAAACTTTACGGAGTGCTTACCACATAGGAGTCACAATGCTAAGTAGCTTTTATGAATATTTTCATTGAGTCCCATCAAAAACCCTAACAGGGAGGTTTTATTCTTATATTTTTTTAATAGATAAAACTGGGGCTTGATTCCAGCTCAATCCAATTTCAAGCAGAACCTCTTAACTAATATAAAGTTGTTTCTCATTTATTAGTCATTCTTAGTGGGACTGGACTCAAGCCCTTTGTCATCATAACTTAAAGTGCCAGCATGTATGCAAGGTATTTTCTATGCAACATTTGATTCTTTATGATCCAAATTCTAACATGAAGTTCAGCCCAAGATTTATTAGGCTTCTACTACTTGGAAGGCACTATTAGATAGGCAGTATGAATGGGGCAGGGTCCTGCTTTTCAGGTGATTGACAAGTTGGCGGTGGTGTCCAACATAAGCACAACTCACAAAGTACTCAGTGATACAGAAAGAGAACAGTGGAGTTGGGAATAATTTCAACTAAAAGTAAGGCAGGATATTGTTTTAGATCAGAGTCAGGGTTTGAGGCCTAACTCTGTCACTTACAAGCTGGGTGACTGAATAAATTTCTCTAATGAACATTTCTTCCTCTATAAAATGAGGATAAAGGTAGTCTCTGGTTACTAAGTCTTCTGTGACAATCAAATATAATAAAAGGCTAATGTGCAAATTGTCCCCTTGGGAGTTCTACCGGCAGACTGGGAGTTCGATCGCTCGCTATGATGTGCGCTGACCACCAGGGATTTGGTGCAGAACATGGCAGGTGACCAGCAGCAGCAGCAGGGTGCTGAGGGAGCGAGGGAAGGAGGAGGCGGGGAGGCCGGGAGGCGGGGAACTGCATGGTGGTGGTGCGTGGGCAGTGAGGGAAGGAGGAGGCAGGGAACCTGATTGGCCCTGATCACCAGCCAGGCCTAGGGACCCTATCTGTGCATGAATTTCATGCACTGGGCCTCTAGTTAATGAGATAATTAAATAGTGTTGTGTATTGTGCTTGCACCCAGTAGGTATTCAGTAAATGTCGTTGCTATTATTGTTCAAACCTCACTCAGGAAACTCACCAGGTTAAAAACAAAGACAACTAGTTTACCTGTGTTACTGAAAATAAGAGCACAGGTTTAGAGTTCACAGATTGATCTTTGTGTTTTGTTTTTAGACACAGCCAACAAAGTTGGTCCTTTAATCTTTAAACTCACAGGGAAAAAAGAAAAGTAAAAGTCAGAGCAGAGTCTATTATTTGCAGGCTAAGTAGCTGATGGGAGAAATATAATCGTTAACAATAAAAGTGGAGAATACAAAAGGCCATAAAAATTACACATAAGAGCTGAACCCTCCATGGCGATCTGGAGCAATGAGGGAAGGATGGTATTTTTGTCCTCCTGGGTGGGCACTGAGGGAATAACTTAGCTGCAGCAATGGCAGTCCCTGGTCAATATAGTGATGGTGGACGCAGAGACTGCAAGCAAGCCAAGACTTGGTTACTCTTGGTCGTCTCTGTTTAATAAAGCAAGGAGTGGTTAATCTAGCTGAATATAACAAAACCTACAAGTTTGCGAATCTAAAATAATAGGTCTTGACTTACCCAGATTATTTTAAGACAATTTTAGTCTTCATTTTCCAGCACTGGCAAATATTTTACTGATGGGCTGTTCTCAGGTTATTGGTACGGATTTGTTATTGTAAATCTCAGTTCCATCCCCCAAGACTTGTTTGTGTTTTCCCATAGAATCTGTTGTTCAGGAATCACTCAATGGGCCTATAATAGGGGCTGAGGGCAAAACTCATTTCCAAAGAGAATCTGACATTTAAACTTTGATGCTATATCCACATGGGGCTCTGTTTACAGCCACAGAGACACCTTGACAGGATTGAAAACATCCATCGTAAAAGTCTAGAATTTTTGTCCTATTACAAAACCTATGGCTTTAATGAACTGTGATTAATATTATATAATACTGTAATTATTTCTTTGAGGAGCATGGTTATTTTGTTTTACAACTTTTTCATTGAAAGAGCATTGATGCAATGCTGTTTAATAGGTTTATAATATACTAGAGGCCCGGTGCATGAGATTTGTGCACTGCGGGGAGGAGGTCCCTCAGCCTGACCTGTGCCCTCTTGCAGCCTGGGAGCCCTCAGGGGATGTCTGGTGACAGCTTAGGCCTGATCCCCAGACAGCCTTAGTGCTGCCTGCGGGGGCAGGAGAGGCTCCTGCCACTGCTGCTGCTGTGCTCGCCAGCCGTGAGCCTGGCTCCTGCATTGAGCGTCTGCCCCCTGGTAGTCAGTGCATGTCATAGCGACCGGTCATTCCGCTGTTCAGTCGATTTGCATATTAGCCTTTTATTATTTAAGATAACAACTTTGGGGAAATTGTTTAAACTTTTATTTATTTTTTTAATACATTGACCTTTGAGAGTTTTTGACAATTTATTTATAAAAATTATGTTTCTCCATTGAATTTTTGAGAATTTTAGCATGTTCCTAATACTGTCATACAAAGGGTCAGGTTGGAACCTGGGAACTCCTTATCAGAGACATAGTGTCCCCTGTCATGCAAAACATGGCATGACAAGTTGAGGGAGACTTGTTTTTCTTTGCCAACCATAGTTGGGAAAAATTTTCATTAGCCATCTTAGGTCCTCTCCTTGGTATCAGCAGATGCATTTAGAGACAGGCCAGTTCCCTGTGTTGGCTCGTTTATTTCATTTATTTGTCTTTTTTTCTTTGAAAAATGAATGAGACAACTTGCTTTAAAAAAAGGGGGGGGGGAGAAAGATGAAAGAAAGGGAGGGAGGGAGAAAACAGAGAAGGAGGCAGGGAGAGGAAGGAAGGAAGGAAAGAAGGAAAAAGGGAAGGAAGAGTGGGAGGGAGGGAGGAGAAAGAGAAAGAAAGAGAAAAGGAAGGAAGAAGAATAAAAGAAAAGAAAAGAAAAAAGAAAAGAAAAGAAAAGAAAAGAGAAAGAAAGAAGAAAATAGTTTGATATGGCAGGGAAGGAATATTGAATTCATGCTATGATCAACCTTGGAAGAATGCCAACCTCCACAGAGGAGCATACTTTCCAGTTCTATTTTTTAAGGCTGAGCCTTTTGGAAAAGCACACCACTCTGAGGTTAGGGTTCCCAGAGCCTTCTGGTAGCTCTGAAGATTTCACAAGCAAATCAGAGCCAACTCAAATGTAATACCCTACATCAGTGGTTCTCAACCTTCCTTTGCGACCCACAGGTTGAGAACCGCTAGCAGGATCGCCTAAGACCATTGGAAAACACAGATATTACATTTACATTACGATTCATTAACAGTAGCAAAATTACAGTTATGAAGTAGCAACAAAAATAATTTTATGGTTGGGGGTCACCACAACATGAGGAACTGTATTAAAGGGTCACGGCATTAGGAAGGTTGAGAACCACTGCCCTAGATTAAAAACAAGAGAAGGAAGACACATTCCCTACATTCCTTAGGTTATTAGGTGCTATAGCACATTCTGAAATACTGAGAGTAGCATGAGACTGTTCAATCAGGTAGCTTATCCGTGAATTATTTTCTAGGATAATGATAATCTGCTGGTGAGGTGGGCTGAATTGAGGGGCAGGTGGACTGGGAGTAGGGACCTCTGCTCCCCATCTCAGAGCCTCAGTTTTGGCATCTAGAATATGGGCACGACAACTTGCTTGTAGGTACCTGTCAACCCAGGTGCTCCAGGAAGCCGAGGCCCAGGTTGGACTCATTAGGGGGAAGGCCTGGGAGGTAAGGGCAGAGCTGGGGAGTGCCCTGCCTCATCCTGCAGCTGGGGGCTCAGCAAGGCCGCCAGGAGTCCCTGAGCCACGTAGCCTGCACTTCGCACCAAGCAGCCTGCCCTGGTGTGCCCACTGCACTGTCACCGCCCAGAAGGTCCGGGGAGCAGGAGACAGGACCGAGGTACAGACACAGGGATGGATCTCCCTGTGAGCCCTGCAGTGAGAGGTCTAGGGGGTCTCCCCTGCCAGAGCACAGGGCTCAGCTGTTCCCAGAACCCGGTCAAAGCCCCAAAAGGAGGAGCAAGAAGGGGTCTATTTCCTGGGCTGCTGTTCCAATGACCACGGACTGGCCTAAATAAACAGGATCATGTGCTCTCCCCGTTCTGGGGCCACAATCTGAAATCAAGGTATCTGGGGCTGTGGTCCCTCCGAGGGCTCCAGGGGAGGGTCCTTCCTGCCTCTTCAGCTTCTGGGAGCTCCTGGCCGCATCCCTTCAGTATCAGCCTCCATCTTAACGTAGCCCTGCTGCCATCCTTATATGACCATCCCGTGTGTTCATGTGCCCTCACCCGTTCATATGCCTACTCTCACGTTCACGTGTCCACATGGCCCCACCCCCTTGTAAAAAAAAAAAAAGAGATCTGCTAACCCGGTTTTCACTGGTGCTCAACCTGGACTTCATTCCACCAGTGAACAGAAGATATTTTAACAATATCTGAGCTATAAGTTTTCTTTGAGGTCAAAGTCAAATGCCTGCACTTTATTGTGAGAGATACATAGATTCCTTTTTTTTAAAAGTATTTCTCCTCCACATACACACTGACTCAAGTACTGTTATTTAAGTGCCATCAAGCAATTTTTGTATCTTCAAAAGATCAAACTGCCTACTGCATGAGTGATGAAGAATGCTGGCTCAGCTCAAATGAGATAGCCTTGACTCCTCCTTCAAGCTGTGTGATGCAGAGCAGTTCACCTAACCTCTCTGAGCCATAGAAAAAGGATCAACAAATAAGCCCCTCCTAGTGTCAGTGTGAGGATTCATAAAATAATCTGAAGGATTAACACAACAATTCATTTATTTATCACAGTAAACACTCAATAACGTCAATTATGATTATGATTATGATTTGGAGAGTTTTCTCACAGAGAAAAAGCCAAACACTGAGGATTAGGATAATGTGTAAAATTCTAGAGGGAGAATAAAAATTCAGTCCTATTTCAGGTTATCAATGCTGTAAGTCAGCAAGCCATGTAATAGACTTACTTTATGCCAAGCATTGTGCTAGACATTTTTCTAAGGCATTAATATTTATATTTCAATAATTAGTTTGTTACTAAAAGGAAAGTATTGTAGGGCTTATTAACAGCTCGATAAGTTAAAAGAAAATGCCTTGGGGAGGGGGGTCATCATTTCTTGAAGGACCAACTAACTGAACAAATGTAGGATTGTGTACTATGCAACAAGCATGTATGGAGCACAGCAATGCTCTTTCTTGACCATGCTGCATAAATAAGCCCCATCTCTCTCTCCCTTACCCTGCTTTACCTTTTCTTCTTAGTTACCTGCCATACTGCATACTTCTTCTTTTGTTATTGTCTGTCTTCCCTCAAAAGACTGTAAGTTCCATGAGAGCCAAACTTCATTGGTTGTCTCCCCTACATCTAGCATATAGTAAATGCTCAAATATTTTTAATGAATGAATGAATGAAAACAAACGTGCTTCTTATCACAGCAAGAATAAGCTCAAGAATAAGTTGACATATGCTAGTCAGCTTACTGTGGCTGAGCAAGATCTTAGAGGGCATGATCCCGGGAGGCCAAGGTTGAGAGGGCGTGGCTCTGCACCTTTAGTTGCATTGCATAAACAAGCACCAGAGTATACTAGTAATAAGCACTTCTGAGCCAGTAGTTCAGTATTGACTGGCCCTGCTTTATGACAGCTCAAGGTGTCTCTAGTTAGCATTAAGAAACATGTTGCTATCCCACCAAATTCCCACAAAAATGTACCAAATTCAAGAGTATAAAAACACAATACAATAGTATAAAATATATGATCCACATGGCTTATGGATAAATAGATATGATTCACATGGCTTAAGAGATGAAGGTCACAGATAATGCAATGTCAAAGTAACAATACCCTGTTTGGCAGTGTGGTTCAGTTGTGGCAAAGCTGTTGTCTTTTAATATTGTGTGCCTGTGTGTTTGGGCACACACGTGTGTTCAAATGAAATTTTGAGCTGAACCTTATAATTTGGTCAGCATTAATTCTAATGTCACCTTGATTTTTAAGGTTAGATGACCTCCAGCAGCAAATGGAGCTCATCTTAACTGCTGTATCTTTTCAACAGTTTTCTGATGCACGTACTCACATTTCAAGCTCAGGTACCAATCATACCGACCACTGATTCTAAACTAGTAGCATTAATTCAATACTTAATTATAGTTCACAGGCTTTCCCTGAAACTAAGAAGAAAAACCTTCTTATGCATTGCTGAAGGAAAATTATTTTCCTTTACTTCGTGTCTAGAATAATTATTGCCCATCTCTATTTGTTTTCTGAATAAGTATTTTCTTTCCCCAAATAATAAATATATTACCAAATTCGTTAGATGATAAGAAAATAAAACAAACATTTCTTCATTTTCTGGTGAATTAATCAGGAAAGTGAGCAAACTTCCTAGCTTCTAGGAAAAGGTACGAACTTATATAACTTTTACCTCCTTATATATCAAATAAGTCACGTTCTTCATTTTAGAAATCTTCTATATATATAAAAGCCTAAGCAACCATTCGACTGTTCAACTGGTAGCTATGACATGCACTGACCACCAGGGGGCAGACACTCAACGCACAGGCATGGAAACCTGGAATAGACTGATGAATCTCAGAGGGAAGGGGGGAGGGGGAGGGTGGGGAGAGATTAACCAAAAATCTTATATGCATACTAGAGGCCCGGTGCATGGATTCATGCACTGGTGGGGTCCCTCAGCCTGGCCTGTGGGGATTCAGGTGGAAACCAGCAGTCCAACATCCCCCAAGGGGTCCTGGATTGCGAGAGGGCTCAGGCCAGGCTGAGGGACCTCTAGTAAAGTAATAAAAGTCAAAGGAATGGATACGTAATAAATACCACCCACAATTCTACTCTCTAAAGTAGAATTTTGGCATTCACATTCTGAAACTGGAATTGGTATATCTTTTAAAAAGCATATATCTGATAATTTTTTGCAATTCAGTTATCAGAATTATTTTAAACATACTCTGTGCAATATTTTTTAAATTTATATTTAGAGAAGTACTGAAATTGTTTTAGTATGCAGGTAAGGGTTGTGATATTATTTTTTGTAGTGATATCCTAATACCTAATCTAGCTTATGAACAAGTTTGTGTTTTAGTTAGTTGGGTTTTGTTTTTTTGTGGGTTTTTTTGCAGCAGGATATAGCTATAATCCTCTTCCAGGCCTGAATGGACAGGGTGTTCTGTACTGATCAACTCCTCCTAAGACATCCATCCTATGTGAAGTGTTAGTGGTCTAGGATACCGTAAAGGGCTGCAAAAAAATCATCTCATTGGGCCTTCCAGCTCTAGTGATTTATGATTATATTAAAATTCCTCCTTACATAAAAGGAACCCACAGCTCATTTTACAGACAATGTTCCTCTTCACCAAGTTTATATATGAAGTTTTCGCTTCAGGATTGGTTGCAGCATCCTAACCAGTTTGGCTCAGTGGATAGAGCGTTAGGGTCCTGGGTTCGATTCTGGTCAAGGACATGTACCTTGGTTGTGGGCTTGATCCCCAGTAGGGAACGTGCAGGAGGCAGCTGATTGATGTTTCTCTCTCATCGATATTCTAACTATCCCTCTCTCTCGCTTCCTCTCTGTAAAAATCAATTAAAATATATTTCTTTAAAAAAGATTGGTTGCAGTAATGTTGAGACACTTCTTCCCCCAGCTGTCATTTATTGATCACATACTAAGTACTAAACAGTGTGCTAAGGTTGGTTGTGGAGATAAAGGCTGATATCAGAGCTCTAGCTTTAGCCCTTTTAATTTTGCCAGGGATTCCTGGAAGATGTGAAAGATTTTGGGATTATTGCAACCATCCCATGCTACTTCTAAGTTGTCCAAAAGCTTTGAGAAATGCAGATTTGCTGAACACCAGTAGGAAAGACTTGGTATTGTAGGGAAGATTCATTGAGACTACCAGGTTCTAGCCTGGGAAGGTTCTTAGTCAACTTGCAGAAAAAAAGAACACTTATGAAATTGGCTTGTCCTTTAGAAGTAAAACTATGACCATACCCTCTTGTCACAGCTGCCATGGTTACCACCCTAGCCCCTCCCCTTCCCCAGTAATGTTTAATCTGGCTTTGTAAAGCACTGATAATATATATGCAAAAATATGTATATATGTAAAATAAGCATATATATGTAATGGCAATCAGTCCTCAATTTCTTTTTTTTATATCTGTGTAATTAATGTGTATCATGCATTCTGATTATATAATTAGGCCTTAGATCTTAGTGCTACCTACATTTCTACTTTTATATATTTGCTTTATAAAACATGCATAACAAACATGCTTAAGCCTAGAAAGCAGGTTAGACATGTGACTCAAGACAGCACCATACAGTGTTATGGATACATGTCTGGTATCTAGCAAATAAGAACAACAAAAATGGGGAGGGGAGCTTTTATATCCAATAGTCAGTTGTCCTTGGAACAAGTACAGCTCATGGAACACAATAAAACACTTATTTTTATTTTCCATTGCTCCCTTTAAAATTTACATACTAGGCATAGTCTCTTTATGACCCTGGATAAGAAAGGCAGGGCTATGACTTTTGTGGTTCATCTTAGGTCAGAGAAAGTCCTGTGTTCTCTTTAAATTACAGGTAGTCTCGCCCTAACTGGTTTGGCTCAGTGGATAGAGCGTCGGCCTGTGTACTGAAGGGTCCCAGGTTCGATTCTGGTCATGGGCATGTACCTTGGTTGCGGGCACATCCCCAGTGGGAGGTGTGCAGGAGGCAGCTGATCGATGTTTCTAACTTTCTATCCCTCTTCCTTCCTCTCTGTAAAGAATCAATAAAATATATATAAAAAATGTTTAAAACATAAATAAATTACAGGTAGTCTCAAAATGAGACTATCTCATCCCAGAGGATGATCACAACTCTGAATTTGATTTAAGGCTGGATTTCCCCTCACCCACAATGGAGGGTAGCCTCTTGCAGTATGTATGTGTGTGTGTATATGTGCGGGGTGTGTCCTTGTCTTTTTCTCACCTACCAACTCCCTCTCTGTGGTTGGAGCATTGGAAAAAGAGGATAGAGGAGTAGTTATTTCTTGAACTGGTACTATTTCACGATAACTTCATGCTGTCTTCTCCCATGGACCTTTCTTCTTCTTTTCACAGGAGATAAGAGTTCAAAGTTGACTCTTTCATCCTGTAGACACTTTCCTGGGTTCTTTGTGTAGATGTTGTTTGGGCCCCTGGAGCAGTTACTCTCACGAACCGGGCAGTGTTCCTCCTTTGGCAGCCATCTCACTCCGCTGCTGGTAGTTGGGGAGGACACTCCAAGTGGACCCTCATGCATAGAGTCCCATTGCCCCTTCCAGGTGGTACTCTTTGGATAAGTGAAAGTGGCCCTAGCCAGCCTCTCCTTCCATATGGCTTAAATTTGAGGGTAAACTCACATATTCTCTGACCTGCTGTTAGAGGGAATTCGGTTGCAGGAAGAAGTCTCTTCCACTGTCCCAATTCCATGGTGGAAGTCAGGCTCAAGTCCATTGCCTCTAAGGTTCTGGGAAACCCAGATCACATGTTAAAGGCCCTCAAGAGGATTCTGTGGAGAGGACAGGCATCCCTTCCCCTTGACGAGGGTTAAGGAGCTGGTGTGATATACCATCTTCTGAAGTCTCTTTTCTAAAATCAGCTAAATGAAACCCTTCTCCTCTTTACCCTCAAACAAATATCCTACAACTTGTTTAAAATCTTTGGGTGGAGATTCAAGAGTCGTTAAACTGGTTCTCAGGATATACACTGAAAACTTATATTTTGATCTGGTATATCACTTTGGTTTTCAGCATCTATTATCTCCTTGGCCTTGGTTATAATTTTTTTTAAATATATTTTATTGATATTTTACAGAGAGGAAGGGAGGGGGATAGATAGCTAGAAACATCTATGAGAGAGAAACATCGATCAGCTGCCTCCTGCACACCACCCACTGGGGATGTGCCCGCAACCAAGGTACACGCCCTTGACCGGAATCGAACCCGGGACCCCTCAGTCCGCAGGCCGACGCTCTATCCACTGAGCCAAACCGGTTTTGGCCTTGGTTATAATTTTAACATTAGCACTCTTTTACTCGTGATCATCTCATGATCACATTAAATCCTAAAGACAGTAATGTAGGGCAGTGGACACTCATCATTCCTTTTCCAAGGTGAAGAGTAAAACTTAGCAAAGTAACAGGCTCAAGGTCACACGTCTGGTAAGTGGCAGATCCAACAGTTGATTCTAAGTTTTTCTCCCTCTAAAGCCTAAGCTCTTAATGACCCACCTCATATTTACTAACACACTTGTCATTATGAATCTAACAATTCTATAAAGGAAGTTCAAATTTCAGTGTTCACTATTAAGTAATCATCTGCCTGACCTATGCATTGAATTTCCATACCTCGAATTTTCTTATAAAATATAAACTACTTAACCCCATTATATTAGTGTTTTGTAAAAAGTATATCTGTACATGTGTGTGCTCAATAAGATACTTGTATCAACTAAGACATTTAAGTCACTCAAATTAATCCATCAAGAATCCTGACTACAGCCCTAGCCGGTTTTGCTCAGTGGATAGAGCATTCATCTACAGACTGAAGGGTCCCTGGTTTGATTCCTGTCAAGGCCACATGAATGGGTTGCGGGTTTGATCCCTAGTAGGGGGCCTGAAGGAAGCAGCCAATCAATGATTCTCTCTCATCACTGATGTTTCTATTTCTCTCCCTCTCCCTTCCTCTCTGAAATCAATTTTTTTTTAAAAAAAGAATCCTGACTACCTTTAATGAGAATGTTATTTTCCAATAGAAGAATGAACATATTTCATGAGCAAGAATCTCAAAATCAGTCAGCAGCTATTTGAACAAATCCCTGGATGGTACTTTAACTAGCTATACCTAGAAGTCTATTAAAGCTTAAATGCATTCTTGGTCAGAATATATACCTTAAAGATAACAAAAGCAGAAGAATGATGGAAAAAGCTGTAACATTTTCAACCTTTGAGGACTTCAATTCCAAATGTATATCGTCACCATCGCAGTGAAAGGAAATTAAAATCTCAGTGCTATTTATTAGGGGTTTCTTCTTCATTTCTCCCTGCCTCTGGGAAAACAGTACGTAAATGTAAAAATTGAAAATTGAAATCCTTCTTTACTTATAATCCTGATTTGTAACACTGGAAGAGCTGAGTTATAGCTGGGCTAGAACAAGGCTCAACTAAAAAATTTAGTGGTAATCATATGCTGCAGCTCTATAATTAATTTTATTAGGAGGTGTTTTGACATTTATGTGGGAAATATTTTCATTCAACAAGATCAGACGATACTTAAATATATCAAAATTAGACATAACATTCAGAATTTGTTATTGCAATGACTGTTTCTGGAAATATTCTGGATTTTTCCCCCTCCATTTTTGTGTTTTTTAATAGAGATTGCTGGGACTGATGTCGGATACTCAGAAAATATCTTACCTAATAGGACAAATGTCTATTTCTGTAGTAAGAAAGGTAAATGAACACTTATATGGTCTTACACCTCACATCTCTCCCTATCAGCCATAGTGTCTCTTCTAGTAAACTTTTCTTTTCCCTTGGGAACTGAGTTAGGAAATAGTAATACACAGCAGATATGTGTGAAAAATTGACCTTCAATTTCCTAAATTGCTACCAGTTACCTGAACATGTCCAGAAACAATACAGGGCTCACACAAAATCTGCATAAAAGATTCAACATCCTATTCAACACCGTATATCTTTAAGACCCAGGGTTTTTCCCAGCCGGTTTGGCTCAGTGATTGAGTGTCGACCCATGAATCAAGAGGTCATTGGTTCAATTTTTGGTTGGGGCACATGCCCGGATTGGGGCACATGACCAGGTAGGGGCGTTTGGGAGGCAGCCTGTCCATGCTTCTCTCTCATTGATGTTTCTATCTGTCTGTCTCCCTTCCTCTCTCCCTGAAAATAAAAACATGTTAATAAAATTAAAAAAAGAAAATACAGGGTTTTGATTAAATGAACTCTAAGATACCCTGTAGCCACTAATGTTCTTTAAATTAAATAGATTTACCTTTTGCAATGACTGAAACAAAATTGTAATTTTAATCAGGAAATTAAATGAACTAGAAAACCTCATCTCCTTTTTTTTTTTTTTTCTTCAAACATATTCCATTGATTTTCTACAGATAGGAAGGGAGAGGAACAGAGAGCCAGAAACACCAATGAGAGAGAAACATTTGATCAGCTGCCTCCTGCACACCCCTCACTGGGGATGTGCCCGCAACCAAGGCACATGCCCTTGACCGAAATCGAACCCGGGACCCCTCAGTCCGCAGGCCGACACTCTATCCACTGAGCCAAACTGGCTAGGGCAAACCTCATCTCTTGAGATTTGTATTATATTTCTTTCTTAAGCCATGTTAAGGAAGAAGAAGTGGGAAGGAGCATTAGTTTATAGGAATTGCCTCATTTAATCTGCCTGAGGCTCAAGGAGGAGATGAGTTACCCAAAATAGTAATGAGTTGGACTACAGACTGAGACCAGAACTATGAAACTCCTTACTGCTAAACCAGTGCTCATTCTAGTCCACGTGCTAACTTCATTATCTCATAGAAACGGTACCTACATTGAGTGACAATCAGCAATGATTGCTAGAAAGTACAATAGCTAAAAACATTTAGTACCACCCTAACAGAATTTTGAGATGGCCAATTATTAACAAAAGGTAATCATTAAACATGGGAATTAAGTTGGTAGAAATATTTAAAAGATGATCCCAGTAGTAATAATAAGCAACATTGGAGGCAGCTTTACTGTTTGAAAATCACTTTCATATTCTGTAAATTGTTGATGTGAGCTTCGTACCACCCACTTTTTTCAAGTAAGGAAACTAAAGCAGTTGCAGTAATTTGACCAAAGTGACATTGTTGGCAGAGCCAGCACTCAAACTGAGGTCTGGCAGATGAGAAATACCTTAAAATAGAGACACCTGAATAGCAAGGATCTTGGGGGAGCCCTTATTTTGAGTGCTGACCCAGCATATGCAGAACCACAGAAATCCATTTGCAGGAATTCCCACTCTGACCCTCTGCACGGAGCCTTGCAAACGAGTGGGAAGGCTGTCTGGGAGGGGGTTTTTGCTCTGTTTCCTTCAGTAGAGAATTTCCATCTCATGCAGATGTCTGCACAGGGCCTCAGGGTGCCCCCTCCAGCCCCTCCCTTTACACAGAGGATAAATCAGGCTCTGTGTTCACACTCATTAGAAAGAGAAAGCAGTTTATTAGCAGTTTGTTATGATCTGCATGTAGTTTGTAAATCTTACCCCAAAATCAATTTGTCAATAGCCTTACCTACAAAGATGCTGAAACAGCAGTGGCAAGTGGAAGGATGGAAACTATATCAGGAATAAATAGGAATACGAAAGGGCATACGGAACTGAATGGAAAATACCAGCAACACTGATGTAGTGCAATGACGGCATAGAGGTAACGGCATAGAGGTAACGGCAGATAATTCTCCTTTGTTCCTTCCCTCCTTTGTCAAATACAGAGCCCAGCATGGACTGAAGGTGCCCATTTCAGTTTTTCTGTGGCTGATCTGCTCTCACAACTAAAGTGAATGATATGATCATGAGTAAAGGTTGTGGGGTTTTTTTTTCTATTTTATTTGTATTCATTCTATAAGCATTACGCAGTGACATCTACCTGTCAACTATTGTGATCGTCAATGGAAATGAAACGATTGATACCATCTCTCCCGTTAAGATGCTCAGAGATTAATGGATTTTTAAAATCCTCACCTAAACCTTGATTTAATTATGAGTAACAGTTTCACACAAGTGATCTCTATCAATTTTAAACTCTGTAAGCATCTTAAAGATTTTAATTTTAGATATTCCCTTGAAGGTGTTGGGAAGACAGAAGGATTCTAATAAAATATTGAGAGATCATAATGGCAGGATGGTGTTGGATATGTCAGAACTTCATACTGTGAAAGAGAAATGTCATAGCCTGAGATAAAGAGCACATTTCAGCGGTCAGACAGATCTGGGTTTAAATCCTGATCTCATGAAAAAGTACCAGCTCTGTGACATTGTGCAAGGTACTCAACCTCTCTGAGCCTCAGTTTCCTTACTCAGCAGGAGTGATGGTACTGACCTCATCAGGTTTTTGTGAGGATTAATGACATGATGCAGGTAAAGGCTTCAGCACCTAGTAAATGTTCAATAAGAATTTGTCATTATTATGAGCAGCAGTGGTAGTGGTGGTGCTAGTATATTATTATTATTATTATTAATTATTATTATTATATAAAAGATCAGAGCAAGCCCTATGTTTTCTCCTGTATCCACCACCAAGTCAGACAGGGGGAAATAGCCATATCTAAATTCTCACATACTCCACTTCTTAGAAGAGATGGAGCCATCTCTTTTTTCTGTGTTGATAATAGCAGCTACGAACAGAATGCTAGGGGCCCCACAAACACATGCTGAATGAGAACATTAAGAATTACTACAGCAAGATGGGAGAAGGGCACAAAGATGGCAATGATTCCAAATGAAGCCACGAATCGTTTTTATAGTTATATTGGGTGTGATTGGAAATACATGGAGTCACATGACCTGCATTCCTAGATGCCATTTCATCAATGCTTTATACTGAGTCAATTAAATGTGCTGAAAACAATTTATTAGACATGGGCTAGAAAATGGAGATGGTAGGAATTTAGAGGTGCAAGTCACGATTTTGTATTAACCATCTTTCTTAGAGCAACTCAGGGACAGGGGAAGAGATCACCCCTGCACGATCTAATTTAGTTTGCAACTGCTCAGTGATATTTAGTTTTGCAAACCCACATACTCCAACCATGTTCCAAGATTTTCTGTAGTGATCCTTTGTATGCACAATGCACTGATCCTAATTGAAATGCTGAGTAGTTTGTTTCTGCAAGGTTCAAATTCTTGATACATCTTCTGAATACCAAGTACCCAGAACAATGCTACCACAATGGCAGATGTGCAAATAAATGTGTTAGATCGGGTTTCTGCCCTGATACCAAGAGCGGCTCATTTCCAAATCATCCTCAGCCCCAGATGGCTCAAAACAAAATAGTTTTGAAATCTAGGTGACCTATATTTTAAAACCATTGTTGCGAATAATTTGGAGGAAAATAATCTAGATTAAAAAAATAAAAATAAAAAAATAAAAAAGAGGAGAGCATTGCTGTGTTCTCTGGAACTCTATATCTGAAGCTGTTTTTTCTCGGTAAATATAACCATAACATGACCAGGACTTTGAGATCCTGTACAAAACCTCTGAAGCAAACAGCGTGGTCCTGAAGGATCTGCTGCTTCCGCAACTCCTATGAAAGCCTCATCCAGAAGCCCTCCAAAGAGTCCCCTTTATTGTGAGGCCTCAGAAATAGGGGACTGTATGGAATTCATTGTCTGGACCTGGATACTTTTAGAGCACTGTTCATGGTTACACCAGAAGAGCAGGTGTGACGCATGTCTGTCCTGAGCAGACTAGAATAGTATCATTGCTTTTATCAGAAAGCTAAATCATCTGATATCGCCCAAAGGATTTTCTTCATCTTTAATGATGTCTTTTCCTAAAAATTCTATGCAATTCCTTTTACTGTCAAACTAGATTCTGGAGGCCTCCTTGAACATCTCTCCATTCAAAATAAAACCAATATTGTGGGGGTTTTTTAAATCTTGTGATTTTTTTAAATTTATCGATTTGAGAGAGAGAGAAATATTGATTTGTTGTTCCACTTATTTATGCATTCATTGGTTGTTTCTTGTATGTGTCCTGACCACGGATCAAACCCACAACCTTGGTGTATCAGGACAGCGCTCTAACCAACTAAGCTACCGAGCCAGGGCTTGAACCAATAATCCCATTGTCTCTATTCATCTGGCCTTAGACACTGACCCTCATGTCCTGTTTGTTCACTTTGTTCCTGTCTAACAAACTTGCTTTAATTCTTCCTATCCCCTCTATCTGCTTGTATTCTTTATTAACCTAAAATGGCCTGAAATCACATAGGCTTAACCTACCGTTAAAAAAAAACAACAAGTACAAGTGCATTGGTAGGAAATCACCCAGCATATCACTCTGCAGAGACCATTTATTGAGCATTTTTAGTTGCCGGGCATGATGCCAAACACAATGCCATGCACTTTGCATACATTATTTTTAATTTTTGCAAGCATATTTCAGATAGCTGTTATTATTCCTATTTTATAGATAGGAAAATGAGACTTAGGGATGTTAAACCACTTCTGTGGTCTTGTAGATAATGAAATGGCCAAGCCTATTTCAAACCAGGCACAGCTGACCTTGAAGTCAGCTTCCCGACCACTACACTCTTCTGCTTCCTCTGTAAGGACAAACCTTCGTGTTTGCTCTGCTGTGCTGGCTGGCAAACGGTTCCAGGAAATAAATATTTCATAGAACAAAGCTTTTTATTTGACAGTATCTAACCCTGCCTTAGCCTTTGGAAATTATAATACTTTAGAGAACATAATGCTTGGTGATTTTTCTGTCCTCTATACTCCCTCTCCCCCCAGTTTTTATTGATGACACTTGGGCATCCTTTCAGTTTCCTAAATGCTGTCTCAACATCCTGTCACTTGGTCCTCATGAAAGATGGGAGGAGTTAAGCTAGGCAAGGATGGAATTAAGACTTTATAGATAAGAAAACAAACTTGGGAAGGTTAAATATGTTGGCCAATGTCATGCATCAGGAAAACCCTGACTTATACGGGAGAGCTATTTATCTACCGCTTATCTATCTATCATCTATCTATCTATCTATCCATCCAATCTATATCTGGACCGTGATTAACAAGGAAAAGAAAACTACTGATCCAACTCCTTTAAAAATCAGTTCAAACTGCCCAGACTTATGAGGACTTTATGAATATGGAGCAAGTACAGGAAGATCTTCCTTCTCTATCATCATTCCATGTAACATATCTGAGTTTGAGTTTGAACTGAGCCTCTTACTAGCTTGGTTGGCTCAAGAGAGTTAGTAAATCACTCCAAATCTCAATTTCTTATCTGATAGAGTATTTGAGATGGATTTAAAGAGTTGATGTCTATAAAGACCTAGCCCAACTCTGGGCGTATAAGAAATACACAGCACATTAGATGTTATTCCATTCATTGTTGTTATTGTTATTGGGGAGCAAGAAAGACATAGTAAGAGACTGCCATGCAACACCTGGTCTCATTATACCAAGCTGCAGGTGTAATAATAAATAAGAGGAAGATGACAAAAATAATGGTGCTAGAAAATGTAAGTTTGTCATGTTTACTGGGGCCTTCATTGATGAGTGTATGGCATATTAGTAAAAGAAAACTACCTTGCGCTGTAAGCACTCAGAAGTTTAAAAAAACAACACAAAACTGAATTGTAGGTCAAATGTCTTTTATCCTCAGGACCTAGCTCAGTGTGTAAAATATACTAGTAGTAAGTGTTCGAAAGAATCAGAGAATTATGAATAAAGAACTAATTTACTTGTTTTGTAATCTGATCATTTTTCAGTGAGCCTGCCACAAAGTAAGTCCTCATTTAAGTACCTGATGAAGTGGATTGTTTTTCTTTATAATAAACTAGAGGCCTGGTGCATGAATCTGACATCCCCCAAGGGGTCCCGGATTTCAAGAAGGCACAGGCCAGGCCAAGTGACCCCACCGGTGCATGATCGGGGCTGGGGAGGGACTGCAGGAGGGCTCCAGGGCATTTCCAGCCCATCTCACCCAGTCTCCATCGCCCAGACACCAGCAGCAAGCTAACCTACCAGTCAGAGCATCTTCCCCTAGTGGTCAGTGTGCATAATAGCGACTGGTTGAACGGTAGGACACTTAGCATATTAGGCTTTTATTATAATAAACTAGTAGCCCTGCACATGAATCTGTGCGCCAGTAGCTCGCCAGTAGCTCGCTGCCACCCTCCAGTAGCTCTCCGCCCACTGCCCCGCCCTCCTGTAGCTCCCCTTCCCCCCCTACTCCCCGCCCCCCTCATAGCTTGCTGCCCTGCCCCCTCCTATAGCTCTCCACCGCCTGCTTGTAACCAGTAGCTTGCTGCCGCCCTCCTGTAGCTCCCTCCACTTCCCCCGCACCCCCACTTCATAGCTTGCTTCCCTGCCCCCTCCTGTAGCTCTCCACTGCCCACTTGTAGCTCGCTGCCCCACCCTCCTGCTGATCTATGATCTGGTCGTTCTGCAGTCGGTGTAACGACCATTTGCATATTGCATCTTTATTATATAGGATAGTATCTTCTAGATAGTGAGTTGAATTTGATTGAAGGCCCTTTGACATGTGGGAAATTATAAGATCATTTCACTACAGTATCTTCCAAATATGTTATGCCTCTCTTCTTTTGGGTTTTAGGCCATTCATTATATTTTTTAAAGAGCTGAGGTATTTGGGGTTGCTAGCCCCAGGCTACTGTGAAAAGACAAATATTTATGATAGCTGGTGGATAAGAGAAAATGAGTACTTTTTAAGCCATGTGCTGTTCTTTCTGCAATGCACAATGATGGTTTATACAGGCTGCATAATAAATGAGATACAGGCAAAGCTGTTGTTGCTAAAAATAACTACATCAAAAGGCATGGAAGAGTAGAGAGAATCATCTGGTGAATATTAAGGAGTATCAGCTTTTTACTATATTTGGATCAATTTTTACCTGTTTTAAAAAATTGTCTATGACTGAACATACAGCATGAAAATAAAGATGTTCTTTAAAAAGACAACAACAATAGAAATCAACCTTCATCCCAGGGTATTATCCAAAATCAATGTTACTAACCCAAAGGGGACATTGTACTAGAACACACTACCTAGAATGTACAGAGTCATTGTGTTAAACTCTTCCTCAACCCTCTTTGAAAAGTTTTTGGTTTTTTAATCACACAAATGTTTCCTATTTTGAGGAGAGTTATTTCATATGGTCTCCAGGCTAGTTTGAAAAGTCTTCTAGTTAACATATGTGGGAGGTTGCTAATTTGTTTAGTTTAATTGTATTTTATCCTCTAAAGATGAAATTTTCTCTTCCCAGATTAAGTGTGGGAAATGAAACTTTTGTTGCTTAAAGATTTATGTAAGCTAGGAAGTGGGTATTAAAACAGTATTTTTGCAAGAGTATAGAATGTTTAGTATATTACATGTCATGCAAATAAATCATCATGCTTACAAAATACACATATATCTGGACTTTGTGTTTTTGATTATGTATAATGTATGGTATTGTTTTTCTCTAAGTCTGATATTAAAATGAGAGTAACAAGGCATAAAATCCAAGTAGCTTAGAAAGACTACCCTATCAAAATGTAAAATTTATGAATGATATTCTAAAATTCCCACTATTTCCTTGCAATTCAATACTGTGTTAATGATGCATGGTTACATTTTTCAAAATTCAATATGTAATTAATTGCATAATATTATTTTTCCTCGCCCACAAATGTTTTGCTAATGCTGGGTAACTATATCAATGTAGTACAATCTCTCCTGCAATAAATGACATGAAATAGGGTAGCGGGAAAAAAGAAAAGAAAAGAAAGATGCAAATAAAAATGAACTTTCCTATATTCCACTTTCAATTTTTAAGTAGATAATTCTTTGAAAAAATTAGTTGTCATGGCATCAACAGAGCAGTAAATTGCACATTTATTTTATTAGACAAAACACCAAACTTGACATCTTCAGCATCAGATGATTTAGTTTCTTCATTTCACTTGTAATGTAACAAAAATATTACATTTTTTGTTATGACTAACAGTGTTCCATGTTACCCTTTCATTAGCTATACTTTGCTGGAGCTGGTCATTAATGGAAATCATCAGAGATTTAGAAAATTGGGAACCATTATGAGGAATTGTCAGGAAACAGCCACTCCTTACACAAGGAACCACAAAACACAATTAAAAAAAATGAAATGTGGGTAGGGAGAGAGGGGAGAGATAAAAGGGAACAGAAAGGTAGAGAAGGGAAGGGAGCCTAGCTGGCGTGGCTCAGTGGTTGAGTGTCGAACTATGAACCAGTAGGTCACGGTTCGATTCCTAGCCAGGGCACATGCCAGGTCGTGGCTCGTTTCCCAGTGTGGGGCGTGCAGGAGGCAGCTGATCAATGGTTCTCTCTGATCATCGATGTTTCTATCTCTCTCTCCCTCTCCCTTTCTCTCTGAAATCAATAAAAATATATTTTTAAAAATACAATAAAAATAAAAAGAGAAAGCAGACTAGCCTGAAATCTGTTATAGCAAGTTATAACAGCAGCTTTTAAAGATTGCACAGGTATTTATAAAACCATCAGGGTAAAAACTACAACCAGAAACAAAATACTAAGATTTGTCATTTGCAGCAAAGTTGGGTAGAGAATGCAAACAGCAATTAGTTGATTTTTATAAAATGTTATAGCTATAAAGGATTTTACAAATATTCAGTTCACTGGCTTTAAAAATTTGAAATGTCAAATACTTTTCTATATAGGTTTTTTTCCTCCTCTTTCTTCTTATTGCTTTTATGTTGATAAGAAAATTATAATCAAGACATTTCTTTTTTATTAATTTATAAGTTAGAGACTCCTTTTTAAAATTTGTTTAGTGTTAACCCTAGAAATTATATTCTTGAGTTATCAGTCTAACTTTAGTACATATATCTGGCTTCCTCCAAGTACTTAAAACTTTTTTTACTCCTCTTGAATTATAAAATTATGTGCTTTTATTTTGGTGAATTTTAATTATATACCTCACAAGAAATACTCCTACTTTTAAATAGTTAGTGCTCATTTAGATTTGCCCAGATTTTTATCCTGTTCCTATTCCTTTCTGTATTATTTTCCTTCTGCCTGAAGAATACCCTTTAAATATTTTTGCAGTAATGTCTATCTTATCTTTATTCTTAAAGGATATTTTCAATGGATACAGGATTCCCATTAGCCATTACTTTCTATTAACATTGAAATTTTATCATTCAGCTGTCTACTGCTTCTCATGTTGCTGTTGAGAAGTCAGCTATTGGAATAACTCTTGGTTGTTGTTGTTTTTTTTTTCTTTAGGCAAGCTGTCTATAATTTTCAAGATTTTTTAAAATTTGAATTCTTGCCAGTACGTATTGAACCTCTTGAATCTATGAATTGTTTTAGCAATTCTGGAAAAAAAATTAGCCATTATCTCTTTAAACATTGCTCTGCCCCATTCTGTCTCTTGGATCTTTCCATGGCTCTGCTGAACGTATGCCAGACTTCCATATAAAGCCTCTGTGTCTTCTTTCAGATCTTGATCATTTGCATCTTTTGATGTCTCCATGCTTTTGACCTAACTTTCATTCACTGGTTCTGGTTCTCTCTTCTGTTGCACTTAAACTGTCAATGAAATCATCTGTTGATTTTTAATTTTGGTTGGTTTTTTTTTTTCACTCTTATTCAAATTTTGTTCTTAAATCTACTATATTTGTTTTTTTATATTTTCAGGTTGCCTTTCAAAATTTCAGGCTTGATTTTTATCTCCTTGAATTAAGTAAGTGTAATTGTTTTACAGGACCTTTCTGATAATTACCGTATTTGAATGCTTTGAGTGTTTCTGTTGTCTCTGCTGTTCTTATGTGTGCTATTTTGTCTCCTCATGTATTTGGTCATTTTTGAGTGTGTGCTGAACATGGCATTTCAGTAATTGTTAGTAGAAATCATTTGAGCCCTGCAAGTCGTTTTCTTTTTGCTTTCCCCAGCCTTCTGTGGACAATAGCAATCTGGGGTTACCTTAATGTAAATTTAGGGTTTGAGATGTTCTGAGTCATCCAGATGAATCACAGTTTTTATGGATATTCATTTACTTTTGCTTCATATTTTCTTTTCCTATGCAGCACTCTGAGGTCCCAGCTTAAAGCAAAAACAGTTTATTTGGACTTCAACTTTTTTCTGCTAGCCCCATTGGTCTATCAAAAACTTAGTTCAGCATTTAAGCCATCTTCATTGGATCGACAGATACCACCAGATCAAAGCCTCTGAGTGCTCTATGTTCTTGGCCCTAGGTTTCTATTTCTCCCCAAATATCAGCCTGATAATTCTTTATAATCTTGGTTGCTATTTAATGCTTTTAAATTTGGGGGATTTTTTTCCAGGCTTTTAAATTGTCTGTTGGTTTTAATTTGCTCAGAGTTATCTAGTCTGCTATTAACTAAGGATAATCCCCAATGTATTTAAAAATTTACCATTTTTCCTACCAATAATTTCCTCATAATTATAAAAAGGATTACCTGCTTTTTTAAAAGGCTATTTTAAGTGAACTGATGGATGTAAAACCTAAGAATAGTATATGGTACTTAGGGAATATTAAAAAAATTTATGATTTTTTTCTAATATTATTGCTGTTTGTTAAAAATGTGTCATGTAGCCCTAGCTGGTTTGGCTCAGTGGATAGAGTGTTGGCCTGTGGACTGAAGGGTCCTGGGTTTGATTCTGGTCAGGTCACATGTCCGGGTTGTGGGTTCAATCTCCAGTAGGGGGGGTACAGGAGGCAGCCGATCAATGATTCTTTGTCATCATGGATGTTTCTATCTCTTTCTCACTCTCCCATCCTCTCTGAAATCAATAAAAAAAAAGTGTCATGTAAAAAATAGAACTTTGATATTAATGAAGTCTCACTCTTGTAAAAAAGCATCTTGGTTTGTAAACTCAAAAAATTAAACAAACGTTAAGCAATTTTGTATTAGTATAATAAAAATATGCTAATTCTACAATCGTTGAAATGAAAACAAATCTGAGCCAGCTACATTATATTATTCCTGGCTAGAACTATCTTAAATGTAAAATGCAACAAATTAAGTTTGTGCAACATATTAATATTCAGGATGTGATTTATTTTTGAATACTTCCAGTTTTGACAATTCCTTTCATTCTAACTACCTCCTGTCATACACACATTTCTAAATTGTTACCTATATCCCTTAAAGGAACCCTGTCTAACTAGAATTAGTTAGATTTGTGAACTCAGCATAACAATGAGTATTATTATTTCAGTGCTTAATTCTTAAAAGGATTATTGCTTAGGATTTTACTTGAGAAGGAGACTGGGATGTGTCTGTGTTTGAAGCTGAAATGGATGCTCTTCTGTTTCTCGCTTTTAAACATTCATAGGCATGGGCATTATTTCCATCATTGGAGGGGTGGGTGCTGGGTGCCGTGAGGTTATGGTGTCTAAATTAAGATGGATGAGAGAGCAACCAAGTGAAACATCCAATTCCTGGTTTTAAAATGTCCCCTCCCCCCTCCACTAACTGATATTGGCAATGCAATTTTATAGTGTGAGAGAGCCACACACAGAGATGAGAATGAGCCCTGTGAAGGTGTTATTAGTGGAAGGACTCCAACGTTTGTCCCCTGGCCTGTATGCCTACTCTTACCACAAATTCCACATGATTTTAGGAGGGACTATCCACAAAATCGGATCATTGTGACACTTTATTTCTCAAAAAGCAACATGGCATACATTTTTGAGATCTCAATTATGAATAAAGCAAGGCTCTCTTAGAATGTTCTAATATGACGTAAAGCCTACTTGGGTAGTTTGAAGACGCATAGCTGGTAAAGAAATCATTAGCAACACCTTCAAGTCTACCATTTAATAAGAATTTACTATGCATCACACACTGTGATTTATGTCCATGGTTTCATTTAATCTAAAAGACTCATGACATTAGTGATAGTACTATTCCATGTTTATCCCTGAGGTAACCAAGGCTTAATAACATTTGCCCCCAGAGTCCATAGGTATCTGTCTCTATAAACTGTCTGCATTCTCACCAGTATGCCACCCTGTTTCCATGTTTTTTAACTTCTATTTTTCTTTTCTGATTGAAAAGTCTGGGAAAGAAAGAAACCTATTGTTTTTATTCACTACTGAGTCTCTACTTCCAAACATTGTACCCAATGCAAAATAAATACTTGTTGAATGAACTAATAAATGAATAAATAAAAAGCATATACCATTTTATCATCACTCTTGTAGATTGGCAATTACCTCATTATGACTATAAGACATTTTTTAAGGTAGATCCATTCATGTCTTTACTGTTACAGAATTTTACCATTTAACATGCTATCTTTTCAACATTCGCAAACAATTTTCAGGAAGATGTAAGAGCCGAGAACTTTTGCCTTAAATAAATAGCATAAAGATTTTTATTTTTCTCTGTTCAGGGACATTCATTTGTTACCTAGACATTTTACTACTTGGAATATGTTTCTATAACTGGTTCAGAAATCTGCATCAAGATATAAAATATTACCTTACATTTGCATAATGTAATTAAGTTTTCAAAGCTGTTTCCCATCACATCTATCGTTTTATTTTTATGTTTCTTTTTAGCAGAGCCTTGGAGTATTTTAAAATAATTGTGCCATAATTATAGTGGAATACCACTAAAACATTGGTACAGAGGGATAAAACTACAGCCTTCATTTGTACGGCACTACATAAACTGCTTTCACATATACTATCTTAAGGGACTGCACAGCAATCCCGAGAAGGAGATGAAGTAGGTATTGTCATCTTTATTTTACAGACCAGGACACAGAGCCTCAGAAGTTAGTTGACTTGTTTCTGAAGGTCATCCAGCCAGTAAATGGCAAAACTCAGTCTAGGTTCTGGGTGTTTTACTTTTAAGTGAAATAAGCCAGTTGCAAAAGATCATATGTTGTGTTTTTTACTTTTTGACACTCCACTGTACATACAATGCACACCTGGTGATTTTAGGTATTTTATTTGACTTTCCTTACTTTATAGATAATACAGTTGATGGAACAGATAATAAAATTGTGTGTCACATAAGAATACACACACACACACACACACACACACACACACTCATATATGACCATAATGTTATAAAGCATTCAAATTTTTGGAAAACTTTCAATATGTGAAACAAAAAAAAATCTCCAGGATTCCTTGGAGAATAACTAAACCAAGCCTGTTGTTGTAAGGATGAGTAAACTGGGTTTCAAGGAAATTAACTGACTGGCCCAAGTCTTATTAAGCCTCTGTTATATGCAGATCACTCTGTTTAACACTGAAGGATGCAAAGACTAGTAGAATATCATTGCCTTTAAATAAAATGCAAGGCAGAGTGCAATCGGACCTTTAAAAAAGTACAAACAGGAGAACAAAAGGAGAAAGAATAGAATAATATTTTCACCTCCCATTTACTTTAAATGGATTTCAGAGGTAAGCCATTAAGATGCGACTTGTTCAGTTTGTGGGATAGACCACAGAAAATATTTTTAAAATATCTTGAAATGCATACTATGTACATCAGTATGTATATATATATGTGTGTGTGTGTGTGTGTGTGTGTGTGTGTGTGTACATATCTATGGAGCGGTGGTTATAGATCCATGTGCACATGTATAGAAATATTTATGTGTAATTATAGGCATGTGTGTATATATAAGTGTAGCTGTGTATATAAATAAATATTTTCAAGGGTTGTATACCGGGGTTCTTTTTCCCAGCCTTACAAAGGATTCAGCATTCTGGAGAAAGGGCTGCACGTAGATGATTAAGGAGTCCATGGACGAAAGATATTTTTGAAAGGCATTGGGGGTCAGAGGAGCTTCCAGCTGAAGGAGCTAGAAGGCTCTACCTTGACCAAGGACCTGTGCTTTTATTAAACACAATTTGTCCCAAGGCAAGGTGGAAATATACACTTCAAAGGGTACGGTATCAAAGGGTATACAGAAACATTGTCAGTTTGGGGAATAGCCTACAGCTGTTCAGGTGTTTGGCCAACAGGAGGCAATAAAATGCCCTGAGCTGTCTGGCAGTTAACAATCCTGTTCAGGTTTGGGGGGAGTGCCTTCTAGCCATTTCCAGCAGGTAAATTACATGTGACTCAACCCTGTTGAGCTCCCCAAGCTTCACCAACCTTTTGGTAAAACTCTTGTAATTATTACATGCTGGAATTGGTTCTCGGCAGTTGTATATGTGTATTTCTTTTCGGTGTACAATTTTTGACATTTTTTCCAGTTTTACTGAGATAAAATTGACACATAAAATTGTATAAGATTAAAGTGTACAACATAATGATTTGGTATTGTGAAATGATTATCAAAATAAGTTTCGTTAACATTTATCACTTCAAACAGTTGCAAAATGTTTTTCCCTGTGATGAGAGATTTTTAGATCTACTCTCTTAGCAACTTTCAAATATACAACACAGTCTTGCTAATTATAGTCACCATGCACTACATTATATCCACAGAACTTGTAACGGAAAGTTTGTATGTTTTGACCAATTTTACCCAAATCCGCTACCCTGTACCCCCTGCCTCTGGTAAACACAAATCTTGTCTCTGTTTCGATGAGCTTGGGTTTTCTTAGATTTCATGGATAGGGTGGGACCGAAGTAGGTTTACAGTTGTTTGTATGGAAAATAATACAATAATGAATAAATAATAATATGAGAATACACTCTTGTGTTTTGAGTACTCAGAACTGTAAACCTACTTTTACTCCATCCTGTATAAGTGAGATCATACAATATTTGTCTTTCTCTGATTTATTTCACTGGTGTATCTGTTTTTATACACAAATACATCTAGGTGTATATAGCCATTTTATAATGTTAGATCCTAAAGGTCTCAGCAAATATCTGACATCTTCTTAACTCCCATAATGTAATTAAATTTTCATAATACAGTTATAAAATGTCACTTAGACACTGGACAGCTCCATGAGTTCAAACTATTTGTATGACTCATTGAATAGATCTTATTTGCTGGCACAGTTCAACTCCTGATTTATTCAAAATACCTCTTTTTATATTAAAAAATACTCTTAGACCTTTCTACATCCATCACCAGCATCGACCACTGGCTATATAGGGGGATGATTTTCACAAGGAAACAAAATATGTTGCTGTTGAGGTGATAGTGGTTGCTTTACTAATTAGGGACAGTCCTGCCATTTCTGAAGAATAAGGATGTCTTGTAACGGTGGGCAATTTGCTGGGCTCACACAGCAGGAATCACCTCAGCCACACACTGGTTTGAGAGTACTCACAATTCAAACCCAGAAATTTGCACTATTACAATGGGCCTCATGTCATGAACCTTTGAGGCCACTCACAAATGTTGTGATTTTTTAAGGGACAGTTCATTGTATTTTTGTAACATCGACTTAATGCCTTTTCAGATAAAAATAATATGTCAATTGTAAGAAATGCCTCAATTTCAGGAACATTGAAAAGCTGGGGGAGGGAGTTTATATTAGAATAGAAGAAACAAAAGTTAAAACTGAATGAAAAATTAGTTTTAAGAGGTATTTATTCTGTAAATGGATTATTAAACTAATACTGAAAATATGTGTAGACAATCAAATTCCAACTGTTCCTCCGCCCACATTAATTGACTAGCTGTCAATTAAGTCAGTGTTTTGACATGCACTGTGCATCATAATCTCCTGGGAGGGTGCCCAAAATGGAAATTCTCAGTCCTTACCTCAGGTCCTAATTCAGAATTTATGGAGGAGAACACACCTAACTTCTGTATGTTTAACAAACTCCTCAGGTGATGCTAATTCTCTTCAAGGTTTGAGAATCGATGTCTGCCACCCACTGCTGAGGGAAATGTGAATCCTTCTTTGGGCCACACTCCTCTTTATGTTTGTTTGTCTTCCTGTTTTCAAGTTGACATTATCCTATTGTCATTTGAAGCCTAGTTTGTAAGAATTTCACCATGTGTATCTAAATGTGTAAAGTATTTTCATAATCTCCTACTCAATAATTGCACACTCCCAAGAGTGTCTCCTAAGGGAATTTATTTTAGAAAATAAGTAAATATTTGTTGATATGTATACAATATAAATTTAAATCTCCCTTCTTTCTGACTTATACTCTTAGGAAACATTGCTCAGAAATCACCCCCGGCTGAAGTTTTTTTCTGGCTTTCCTTAGACCAATCCATGTAGCCTGTATCAAACCAGCCTGAGTTCTGTCCCGTGGAAGCATTCAGTTCACATCATGGCTCCTTCCCAACCACTTGTTCAATTCATTTTGCTCATAAGACTCTTACTATTTCTGACCTAATTTCAAGCACTGACTCATTACAGCTTCAGAATCACAAACACACTGTTACATATCACATCCACAGTCTGAGCCAGACATTTGGAAGGAGAGTGCATGATGGAAAATAAATGTCTGTGTATTTTGGTGTGGGATATGTCACCAGGGAGGACATACCAATGCTAGTGAAACGCTGGTAGCTACACACTGCACGTCAGTGAGCAGTAGCATTATGAAAATTGAGTGAGAAAATCTTATGGGGTATGGGAGGGGGGCACTGTCACTTTGCCACCATCTGGCATTAATCCAGAATTTCCCAAAGTGGGATGTTAGATGGGATATGGATGGATTTTTTTCCCCCAGCAGTGACTATTATTATAGCATAAACTAGAAAAATATTACTCGCATACCAAAACCTTGGTTCTACACATATGTCTGCTTAGATTGAGGCTAAATGAGGTGGACGTTAAGGGGGGGGGGAATGAGTTGATTTAGAGAAAAATTAATTAAATAATGTTAAAGTTGGCATGCACATACAGTGAAAATTGTGAGGGTCGTATGCAAATGCCCGGAGTTTGGGAAACACTGCATTTATCAATACTGGTTGCACATCTCACATGGACACCCGGCCTCACTGAGAGCACAGTCCATTTCTGCCCTTCCTGAGACTCTATAGCTTGGCTTAGCACAATGCCTGGCACCTCAGATTAATCAATATGTATTAAATCACAGTGCCTGCATAAAGGTCTAGCTTCCCACATAAACATGTTCACATGCCTTACAAGAAGGCTGTGTGTTTTTTCAGTTGTTAAATATGGTGCCAGATTGCCCTGCGGGAAGGCTGTGCTAGTTTACACTCCCCTGCAGTACAGGAGTGTTGCCCACATCCATGCCAAAGCAGTGTACTTAAATCAGGCTTTCTGATATGCAAAACATAGAATTGTCATTTTAATTTGACTCCTTATTTATGCATAAGGTTGAGCTTCTGTGCTCTTTGAATGCTTTATGTCACACTGAGTGGCCAGCCTCCCAATCCTACACATTATCCTTCAACTAGAGGGTCAGAGCATTGCTGCCCCAGAATTGACCTTAGATTTCACTCGCTACAACTCCCTCACTTTGCAGACCTGGGAGGTGAAGCCCAAAATGGAGAGGGTTTTGCCAAGGGTCACGCAGCACCTCACATATATTCTTTACTTAACAAGTGACCATTTGCTGTCTCAGAGTTAAGCACTCCCAGAATTCTTTTCTGGCTCCGATAATCCACTGCTCAAGGTGCTGCAAAGGTTAGAGCTCTGTGGTTCAAACCCAGCTTGAGCAAGACAAGTTGTTCCATACATTCACAACGGGCTTATCTGTTGCAGAAGGCACCCCAAGGAATCAAGAAATAAGAGGGCAGTTATCCTTGAGAAGAAAGAAGACTCCCTCTTGCAGCACCAGTGAGCAGATTCCAAAGAGTTTCACGCATCCTGGGGATAGCAGCTGATTTGTGTGCAGATGTTCGCCTGCACCTTGTTATTCGCACTCTGCTATGTTGTTAGTGCTATTTTCTCTCTCTACTCCCTCCAGTAAATGCAGCATCCTTCAGAAAAGTGAACAAACACCTCCACCAGGCCCCTGACTGCCTCAGTCACACTGCAATGCTGCTTCCTCAGGGAAGCCTCCTCACTCCAACCAGTGCCTTTCTCAAAGTCCGAATGGCCAGCAATACAAGTGAAATGACTCAGACAGAGAAAGAAAAATACCAGATGATTCCACTTACATGTAAAATCTATTAGAAATTTCACTGATAGGAATCTAAAAAACAAAACAAGCAAAAGAGAAACCAACTCATAGATACAGAGAACAAACTGATGGTTGCCAGATAGGAGGGGGTTTGGAGGGATGGCTGAAAGAGGTGAAAGGGATTTAGAAATACAAATTGCCAGTTATAAAAATAGTTACAGGGCTGTAAAGTACAGCATAGGGAATTTAATCAATAATATTGCTATAACTATGAATGGTATCAGATGGGTACAAGATTTATCAGGGTGGTCACTTCATAAGATATATAAATGTCTAAGCACTATGTTCTACCCATGAAACTTATATAATAATAGAGACCCAGTGCATGAATTTGTGCACCGGTGGGGTCCCTCGGCCTGGCCTGTGCCTTCTCGCAATCCGGGACCCCTCAGGGGAGGTCGGACTGCCAGTTTCGGCCTGATCCTCACAGGCCAGGCTGAGGGACCCCACCGGTGCACAAATTTGTGCACTGGGCCTCTAGTATGCATATAAGATCTTTGGTTAATCTATTCCCGCCCTCCCCGCTCCTCCCTTTCCTCTGAGATTCATCAGTCTGTTCCATGTTTCCATGCCTGTGCATTGAGCGTCTGCCCGCTGTTGGTCAGTGCATGTCATAGCTACCAGTCACTTAGGCTTTTATATATATAGATATATATAGATTGCATGTCAACTATAATTGAAAAATAAATGTATTTTTTTTCTTTTTTATTGAGTTTATTGGTGTGATATCTCTATATATAAAAGCCTAAGCGACCATCACAACCTAACGGACAACCGAACAGGCTGCATTGGGCGACTAGGCCAGCAGGGGGGTTAGTGAGGGGCGACCAAACGACTGAGCAGCAGGATGCATGGGGCAACCAGGCTAGCAGGAGAGTCAGTGAGGGGCGACCAAATGACTGAGCAGGAGGCTGCATGGAGCGACCAGGCCGGCAGGGGGGTTAGTGAGGGACGACCAAATGACTGAGCAGCAGGCTGCGTGGGGCAACCAGGCCGGCAAGGGGGTTAGTTAGGGGCAACCAAACGACCGAACAGCAAGGCTGCGTGGGGTGACCAGGCCCGCAGGGGGGCAGTTGGGGGCGACCAGACTGGCAGGTGGGAGGCAGTGAGGTGTGACCAGGCCGGCGGGGGGGGGGGCAGTTGGGGGTGACCAGGCCAGCAGGGGGGGGGCAGTTAGGGGTGATCAGGCAGGCAGGCAGGTGAGCAGTTAGGGATCGGGCCTAAACCAGCAGTCAGACATCCACCGAGGGGTCCTGGATTGGAGAGGGTTCAGGCTGGGCTGAGGAGACCCCCCCCCATCCCCGTGCACGAATTTCGTGCACCGGGCCTCTAGTTAGTTAATAAAATTATGTAGGTTTCAGGTATAAAATTCTACAATACATCATCTGTATACTGTATTGTGTGTTCACCACCCCAAGTCACCTCCCATCACTATTTATCTTCACTATAACCTCTTCTACCAACTTTTCTGTTTTAAACTTTTGATAACAAAGAAAGCTATTAGCAATATCAAATACAAATGATTATTGATAGCTAAAGATATTTAGAAGTTAAGGAAGGGGAACCTCCACCAGACTTCACTATTGAGTAAATGATCATTCTGATTTGTTATCAGAGGTTCCAGTTGGTCTCCCATGGAGAAGTTCATTGGCTATAAATGGATAATTTAGTCCTCTGGGAGAATGAACCAGCCCTCCTGGTTGTCTTTCCTTTTGCCTTGCTCCTTCTCTGACGTTGTCCTCTTTAGCAGGAAAGTCCCCAGTAGGGGGAAGCAAGGAGAGAAAAGGCAAGTCCAGCACCTTCTCTTCTTGAGAAAAGAAAGTGTGGGATACCTGGGTGTGAGCCCGGGGTCTACCAGTCAATGACTATGTGACTTGGAGCAAGCATTTCCCTGGGTATCCTCTTCATCTCGGAAGTTCTTTCCTGTGAAACTCCTATTCTATTGCAAACAAATTTTATCCATTTCAAATTTTCCCAAGTGTATTTCACAGTAGTTGTCCTTTCACAAGTGACAGAAACATGTCAGTCTCAGTAAACCTCATACCACATAGAACAGAATCTTGAGCATACGTGGCATTTGGTATCTGCTTACTAACTTTTGTCCAACCTCCAAAGGGACATACCTTAACATTCTTTTTGTGATGACCTAACTTTGTTGAGGTAAGGAAAGTTAAGACAGGTAGCAACCTGTATGTTGGGAAGCCCTTCGTAGAACATGGTTTTGTTTGTGTCTCTTCTTCCAAATGAAAGCAAATATCATAATTATATTCAGATTTTAAATATGGGATCTTTTGTGGCTTTAAAATGCATAATATAATAGAAGTATGTATAATTCAGCATAATGTTTTGCTTATATAACTTATGTCTCCAATGTAGACCCTTAAACAAGCCAAGCAAGTATGCCAAATATTAATCCTCAATGCCTATCAGTCAGTATGCAATAAATGAGTATAAATGAGGGGGGAAGTCTCTGGCTATCTAATCTCTCTCTCTGTGTCTCTCTCTCTCTCTTTCTCTCTCTCTCTCTCTCTCTCTCTCTCTCTCACACACACACACACACACACACTCTCACACGCACGCAAAGATACAACTCCATTTCTATAACATGTAACGTTAGGGGACGAGAAGAGAGAAGCAAGCCTTCCTTTGATGGTCAGAAGTTAGAGAACAACAGAAAGATCTGGTTCCAGGGCACAGGCTAGGGCTGCTGTAGTTTAAGCCCTGCTATTGTCATGAGATAATGCCATAAGGAGAAATCCTATCATCTGACTCTCCCTAGAGAGGAAATATGGTAACTGTAGCCAAGCAGCAGATGGAGAGAAGCCATCATAAATTCCACCAGAGTCTGAGGAAAGAAAGTGCTTCCTTCAGCATGTTCTACCTTGTGGCGTGGGTATGGAAGGAAATTCTTCAATTGGTGCCATTTTGCTTTACCTTTTTTATCCTCTCAGCCAATTTATCGTTTTTTCTTTGTTTAAGCTTGTGTTAAAGAGCACGTAATTTAGTTGGATTGGTAGCTATCTATAAACTGCCAAATTTAGTACAGCTATCACTCCACAAGAATCCTGAGTATTAATACTTATGTCCTCAGCTTGGTTCGACTCTGACTTGATCATGAATACTTACTCCCAGTTTAAATTTTAGAATAAGGAGAGAAAAATCCTCATTCTGCATCTAAGAACCATCACTTAGAAGACAAATTGGCTGGCTTGCATGTGCTTCTCTGATCCTGTGCCATCCAGTTACTCAGCCTCCAATGTAGACCCTTAAACAAACACAAAATGTGTCACAATTTGATAAGCTCTGAGCCACATTACTTTGGTCAAAAGAACAAGAGATGTAAAATTTAACTTATATGCCTGTCAGAACCGCTTAGTTCTCTGTGTTTTATTTTCTCCATTTGACAGTAGTTCCCATCCTTACTGTATTTTTTTCAAAGTGGAACTCTGGCTCACAACAGCAAAGAAGAATGAATCTGAGCAATAGTAAGAGATAAAGGTTCAGGAAAGAATCTCACAAGGAGGCGTAACAGGAAGGCACATGCAGGGAGGCATGGGAGGCAAGTCACACATCAGGCTGTAGAAGCTGCAGATGGAAATTGCCAGCCTCTGGGAGGGAGGGAGGGAGGCAAACTGGCTTTGACAAGCCTGTTCCTACCTATTTCACAAGACAGTCATAGGAACCCTAGGAATCTTGGGGTGGCTTGTTTTCCTGCACGGCCTCTCCATCTCAGGACATTCTGGCCTGGGGTGATGCTTCTTGTGATGTAGCCAGCCCATCGAGGAGCTCCGTTTCTATTTTAGCTGCCCCTAATATGACTGTGATCCCAAAATTTGCCACAAAGACGAGATAGGAAACACCCAGAAAAAAATAGCAAGCTGCTGGCATCCCTAGAAAATGAACTTTATCTTCTCTAGCCCAAATAGAACCTTGAAGAAATTTGTTAAACCTCAGTACTTTTCCAGTGGAGACAGGAGCCACTGCCAGCAAATTCAACCTTAAATCTGAGATGGAAAGACGGTGATCCTATTTGACACCAAGAGAACAGCGAAGTGCTAGTGTGGCTGTTCTGTTCAAGAATTTAAATATATGAATTGGCTACAAAATTCTTCAACAAAGAAGTTACTGAAAATGTTGTTAGGAGGAATTATTTGAGAAGAAGCAAACATCACAGATATGCATAATGGATTTTATTTTCTCCTAAAATCTGATTTGTCTGATCACAAGTTCAACCACCAAATTAATTGTAATTCTGAGTCTTTAAACCATTCTGTTAACCTGAGTTTTTAATAATCCTTTGACATTTTGACTCCACAAAACTGAAACTAAAGTGCAAAAACTTGAATTTAAAAAATTACCATAAAAATAAATGAATGCCTTCAAAAAATGGAAATAGGGCACTTTAATTTATTTTTTGACACTTTTAATGCTCCCTACTCCCTTGCCAAAAATAAAAAGATTAATTAAGCTTTCAGAATTTTTTGTTTCAAAGAAATGTGTTTGCAAAATCCCTTTGCCATCCCTAACTCCACCATCACTCACCTCCCTTTGCTGTTCATTGCTTTCTAATTCTGAAAGATGAAAAAGAAAAATGACTTGTGATTTGTACTTACAACATAGATAGATGAGATTATCTCAATGACTACTCACCATGGTCTCTTCCAAAATCATATGTCTAATAGCAATAATAATGCTAAAATGTATTGAGTTTTACTAGGTGCCAATTCCTCTTGCATATTTCACTTATTCCATCCAAATGACAACCCCGTGAGACGGAAATTAAAAGCTGGCCAGAGAGGAGTTAGGTAATATGTCCAAGGTCAAACAGTAAGTGTTTAGAGCTGATCTTTAAGTCTTGGGTCTTGCCCTTAACCATTATGCAATATTATTTTTCTGTAATTTTTAAAATGTAAGAGTATATGAATATGTTTATAAATAGCTAATTCCAAAGACAGAAAAAAGTATCATTTTTACTGTTTGTATCAAATAAAAATTGTCTACTATTTTGGATTCTATGCAAAATTGATGGTACAAATAATTATTGTGCTGTTTGATAAGAAGACAATGATAAACAACATCCAAATTCTGTCACTTACAGAAAGAAATTATTTATTTTCATTTTTCACAGTTTTATAGTATTTATCATCAGTGTAGGTGTTGACAGTTTTTCCTGATGTTATGAACTGTTTTTTAAATCTTACCATTCCCCACAGACTTTTAAAAAGACAAATGCTCTGACTCTAACTTGACAAAGGCGAGAGAACGAAAGAGAGGGGCAGAATGAGGGCACGAGTGAGAGAAGGAACAAGAAAGGAAAGAGGAAAGGAAGGTGTTTGTTTTGCTTTCAGATGGACCCCTTTTTCCATACCCCAACCCTAAGGCTAAAATTACAAGTGCTAGACTCTCTTCTTACCATTCATCAATCCATTCATTCACTCTTGCTTTCATTTAAAAAGTATTTATTGCATTATTTACTGTTTTTATGCTAGTCACTGTGATGAACAAAACCCAACACTAACTCTGTTTTCATAAGGCTTTCATTTTAATGAGGGGCATAAGCATTGATAAAAACAAACAAACAAAAAACCAGGCAAACGTATAACCACAGGTGTGATACAATGCTATTTAGGAAAAAAATTGCTGATGCTATGAAAACACGTACTAGAAGAACCTGTCCTGTCCTGGGAAAACCAGGAAGGCTCTGTATTAGCTTCCTAGGGCTGCTGCAACAAATGACCACAAACTGGATATCTTAAAACAGCAGAAATTTATTCTCTCTTCGTTCTGGAAGCCAGAAGTCTGAAATCCGGGTGTCAACAGCATGGGCTCTTTCTGGGGGCTCTGAAGAGACTCTCCCATGCCTCTCTCCTAGCTTCTGGTGGTTGCTGCCAGTCTTTGGTGTTCCTTGTCTTATAGAGCCATAACTTCAGTCTTCATCTCCAGCCTCATGTGGCATTCTCTCCTGTGCATCTGTTTGTTTGTGTGTAAAGTTTCCTTTTCTTAAATGGACACTGGTCGTTGGATTAGGGCTAACCTGAATCCAATATGACCTCAACTTGTTTATCTCTACAAAGACTCTATTTCCAAATAAGTTTACATTCATAGGTGCTGGGAATTAGGACTTGACCACATTTTTAGGGAACACAATTCAACCTACAGCACCTTCCTTGAGTCAAGTACATTTGAGCTGAGATGTAAACTAGAAGGAGAGGACCCTGCAAAGGGAATGGGATATGTCAAGGCCCTGAGGCAGGAGGGAGCATTGTATCTGATGACTTAAAAAAGGGACACAGAGACAGGCATACACAGTGAAATACAGAAGCGAAGAGACTCAAGAACATGTTCCTCCCGGTGTGGCACATAGGCTCCCACATAGACTCCCCTCACACAAGTTGTGAACAATCACAAAACGAATAAGTCCGATTCAGGTGCTCCTTCTGCATCTCGCTAGTCAACCAGCACTGCCATGTGCCCTTGTGTAGAAAGAGGGGAAACACTTTCCTATGGGGGAGAAAGTCTACGTGCTAAAGCTTCCTTCAGGACCAAATCGTGGCTTGTGAAACATGACCAGGGTCTGGAAGAAGATGACTTAGGTTAGTTACATTCCAGCTCTCTAACAACAACTTGGGTAAATGACTTTTCGCTTCTGAGCCCATTTTCTCATCTGCAAAGTGAGGGGAGCAGCATCTGTCTCAGTTTCATTTTGAATATTAAGGGAGATAAAGCATGTCCCAGCGCTTTGTAAACTTATACTAGGTGTGCCAGTTACTAATGTGGATTTTATAATCAAAGAAAACACGGTAATTTCAAGAGAAACATCAAAAGTGCTTTATTCAAAGTAATGTCCATCGGTAGCTACACATTTCCCCCATCTTTCAGGTAATTTGTGGAGACCATCCCAATAGAACTTTTCTTGTTTTGAGGCAAACCATTCAGAGACCCAATTTTCCACTTCTTCATATGTTTTGAAGTGCTGCTCAGAAAGTGCGTGTGCCATAGATCGGAACAAGTGGTAATCTGAAGGAGCAAGGTCTGGTGAATACAGCAGGTGGGTTAATACTTCCCAGGCAAGATCTTTTAACATGTCTGTAACTGGTTATGAAGTGTGTGATGGTGGGTTATCATGAAGCAAAATTACTTTGCCATGTCTTCTGGCACATTTGGTTGTTTCACGATTGATTGTTTGTAGTCAGTAGCGATCAGTATTAATGGTTTCACCTGGTTTTAGAAGCTCATAATACACCACACCTTCCTGATCCCACCAAACGCAGAGCATTGTCTTCGTTCCGAAGTGATTTGGCCTTGCAGTCCATGTTGATGGTTGACCTGGATCAACCCATGATTTTGTACATTTGGGAATCTCAAAATAAATCCACTTTTCATTGCCAGTCACAATTCGATGCAAAAAAGACTTTCTTTCGTGCCGTTGAAGCAACATTTTACTGATGATGTTTTGGTTTTCCATTTGTCTTTTGTTCAGTTGATGTGGCCCATTTTCCTGCCTTTAAAATCTTTCCCATTGCTTGTAAATGATTGGAAATTGTTTGCTGAGCAATGTTTAATCTTTCTGCAAGTTGTTTTTGAGTTTGACATGCATCTTCATCCAATAATGCTTGTAATTGTTGGTCTTCAAACTTTTTTGGTTGTCCTGGACGTTCTTTGTCTTTCACATCGAAATCACTTTTAAAGCAGCGTTCACAAGTATCTTGAGATGGAGCATGTTCACCATACGCTTCCCGAACTTTTTCTTCAAAATAAAGTAATGACTTAAAACTTTCCTCAAATGCTCTTTTTTTGGCACAAAATTCGACATTTTTAAGCATAAAAATATCTATGATATTAACACCTTCAGAAAATTTGACATATGAAGTTTTTTTTCTTTTTAAATATAGTTTATTGATTTTTTACAGAGAGGAAGGGAGAGGGATAGAGAGTTAGAAACACCAATGAGAGAGAAACATCTATCAGCTGCCTCCTGCACACTCCCTAACTGGGGATGTGCCCGCAACCAAGGTATGTGCCCTTGACCGGAATCGAACCTGGGACCCTTCAGTCCGCAGGCCTGAGCTAAACCAGTTAGGGCAACATATGAAGTTTTGAAGCTTTCTGTCAATACAACAAAATAGCATACATATTAAATCGCATATATATCAACATATGTATAACTCCATCTAGTGAAAAAAATCTGCATTATTAACCAGTATACGTTGTAAAATAAGGAGTAAGAATGTTAGATGGTACTAGGAATAGAGAAGATTAATAATCCTTGGCCTTCTAAGCCTAGCACAGCTCATGCAAATGCCTTCCCAGTGACAGAAGGAGGGAGATTAATATTAATAGCATTTCCCAATCTGTATACTGTGGAGGAGGTGAGAAGGTCCATAATAACAATAACATTTCATCTGCGTACAGTGGAGAGCTCATATTAATCATTTTAACAACTGAATTTATGTATAGTGGCTTATGGGTAATAGTGAGTTTTTCATATACAGTCTCAGGCAATGCTTGTGGCACCTAAACCCATTTTTATTTATTTACTAGGGGCCCAGTGCATGAATTCATCTACCTTGAAAGGAACTGTGGGCCCCGAGGCTGCAGTAGGCACAGGGGCAGGTCTCAGCCCCTCCCACTACAGCCCCTGGTCCCCTGTCTGCCAGCAGCCTGGCTCCCACCACAGCTGCTCCCACATGGCACAGGCCCCACTCGCACCACTGCTGGCACTGGCCCCAATCGCTCTGAGCCATCAGCAGGTGCAAGCAGGGCCAGCCATCATTGGGTGTGAGTGGTGGCTGCTGCCCCGATCACCCCTTAGGAGCATGGGGAGGTGGAGAAGCCCTCAGGGGCAATCAGGGCCAGCAGATGCCACTCACACCTGTTGATGGCGCCGAGTAATTGGGACCAGCGCCAGGCATGGGCAGCGAGTATAAGCGCTGGATGGGACCGTGGCGCGAGGGAGCAAAGAATTTTCAGTAACCACCAGAGGCTCACCCCGATGACAGCGACTGGCACCCCGCCTTGGTCTGGTGCCCCTGCTCACCTGCTCCACCATCCCGTCATCGCCAACACCCCCCATGTTCTGCACATGTCCCCTGGTGGTCGGCGCACATCATAGTGACCAGTTGTTCGGTTATTCCACCCTTCAGTCTATTTGCATATTAGCCTTTTATTATATAGGACTTTTGTTGTTGTTAATCCTCTCCTGAGACTATTTTTCCATTGATTTTTAGAGAGAATGGAAGGGAGAGGGTCAGACAGAGAGAGAGAAACATCGATGTGAGAGATACACCTTGATTAGTTGCCTCCCACACGTGCCCCAACCAGGGCCAGGAATCAAGCGTGCAACCGAAGTATGTGCCCTTGACCAGAATCCAACCCAGGACCCTTCAGTCCTTGGGCCGACGCTCTATTCACTGAGCCAACCCTGCTAGGGCCCTAAACCTTTTTTTGCAATCAAGCTCAGGTATCAGGAAGATGGGCGAGTCTGTAAACACAAACCTTACCTGGGAGCACATTGGCAGGGGAGTGTATCACACTTACTGAACTTGAGAAGGCTAAATGGAGTGAAGCCCTGGGCAAGAAGATGATGACAAAGGAGGAGGAAGAAAGGAGGCCAGAATGGGGCCTCCAGTCACCCCCAAACTTCTGAGAAGGCCCTGGGAGATGGGAGAGAAACTGAAGAAATCTTGTTTTAACCCAGGACCAATCCTGTCCGCTCTAAGGGTTTCAGCTTTTCCAGAGACAGAGCACAGTATGTCATTGTTGGAGCTCTCCTCAAGGTGAGGCTTATGATACAGGATGACACAGCCGCACTGCTGTGGAGAATGACCTGCAGACTGGTCTATGGTTGAGACGGGAGGTGTTGGAGCTAACATTCCCCAGAGGGTTTGGAGCAAATGATGTGAAACGTCTAGGCCAGTGGTCGGCAAACTCACTAGTCAACAGAGCCAAATATCAACAGTACAACAATTGAAATTTCTTTTGAGAGCCAAATTTTTTAAACTTAAACTTCTTCTAACGCCACTTCTTCAAAATAGACTCGCCCAGACCATGGTATTTTGTGGAAGAGCCACACACAAGAGGCCAAAGAGCCGCATTTGGCTCGCGAGCCGCAGTTTGCTGACCACTGGTCTAGGCAGCCTTTTAGATCCCTGAATGAGGTGGAACCTGCCACCCAATATGTCTTTCCAAAATATATTATGGCCTTATGGACATATGTACACATAGAATTGTGTGTGTGTGTGAGACATTATACTTTGCACTTCATTTCATCATCTTGCTCTTTTGACTAATATGTCTTGACGTGTAACTAGTCTCATCGGTTCATCAGATCTACTTAGGTATTTTTAACTATTGCATACTAATTTGTAGACTGGACATGCCACTTTATTACACCACTTTCTTTTATGCGGATCTTGCATTGTTCCTCGTTTTTCAATACTACAGAGTTGTGCAGGTATAGGTTTGATCTTTATGAAGCCTCTCATTATTACCTTTTAAGATGCTATATAATTTATATATTTATCTGGCTATCTTTCCCCTGACTTACTTGAATATAAACTCCAGGAAAGCAGGAATTTTTGTCTTGTGTATCCACAGCTCTAGCTCCAGAACCTAAAACTGCATCCCAAAAATATTCACTGGATGAATGCATATGACTACATTCTGCCTCCATGTATAGTTATGAGGTATTGATCTCTTCCTAGAGTTAAGCTCTCCAGGGGGCAGGAATAGTCATTGTCATCTCTTCCATTGGCAGTGCCTGGCATAATGCCTTTCTTAGAGTGGGAGCTTAATACTATCAGAGATACACACTATAGCACATCTCAACTCAACAATTGACTGGTTGTAATTTTGGCCAAAGACCAATTTGAAAAGATTAATCGCAACTTATATCTGGTTCCTCTTACCACCTCCACAGCTCCCACCCTGGCCTAAGCCAGCACCATCTCTAAGCTGGAGTTTTGCAAAGGCCTCCAAACTAGTCTCCTTTCTTCCACTCTTATGCACATTCTTCTCCTGTCCCCATTGCAGTGAAATGCTGAAGCCTCAGATCAGGGCACCTCCTGTCAAAACTTCCGGTGGGACTTCCCTCTGAGTAAAAGCCCGAGTTGATGTATAATGGCCTAAAAAGCACAGCGTGGTCGGCACACGCTGCCCTTCCATTAATGTCTGCCCTCCACTTGGCTGCTGTCCTGGCTACTTACTCTGTCCCGTCCTGGGCGGCTGGCTTCCGGCAGTTCCTGGAGCTCCTGTCTGTGCTCCTGTGGAGCTCTCGTACTTGCCCAGCCCTCCTGGAATGTTCCCTTCAGGCATCTGCATGGCGCACTCCCTTCCAGCCTTGAGCCAAGTAACATGACTTGTTAGGCTTTTCCTTATCTCAAATTGCAATCCCACCTGGACACTTCCTGTCACCTCTGTGCTCTATTAGGATTGCCCCAGAGCACTTTGTGATCATGCAGCATAGTACGTATTTACTTGTTTGCTTGTTCATTGTGTCTCTTCCAACCAGCAGATTAGTGCCACGAGCAGAGATAAATGTTTTATTTTATTTAATGCCAAGAACAGTGGCAGCAATTGAGTGTTCAATACCTATTTGTCCAAGAAACTGATTTTAAAAGAGAGCACTTATTTGATACACACCCTGCTAAAACCTTTATTATTTCATGTAATTTTCACCACCAGCCCAAGGGAGGTATATATAGTGACGGAGTGAAGATAATGGTCTCTACAGTCATACAGCTTGGATTAAGTCCTTGCTCCATTGCTTACCAGCTCTGGGCCCAAAGTCAACAATCAACTGTGTTCATTAGGCCTTTATCACCCCATCTCAAAGAAATCAAGGGAAATATTAATGATTAGCATTTTGTCAGACTCTGTATGAAGCAACCAGGTCAGCACTATAAGAAGTGTTTCAAGCACAGCCCTAAATTTAGGCTTCAAATCCCATCTTATTTCATTATCTGTCTCATGTGATCATTTAAGACTTAATAGCTATTTTGTGCAGACTGTTTTGCAAGAGTAAAGTAATCCCTTGTCTTACCCTATATCATACAGGAAAAATGTTAACTGCTATATCATAAGTGCCCTGAAAAATGGGATTTATCAGTGCAAGTGATTAACTCTCAGCACTCAGTGCATTGCTTCAATAATGATCCACTGCCTTGTGCTAAATCTTTGTCATGCTCTGGACAAGAAATGTGTTTCATCGCCTTACACTCTGATTTCTATAGACCAGGACTTGTTTTTTAGTCATCTGAGAGTTTTCAAGATAATAATAGATATGCCATATATATATATATTTCCTGGAGAGACAACTGCCGTAATGGTTAAAACAAATATTTGTGAGTTAAAACAAATATTTGTGAATCAAGCTGACCCAATTTAAATTTTGACAGACACATCATAGGCTCTCAAGAAACATTTGAATCAGAGAATGGATCATAGACATTGGGCAATTTTCAATGTTTTAATTTCTTCTCTTATATAATGAGAAAAAGAGATAACATATGTGCAATGGTAGCTACTGTGTTGGACATATAGAAAGATTTTAATAGAGTTATTATTAAACAGTTTTTTCCACTATGCCGTTCAGAATATGGAACCCTTCTCTCCCAAATTTAATGTTTCACATAAAGTGTAAGAATACAAATGAGCTTAATAGCAGATATAAAAATGAGCCCTTTCTAAATTCTCTCCTCCCCCCTCCCCGTCTCCCTTCCCCCCACCCTCTCTTCCTCCTCCCACTCTCACTCCTCCTCCTCCTCCTCCTCCTCCTCCTCCTCCTCCTCCTCCTCCTCCCTATCCCCAACGCCATTTAATCAATAGTATGGGTATATCCATAATTTCTTCCAAATCTCTTATTCAATAATTATTCAATTATGCCTATTTCCTCAACCACAAGACAAATCCTCTCTTATCTTTCAAGACTCAGCTCAGCAGTCCCTTCTGTTGGCAGCGGTCCCCATCCCCCCAGGGAAGTGGCTCTCCTCCTCTGTGCCCCAGTCCTGCCTGGTTTGCTTCTGTTTCAGCTCTCATTACATCCTCAGGCCTACAGCTCATTATTTACATGTCAGTCTTTCCCAGTGGGGAGAGTTGTAGAGGGGACTCATAAATCATACATTCATGACTGGGCTAGATGACTTTTCACATGCATCTCAGAGCATTAAAAAGATAATGCTTGGAAGTAGTTTAGCACAGTGGCCAGCAGGAGTAAATGGTCAATGATGATAATGAGGACGATTAGCAGTAGTGGTAGTATTCATCTGTCACAGTGTGAGGTAAGTAAGTGGATGAAGTATAATTATATATACAAATGCTATTATGATCTAGAATATTACAGGCCAGGACCCCAGAGCTTTGGAATATTCAAGATTGCTTACTATGCAAAGAGGAAAGACTAGCTCAGAGACTGCTTTTCCTAACAAAACAATTTATAGAAATATTTAAAACCTTAAATGAGAAGTTGTAATTCCTGGTTTTTGTGCCAAGAGATAAAAAACAAAACAAAACAAAAACAGGAAAAAATTATGTTTTGCATATGTAAATTGCTTACACTTGAAAGCATTGCTTATATTTCTGAATACTTAAGTACTATTAATATAGCACAGAGTTTAATATGGGATAAAATAACATTATGATTAAGTCAGTGGTGAATTATACCTTCTCCTATAATTTGGGAGAACAGCATTAATATTTTGTGGGGTTAAGGTGTTCTTGATTCTTTCCAATGAAAATTTCACTTGGCTCCATTCATTTACCTCAACAAACATTTTTATTTTTGAGTACCTACTATAAGGTCTGATCCATATTTCTCTTGAGGGCTTCTTTTTCCTTATCTGTAATATTTATGATGATGTGGGTTAAATTGCATATTACACATATCAAAGATGAGTTTTTAACAAATTGCTTGAACTAATATACATATAATTTAACATAGTTCCTGGCTTATATTAATCACCCTGAAATTATTAGCTCTTGTTATTTCTAAGCACACATACGACTCCTTTCATCTACTAGTAAGTGAGTTTTTTGATGGTACCCACATCCTTCCAGTGTCCCATGCACAAAGGTTGGATGTCATTTTCAAACTTTTCTTCTCTCTTTCCTATTTCCCAACCATCAGCACATTATGTGGATTCTTCACACATCACAGACCAGCTGGAGAGAAGAGTTGGGGTTTAAGTCCGTAAGAAGCTTCAGACTAAAACACATTTGACTCTGCCATTTACCTGGCTCTGTGTCTTTGAGTAAAAGAATTGACCTCCTATCAACTCAGTTCTTTCATGTATAAGTAGGGAATACTAACTGCATATATCTCATAGTTTTAAATGGAAGGATGGACATAAATTGCTGCCTTATGCAGTGCTCAGCACATATTAAGTGCTCAGTAACAAGATGATGTTGAGTGATGATGAAGAAAATGATGATGGTGACATGAATAAGAGTTCCTTTAGCCTAGAAAAGAACAAGTCCTTCTACTCTACATTCTAATCCAAACTTCATCTATTTACATATGAGCATTGGCAATGGATGCCTATCTGGACTTCTAACCTCTAGTTCTTTCTGATTCATTCCACCCTACACATAACTTCAAGATTAATATTTATTTTTAAAATTGTATTATGCCTCTTCTCTTAAAAGTGCTTATCATATTCCCAGTAATTATTAAATAAGATGTAAATTCATCATCGAGATACTTAAGACATGCAGAGTTTATCCTTACCTTACTTTTCTGTACATCCATTGGTTTCCTACACTGAACCTCCCACACTGGGCTTGTGATCTGCAATTTATTCCTCACACTTACCTTCCACTTGTCCTACCTACATGCCTTTCCTTGATTCCTCCTGTTCATCTTTCATTGTCCTGGCCCTAAACCCGAGGCCCTCTCTTTTGGTGAAGTAATTTGTTTATTCAGAATCAGTTTTATGCCTGGCACTGTACTAGGCACTAAGAGTCAGCAACGAGCCAGAGAGACACAGTCCTTGCCCTCATGCTACTCTTCCTCTTGTTGATGTGTATGTGTGTCTCCCCACCCCTTTGGCACATAGTATATGCAGCCTTGTTTGGTAGATATACACTGAGTGGCCAGATTATTATGATCTCTGAATGCGTAATAATCTGGCCACTCAGTGTATGTATCCTATATAATAAAAGGCTAATATGCAAATTGTCGCCTCGACCAGTTCTACCAGCAGGCAGGCCGGCCATCCCCCTGGCCAGGCTGGCCGGACCCCCCACCCCATGCACGAATTCATGCACCGGGCCTCTAATATGTGTATATATATATATATATATATACACACTGAGTGGCCAGATTATTGTGTGTTCAGAGATCATAATAATCTGGTCATTCAGTGTATACTGCATCATCTTCCACTATAACATAAAACTTTGCACATAATTATGGTTCAAGAGATAGCTGATCCGTTTTCGAAATGATTTTCCTATAGTTTAGGGTTCACATTGGGATTAGGTTGACTAACAAGTTAGTCTTGCTTCAAAGATCCCATCAACTGGGGGTGGGGGGGATGGTGGTTAAACATTGGCCTCTGGGACAAAACTCAAAACAGAATCCTAAATGTTAAAAAATGAAATAATCTATATTGTCCTATAATTTATTATACTGCATCATATTGTAACATAGGGAAATATTGAGAGCCAGTTTCTTTTTAGTAGCATGTAGAAAATTAAATGCATTTCTTTGTAATAGAACCATATAGTGTATCTAAAAGTTGTTTTATTCAAACTTTATGTACTTTTACTTAAATAACATTGATCAGAGTAAATCTTAATACAGAAATTGTTCTGCCTTTTAAAAATAGCAGGTACATAAAAAATAGCAGGTACCTTATGCATGTCCTATTTATAGAAATTTCTGCTCATGTTTGACACTGCAAAGATGCCTTTATAAAAGTTTTCCTTTTTTAATTCAAGGTCTTTGAAAAACAGTCACTAAGGAAACAACAGAATAGGTTATACATGCTTCACTTAACCTAAAATAGAAAATCTTGGTGTCACTTATAATTATCTGAAGATGACTCCTTCAAATGCTTTGGGTATTCATGTGTCGGTTTGCTTTCAATAACTGTACATACAGAGCAAATGCCTACTTGAGGCAAGGGCTCTGATTTGCTTTTCTTGCTCTGTCTGACCTTGAATACATAACTGTTTCCTGCTGTGTTTGAGATTCCCCCTCCCCCCCCTCATTTTCAATGAACTTGGTACTCTCATTCTACAGTAGCTGTAAAATAATTTTAATCCAGAAAGAAAGGACAATGCAAATAAGAATATGTAGCACTGTGAGATTTATTTTGCTAAAAGAGTACAATGCAAGATAACTAAGAGTGAAGGAGTGAAATTAAGCTTGGGAATATGAAGGATAGCAGCAAGGATTTTGAAATCTCAACACATGGCTTAAATAAAAATTCATTTCATTTTATTGTTTATTAACTTGTTACACCAAGCTTTAACTTTTGCCTGAAATCAAAACTGTCATTCAAGGGCTCCCTCAAAGTAAAGGGAACTTCCATAATAAACCTTATTAAAACGATCTGGACATTGTGAAGGCATTGTGAAAAATTTTTCTCAATCTCAGTGTTTTCCTTGGATCAGGATCTATGTTAATTAAATTGAACTTCATGGTGGTCATTGTGATAGATACTCTGAGTACAAAGAGGAATCAACCCAAGGTTTTACTCTTTAAGTGGCATTCAGTCATTCACCTGAAGAATAATTATAATATAAATGAACATGGCCACAGCCTCCTAACTGTACTTTCTACATCTGTAGTTTATCCCTTTAGTCCATTCCATTCTCTGTTGCCACGGGACTATTACTACAACCAAAATGTGATCTAGTCACTCCCCTCCCCTACACACTTCTATGGGGATGAACATAGTTTATACTGGTCTCTACCAGCTGCTCCCGGTCTGCCTCTGCTAGCTCACCTCTTACCACTTTTTCATTTCCTCACCAAGCTCTTGTCTGTATTTTTCTCTAGAGCATCCTTCATATTCTCTTTGGCTTCTAGACTTTCATACTCAATATTCTGCTGACCTAGAACGTTCTTTGGTCCTCCTCCAACCCTATGCTGGCTGATTCCTCCTCATCTTACAGAGCTTTGAGATATATACTAGTATGTTACTGTTCCTAAGGTGTCTTTCCTAACCCACCAAGACCCTTAGGATTCTTACAGCCTATGATATGTCCAATTACCACACTCTATGAAATTGCTGATTCTTCCTCTGGGAAGGACAGGAACCCTGTCTTGTTTCACACAGACATCCTTTGCCCTCCAGATGTTTCATAAATATTTGTGAATTGATAAATTAATGCATTTAAAAATGAATAATGAATATTGTAAGAAGTGCCTTCAGATTGAAAATGGAAACCAAAGTGAGGGAATAACTTATTTTAGCATCAGGGTATGGTGAAGAGGTATAAAGGAAAATGATATGAGATGACATTGGATCTGGTCCCTAAAAGATGAATAGGAGAGAGTTAGTGAGTTGAGGAAGAGAAATGGGAAGCTTAAACAACAAACTGTGTGATTAAAGTCAAGGGTTTCCAGAATATATCGATTCTGGATGAATCCGACCTGCTTTGGATCTCAACTTAGACATCTCCAAGCCTTCCTGACAACCCCCCTTAAAGAAGTTAGATGTTTCTTGTATGTGTGCCGAGAGCTCTCTCTTACTGCAGACTGTATGAGATATAATGTGAAGTTTTAATCCTGAGATCTAAAAACAAATCCATCAAGAGCAATAGCATTATTTCATATGAAAAAATGTAATGTGTTGACTTTAAATAATTTATAATGGTTGCTATTATTTCTAAGTGATAAAGAGGGTATTCAGCAGAATAGAAGAGAGACAAACATAAAGGGACATACGAGCCTGATAAATACAATCCTGAAGATGCATAATTACTATCATGCTGAATGTCAGCCTTTCAGATTCATTTTCTTCTAACAGGTATGTAAGGGGTTCGAAGCCCTTAGACTCCATAGCCACACCACCACATTATTTTTATATAGGGAAATTAGAACACCATGGTTGGACTGACTTACACAGCAGCCCCCTCCTCTCTATTAAATTGCTTTGTCAAGTTAATAAATGCACAGTGAGGCATTTTTCCTGCACAGAGAAGCGTTTAAGAAGTGACAACATATGCCCTAACTGGTTTGGCTCAGTGGATAGAGCGTCAGCCTGCAGACTGAATGGTCCCAGATTCGATTCCGGTCAAGGGCATGTACCTTGGTTGCGGGCACATCCCCAGTAGGGGTTGTGCAAGAGGCAGCTGATCGATGTTTCTCTCTCATCGATGTTTCTAACTCTATTCCTCTCCCTTCCTCTCTGTAAAAAATCAATAAAATATATTAAAAAAAAAAAGAAGTGACAACATGGTCCACAGGTCACCAGGACTAAAGTAAGTTTAATTCATTCAGTTTAAACAATAATACCTTCTGAGTCTAAAGCATCATCTTTGGAAATGAAGGGGGAACGGCTTAAATGAACAGACTCTGGTAGAGTGGACATATCCAAATATTAATTGTGGAGAAGTGTTTGTAGCCTTTAGCTTCATACATATGAACTCCACCTATTTTATATTACAGTTGCTTTTCAAATCATAACTCAAAGGCAACAACCTTATTGGAAACACTAAAGTTAATAATGGCTTTATTCAGCTTACAGCTTAGGGCAGAACCAGCTACAACGCCAAGACTCCTGGGTAACTGATTGTGTCAGTGCCGGTCCCATTTCCCCCAAAGCATAAGCATGAATTCCTTTAGTCTTTCCAGGGATCTCTGAGCTTTTCTTGGCCTGTCTTTTTATTAACACTAATGGGTAATAAATATTTTTTCCTCCTTTAAAATCTAAGATGGCTTTTAGTAAGTAATTGGGCCATAGAAAAATAATAACTACGATATTGATAATGATAATTTACTAATCATTGGACACACTTTGACTTATTTATTCCTCATGAAAGCACAATGTGGTAAACATATTCCTTTCCACAATTTATGGTAAAAAAACACAAGCTTAGAGATTTCAATTTCTCAAGAATATACAGCTAGGAAGTTTAATTCAAAGCCAGTCTTTCCCATTTCAGATTACAGTCTCTTAACTTAACCACTACATCCCACCAATGTGTAGGCCCCCAGCTGGCATTTTCATGCTTTGCCATCTCGTTGCGCTATCCCCAACCAGAGCTGAATCCTGCCCTTCCTTCAAGAGAGTTATAGTCAAGAAGCTTAGAGGCTGACGTATTTGAGTTGCAGCTCTGCCGCCTCATAGCTGTGTAAGTTTTTTCAACTTAGCTAACCTCTCTGATCTTCAATTTCCCTGTCTAAAAGAAGAGTAAATATCTGAAAGAGTTCATTGGAGTAGTTCAATAAGTTAGTCTTCCTAAAGTTTAGTGCACTTTGCATTGTTCCTGCACTGAGGAAGAACCCAGCCAGGTGGGCAGCATCTTCAGGCTCAGCTCACGTGTCACCTTCTCCATCAAGCCTTCCTCTTTCTCCGTGCACTCTCAGCTACAGCACTTACCAATGAGCTCGTTCTCTGCTTTCCAGGATGTTTTCTCTTTTACAGGCTGGAAGCCTAGGACTGGGCGGGTTTGATGGGGAATAAGGAATGACTGCTAATAGGTGTAGGCTTTCTTTCCGAGGTGATGGAAAGTCATAAAATTGATTGCGGTGATAGTTGTACAGCCTTGTGAATATCCTAAAACTCACTGAATTATGTACTTTGAAAGTGTGACATAATTGTGATATAAGTGAAAGCTGTCCAAAAATAAAAAATAAAGGCAGCCCAAGGTGACGACGGCGCATTGTAGTGAAATGATATATGAGAATCATAAGGTTGCTGGGCACCCATCAACACTGGAAGAGACTTTGGAAAGCTCCCCTCCACCCGAGGGGTGTGTAGGACCACACTCACAAACAGCTGCTCACTTTGTGATATCCATAAGTTGATGCTACCAGTAACTGTCTGGGATGCTTTTTTCTCTCCTGAACATGTTTTCATTTTTTAAACCAATTTCTTTTCCTCAGCCCTTAGGGGACTAATTTAATACTAATTCACAGACCAAGAAATACATGAAGTCAGGACATACTATTATATTTTTTGAAAAGAATTATACATTAAAATGTAAAGTTGTCTTGTACATTTTTGCTGCAAGAAATACCAGAGAGCTGGTACTTATTTAGACTGGAAGAGGACCCTGGTTAAAACCAGTAGTAATGTGTAAAAGTAGGACATGATTCCATCAAAATCTCCACGTGGTAGAGTTGCCACCTCCGGTTCATCCCCGTGGCCATGGTCCGGTTCAGGGCTGCGTTACTTCTTGCCTGGACCATTACTGATGTCCTGCCTCCATACGCTCTCTCTACTGCCTTCACTTCCACCACGTTGCCAGAGTTCCCTTCTAAAATGCAAATATGAGGCAGTGCAGCCCAGGGGATAACAGCTTGGGTCTCAGCCTCTCTCAGGCTGCCTGGATTTGAATCTGGGCCTCACCACATAGCAACTCAGTCATCTTAGGCAACTTACTTAATCTTTCTGTGAATCATTTCCCCACATTTTTTAGTGAGCATCAAATGAGAGCAGTATGTTAAGTGCTTAGTCTAATGGCAGGTTCATAGCACTCAGTTACCATAAGCTTTTATTGTTACACTTATATTCAAATGCTGCGATGTTCCTTCATGTCTACATAATAAAATTCAGTTATCATCAATTAAGTCTAATGATGGATCATACAGGAACCTGTGCAGTCTAACCTCTGGCTGTCTTCTCCCAGTTCACAACCTTCTCTAAATAGGCAAATTTGTGACTCCAAGTTTTTCTCAAGCTCTGTCCTCCACCATCCCTCTTCTGTTTCAAACAAAAGAGCCCATTTTTTATTCAGGAACGCTAACTATAAGGCTATAAAGTGCCTGATGTTTTTCCCTGTGTGGGGTTTGAGAGAAGTTGACCAAAGTACATCATATTTTATAGGTAAAACAAACTGGTCTTCCTGGTGGCCCAGATAAATGAGGGAGAAAAGGAGAAATGATAATTTCTAAGCTTAAATCTGCAATGCCTGGGCCTGGGGTGGTGCCATTTGTTGATAATGGAAAACCTGGAGAGGATAAGGTTCTGAGGGATAATTAATAAAGACATCTATGTTAGTTAGGTTAGGTTTGAAATGCAGTCAGATATTCAAGTAGATTTGGTAAGTAAGCAGTTGAATATGTGAGTCTGCGGTTTGGGGAATGGTCAGGACTATGGATATAAAACTGAGAGCCATGACTTTATAGGGGGCAGTGGAGATAACTTTGAGGAAGCTCTGGAGACCAGTAGCATCTAGAGACCAACTAGAGGATGAGAAACCTGTTGAACATGGACATGTGGGTTTCCTCACTCGGTACCTGCTTGAAGTTAAGTGCTATCTTATTTATCTTTGTGTCAAGTGGTGTTCGTCATACAAATTTTCAATAATGCTTGTTGAATTCATTTTAATTCTAAAAGCAAAGAATGATGCCTCTTAGAAGTCTCCCAGGCATGCACTTTAATGATTTGGCAGCACTTGCAAAACAAGCACAAAGGACAACTCCAGCATCTAATTTAGGGTGGGATATTGGTGGACAGTCCGTGACTACTGGAGACAGGCTTATTCTCCCTATCCCTTACCTCAGCCCTCTCCCCTTTCCCTGCGGACACATCCAAAAGGCAAGCCCCAGTGCGCAGGGGGTGGGTGGCAGAAAGCCCAGGATCCCAGCATGGTCCTCAAGGCTGAATACCAGGGGTCCTGAGAGAGAAGCAGCTGCCGAACATATGTGTGATCAGTAGGAATTTCCCTTAGTCCTGGACTGAAGCACATCTATGTACGCAATACTCAATTTTCTGTAAGGTTGCATGGGAAACTTTCTCTAGTATCCTGTCATGTTTTTCCATTGACTCTGATAGGTTAGTATTGATATTTTTCTGACCTCCTTTGTTCCTGTGAAACATTTAAGCATGTGTAAATCAAGACCATCCCTCTTTATTTCTCTCCTCTTGCTACTGTTCTGATTAAGCCTTTATCATTCTCCACCTTAGCAAGTTTAATAGGCAGGCTCCCTCCCTCTATTCTCTGCCCACTCTGCCACTAGAATAACCACATCAAAGCACAGCTCTATTATGCCATCCACCTGCCCAGAACTTCAACAGAGTCCCCATTGCTTATTGAAAAAAAAAATGATTCCAAAATTCTAAGGTTGGCATCCCAGGTCTCCCACAATTTGTCATTTCCAGGCAACTTTTTCAACATTAGTGCCCATAAATCATATCTTAGGTTGTAATTAATCAAGCCCCCATTTTAACCACAAAATAGTTACTGCGCTTTCTATTTGCTGTAGCTCAGCACCTGCCATTTCTTTCACCCAGGATGCTTCACCTGTTTCTCCATCTGTTAACATACTACTCACTCCTCAAGTTCCAGGCCAGTGCAGCCTTCTTTAGGGAGCCTTCCTTATCCCATTCCAAGGAGAAACCTTACCTATACTCTGAGACAACTGGTTTATTTTTTAAAGGCAGTTATCAAATAGATGATGATGATGATGATGATATAGATGGATAGATAAATAGATAACATAGAGGTTTTGTTGAGGTGTGTGTGTGTGTTTTTTGTGTTTTTTTTTTTTTTGCCTTGAAACTCTTATTTTCAATTTCAACACGTTGTGCCTAGCATAGCACATAGAAGGAACTCTAACAATATTGACTGAATGAATGTGAGTGACCCAATTAACCCAGTATAATTAAGCCTCACTTCTCACAGTTTATTTATTTATTGTATAATTCTAGGTCTTTATAGAAACGTCTTAAAGTTGGGGCTCTTTATGGGGTGTTCATGAGGTCTTCCCATAGGTGACTTCCTTGGACAAATACTAATTAAATACCTGGTATGTACCAGGACTTACGATGGATACTGAGAAGCAAGTAGTAAGTAAGAACAACACATTTCTGTCCTCACCAAGTTTACAGTTTCATGGTGGTGACCACAATTAAACAAGAAGGGCATGTAACAACCTAGGGGGTGTTTCCAGGAGGAACTGACGTGGGAGCTGAGACCTGAGAGTCCTAAATGCCAGTCAACCTACACTGTGTGTGTGGCAGGGTGTGCGGATGAGGACATGAGGGAGGACCGCGTGAGCAGGCTGGGCAGAGAATGGAGAAGAGAAAATAGAATAGGCAAAGTCCTATGGGAAGGGAGCAAGAATGAGCAAATGAAAAGACATTCCTTTTGGTTAGAATATAAGTGAGTGAAATGGAGGCGGTAAGGCGAGGAGAATGGGCAGGGTTAGACATAAAGAGCACTCTGAGACGTGAGAGATATATTCACGGGTCTTAGAAGGATTTTAAGCAGAGCACTGGCGTGATCAGACTGGCCCTTTGGAAAGATCTCTGAAAATTCATGTGCGGAGTGAAGGGGAGATAGTGGAGACAAGAACCCTCACGAGGAGACTCAGAGAGGCAGCTCAGGCTGAGAGTGACTGTCAGGCACCACCCAGGTCTCTGCCACAGCAGTAACGGCTGTCTCTTCCCAGGGCAGCGGCTAAGGAGACCTTACCAAGGACCACCACGCAGTAGATGCTGAAACATCGCACTCCGGGATAAGAAACAGGAACATGGCAGCACCCGTGTGAAAGGAATTAAAAGCCAACAGACTCCATTTAGAAAGGAACAATGTCCAAGAAAGGGCGAAATAAGGGCGAGAAGCCCGAGGCTCTCATCGTCGCCCTTCAAGCTGCCAATGAAGACCTCAGGACCAAGCTCACAGACATCCAGATAGAGCTGCACCAAGAGAAGTCCAAGGTGAGTGAGGTCCTGAGGTCACAGCCTGCGGAGTGGCTCTGGCCCGGCTCTGCCTGCTGGCCCCCCGCAGTGGGCTCCTTTCTGCCAATTGCCTTTCTGTACACATGGAGGGTTTCTTGTGTGTGACAGGAGGGAATTGAGCAAGGGATACACAGAAGGTGACAGTAACATGAGACCGATCTCTGCCTGGTTCAGGAAACCAGATAATAAACACTGAGACAATGACCCCAACCACCCCTACCTCCCCTCAACACTTAATAGTTGTTGACTTGGGCAAGTCCCACCCTTGCCCTCTATGGGGTATTCCCCCTGTGGTATTTAGAGCAATCTTTCTAAAGTATACCACATCTTGTCACTCAGAAACCTTCAGTGGCTGCCTCTGCCTCTCAGAATCAAAGTTTTCCCTACCAACTACAGGATATTTCCTGTAGCTCTCTCTGACTCAGTTCCCACATCCCTCCCCTTGTTTCGCTCTGCTCCAGCCTCTTGGAAGAATCAAGAGAGATACCGATCACATTCAGGGCCTTTGTTCTTGTTCCTCCCCCGGTCAGCTCCAGGCTCCATCCTCACCTCCCTCAGGTGTCAGCTGCAACTGACCACAGTCTCTAACACTGAACATGCCCAGTTACTCCCCCATAGCCTGGCTATTCTTGATTCATTTCACAGAAAGTTATATCTTATTGTTTAAATAAATGCCCAGTTACTCCCCCATAGCCTGGCTATCCTTGACTTGTTTCATACAAAATTATATATTTATATATGTTCTTGTTTCATGCTTATCTTTCCTGAGTCAAATGTGATCTCTACAAAATCAAAGACTTAATTTACCTTGCTATCCCTAAGCCCAAATAAATGTCCAGAACAGAAAAGCTCAGCATCTGTTTTTTAATGAGTTGAGGAATGAATGAAGGGTGATTTGAGCTGTGATGAGGTTTAAGTTGGACAAGTACATAAAGTGATTATGGGGATTAAATGGGAAATTAAATGTCTAGTGCCCAGAGAGCTGCCAGGCACATAGTAAACTCTCAGAAAATGGTCAATAGTAATAGTCTCTCTAATATGGTCTACACGGAATCGGTTACTAACTGGACTTAGGAATGTCTCTTTACTTCTCTGAATCTCATAAATGGATTTGCTAACACTTATCTCACCAGAGCTGTGTGGATATCACAGGGTCATGTGTAGGAGAGCATTTTGAAATTTTCAACATGCACTGAGGCATGTCTGCTTCCTGCGAACTGGGCACAACCATGTCCGTACTACGTTGCCTTCTCCAGATAATTCTTTGCTTAGCAGAAAATGTTCTTGATCAAACTGTAGATCACAAACCAACAAATACCCTCATTCCGTTTTATCTCTCTTCTTCCTTGACATTACTATTAAATTTTAATTATTTTCCTCCAAATCTATTTGTCCTGGTGCCAGCCATAATAAATATTAGGTCGCCCAAAGCCCTTTGCCTCCTATCTCGGCAAAACCTTAACCTTGGATAAACAAACTCCAGTGTAAAATTTGTGAAGGAAATATTTTAGTTCCCATGAAGGTACAAAGAACATGATGTTGTTGTTGTTGTTGTTGTTTTAAATTGTTTGCGAGTCAGAAGACCAAGGCATTTTCTTTATCTCTCCTGAGGGACAAATTTAAGTGTCTCAGTGTCTCCATCTGTAATTTAGATGACTGAATCAATTTCTCCATATCTGTGTCTCTCAAGCATCACTGTGCCTTAGAATAACCTCGGGGAACTTATTAAAAATTGAAGTCCCTGGGCCCACATTCAAGGATTCTGATGAAATAGGTGGAGTGAGGGCCACGATTTCCAATTCTAACAAACAGTGCAGGCAATCCCCACACAGGGGGTTCTCCGCCTTCATGTTGACAAACACTCCACTCTATGTTCCTCCTCTTCTGACAGTCTGTGAACATTCCATTGGCTTTAACTTTCCCTGGGGCAACGTCACATTTTTCAAGAGAGCAGACTCCTTTAATTGTAATCAGGACAGGATGATAGAACTACATTCATAGGAGGAGGCGCATTGGCCTGGAGACTGGTAACCATAGACTGCCACTGACTTACAGAGAACAAACTCAGGAGATTTCTGAGAGGCAGAGGCCCTGAGGGCCCCGCTGCTGCCAATTTTCTACACATTCAAGTCTTTTAAAAGGGGTAACCTGAGCCTGGACAGGGCTGCCTGTTTATCCAGGACCTGGCACTGGTGTCTAAATCGAGAAGGTCAGCGTAATCTCCCCTTGCTCTCTGACAAGACTGGAAGCCAGCCTCCTAAATAAAGGCACTGCCTTATCCTCCCCGTTGCAGGCTGCCTCCCTGTCTCCCTCTCCTTGGCAGTTAATTACAGTCCCAGCACTGGGGCTAACGCAAACCCTCCTCGCCTGTCAGCAGCCTTCCCCGAAGAACAAAGGGAATTTCGGGGGCAAACAAGTCATAAAGCAGTTTTATTAAAATAAATAGGCTTGTGTTTCCAAGGCCCAGGCGTGAAGAGAGAGCATATGAACAGCGTCAAGATGGGAACGCTCACTCTCGGTTTGGTTCCGAGGCTATGATGATAAAATGGCAATTTGGCTCCTGGGGAACAGACTGGAGAGTGGAAACCTTTGGGGCGATGGGGCATTACTTGTTTTTCCGGAAAGACGGGTCATTCCATTGACATTTACAGAACACAGTGTGTAGAGATCAGAGTCATAAATGCTTAGGGCTGATAAGAGAAATAGCTACACTTTACTGAATGTTCACTGTCTGTCACACACTGTAATAAACACATTTTCTCCTGACATAACCCCAGCCCTTTCACTCGGCACCTGAGTGGCCCTGAGCAGACTATGAAATCCCTCAGTGTTTTCCTTTCCCTCATCTATCAAATGGGATCGTAGCAGTGTCTGTTTCATAAGGATGTATCTCTGTGTGTTAGTTTTTGAGCAGTTAGTTTGTGTCAAGCACGTGAGGTGTTTTAATTCATCATCTTGGCGATTTTTAACTTTTTTCATTTCATGGCACATGCATACTAATGACTAAAATTCTGTGGCACACCACAAAATATATTTTTTTGCTAATCTTACAAAAATAGGAATAATTTTGATTGATTTACAAAAAATAATAATAATAGTAATTACATGCGCATGTCTGACTCTGCTCTCTATACAATGTGTTCTGTAAATGTCAATGGGATGAAGGCACAGTGGGGAGAGCAACAGGCCTGGGGTGCAGGGTCAGGGGGGTGTCAGCTACAAACAGGAGTTTCCACTGTTGGAATAGCCCTTCAGACTGCAAAGCATTTGCATCGTCCTCACAGTGAGCCTGGGACAAAGGGCTGCAATGACTATTCTGATTTCATTGAGGACATTTGAGTGCAGGAGCCTAAATGGGAATCCAGGCTCCCCTAAGGCGTGATTCGGTGCTCTGTGGCTGCTGGTGCACTCTCAGAAAACCAGCCTCCTTCTCTCTCCTCCAGGGACTGCTTTAGAGCCTCCGGGTTCAGGGCCCAAATTTGGGGTGCCTTATTTCTTGCTTTTTCTATCGTTAGTTTTGTTTTCGGGAAGCCTACGTGGCTAAAATCAGGACATGAACAAATAGAACCCTCTGTGCTTCCCCAGGTTGTATAAAATCTCCCTGAGAAGCACCTGCTGCTGCTTTTCCCTCCTTGGCGTCTGCTGTTTGAGATTTACTTAGCGCCCAGGAAAATCCCCTCCAGCCTCCTGTGAGTTTGACCTCCAGCAACATCTGATGCAGATCATCCGAACCAAAGTTTTTGTTAGCTTGTCTTGCCTTGATAACCTCTCAACCCTCCTTGCCTTTGATGGGACTGTCCAATTTTTAATCCTTGATGTCTAAGGTCACATGAGCTCACATCACTGCCATCTTGATCTTGGCAGAATTTACACTGGCATTTGGCAAAGACCAGACTGGAATTGGGACAGAAGAAAAAAATACGTTTGAACTCCCTTCCTTCTCTCAGAACATAAGCTTTCCCCACTAAGATTATATGTTACATAAAACCTCTCTTGCTAGAAGGGATTTGGGGGCTGTATCATTCCATGCCTGGTCAACGCTCACCCTCATGCCCTGTCCCGGCCCCACCTCACTCCTTCTGTATACACATCATCCAAGTGTCTTCCAAGTTAAGGTTAGGTGCCACAAATGTCAGGGAACTCAGTGCATCCTGTGGAAACCCAATTTTACCTTTGAACATCTATTTATGTTAGTAAAATAGTTATTACAGTCTTAATGCAACAATAATAATGTTAGTCTTATCACGATAATATGGGTACTTATATTTATGTTGTCGGTATTTATGTAGCATTGCATAGCAATATTTATAAAAATGATATTGTAATATCTACCATATATTAATAATTATTCACCTCCCATGTGGGCCAGCCTTTCCAAAGTATTTTGATACCTCATCTAAATCATTCCTCAGAGCTGTGTGAGAATGATAGCACCAATCCCGGTTTACAAACAAGAACACTGAGGCTGAGCGATGAGGCAACTTGTCCAAGGTTTCAGAGCAAACAGGATCTGGGCTCTGACCCCTGACCCACACTGGGCTCTAATCAGCCCTCTTTACATGCACTTATGTGGATGGAGACTGTTTCTCACTTTTCTCACCTGAAATTCACATGAAACAGATACTACCAACATCACAGAGCTGCCCAGGAGGTTAAATGTACTGAATTGCCTGAAGCCTTTTCAAAGGTGCCTGACTAAATGCTATTATGTAATCCAGCTGAAATTGTTCTCCATAACACATTTCCACTAATCAAAAGTGATTCTTTTTCCACTAACTAAATTTTTTCCATTTCAAAGCATTATTAATCTTATTCTTTTTCATTGTTACATAGGAATAATTCTTGATCTTTTTGTATACTCATTCTTACAACTTACATCAAGATATTAACATTTACGTCCACCTCTGAACTAGGAGGTCACAGTTCAATTCCAGGGCAGGGCACATGCCTGGGTTGCAGACTCGATCCCCAGTAGGGGGTATGCTGGAGGCAGCTGATTGATGATTCTCTCTTATCATTGATGTTTCTATCTCTCTCTCCCTTTCCCTTCCTCTCTAAAATCAACAATTATATATATTTTTTTAAAATAAGAGATCAACTGAAGGACTTATATGCATGCATATAAGAGTAACCAACGGATGCAAAACATTGGGGGGTGAGGGCATGTATGGGAGTGGGGTGGGGGGGCAATGGTAAGATATGTACACATATAAAACCTTAATAAAAAATTTAAAAAAAAAAGAAATGCAAGGCTTAACTTCTGTATGTATCTTGGTGTTGCATACACTAGTAGTTTTGATTAGAGGCCTTTAAAAAAAAGAGAGAGAGATATTAACACCTATTTCCTTAGTGGTGCAATATGTGCCGCAAAATTTTTCAGAAAATGATTTTATTTATTTATTTTTTATTTTTTAGTGATTTCAGAGAGGAAGGGAGATGGAGAAAGAGAGAGAAATATCAATGATGACAGAGAATCATTGATTGGCTGCCTTCTGCATGCCCCCTACTGGGAATCGAGCCCACAACCCAGGCATGTGCCCTTGACCGGAATCGGACCCAGACCCTTCAGTCTGCAGGCCGATGCTCTATCCACTGAGCCAAACCAACTAGTGCTCAGAAAATGATTTTACTACAAAATTTTTATTAGCTCTTTTTATCTAAATGTCAGTCACATCCTTTTGTATTTCCTTCATAGTGAAACGCCTTCTCTCAAGCTTTAAAAGTCATACCTAGAAATCCTACAAAAAACTCCAGTTTCCATGACAACCAAAATATAAGTTAACATAAAAATACCAAATATAATTCAATGGCTTTGAATTTTGTTTGGATTCTGTGGATTCATTTAAGTGACCAATAAGAAGGCCACTGTTTCGCCCTCGCTGGTAGAGCGTCTGCCTGCAGACCAAAGGGTCCCAGGTTTGATTCCAGTCAAAGGCATGTACCTTGGTTGCAAGCTCCTCCCTGGCCCAGGCCCTGGTCAGGGCTCCTACAGGAGGCAACCAATTGATGTGTTTCTCTCTTCTACTTTCCCAAAAATCAATGAAAAAATATCCTCAGGTGAAGAGTAACCAAAAAAGAAGAAGGCCAGTGTTTGTATTTGTTTTTGTTTTCAAGCTAGAAAACACAGAGGTATGCAAAAGTAGGTTAAATTACCAGCCTAAATGATAAATCATAAGGATTTAAAATAACAACAATAATACTAAGATAAATAATAAAATAATAAATAATAATACACTCACAACTGTAAACCTATTTTTGCCAACCCTGTATTTTTCCTGTACCTGTAATTTCATGTTTTTATTATTCATCTCTACAGTCTACACATGAAAGATTGGTGTTTATAATTAGAGAGAAATGAATTGCAATGTGATACAATCTAAGGTATCTACAGAGAATTTGACATAAGTAATTTTAGATTATAAATATCTCCTCTTATATCCAATAACTAGAGGCCTGGTGCATGAAATTTGTGCACGGGCAGGGGTTGTCCCTCAGCCCAGCCTGCATCCTTTCCAATCTGGGATCCCCCTCACAATCCAGGACTGCTGGCTCCCAACTGCTCACCTGCCTGCCTGCCTATTGCCCCTAACCGCTTCTGCCTGCCAGCCTGATCACCCCCTAACCACTCCCCTGCCAGCCTGATTGACGCCTAACTGCTCCCCTGCTGGCCCGATTGCCCTCCCCTGCCGGCCTGGTCACCCCTAACTGCCCTCCCCTGCCAACCTGGTCACCCCTAACAGCCCTCCCCTGCTGGCCTGGTCGCCCCCAACTGCCCTCCCCTGCTGGCCTGGTCATCCCTAACCTCCCTCCCTTGCCAGCCTGATCACCCCTAACTGCCCTCCCCTGCTGGCCCAATTGACCCTAACTGCCCTCCCCTGCAGGCCTGGTGCCCCCCAACTGCCCTCCCCTGCAGGCCTGGTGCCCCCCAGCTGCCCTCCCTTGCTGGCCTGATCGCCCACAACTGCCCTCCCCTGCTGGCCATCTTGTGTCCACATGGGGGTGGCCATCTTTGACCACATGGGGGCAGCCATCTTTTGTGTTGGAGTGATGGTCAATTTGCATATTACCTCTTTATTATATAGGATAATACCTGACCTTTCATAGTACTTTATAGATCAAGCCACTTTCCTATGTCTTATCTAATTTAACCCTAAAAATAACCATTTCATCGGTATTCTTAAGTATAGTAAAAGATCCTCAGAAGGATAAAGCAACTTTCTTAGAGACAGCGGATGGTGGAACTGAAATGCAAACCCAGAATTCCTTACCCTTTGCCCATTTTACTATAGTTTTTCATTATTCTAGGGAGAATTGCTAAAATTTCCTTTAGTAACGTGTTACCAGACAGCCCTTGTGGTAATGATGTTATTTCAAATGCCTAATGTAAAACCATCCTGCTGAAATGAAAAATGACTAGTTTCCTATTATTTGAGCTAAACTTAACATTCTCAAGGGCCTAGATGGAAATCAGTGAAAAACTAGGACCCCTTTTCAAAGAGATTCTTTTCCCATGTAAAAGAAGAACTAGCAAACCTTTTCTGTAAAGGCCAAATAGTAAATGCCTTAGGTTTTGTGGGTAATCTCTAAGACTACTCAGCTCTACTATAGCCTGAAAGCAGCCACAGGCAACTTGTAAATGAATAGGCGTGGCTATGTTCCAATAAAACTTTATTCACAAAAACAGGGGCCCGGAAAGATTTGGCCCATTTGGTTATAGTTTGCCCACTTGTGAGCTAGAAGATATCCACTTCAGTTCATTCTTTAAAAATGGGGAGGAAAAGTTAGGTTGTCCTTATTGGAGGACTGAGAGAAACATCAAGCATCAAGCAGAGGGCAAGTAGGAATTCTTATCCATTAGGGCTGTTTCTATTTTGTTCTTGTTTTATATAGGGACGGGATGGGTGAAGCCTGTTTCTCTAAACTATATACAGGGTATATTATTCTTGCTTCTGATTAGATGGCTAGCCAAGGAAACATATTGGTATACATTCTTTATTCCAACACACTCTTTTTGGCTTCTTCTTATGTGTTGCCTGGCAGCTGCTGTGTAGACAAAGATGAACAAGGCTCATTGGCAGCCTTCTAGGAGTTTCCAGTCTGGGTAGGGGAAGAGAGGATGTGGTGAGGGCAGACACGTGTACAAAAAAGCACAGCATAAGTAAACATTTGGACAGGACAAGTAAGGAGGTATTAACAAAGTACATTGAGCCCTGGCTAGTGTGGCTCCGTTGGTTGAGCATTATCCCATGCACCAAAAGGTCACCCGTTTGATTCCTGGTCAGGGTACATGCCCTGGTTGCTCGATCCTCAGGGGCGTGCAGGAGGCAGCCTATTGGTGTTTCTCTCTCATATCAATGTTTCTCTCTCTCTCCTCTCCCTTCCTCTCTCTCAAATCATTTTTTTAAGTACACTGAGAAGACAAAGGCTGGAGAAATGATTGCCCTTTGTCCTGGGCGATCACCGTAGCATGACCACAGAGGGGACATCTGGCTGGGCCATGTGAATGAGAGGATCCCCAAAGGAGGGAAAGGCAAGTCAGGAAGAGGAAACTGTAGGCACATGGGTACAGAAAGGCAGGGCATGTGCTGAAAATAGCGTGCTCCTCCGTACCTGGAGACGAAGACACCAGAGCTGGAAGCCTAGCCAAATCTCCTGAGCCTGAAAGGCGAGGCTAAGTGTTGGGAGCTTAATCCACGGTGTAAAGGAGCCCTGGTGACTTCTGAGCAGCCACATACGTCAGACCATAACTAGGCTTTACTCAGAGAGAATCCCCAGCAGTGCGGGGAAAGCTGGGCTCATTAAATGAACCTCCAGGGACCCTAGAGCAGGGCTGAGAGAAATATAATGCAAGCCACAATGCCAGCCATATGTATGATTTTATAATTTCTTGTAACCAAAACTTTAAAAGTAAAAAGAATCAGTTTTAATAATAGACTTAATTTAACCTATTTTGCTCCAAAAATTAAAATTTTTATATGTAATCAATATAAAAATTGTTCATGAAATAGTTTACCTCACACTGTTTTCAAAATCCAGTGTGTATTTTACACTTAGACCAAGTCTTACTGCAGACTTGCGATGTTCCAGGTGCTCAGTGTGGCTAGTGGCCACCACATTGGACACTCTTACTCTAGAGCCGTGGTCGGCAAACTGCGGCTCTTTGGCCCCTTGAGTGTGGCTCTTCCACAAAATACCACGGCCTGGGCAAGTCTATTTTGAAGAAGTGGCGTTAGAAGAAGTTTAAGTTTAAAAAATTTGGCTCTCAAAAGAAATTTCAATCGTTATACTGTTGATATTTGGCTCTGTTGACTAATGAGTTTGCCGACCACTGCTCTAGAGCATCTGATATAAGAGGCATCCGGGAAGGGACCTTGGTCTAAGCTGGAGGTGAGATCGAAGGACAGTCATTTGAGGATGCCTGGCTGCTAATTTTGCCGAGTCTCCAAGTGCCCTGAGTTCTTTTAGAATAACCAACATGGAAATAATTTCTTTGCTTTTAAAATATAATGTTCATATTACCCGTGGACACAGACAATGGGGTGGTGAGGGCCTGCGGAGAGAGGATGGGAGCAGGCTGGAAGAACATATATATAACGTTCATAAAATGTCATGTGGACTTAGAAGATTCTGCTCTAGTTAAAGGTAGGTCAACTGTGAAGGTAAGTAAATCTCAGGCTCCTTACTGAATGGTTTACATTATCATTCAGTAAGGAGTTTGAATCTTAACATTTTTCAGCTGAAAAGCCTCTTAACAATTATTTTATGACACCTTCCAATTCTACAAATGGCAGAGACTCAGTATCACTCAACTGGATATTACTCTTGAGGCTGCCTGATTCTCCCCTTTTCCAGTGTGTGTGTGTATGTGTATGTGTGTGTGTGTGTGCGCGCGAGCACATGCATGCCCATGCACACGACAGAGACAAAAAGGAACAAAGACAGGCAGCAGAGATGAGGTGGAGGAAAAGGACGGTAGAACAGGAGCCGTGAGGCTTTTTCAAGCTCCATTCTGATCCACTGAATCAGAACCAGATTCACAGCCAGATGAAGGTAGTGCCATTGCTAATCTATGAGGAGACCTATATTATTTATTATTATTGGAAGTTTAGCAAAACACAGATTTTAAAAAATCAGAATACCTGAAAGGTGAAAAGCTGAAAAATACTTTATTAAGCTACGTGGAGAGTTGGCTTAGCGGGGGAGGAAGAGAGGGAAGTAACAGTGGGGATAGAGAAGGGTGCAGAGAGACATCTACGAAGTTTTTTGCCTGGTGTGTGCATATAAAGTTTGGGATGGAACCAAGTAGCTAAATAAGAAAGGGGAGGTGGAGGTTTTATCACTCATCTTCATTCTTCCCTTCCCCCTTAGTAGCAGCATCTTCTCTTCCAAAGAATAAAGAAACATGGAAAATATGTCATGATATTACTTTAGGCACCATTTATTAGTCTGATCATAATGAACTATGAACTATCTTGAGACACCGACATGGATCAGTCACACCTAGCTAGGGATGCGTAGTCTGAAAAGCTCTCTGGGTGTTCTGTTTTGAACTCCTATCTACTGAGGTGAAACCATCGTAGCACCGCTTCCTCATTTCACTGTGTATGCCCCTCACCTGGGGATTTGTTACAATGCACGTTCCAATTCGTAGATCTGGGACGGAGCCCCAGATTCAGCCCCAGTTTCTGACATGCTTTTGGGTGATGCCTGTGCTACTTGTCTGCAGACCACACATCAAGTAGAAAATCACCAGCACATCAAATATTTGTCTTAACAAAGTAACAGAAGCATCCTTAGGTATTTGCTCCTTTTACACACTGAATCCCCAGCTTTAAAGCTCGTGGTCCCCTTCCCTCCCGACGCACCGTGGCCTGGAATTTGAAAAGAGCTAAGAGATCACAGGGCCCTCATCTGTAAATCCTGCCTAGGAGCACACCCTTCCTTTGAGGCTCATCTCTTTTATCCTCCCGCCTTTAGGTATCAAAGCTGGAAAGAGAGAAGACGCAAGAAGTGAAGAGGATCCGTGAGCTGGAGCAGCGCAAGCACACCGTCCTGGTGACCGAGCTCAAAGCCAAGCTCCACGAGGAGAAGATGAAGGAGCTGCAGGCCGTGAGGGAGAACCTCATCAAGCAGCACGAGCAGGAGATGGCAAGGACAGTGAAGGTGCGGGACGGGGAGATCCAGAGGCTCAAGTCGGCGCTGTGTGCTCTCCGGGACGGCAGCAGCGACAAAGTAAGGACAGCGCTCACCATGGAGGCCCGGGAGGAGGCCCGGAAACTGTTCGATGCGGAGCGCATGAAGCTCCTACAGGAAATTGCGGACCTGAAAACGGCCAAGAAGCAGGTGGACGAGGCTTTAAGCAATATGATCCAAGCGGATAAAATCAAGGCCGGGGACCTGAGGAGTGAGCATCAGTCCCACCAGGAAGCCATCTCCAAGATCAAGTGGGAGTCGGAGCGGGATATCCGGAGGCTGGTTAGTAACTCCGTGCAGAACCGTTCTCTTTCCGGGAGCCAGGGAGCCAGGGGTTTGCTTTATCAGGTGTTTCTTATGAGTGGATTATAAACAGTGCCCACCTTTTCTCTCCTGTTCTATCCAAAATACAAGATAGGTCGATAAACAGGTAGGTAGTAGGCAGACAGACAGACACAGTCAAAAATGTAAAAGATTTTGGATCGCCTTTCTCATAAACTGGATTCTTCCAGTCCAGTACACACGGAAAATATCTATTCAATGACTCATGTTTTCTTGGATGTCTATAAAAATATTCTAAATTATGAACGCTTCCAAAATCAGCCTGCTGTCGTGTGCTTCCCATTTGTGAAAATGTTCACAGGGGTAAGGAGGGTTTCTATGGCTCATAAGACGTCTCAAACAAGCAGCTGCTGGGAACTTCCCGAGTGATTCACCAGTCTTCTCTCTAGGAACTATGCCTGAAAGGAGTAGGTAGAGCTATAAAATTCCCAGTCCTGTTTAAAATAGATTTCCCCCCAAATAAGCTGGGGTCACTATAACTTTTAAATTGGATGTCATTCCTAAGTAGCTTATTCCTAAGTTTGCTATTACCAAGTTCAAAGACCTACTTCAACCCCTATAGAGTTCTGTCTTTCTTTTTAATATGTATGACCAAAGCCATTGGTCTCTCACTATGTCAAAGAACTAAAACAAATATCATTATTGTGTGAAAGCTATAATATCCTAGGATGACTTTTTCTAATATTTTAGAAGATGCATTTATATGCATATATTCAGAATGTTTAACATTAGTTATATCTTATCAAATTAAATATCACCTGTTAGAATGTACTTTATACTTTTCTAAGAACAGTACTTTCTTGGGAAAAATTATACTTTCCCTCTTGTGTCTCCCAATTCTAAGCAATTCTTTCCTAAGAATTCTAATTATGTTCCTTGGATGGTATCTTGAGGATTTCAATTTTAAGTAAAATGTGGTTACCATAGGACATTAAAAAAAAAACTAAACATGTAATTTTCTTTGTACTGCAATACATTGTGACTGTAAAATGTTACCTTTGCTACCCTTTTCGAATTCTTTCTGCAATTCATTCTATTTCACTGGTTGACAAAGGAGAGCAAACACAGTATAGAAATACTGGTCTCTGCCCTGCCTTTGATTTTTGAAACAACAGTGGCTGATGATAAAGAATCAGATCTGTGAACTCTGGAGTCAGCAGGTAGGTAAATGAGAAGGAAGCTTTACACTAAATATTTTTGTTTGTTGATGGTTATCAGTGTAAAATCTATAAGTACATCCACTTGCTGATGTGTTGTTTTCGCTATGATGTTTCTTTCACCAGCACACTGATGAAGTAGATGTGAATCCCTCTTAATAACTGTAAAATCTAAGCTACCTGAAGAATCATTCGAAAATTGGGTATAAACCAATTAACATGGTAAACTTTTTCAATCATAGAGATGCATTTTTCATTTTTATCTTCTTATCCCATTCCTGTCCTCACCCCCAGCTCCATTTTTGGAACCGGAGGGGAGAGAAACGGGAGTGTGTGTGTGTGTGTGTGTGTGTGTGTGTGTACACACACACATAAATTTCCATCCCAACTAGCAACGGAACTATGGAAAATTCTGGTGTTCTGAGACCACAGTCCATTCTTATAACTATTATACAATAAAGCCTTCTCACAATAATTACTGAATATCCGGCAGGAAACTACTTGGGGAAATGCTGGAAATAATCTTGGAGTCAGTATAGCATAGAATCTAATAGAGTGGGCTCTAAAGTCAGAAGACTGAATGTAAAATCAGGCCTCACCAATTAGCCACATGACTATAACCACATTAACCCTTTGGTACACAGTCATCATCTCTAAAATGGTGATAGCTGAACCTACATAAAAGGATTGTTAATAAAATGAGATACGGTATGTAAAGCTCTGAGTTTAGTGCCTTGAATGTGGTAAAAGATCAATACATTTCAGTTGTGATGGTGGTGATGATGAGGATGAGGATATGAGCGGTAATGGGGTACTTTCCCAGCAAATTGGGTATGATACATCAGAACCAGCTAGGAGTATGCATATCTGGAACTGTGGTAAACTGTAAATAACACCATAGATGACAGGTCTGACGAATGTGCTGCTCAGTAAAGAATAACATTGCAGTCAATCTTCTACAAGGATATAGAAACTAAAGACTATGCTTTTATTTCCAAATTAACAGGACAGTTTAATTTCTCACCAAGCTACCAGACGATATCACAGGATCATCTGGTAACTTGGAATTTAGCCCAATGGCCACCCAAAATTAATCTAAAAGCCATCACGTGTCTTTGAAGCAATAGCTCACAGATATTTACATGTGGGAAATATGTGAGTATATAACATAGTTTCTGTCCATTTTTTTTTTGTCTGAGGAGCAAAGCAAAGAAAGATTTATACAAAGTGATTTGTTATTATAAAGAGACATCTTACTAAAGAGAAGAGTATAATGGTATAATATTGTTTGTATTAAATGTATTTTCTCTATCTCCATTTTGAATATTCACACTGGATATAATGAAATGAGGAGAAAGGTTTCTCTCGTTAGCTATGCTTTCTTCAAAATTTATTTACAGAAATTCACTTCACTTGCCCTCATCCAGGCATGGCAAAAACATTCAGTCCAATGAAACTCTGAACAATTGGTATCAAATGTTTATAGGCCTTTAGTTGAGAAATATTTCTGAGGCCATGCGCAGACTTAGCAGAAATGAGTGTTAGGATCAATAAATATATCCCACAGGAGCAGGAGGGAAAGAAGTGCTAATAAAACCAGGTACTTTCCATCCCTATTCTTGTTCCAACCATGGCTTTCTGACAGGAAGGGTAAAATGGTTGCTAAGAATCGGCTGCTCTGAAACATGGGTAGGAATGGAAAGAGCTAGACAAGATGGACCACGGAAGGACCTCACTGCAGATTCACAACCTGGATGCAAACATACTGGCCTTTGGAAGTGACTAGGCTCCCAGGAAGTCTGTAGCTTCTCCAGTTACAAAATGACCCACTCCTAGTGGCTACTGCTATTTGAACTGAACTCAAAGGTTAGTCCCCCAAAGAGGAGGTGACATCCAACATTGTTACGGGAAACACTCTAGTGGAATATTTACTATCTGTCTTTATGAACGCTAATGCCCCATTTTAAAGTGAGCCTTTTCTCTCCATATTCAACCAACCCAAACCATTTCAAACAATATATTGAGTCAAGGCATCTACACAGAACATACTAGAGAGAAAAAAAAAAGACTCCCTTTGATACCTAACTAGCCTAGGATAGTCCTTCATTACACAGCATTGCCTTATTCATGAATTTACTACACTAGTTATACTCCTGACTTTGTTCTGTAGCAATCAGCAGAAGTTCAGCTCAAAGCTATTGTAAAAATGCATTTTTTTACAGCATTGTTAAATAAAATGCCCTGGGTGTCATTTAATTCAGATGGATGAAATCAAAGCCAAGGACAGGATCATCTTCTCCCTGGAAAAGGAACTGGAGACTCAAACAGGCTATGTACAGAAACTCCAGCTGCAGAAGGAGGCTTTGGATGAGCAGCTCTTTCTGGTCAAGGAAGCTGAGTGTAACATGAGCAGCCCGAAACGAGAAATTCCAGGGAGAGCAGGAGATGGCTCGGAGCACTGCAGCAGCCCTGTAAGTCTGTTCAAGTTGAAGTTGCGAACACAGGAGTCATCTTTTATGTAGCTCCCAAGTTTTACTTTTCACTTAAGCTCTTTTCCTGTTTACTACAAAGAAATCAATTCCATCTCCTACTATAAAACCAGCTAGTACCTTGGGAACACGGTTTTCTAAACTCATAGACAACAAAGTGGTGTGCACTGCATTAGCAGATCACAAGAGAATTACAGATCTTTTAAAATCCTTCATAGAATTTTTCTAGCCATCAATATCTGTTCAAACTCCAGCCTATTATAAAGAATCATAAATTAGATGAAAATGCTTTGCCTCGTGCCAAGACTGGTAATTTTCCCTTGTGTGAACAATTGGGTTGGAAATTGGTAAAGATGGTTATCATCTACAGGGTCAAAATGTGTAATTATAAAAGGCTGACGCATTTATATCATCCTCTGAACACTTCTAGTCTGATTGAACTTGCCACTTATTTCTGTGGATGTCCGTCATTTTATATGAGACATTATTTTCAGCAGTGCAGCAATAGAAATCAGCTTGTATATAATTGACTTTCATACCTTATACCTTTCAAATTATTTAGCTGCTAAAAAGATGAAAATGAATTATTTAGGAACAGAGACAGGTTCCAAAGTAGTACTTAGAACCAAGTAATGAATAATTTATGAATGGGTATTCAGGATATCTTATACCCCGGTAGGTGGTGAAAAAGACTGCTGAACTTGGATTTAGCAGATGTAAGTTTTTGTTGTATCATTGACACCTGCATGGAATGTAGCATAATTAGCAAGAGAATGGTCTCTAGAGTCAGACCTTTTAGTTCAAATCCTGGATCTGCCATTTACAATGTAACCTCAGTAGAGTTTCTTCATCTGTGAAAGAGAGGCAATAGTGGTAGCCATAGGCTGGCCTGAGGTTTAGTAAGCGTGATATGTAAAATGTTGAACACGGTATCTGGCACATGGTTAGCATTTAATACATATTGGGTATTGATTTATCGATACTAGCCACGAGATCTTGAACAAGTTAGACGTCCCTGAATCTTACCTGTTCTGCTGAATCCTCTAGGATACTGTGAATCTAGGGATATAGTGAGTGTGAAACTGCCTTGTCAACAATACAGCACTATCAAAATGTAAGACGATAATGGCATTGCAAGAGTATGATGATAATGGTCCTATGGACTCTGGAGAATAGAATTAAGCCATGACTGCTGTGTGTAAGCTGATCCATGACAATTATGCCAGTTAGGAAGCCAGTTGCCCTGAGCAAAATACACCAGCAATGGCTATCCTATAGTCTGTTTCTTTCTCCGTATGAAGGTCATGCACCAACCTTCTCACTCAGACCTTCTCCAGGAATATGCAGGAATTTACAAACCCCATTTCTACCTGATACTCTATCCCCTTTTTGGCTAAGTTTCTTTTTTTAAAAATATCTTTTTTTTATTGATTTCAGAAAGGAAGGGAGAGAAAGAGATCGAAACATCAATGATAACAGAGAATCATTGATCAGCTCCCTCCTGCAGGCCCCACGCTGGGGATCGAGCCCTCAAACCCGGCATGTGCCCCTACCGGGAACCCAATAGTGACCTGAGTCATAGGTCAACGCTCAACCACTGAGCCATGCCAGGCAGCTCTTTGGTTAAGTTTCATAGCAGGATACTGTCTAAGCCGTGGGAAGCAATATGTAGCCACAACAGAAGAATGCTCCTTGAACCTCATGTAATCACAACATGATCGTCATCTCACAGCTCACAGATTTAATAAGCTGACCCAGACATCTACCTCTCCCTCTGCCAGGAGTCAAAGCTCCAGGGAGTAGCTGCCACATAAAAGTCGTCTGCAGTTTCAACTAGGCTTGGTCTTTAAACCCAAGTGGTAAATATTGAGGGTTCAAAAAGGGTAAATATTTGTCTTCTCTGAATAAGAGAACATTTTACTCTCCCCTCGTAAGGCAGATGAAAGGACGTAAACCTATTACTATTATAAACTGTATTCCAAAATGTTGTGAATAGTGTTGTTGACAAATTACCCATTTTAACTTTCATATGTAGGATTTGCGGAGAAATCAAAAGAGAATAGCTGAATTGAATGCCACTATAAGAAAATTAGAAGACAGGAATACCTTGCTTGGAGATGAACGAAATGAATTGGTGAGTTCTAATCAAAATGTTTTATTTTTGGGTGAAGCATTATGTGATAGAAGTATATATGATGTTGTGGATATAAACAATAGAGAAAAATCCACAAGTAATAAAGGTAAACTCAGTAAATATGCCCAAAGTGATATACCCATATAACTCCACCCAGATGAATAAGTGGAAGATTACTAGTATCTCACACCTCTGCTTCTTGTGACCCCTTCTGAAGTTACCCACTACGCTGACTTCTGTCATGAAATATAAATTCAGCTTTGGCCTTTGATAGAAGATGGGAGTTTTCAAAGGGTGATTAGGACAGAGTTGGAGGATATTGCTTTAGAATCACAAGAGCTTTTTAAAGTATTCACAGGTAGCTAAGTCTCCTATCCCACCAATTCCCCAAATGGTAGGTTCTCATAAACAAGAGTGAGTACTTTAAACAGCCTTTCAGCTATTTCTGATACTCCCCTCCTCCGTTCCTGATTTTGGTACCCCTGCCCCCAATGCATACTCACATTCAGAACCATTAGTATGAAATGAATGAAGTAATCATGAGAACTTTGACATGGAAATATGTAGAGGTGACCATAAAATATGTCATCCAAATGGGAGTTTTGAGAGGAAAAGGGGAGACTGTTCATGATCACCCTATGTCAACATTACAAACTTAAACCAATATTGTTCAACTGGAGGCAATTTGGGCAACATCTGGAGACATTTTTGGTTGTCATAACTGGGAGGGAACTACTGGCATCTAGTGGGCAGATGCTGGGGTTGCTGCTAAACATCCTACAATACACAGAACAGCTTGATACAATAGAAGTAAAATCTGGCCCCAAATGTTAGAGTGCAGAGGTTGAAAAACCCTGCCTTAGACTAAAGGGGCCGACCAGAGCATGGTCACAGTTTACTGTGGCTAGGTAATAACACAACCATACTTTACCAAGGCTTGGTGAGAATTGGTTGTTCTTAAACACAAATATCAATAGAGTTTCAGAAGTATGTTTTGTTTTTCTCAATAAAATTGTCCTAAAAATAAACAGCTGTAGTGTGAGTCAGGAGACTTGGCAAGCTCTCTGATGGAAAGAATGGGCTTCGGGGACAACCAGGCTTGGATTGGGTCCTGGTTGTACTACTTAGTGACTGTGTGTGTGATTCTTCCAGCCAGTGAGGTCCAGGGCGGGTGCAAGCAGGGTGGGCTGGGGCTGAGCAGAGCGGGGTACCTCGGCTGGAGGAGTCTAGGGGAACAGGTGTGCGATTCCTCTTCCTGAACATTTCCAAAAGCAGAATCTCGGCAGCACCACCTTTAAGGCCATAGACTGTTGGAGGGTTATGAAGAATGTGATGAAATGCCATTCAAGGAAACTGTAACTTGTGTCTCCTCAGTTAAAGCGCGTGCGGGAAACCGAAAAACAGTGTAAACCTCTCCTGGAAAGGAATAAGTGCCTCGCCAAGAGAAACGATGAGCTGATGCTGTCTCTGCAACGCATGGAGGAGAAGCTGAAAGCCATTACCAAGGAAAATTCCGAAATGGTGGGTGTCCCAGTCTCTGAAACCGCAGCTTTCTTTCTCAGCTTACCCAGTCACCTGGCTTATTGCTCTCTCTCAGCTTTGTTTTTTTAAATACAATGCTATTTATGAAAGCTCAGATTTTTCCTTATGTAAGCAAGGAAACTTTAAGGAGAAAAAAAAGGCAAAAGATGGTTGCTGGCTCTGGACTTTACCGAGTTTCTAAATTTGCAGAACAGTGGGAGTGCTTCCAGGAATCTGCACACACTCTGCAAAAGGTCTGACACAGAGAAGCAGTTTCAATAGAGCTCCTCAGCCAGACACCTCCTTCCAAGAATTTCACTAATGTGCCCTTCACAGAACTGTACAGTGGTACCCTCATCTTCTAAGAGCTTTCACGATCGTGGGGGAATAGAGGCCATCTTTTGTATTATGTATGGACAAGTCATATGCCAATGCACTCCTTCACAGACGTTCACTACAGCTATCAAGACCTCCAGACATTGCCAATGATTTTGACTGATTATAGCAGATAAAGTATACCTGAGAGTTTTAATTGGGATGTGTGTGTTTTGAAGCTGCACAATTTTCAAATTTAGCTGGAGCCTCATGAAGTTTCTATAGATGTTTTATGTTAATCACTAACATTTGGGATTTTTAAAGTCTCCACCTGTACATTCCTCTTTTCCAATCCAGAGAGAAAAAATAACAACCCATCCACCCTTGAAAAAATTAAAATCTCTGAATGACCTCGATCAAGCTAATGAAGAACAAGAGACAGAGTTTCTCAAACTTCAGGTCATTGAGCAACAGAACATTATCGATGAGCTCACCAGGGTAGGTCTTGATCAATCTATGAACCCTAAGCTGTTCCCAAGGACAGGTAGCCAAAGCACCACCATACACTGGAAGCACTTAATAATTCTGGATTAGCCCCAAAGGCTCAAGTTCGTATGTTTAATATGTAAACAGGTTCAAGAGACTCTATTCCAAAAATTTATTATTGAACTCTATTCCAATAATACTTTAATTATTGAACCTTTTAAATTATAATCTGATCATCAGTAATTATAATAAATTGATTTGTTAACTAATTTGGTAACGCAAATAATAGCTACAAACTTTCAACATTGTACTGTGAGTAGGTAGGACATGTGGGTATATCTTATAATTGCCTCCTGTAAGATTCTGAGACCTACAGGTTAAATATTTCACGTACAATAATAACAGGACTATATGCTTCTTGTTTCCCAACTCCTAATTCAGTGTCTAGCACATGGTTGCTGTTTAGTAAATATTTGTTGAACAGCCACATCATAAGTAGTGAGAGAGCTGAAATGGCAGTCCAGATCTTCTGACCATGACTCCAGTACCTGGTGAAGCAGGTAGAGCAAGTATTACTCCCATTTGCATCTGGCCAAAGTCCGTGTTACCCACAGCTGTGGATTAAGACCTTTAACGCCTTTGGGTTTCCTCTCTGACTCTCTGTCTTTAGGTTGTGAATGACACCTCTGGTCACTCTCGCTTCAGGACCAAGCCAAGGTCCTGAGGAATTAGGGATGGGGCGTTTTCGGCAATAGTCTCCCAATAGAGTGAGGAAGGTGATGTAGAGCCCGGGGAAGAAAAGATTATAACTTCTGTATATAATTACTTGTGGTTTACCCTTTTAAGATGTTCTATGCTGAGTATGTGTTATAATGCATATACTCTATTAGGAGGGTAATCTAAGCATACATTTTTTAAAGTTTCAGATATATTGAAGTTGCATGATTAAAATATTTTTACACATAAAAGTGAGAGACCAGAAAGACTAACACCAATGACTTAAACCAGCTTATTGATCAAACATGGTCTTCTGAAGTGCTATGCCTCTCCCTTCACTTCCACACCCTTCGTAACATAAATCTCACAGGCTCACTAGTCAAGGGCTTGAGGGATTTGTTTGGTTTTAAGTATCCTGAGTTTAAGCTAAAAGTTTCTTACAGAATTTGGACACTTTGAGGCATGTCAAGCAGACTCGTACTTCATCTACCTTTGAATTTGTACAGTAAATACCTGAAGTACTTAGTAGATGAACACCAGATTCTCAGGATATCTCTATTCACAAGAATGAATCAAGAAATCATTATTTCTAGATATACTTTCGCTTCCCCGAAAATTCCAATGAGAACCTCCCCCACCCTTCAGAAGCCACTAGATCAGTGATTTTTTAACCAGTGTGCTGCAAGAATTTTCAAAACATGCAATATCTGACTAGGGACACTGATTTCTTTTTCCTAAGATTGTCAAATAAAAATATGACAACAGCCAACACAACAATAGCCATCCGGTATAAATGAATCAAAATTATACCTATTTTTTTTTGTCTTATTGGCAAAATATATATATATATTTTAGTGCCATAGAATTTAGTAATTAGTTTATATATGCTATGAGATGAATAAAGTTAAAAATCACTGCACTAGATGATTTCAACCAAGACAATGTTCCCATCTCCAGAGGCTGTGGGTGAGAACAAGGATCCAAGAATAGTAAAAGGTAGTTTTCTATGCCTATCAAGTGATTAAAAGAAAGAATAAGGCTTTCCTTTGTGGTGAAATGATATTTTTTCAACATTTAAATTGAAAGTAATCTTGGGTTTGAGAAAACTGCAGCATTGTGCTTTGGGAGAATATAAGTAACTATTTTCAGAGCTATTTGATCTACGGGTATAAAACAAAGGATTCTGATTCGAAACACAGTGTGCTTCCTCATTGTGAGGCTCTCAGATCTACATAGATTATTAGGACAAGTTGTAGAATATCCTTACTTTTAAAACATTCAAGCTTCAAACCCAAATGTTGCTAAAATTTATACAACATAATCTTTTTTTTTTTCCAGAAAGAGGAAGGGAGAGGGAGGGAGGGATAGAAACATCAATGATGAGAGGGAATCATGGATTGGCTGCCCCCCACAAGCCCCCAACTGGGGATCAAGCTTACAACCCAGGCATGTGCCCTGACTAGGAATAGAACTGTGACCTCCTAGTTCATGGTTTGCTGCTCAACCACTGAGCCACACCAGTCGGGCAATATAATCTTATCTTAAATAGAAATATGTAATGTCTCTGGGAAAAACAACTCTGTCTTTGCAAAGCAAAACAAAGCAAACAACAGCAAAACCTATAAGGAAAAATGTACCAATTCAAGGTCTGAAAAGTCCTTGATCTGTTTTCCAGGACCGAGAAAAGCTCATCCGCAGAAGAAAGCATAGAAGAAGTTCCAAGCCAATTAAGGTAATGAGAAAACTAGGTTAGCAGGCTTTGCCACAGCCAGAGAAGTGAGGCTTGCCAAGGAATCTTCCTGCAAAGATGTGATAAGTCAGATGTTCCTGAGAAATTCAAACCATGGGCTTTATTTACTAGAAGGAAATCTCTTCTCTTGACAGTTTTCAGAAGTCCAAGACATTTTAACCTGGAAAGGTTTGCTTTAGTATAACTTTCTCTGAGTTAGGAAACCAGAAGGCTTGACATAGAAGGGGTTATCTGACAAGTTGGAGAGAGTCACACTCCAGGAACGTACAAGTGACACATAGGACTGGATGTCTCTCACTGAATATTAGCATCTGATACCTACCCTATCACTGATTAATGTATTTTCATTATTTACTTGCACAGTATTATGGGTAATGATATTCCCAATTCACCAATATCTGAGTAGCCTCTTATTAAATAACTAGAAGCTCAGCGCGCGAAATTGCGCAGCCACACCCACCCGAGTGTGCCTCACCAAGCGCACAGCCCCGCCCACCCGTGCTGGTCTTTGGTCGTTACAGTGTTAGGGCCACTGGGTTTTTATAATATAGATAAAATCACAAGTCTTACTGTTTAATTTGTCTGTTCATTTGATTTTTGTTTTTATTGGGGACATCATTTCATTTGGTTATGGAATTAAGTGATAAGACTTCAGATTTGATAATCCTCTTCACAGAGATGCCTGCCCTTTCAGAGTCCCTTGATTAGTTTTAAATACTGAAAGGAGTAAATGACATAAACTCATCATGGTATACAATGTACTATAAAAGAGGCTATGATGTTTCTATGAAGAGAGCCAAATTAGTGAGTTTTCAAAAAAATATCAGAAATTGAATAATATGGGACAAACATTCATTGGAATTATTATGGTCCATATTTTTATTTCATCAAGGAAGCATTAAAGGGTCCATGTCTTTTATAATCATTTGCACATATGCCAGTTGACAGTGCTTTAATAATATGTCAACTTTTCCCTCTTTTACCTGTGTCAGTAAATATGTACTTTCCCTCCATTAGAGGCCTGTTTTGGACCCATTTATTGGTTATGACGATGACTCCATGGACTCAGAGACATCATCGATGGCCTCATTCCGAACAGACCGAACACCAGCTACTCCCGACGATGACTTAGATGAAGTAAGCCTTTCTCTAGTCTTTGGTGATAATGTCACCAAATCTTTCTTTTAAGGGGGACAAAAAGCATTTCACTTCTTTATCTCCTTTTTGAACATCACAAAATGATTTCATAATAGTGAAATAAGACTTCAGACCAATTTTGAGAGCACACTTGATTTTGATACCTCTTAGAAAATAGTTCACTTGTGTCATGTAGCCCTTTTACAAGATTCTCTAAAATTCAGCTCTGTAACTTGAAGACTTCTTTCAAAATAAAAGTTACTGTCCGGAATTCTTCAGCGAGGGAACCTGTGAACCAAGGAACAAGCTTGTAGATATAATCTGAGACACTGTTAAGCAGTGTGCACTGTCAACCACCTTCATCAGAATCATCTAAGGAGTTCAATTACAATGAAAACACCTAGACCCTACCACACAACTCCTGACCCAGGATCTATAGGGTGGAACCCCAATATCTGCATTTTTCCCAGAACTCCCTGGTGATTGTATTGTGCTCTAAAGTTTGAGATCTTAAGCTGCAAAACTATGTTTTTCGTAATTTATCTGGGGAAGAAGTTGTTGGATATGGATGTATTGAAAACAAGTGAGGCTAAAACTATGAATATCATTTTCTCAAATTTGGGCCCATAATCAGGGTACACATTCTTCTCATTTGGATCCAATATTGACTGTAACCCAAGCCCGAAGAGGTAGTCATTAGAAATGTATAAACAAATGCTTCTCTTATTAAAATAAATACCGTGTTTCCCCGAAAATAAGACAGTGTCTTATATTAATTTTTGCCCCCAAAGACACGCTAGGTCTTATTTTCAGGGGATGTCTTATTTTTCCATGAAGAAGAATACGGTACACATTTATTGTTAAATGAAAATAAAGGAAATTTATTACCTGTATACGGTACGGTAGTACAGTAGTTGTCAACACAAACCAGACAAACTGTGAATCCTACAGTATCAAGAATTTACTCATTTATTCAATGACAATCATGTCATCATCTTCTGGAACATCATCATAACAATCCAATTCCTGAATTTCCTGGTGAATTTCTTGTGACTCCATTTCTTTCAGAATCAGTGGACCAAATCTCTCATGTTTAGCAATAGCACTGTCTTTAAATGAGTACTTCTTGTCAAGGTAGCCTGCTCGCAGTGCATTTGCAATGCAACTGTCAGTGATTTTCTCCCATGAATTCTTCACCCAAGTCACAACTTCTTGCAGTTTAGGTTTCACAAAGTTTCCACGCTGATTTCTCTCCATTCTATTTTCATTGTAGTCATTAATTTTCATGCGCAAATTGTCTTTGAATGGCTTGTTTATTGCAATATCAAGAGTCTGGAAATAGGCCATCATTCCTGCGGGAATCATTATCTGATCTATTTTTCTTTCGTGAAGAAATGTCTTCATGTCTTTAGCGCGGTGAGTGCTGGCTGCATCCCAGACTAGCAGACCTCTTTGGCTCCCTTACATAACAAGCAGCAGCATTAAATCGACCCACTTCCTTAGAACTGCTTGTGTGGCCCAGGCTTTTTCAGTTTCAAGAATAAAAACGCCCAAAACACGTTCAATCTTTTCCTTCTTGCCCTTAGAAATGATTAAAGGTGGGATTTTAGTGCCATCCAGACGAGTTGCCAAAATACAGGAAACACATGCATTTTCGTAAGCAGTGGAGGGAATGTATGCTAAGGAGGCACCCCGCTGTTCAATTGTTGTTTGAGATGATTGGCCCATAAACACTGCAGTTTCATTCATAGCAATCATGTTGGAAAGATTGTATTTAGAGAAGTCAGCATCATCAATAAAGGACTTGAATGCAAGTGCTCGCTTAATAACTTGAGTATCTTCCAACCTAAACAATGTTGTAGATCTTCTTAAAGACAGTTCACTTCGCTGAAGGAAATTATCCAGCCAGTGTTGTGATGCTTTGAAGTCTTCGGGAGCTATGTCAAACTGTGGTGCCATTGCAAGGGCAAATTCTTGAATCTGAGCCCTATTCACAACCAAAGCCTTTGCTCTCCTGTCAACAACCCATTCACAGATCAGGTCTTCCAGCTCGGAAAATAATGGCTGCTGACCTGATCCACACTTGCGCTTTTTAGCATTTCCCTTGTCCACTTGTTCAATGAGGTTACCATACTCTGCTCGCCATTTTCGGACCAATCGGTTACTCAACATCTTTTCTTTGCAGAAAGCAGTAAGATTTTGGCCCCAAGAGTCTTCCACGATTCCTTTCTTGTACTCCACGGAGTAGCTTTTTCTTTTTGCATTCATTTCTAGGGGTAAAAAAAAAGGAACTGGGGTATCAAGGTGGGGGGAGGGGGATCACTCAAAATGACACAGGGAGGATCAGAGGGGGGATTACCATTTTAGTAACCCCTTTTGATCCTTCTGTGTCATTTTGATTGTCCCCTCTGATCCTCCTGTGTCATTTTGATTGCCCCCTCTGATCCTCCTGTGTCATTTTGATTGCCCCCTCTGATCCTCCTGTGTCATTTTAAGTGATCCCCCTCCCCCCACCCTGTGCCACTGAACACCTTCACCAGACATCCCCCCTACCCCTTTATCAGACAGTTACCCCCTGGGGCCTGCCTGGGGACTGTCACTGGGCTTGCTGGGGCCTGGATCTGGGCTGGAGCAGGGTTTGCCACTGACTGAGAACCTTCAGTCATCATGAAGGCGTCCGCGAGCATCAGGTAGTGTCACCAGAGACAGACCAGCACTCACCACCTTCGCCGCGTCCCGTCCGCTCTAATCCTCCTGTTCTTCTACACGCATCTGCGAAAGTCTCCTCCTTTCTCCCACCCCGCGCTCACCGCTCACTCCGACCTCCTCTCCGCCTCCACACAGCAGTGACGTCACGACTCCACGTAACGTCACTGGTTGCTAGACGCCAGTCGGGGTGGCCCTAGAGACCAGTTTACGGTAAATTAACTTTCATTCTGAGACAGAGCCTGGGGGCCTTATTTTCGGGGGATGCCTTATATTTCACTCAGAAGGAAACCTGCAAGTGGGTCTTATTTTCGGAGGATGTCTTATTTTCGGGGAAACACGGTAGTAAAGCATTTCTGTGGTATCCATCTTGAAAGTATTACATTATTATTTTTTTAATTTTATTTTTCAATTACAATTTATTTTCAATATTATTTTGTATTGGTTTCAGGTGTACAGCATAGTGGTTAGACAACCATATGCTTTACAAAGTGTCCCCCCCAGATATTTCCAGTACCCACCTGGCACCATACATAGTTATTACAATATTATTCACTATATTCCCTATGCTGTACTTTATATTTTTGTGACTATTTTGTAACCACCAATTTGTAGTTCCTAATCCCTTCATCTTTTGACCCAGCCCCCAACCCCTCTCCTAAAGTACTGCAGTATTTTTGTCCATCCACATACTTTAGAATTAAGAATAAGTCACACAGAATTCAAAATCAAACAAACGTTTAACTTCTGAACTTATATGCATAGCACATGAACAGACAATAGTGCAGGGAAGGCCTGGGGAGGGGGCAGGATTGAGGTGGATGGTGTCAGTGGCGGGGAGGGGACATCTGTAATACTTTCAACAATAAAGATAATTTTTTTAAAGTAGATGGAGGTTAATATTTCACATTGGACACAGGACCTGAACATAGCATAATTATTTTTCGGCTTTTTTATTTTTTACCTCAAGAGTTTAGCAGCTGAAGAATCTGAGCTACGATTTCGACAACTAACAAAGGAATACCAGGCCCTCCAAAGAGCATATGCCCTCCTGCAGGAGCAGACTGGAGGCATCATCGATGCTGAAAGGGAGGCCAAGGTTAGTGAGTGTCTCGGAGAGTGCTTGGAACTGGCTTTTTATGCAGCCCTCGCAGCATCAAAGAATCACGGACATAAAAATATCAATAGGGTAGCTTTCCATGTGTCCTCCTCTCCTCGGCGGCTTTTGAACTGTTGTATCTTTTATGTCAACAAGGCTTGGATCTAGAGACATTAGAACCAGCCTGGGTCGATGCTTTTGTTTCTTTTAGATAGTTGAGTATCTTGCTATTTGAAAACTTACATTTTCAAAATGAGACATTATTGAATGTGAATAATCCATTTTTTCAGTTTCTTACTTGGGGAAAAAAAAACACACACCACCGCTTTTATCTTTCAAAAGCAATGGTTAGCCAGTTTCTTTTCTTAGTTAATAAGTACACAGCATTACATTGACAGCCTACCAAGAATTTCCACTTCCAATATCTCATTTAATCCCTGTGACAGCTCCAAAAGGCAGATATTTCATAAAAGAGGAATGTGAGGCTGAGAGAGGTTCATTGAATTGCCCAGGATCACACAGGTAATAAGTGTTCCAACTCAAGTCTTACTGGATCAGATGTTCTTTCATTTTTTACAACTGCCTCTCATAAGCCTATTTCAAAAATATAAAAATAAACACACACAATACTAACATTTAACACTTACTTAGTGCTTGTTGTGTTCCAGGCATTTGTGTTGAGCACGTTATATACATTTATATCATGTAATCCTAAAATAGCCCTATGCATTAAATGCTTGCTATCTTCTTTTTATGAGTGGAAATAATATCTTAGGAAGAGTTAAATGTAGCTTAGTTAGCTCAATTAAAATGAGAATATGTAGCTTAGATTACAGCTAGGATATGAACCTAGTCTTTCTGAGTTCAGAGTTAGAACCACCATGCCATAACTGCCCCATAGATTCATTAACAAGGGGCAAAAAGGAGTGTGACCCCCCCAGTGGTTTTATCCTACTTCCTATTTAGAGGGTCTAGTGCAGGCCCTTTTTCTGCCAATGGCCCATTTGGATATTTATAACATAATTTCCGGGCCATACAAAATAATCAACTTAGAAATTAGCCTGCTCTATATCTGGTCAAACATTTAATGAACTCACCCCTAATGCCTTGGCAGGGCTAAACCATGGGTCTTACACGTCCTGTGGGCTGGATGTTCCCCACCCTTGGTCTAGAGCAGGGGTGGGCAAACTTTTTGACTCGAGGGCCACAATGGGTTCTTAAACTGGACCGGAGGGCCAGAACAAAAGCATGGATGGAGTGTTTGTGTGAACTAATATAAATTCAAAGTAAAGGAGCGGAGGGGAGAGCAAGAGAACCGGATAGAACAGCCGGATCCGGCCCACGGGCCGTAGTTTGCCTAAGGCTGGTCTAGAGTATGATGAAGGGTGTTGTAGGACCTACTGTTAATTGCTTAGTGGGAAAGAATAGATATTATAGTTATATATATTTTTAAGTGGTGACATATATACATGCACATACATATATATGAGTAAACATGTTTCCAAAAAAGCAATCATCAGAAAGGAGTGTATGTGTGCGCCTTCATATTTATGTCCTATAACTATAATACTTGTGGTTTTCATTATCAGCATTTATTAAGCACTCTTACCAATATAGTATTGCCAATTAAAATAATAGCACATGCCTTGTGTTTTGGAGAGCTGGTCATACAGAAATTAGTTGTCTTTCTCTTACCTCACTTTCCCATCTAAATAAAGGTTTAGCTTTATCTCTGGCTATTAGAATAAAATAAAATAAAAAACACAGCATTCAAAGCAAAATAGTCTAAAATAAATCAAGATGTTGGAAAAAGAGCAACACAGTAAATTCAAAGAAGTAGAAATAAAAAAATCGACAATATAATATAGATGAAATAGTATCAATGAAAACAAAAAATAAAATTATTTTGATGAAAGAAAAAAAATAGAGTATACTCAACTCCCATTCAAAGTTAAAATAATTCTTAGCAAAATTAAGCTTGGAATTTTTTAACCCTGATAAAGATAAATATAATATTTAACAGTTCAAATAAATATTCTCACAATAAGGAGTAAGGAAAGAATACCTACCATTCCTGACTTTATTCACCTTTGCAACAAAGAATTTATGCAGATCATAAGAGAAGAGAAAAATATATGTATGTTCAGAAAAAACAAAACCTAATTTTTGCAGAAAATAGAATCATAAACAGAGAAAATACAAGAGTATCTAAAAATAAATTACTACACTAAATGAAGTAGGGTTATTCCTTAAAAGATCAGTGATCAAAACTATTAATACACACAATACTTGACATACACATGGACACATACATACATAAATAATTGGATTTAGATTTAGGTCACAAAGATGGCTCTGAATGAATGGAAAGATTTTGGAGAGGCAAAATGGGAGAAGGCTTTTCAAATGAGAGCAAGTTGGAGACTCACAAAGCATATTTAGGAGACAGGGAGATCACCAGCAAGTAAGGGGTGGACTGTGGTATTCCTGAACAGTGGGAAAAGATTGGAAATATAACAGGAAATCTCAAATCCCAAACTAAAGAGCTTGAATTTTAACCCAATAGCAAAAGGAGCCACTGAAAGTTTTAAGCAAGAATTTAGATCATAAAAATAGTTTTAAGGGATTCTTTGGTCATAGAATATTCTTCTTCCTTTCCAAGGAAGATGAGGGGAAGAAAAATATTGAATTATCCTTTTACTTACTGAGTTCTGGATTTTTTATTTCACTAGGCTCAAGAACAGCTCCAAGCAGAGGTGCTAAGGTATAAAGCCAAAATTGAAGATCTGGAAGCGACCCTGGCTCAGAAAGGGCAGGTAGGCATTTGGTTGCTGGCAATTGGATCTGACCTTCCTCTAGATCACCCTTCTGCATGGGCAATACCCAGGATACGGCTTGGCTCTCCACAGTGACCTTTCTCAAATGTGTCAGAATGTTCAGCGCTATGTTTCTGTCCCCGGTATTTTTCTGGCCAGAGTGTGAACTCCGCTACAACAGCAAATGAGGTTGGGCAAGAGGGAGAATGCCAGAGGAAGAGAAGCCCTGAACCAATAGCCTAGCGTGGTCACAAACTGCTAAGACAAAGACCCACCCCTGCAGCTGCATTCGTTGCCTCTATGCTACATTTATGGTTCTGCATTTTAATGTTTTCCATCCATATGTATCTAGCCTGTGTGCATTCTGACCCTTGTCACTTTTTGCCTGTGTGGTCACTTCTGAGTCCCCAAAAGGCTGGTCCTGGATTATTCAGACTGAAAAAGGTAGAGGTAGTGAGTGACAATGAAAAGGGGGTTAAATTTTCCTGGCAACTTTGGCCCCAGTGTCTTTGAATAAGGAGCTGGCGGGGGTGGGTGTCATTTACGAGTTGTTGGCCGGCAAACAAACTGGGTGAAAAGAAGACAGCTCTGGCAAAGTGGTTTGACAACACGGGCTCTTTCGTGCCACTCTGAAATGCTGACTGCGCGATATTCTTTGTCAAACAGGATTCACACTGGGTAGAAGATAAACAACTTTTCATTAAGAGAAACCAGGAGCTTTTAGAAAAGGTATGTTGGGCGCAATACCCTAGTGGGGCAGAGGAGACAATGATGAGAGATCCAGGAGCAGCAGGGGTCCTCTCAGGAGTGGCACAGGGGCCAAGGGAAGGGGCAGCTTCTCGGCGCTGTATTCTCCTCTGCTGCGTGCTCGACTGCATCCCTGTCACCGCCATCACCATCAGTGGAGTGGCCCATGTGCATGGCTCTGTGCTGGGCATTGCGCCAACGCAAAAGGATGTGATCCCTGACACCTATTGATGTGTTAACCATATATATATATATATATATATATATATATATATATATATATATACTGTATATATGCTGTACATACATATATATATACACACACACCCACACGTGCACACATCCTATGTGGTTGCCCATCTACAAAAAGCACACTATGAATAGGACTTGTTATTTTGTGCAAGGAAGTGACAGGTTATGACTCCAAGACTGTGCTGCCGCCTATCACAGACAGTTTTCACTGTTAGAGACTTTTTTGCTCAACTTGGCTGTTAATTTTTTTTTTAATAAAAGAACTTTGGAAATGATTCCTCGAAAGCACAAAATTTCATGTCCAGGATTTTGTTCAACAAATCAAGATGCAAAAGCCTGGTTTAGTCCCAACTGATAGGTTATTTTGATTTGGGGCAATGAAATATAACAGATCATTTTAAGTTCAAAGGTGGCTTTCCCTTTGGTATTTACTTTCCAGGAATATAATTTAAAAATTGCAACATAATCCTTTATATTTTTCTTGACAAAAACAGAATTTGAAAGCCCATTGGAATAAGGGAAGTAATTCTGTAGGTCTACCCAAAATTATATAGAAATTATCTTAGAATAATTTCTGCCAATATTTACTAGCTTTGACAAGGAATAGAAATTAACCACAGAGAAAGGAAAGAAGATACTTGTCCTCCTTCCCCTCTGGCCTGGCAAAGTTAGGACATCCTATCTCACTTTCTGCATGATTAGAGACAGGGCTGATAGACACAAAGTAGGCGGGTATTTCAGGACTGAGAACTCATACTCTCAGAAAGGTTAAAGGTCCCTACAAAGAAACCTCATTAGACATTGGCTGTGGTCTGTGAATTACAACCTACAAACCAATTATCTACTTGCTAGCACTAAACACCAGAACCAGGAATTTCCCCAAATAGCCCAATCTCTAATCCCAATCCAAGATGCTAGAAAGTAGAATCTTTTTGTGATCTAAGTCAACTTCTAAAAACTTTCAAAAATTTACTTGACCACAACAATCTAGTGTAAAAAACTTGAATTGACTGGAACTAATGTCACACAGCTCACTATTTTCCCATCTTTATTTTCCTCTAAATTTTGTATATCATGAGGCTATGAGAAAAAGAGGACTTTAGTGGTCTCAGAGATGCTCAGTAATATGTGCTGTTACATCTCTTTATCATCTAAAAAATAATTTCCATTATGTCTTCTGTCTGATTTCATTTGGTCTTGATTTCTTTGGCCTAAAAGCAGAATGTTGAGCTCAGATTTTTAAGAGTGAAACAAAACTGAAACAACAATAAAGCAAGGCATCCTACTTCAAGTATGTATACTTGGGAAAATAAAATCCATCCTATGCTGAAAAGCCCCTGTTTTTTTATTTTTTATTTTTAACTTTAAGGTTTTAAATAATTACTGAGAGTAATGTCTGCCCGCATAGCTAATATCAAAGGCAGCCCATACCCCTTTACAGATCATGAAATTTGTTGATTCCTTGTAGACATGGACCCTGTCTATAGGGTGAGGCATGTTCATACACAACCAACTTAATTTCATGCTTTATCAGGTTATACTAGAAGTCCTATAAGACAGGAAAACAGAGGAGTTATTATTTCGGAATGGGTAGACATGGAAGCTTTTACAGTAGGAGATGTTGAAGCTTGGTGTACAAGGAAGTGTAGAATTTCCTCACCTAGAAAAGAAGTGGGGAGGCCCCACTTAGGCAGACAGATGAGCAAAGACAGCTCCTGAAATAGTCAGTCCATGGGGTAGATCTGGGTTTCTAGATTCTAGTGTGTATGTGTTCATGTGAGTGTGTGAATGTGTTGAGATGAGAGTGATAACATTTAAAACTGGGAAGCTACCTGGTAACCAGAATATCAAGGTTTTTAAATTCCATATTGAGAAGTTTGGCTTTACTCTGAAGGTAACTAGAATTCAGCAAAGTTTGTCTATGATCAGAGATGTGTTTTAAAAATTATTTTCCTGACAACTTTTAACTCCAGAAATAAGAGGTATAAGTTTCCATTATTTACCCCATTAAATCTACTTCTGGGATCCCCAACATGGCCATAATGAGTACCCTCAGATTCACTACTCATAGGGTCTCTAGACTTTATCTCAATGAATGGAGGATCCTCCGGGGTTTTCCTCTATGACCTAAAAACTCAACCGAAGGATAACTAGAAGGAAAGCCAAATACTTGCCATAGTCACATCTACTTGGGATTTTTTTTTCTAGATGATTTATTCACTGAGTAAATGAATGTTATCTATGCTTGCTTTGTAAAGTTGTATTGGCAATGTTCTCCTAACTTGAGGATTTACTTTATTAGATAGAAAAGCAGGAGGCAGAAAATCACCGGTTACAACAGGAACTGCAGGATGCCAGAGACCAGAATGAACTGCTGGAGTTTCGAAACCTAGAGCTAGAAGTAAGGAAATGATGATCATAATGATGATAATACTCATAACAGCTAACACACACGGAGTACATGCTATGTGTGAGGTGCTGAATTAAGCATTTCAGCTGCATACTCTTATTGGACCTCACAACCACAATCAAGGTTTTATAGATGAGGCAAGTAAGGTTGAATTCGTCGCCCAAGTCCTGTGATTAGTGAGTGGTAAAGCATTGATGCAATTCAGGATGTCTGCCTAGATACTGTATTTTTTCAGCACTATTAATGCCTTGATGAACAAGACCAGTGGTCGGCAAACTGCGGCTCGTGAGCCACATGTGGCTCATGAGCCGCGGTTTGCCGCTCTGTTGACTAATGAGTTTGCTGACCACTGAACAAGACTAATGAATAAATTTTAAATAATTTAAAGAAGCAATTTCAAACTTCATCGATGATTCATTGCTTTTAAATAATTATTTCCATCCTTCATTTAATTCTGACTCGAAAAAGGTCACCTTAAGAATTATATTTCAAAATGTACTATATGCAAAATTATTTTATCATTATACATTTGAATTTGTCAGTCAACTTTTTTAGTCTATAATGCATTTATGCCAAAAGCAAAGAAGCAAGGTAACTTGTTTTGGGAAATACTTTGGTTAATTTGACCAAATTTCAGAGTTGTTTTTGTTTTTTAAGTAAAACATATCAATCAAATAAAATTTTGATTGTATCATGCAGAATCTGGCTTAGCATCTGGTTGAATGTATGTTGAAATGTAAAGGATAAGAAACATTCTTATTTTATTTCTCTTATTCTGCCAACAATTTCTTCTTGAGGTTCTTTCAAATTAGGTCTGGATAGAGTTAGCAGTCAGTATACTTCAATGAAAAGGAGTTGTCTTTGGTAGCCCATATACAGTATCTTATTCATAAAGCTTGAGTGGATTGAATATGTAAAAGTCTGTTAGCTGCCATAAAACTTCATGGTCAAAAGATAACTCTTTGTGATACCTGAAAGCTCTAAATATTCAGATAGTTTGAATTGCAACTCCACTTCCCACATTTCCCTGATCAAAAAAATTTTTAAGATTGGATGACACCATCTATAAATTCCCTTCCATACCTTTGTTGACGAATCAGTTCTTTCCATTAAATTTAAGCATGAACATCTTGAGTTCTTTTTTTTTTTCTTGCCAAATGTCATATTGATACACTGCTGAAATAGCAGACAACTGGTTTAGTGTTTAATCAGTTGTTACTTTTTTTTTAATGCCCATATATTCTCCACTGTATTTCAAGGAAAGAGAGAGACGGTCCCCTCCATTTAATCTACAAATTCACCCATTCTCAGATGGTGTGAGTGCTCTCCAGATCTACTGTATGAAAGAAGGTGTCAAGGTAGGCAGATATTTGATGTTTTATGTTTATAAGAAAGTAGAAAAACTGGGAATTGGAAAAGGGGGGGTTGCTCATGACTTTTGTCTTTCAGTCACTGGATGTCATTTTGATACAAACTGGGTAACAATTGAAAGTAGTCATGTCCATTGGAAAATCAGTAGAACATAAAATAAATGTGTGACAGATGTGTGAAATATAACAACAAAGAACACAGGAAGCCATGATTATTTAGAACGGAGTAACATAAAGAATATGAGTTCAAAATATTAATATAATGACCTTTAATTATCTAGAGGAAATATTCAATGAATTCAGTACTTCAATAAACATATTTCAAGTATGTGGGTAAAAATGTACTTGTTGAGTCCCTCTGTTGTGATGTTGGCTGTAAGTGCTGTGGAATTCATAATCTTGGAATTTCAGCATTAAAAGAGACCTTGAAATTGTCTAGGTCAACATCTCTTTAGGTATGTTTAATTTAGGAAAGATTTCTCTTTTGAAAGTTTATAACATATTGCTCAGTTCGACAAAATATACTTCTATCTGTAGTGATATTAGAATACATTGAAAATAATATTAAGGTTGAATGGAGATGGCTCCATCTCCTGGGATCAATATTGTCCTTCAATGTAATGAAATCACATGGCAAATACCTATTCCAGAAGGAAAGCTGGGAAGCCCCTGCTATTCCTGGCCTCTCCTTACCTTCTGCATGGCCCTTCCTGCTCCCACTTTGAGCTGCCAACTATCCTGTGTTAGTTGCCTTCTCTCTGCCTATAAGAATGAGCTAGACTTTCCCCTGTGGTAGGATCTGCTATACTGCATTTGAACATAAGAGGAGAAAGTGGTATTAATGAGGTAAAAAGTGTGGGGTAGATGGAGGGGTTGAGGTAGTAAAATTGTGCTTCCTTGACTTCCATCTTAAACCACTTTCACAATGTTTAAACTCTGGCCTTCCTGGGCTACATGAAAATTTGTAAAGCAAAGTAATTTTTTGTTCAGCTCTAATTAAATGAAAGTACTTTGCTTTATCTTTTCCTTGGATACTTTTTTCTTTCAATAAGTCATAAACAAAATAATCCAATGGATGTCATTTATATCCAAAGGAACTCTTTCAAATGGAGTTTACTTGCTTTAATCTGATGTCAGGATTATAGTAAAAATCAGCTGTTTCCAAAAGATGAAATTAAAGCTCAATAAAAAAAGGAACTGCATTATAATTTATGTGGCAGTCAAAATCTCAACCAAGTCAGAATTCCATTAATTAGAATGAAGTTGGCTCATTATTTATATTTATTACCTATTATTTTTCTTTATATCTGAAGTCTACCATGACTGAAAAAAATGGACAACTATTATAAAAAAGTTAATGAGCTAATGCAAGCCTTCGCTATATTCTGGACTCTTGTACATTATCTGTTTCTCCTCAAGATCAGCCTATGAAGGAGTATTTTTTACCTTCATTATGCAATTGGCGAAATTGAGAATGAACTATTAAGTAGTTTTCCAAAGTTCACACAGCTTATAAGAAGCACAGTGGAAATTTAACCAGGCGTGCGTGATTGAAAATCCAAGGAACTGCAGGGTTAAAACAGCCTTGGGCAAACTACAGCCCGCAGGCCGGATCCGGCTGTTCTATGGTCTCCCCTCCGCTCCTTTACTTTGAATTTATATTAGTTCACACAAACACTCCATCCATGCTTTTGTTCCGGCCCTCCGGTCTAGTTTAAGAACCCATTGTGGCCCTCGAGTCAAAAAGTTTGCCCACCCCTGGGTTAAAATGTCTTCTCTATATTAGGCTTGGGGCACTGGAAGAATGGTAAGCCACATTTGTGTCTTTGACTTGAGTGTATCTCCTTGATTTTGCAGGATGTGAACATCCCTGATCTCATAAAGCAGCTTGATATCTTGGGTGACAATGGGGTAAGTATGAATTGAATAAATGCAGGAAAGATATGAATTTGCCTAACAAGAGACAAGAAATCCTTGCCAATGTGTCACGTGTGAAATAATAGCAGGTGGGAGGCCATGTTCACTGAAGGATGTAGTTCTCCAGAGAGAATCAACAGTTTATCAGACAACTTGGCTAAAGGATTGTAAGGATCTCTGGAAGGTAGTGACAGAAATGGGAACTGGTAAAATGCTTTTCATGAGCAGGTTTCTGATTTGAATGCCAACCACATCTGCAGTGATTAAAGCTGATTGCCTTCTGACTGTTGCTTGGAGGCATCCAACGTGAAATTAATCAGTCATGCAGTTGCAAATGGTGCTAAATAGTAGGGTTGGTGGCAGCCACATAAAAATGGACCAGGAAGCTATAGTCCTTTTTCTTTTCAAAAACACCTTCCAGGCAGGGTCGAGGCATATTAATTCAGTGGGAGGACTATTCTTGGAGATATTAGATGAATGATACATGTAGGTTGAGGAGTTACACCATTTTTTCCCTTAAACAATTGTCAAAGGAGAGAACGTTATCAATGAAATCGAATGAAACTTCTATGCAGAGATTACTCTTTATTTCATTTTGGTTTATGCTTTTCTCATAACATGACTATTAATGAAGATGCTTATAGTGAAACAAAATCAAGTCAGTATTTGAGAGGTATAAAGAAACTCACAATATACTTTTTATAGGTTGTGAATGAACTCTTTGTTAAGAATTACTACTAAATATAATATACTAGAGGCCCAGTGCATGAAATTCATGCACTCGGCGGGGGTGGGGGGGGGGGTGGGGGGATGGGGTCCCCTCATCCCGGCCTGCACCCTCTCGCAGTCTGGGAGCCCACTCGCCTAAGCCATCAGTTGGACATCCTTAGTGCTGCTGTAGAGTTGGGAGAGATTCCCGCCACCACCACTGTGCTCGCCACCCGTGAGCCTGGCTTCTGGCTGAGCGGCACTCCCCCTGTGGGAGCGCACTGATCACCAGGGGGCAGCTCCTGCATTGAGCGTCTGCCCCCTGGTGGTCAGTGTGCATCATAGCGACCAGTCATTCCACCATTCAGTCTATTTGCATATAAGCCTTTTATTATATAGGATGTTAAGGTTCCATGCATTTGTGTCTGTCACAAGCACTTAGACAATATTTTCTGATAATGTAAATATCTGAAGGGTCTTCAGCTTATTTTTTTTCTGTCTTTTTCACAGAATTTAAGAAATGAAGAACAAGTGGCCATAATTCAGGCCAGCACTGTGCTGTCCCTGGCAGAGAAGGTAATAAATTGTACTGACTTTCAAATCATCTCCGTGCCTGGCTTAACACCTAAAGAGCAGGGTAGGGTTATTGAATACCTAATAAAGACTTTATTTTTCAGGATGAGACAGCCCAGATAGAATGAAAACACACATCAGAAAAAGTCTACACACTGATTTGGGGTCAGTGGATAGATAATTCTTGCTTTAGGTCTCTTAAAAAATAGAATGCTTTAAAAATGGAAAACCTTCTAAGTTACATTATTCAAGCAATCCTTACCAAGATGGGAAACTGACAAAGAACGGTTTTGTTAGAACAAAATTCAACTGAGTATATTTGAAGATTTTTAAATTTAATTTATTGGGTTGACATTGGTCAATAAAATTACGTAGGGTTCAGGTGTACAATTCTATAATACATAATCTGTACATTGCATTGTGTGTTTACCATCACAACTCAAATCTCCTTCTGTCACCATTTATCCCATTTACCCTCTGCCACTCCCCCCACCCTCCTTTCCCTCTGGTAATCACCATACTGTTGTTTGTGTCTATGATTTTTTTTTGTTTGTTTGTTATGTTTTGTTTTGTATTATTTTGTTTTTGCTTAATCCCTTCACCTTTTTCATCCGGTCCCCCAGCTCCCTTCCCCTCTGACAACTGTCAGTCTGTTCTCTACCTATGAGTTTCTACTTTGTCTGTTAGTTTATTTTGTTCATTAGATTCCACATATGAGTGAAATCATATGGCACTTTCTTAAATGTGAAGATCTCATTGGCTTTTTAAGCGATTCGTGGGTTGGGCAGCATCTCATCTAGCAACTACAACAGTGTTCTTAGAGGTTGTGCAAAATGGAAAGCTTTTATAGGAAGAAGGTTGGGGCTAGGGAGCTATTAACAAAGGAAAATAAACCAGTATTTTTAGGCCAGGACATCTTTTTTGCGGGGGAGGCAGGCAAAGGTTTTATCATGCAGGTTACCTCTTGATCCTATGGGGAAGAGAGAAGCGCTCCAGGGACAGATGACCTCATTGATGTCCAGAGAATTCCAGACTGGTTGACTGAGATGATATTCCTGGTAAAGGTCACAACTGCAATTAGGTCAGATATTAAGTTTAGGTTTGGTATCATGGGCTTTAGCACAAGTAATGCCATTTTGGGGCTTGTGGTGTTAACAATTGAGAGGCGGTAAATTGGAATGTGGCTCTTTTTATGGGCTTTCCCTTGGGTGTGTACATGCAAATTGTTTCCAAAGGATTCTGTGACCTGGTGGTGGCTCACTGCAGGCTCCTTCAGAAAGCCCAACCTGAGAGTGTGCTCTGCCCCCTTGTGTCTAAGCCTGGTCAATGGTAGGAAGAGTGAAAGAAGAGGAAGGAGCAGGTAGATAGGTCTGATAACTGGCTGTATTCAGGGTGCCTTGAAAATCAGCATATAGTTGAGAGTCATGTATACTTGGTTGGGTCTAATGAGAACTATACACGTCCCTTGAGATACTTCCTTAATTCCTTAACTGCATATAAAGCTTGTTATAAATTAAATGAAACCAAGAGCAAGCAATCAGCTTACTATAATCTGAAATGAGGGAATTCTACAAATCAAATGAGCCTGTCAACTTACTCGAACAAAACAAAGACATTTAAAAAAATGGCTATAAAATAAAAAGGTACTTAAGAAATTGCCCTAGCTGGTTTGGCTTAGTGGATAGAGCGTCGACCTGCACACTCAAGGGTCCCGGGTTTGATTCCGGTTGCAGATTGCAGGCCCTGGTCGGGTCATGTACAGGAGGCAACCAATCAATGTGTTTCTCTCAATATTTCTCTGTCTTTCTGTCTCTCTTCCACTCTCTCTAAAAATCAGTGAAAAAATATCCTTGGGTGAGGATTAGGAAAAAGAAAAGAAATAGTGAAATGATCTTTTTCGGCATCCTGATTCAAGCAAACCAAGCGTAATAAAAAGGACATTTTGCTGACAGTTGGGGAAATTTTAATATGGACCAGCTACCAGGCAACAAAAGGAATTAATGTCAATTTTGCAAAATGTGGAAATGGCCTTGTAGTTATGCTTTTTTTTTTTCTTTTTAATTAGAAAAGGCCTTATCTGTTAGGAATACATATTGAGGAATTTACATGTGAAATGATATCTGGGATTTGCTCTCCCTAGTTACATGAAATACATCTTTTAATCTTCACATTATTATTGATGCCATATTACAGATAAGGAAGCTGAGGCTTAGAGAAATCAGGTAGCCTTTCAAATCCACAGAACCATGAAAAGCTAGAACTGGGATTTAGACCCAAAGTAGTGTGCTTCTAGATCCTACAGACTTAATTATTATGCCCCATTACCTCCTGAAGGGATAAGCTGATATTTAACTTGGTAGAGACACATTATGAGAACTTGTTCTTTTAAGTTATATGTGTGGTAGGTTCACACCGTAATATTCAAAGTCCAAATTTATTCAGGGAATTGATCAATGCTAACATCAATGTCACATAACAGAATTATGTGTTTTAAGTGTTAAGCAAATTTTCTAAGTTCTTTTTATGTGCTTTAAAATGTCTCTACTCAACAAAAATGATTCTTTAACACTTAGCTGTACTATTTTATAGATTAAAAAATTGCTAATTCTCCATTCTCACTTGGCATTCTTTTTTTTTCATCATGCTCCCTCCAACCTTGGAGAATCAGACATCCCTTCTCGTTGGAAATTGCCCCTCATTTTTGCCTAATCACCTTTGACTCATTGTTCAGATTCCAGTGCAATTGTCATTTCCCAAGAAAGCTTGCGATGGTGTTCTCCATGTGGGCAAGAATGTGTTGTTGGGCAAAAAAATGTATTGGTTACCATCACAGCTGGCACATTGCCTGGCACATAGTAGATATCAATGAATACATTTGTTGAATGAATGAATGGAAAACTATAGTCTTATTTCTGAACTAAGAGATAAAATGCAACAAGTTTTCATTTCAGTTCTTAGTCTGTTTCTTGAGATACAGGGGGAACTGACTAAGCACCTCAGTAGAGAGCACCATATACTAGTACACCATACCAAGGAGTCATGTTGAACACTTTTGTCTTATTCAGTGGATCCAGCAAATCGAAGGAGCAGAAGCGGCCCTGCACCAGAAAATGATGGAATTGGAGAGTGACATGGTGAGTACGAAGATGAGGTATCATAAAATTAAAGGAAAATGGAACAGGCAAATGGGAAATGACTGTTCCCTACCAGTTTTATTTGGCAGTGATGAAAGTTTGTAGCCTTCCCATTATTTTGAGTACACACCATGGAAGTTCCCAGAAGTCTCAAAGAACTGTTTATATCGAAAATACCCTTGAAAACTCTTTAAATGCACAAATATTAATTCACATTCAACCTTACTGGGCACTGTTCTAGGCATTGGAGCTCAGAGGTACTCAGGACAGTCACCAGCAAAATGAGTCTTGCAGGTGGTTATGTACTGAAGGCAGTAATATACACAAAGAAATAACTTACTGTACTTGGGGCTGTATTACACACAAAGATACATTTTTAAATACTAATGGGAAAATGTGCACAATCTGAGAGGCACACAGAAGCTGAGGACTGCAAGGGAACATTAGATTTGTCTCCAGTTCCTACTGGCTCTGCTGCAGGAACAGACACCCATTAAGTAGCATTGTGGTGGTGGGTGGGTTCGCCGCCACTCTCTGAATTCTTATCTATCTTTGTGTTTGCTAATCATACACACATGACATCGGATGAGTTTTTCATTATCCAACTCTGCTATATTACATTTCATAACATCCTTAAAAAAATAGACTATCATAATATATTTGCACAGATATACTAGTACTTATTAGTGAACATTTATCTTACCAAAATCTATACTCTTGGATTGGCATAAAAATCCTTTAAAGCATTGTTCATTATGTCTTTTGTGCTTCTTTCCATTGATTTTCACATTGTCTCTGTGAGATGCTGAAAGTTGAACTATTTCCCTAACAGACAAAATCGATGACCTTACAAATACTGGTGATTTGTCTTGTGATGGAATTAGAGAAAACACTGATCAATATGATTATATATCACTTTCTGGTTAACTAAGCTGACTCTATTTATCAACATGGCCATTTTTTATAGGAACAATTCTGCAAAATAAAAGGCTATCTGGAGGAAGAACTAGACTACAGAAAACAAGCTCTGGACCAAGCATATATGGTAGGTACAGCAAACAGTCAAGAGACCCAGAGTGTTTATATCAAATACTATGGAGGGAAATATCCGATTTAATTTGTCATGCCACATACTCGAATAGACCACAGTGTGCAATGGTTTATTTATACAATGGTTTCCAGTTCTTATTTTAGAAAATATATCTCTAGCTCTTTTTGTTGTGATATTCTTATAATACTTAATAAATATTTAATTTTACTTAAAATTTTTTAATTAAATATGTATCATTATATAATATTTTAATGAAAGACAGCCTGCATGGCCGTGTAGATTAAAGAGAAAATGAATTAAATCCAATGGGTAGCCTAATTTAGTGATCTACACTAATAAAAGAGAAACCTGCAAATTGACTGTACCTCTGCTACGTCCACAAGACACGTCCACCAGCCAGTCAGGAGCGAGTATGCAAATTAACCCAACCAAGATGGCTGTGGCTACGGAGAGAGCAGGAGGCTTGGGTTGCCCCTGGCGATGGAGGAAGCCAAGCTTCCCACCCTGCCCTGGCCAGCCCTGGCCTCCGCTCAAGGCTACAAAGTTTCAATTATAGAAGATAAATAAATCCCATATACCAGGGCCTCCACTTGGGTCGCTGCGGGGCGTGGCCGGCCTGCAAACCACCACAGGTCCCTCACCCAGGCCGCCCCACACCCCAAGGGAACCTCCACCCTGATCCGGGACACCCTTCAGGGCAAACCAGCTGGCCCCCACCCATGCACCAGACCTCTATCCTATCTAATAGAAGAGTAATATGCAAATTGACCATCACTCCAACACACAAGATGGTTGCCGCCATGTGGACACAAGATGGCTGCCACAAGATGGCCAGCAGGGGAGGGCAGTTGGGAGGGACCAGACCTGCAAGGGAGGGCAGTTGGGGGCAATCAAGCCTGCAGGGGAGGGCAGTTAGGGGTGACCAGGCCAGCAGAGGAGGGAAGTTGGGGGTGACCAGGCCTGCAGGGAAGGGCAGTTGGGGGGGACCAGGCCTGTAGGGGAGGGCAGTTGGGGGGACCAGGCCTGCAGGGGAGGGCAGTTAGGGGTGACCAGGCCTGCAGGGGAGGGCAGTTAGGGGCGATCAGGGTGGCAGGGGAGTGGTTAGGGGGTGATCAGGCTGGCAGGTAGAAGCTGTTAGGGGCAGTCAGGAAGGCAGGCAGGCGAGCAGTTGGGAGCCAGCAGTCATGGCTTGTGAGAGGGATGTCCCAGATTGGAGAGGGTGCAGGCTGGGCTGAGGGCCATCCCCCCCCCCCCCGCCGTGCACGAATTCGTGCATCGGGCCTCTAGTAGAGTAATAAAAGTCTTTAATGTTTGTTATATACATTTTTAATTTACTTATTTCCCACAACAACCCTAAGAGGTATAGGTGATATTATCCCTCTATTACATAGGAGGACATGAAGGTTTAGAGAGTGAAAGGAATCTGCCCAAACTGGTAAGCAGGTAGTGTTTAGATCTGACTGCAGAGATTGTGGCCTCAACTACCATAATCCAGCCACCATGAGCAAAGCTGTATCAGTAAATCGGCTGCACCTTCTCTCCCACAGATCATGCTGAATGAGGAGCACACTTGACCCACTCTCCTATACAAAAGTCATAACAAGCAATTCCTAATATTGGACTAGAGCTTGCATTTCTTCTGTCCATATGCAACCCCCTCATCATTAATTCACAACAGTGACTCAAGAGAAAAAGAGCAAACTTAGAAGAGGAACATTTCAGGGAGTTGCTTGTAGAGGTTTTTCTAATGCTTTCCTGGAAGCAGCCTGCCTTGCTTTTGGGAAAAGAGTGAAGCACTTAGTTTCTGCTCATAACAAAGATGAATTGGTATTTCCCCTCCAAGATGAAGAAGAGGTTCTGAGCATTACTTCATGGGGAAAGGAGAGAATGAGTTGGTCACTAGAGAATAAAGAAGGAAACGATTCTTCCCCTCCCTTCCCACCCTTTATCCTTGCCTCCTCTACCTGTACATAAAAAAAATTAAGCTGTGTATACTCATTCAGACAACAGTATTTAACTTTAAAAAGATGAGATCTGCATAATCTATGACAAGAGTTAGGAAAACGTCCCTCACCAGGGCATGTCTGTTTACCTCTGTCAAAGTCACAGGGAACAAGACTGTAGATTTTGCCAACTGTGTCTGAAACATGTTTCAAAAACAAAACAAAACTGGGATGTAAGGAAGAGTAGACTTTTCATCTAAAACAAGAGAAGACTTGCCCAGGTGGTGTGGCTCAGTGGTTAAGTGTCGATCTATGAACCCAGAGGGCACGGTTCGATTTCTAGACAGGGCACATGTCCGGGTTGCAGCCTTGATCCTCTGGATCGGATCGTGCAGGAAGCAGCCAATCAGTGATTCTCTCTCATCAGTGATGTTTCTCTCTCTCTCTCTCTCGCTCTCCCTTCCTATCTGAAATCAATAAAAATATATTTTAAAAAACAGACCAATTCCAGAGACTCCAGGCCATTTTTAGATCATATTTTCTAATTTTTATTTTAAGAATAAATATGGGGATTATAAAGCCATCTTCAGGTACAGAGGTCTGTCATGTGGAAGAATCGTGGCATTTTGTGCATTAAATTTACCTCTAATTTCAAGTATTTTATTCCACCTTTGACCACTTTTCAATACTTATTTCTAAAAGTATGGCCACTATAATAGATGTCTTTAAATATTTGAAGGGCTGTCAAATGGAAGAGAAAACAAACTTATTTTCAGCTACATTTCAGAATAGAAGAATGTACAGTTATTATAACAAAGTAAGAACTTTTAAAAAATGAAAGTTGTCCAAGAAAAATAACAGATTTCTCATCATCTAAGAAGTTAACATATTGGATGAATGATTCTTATGGACTCTTATAGAGGGGATTATTATATGGATAGTTAGTCTAGCTAAACTATGAAATGCATTTTATTGCTATGATCCTATAAGACTAACATAACATATCTCTTCCCATACACACACATATGTGTACACTCACACACCACATAGAAAATGCTCAATTCCAAAGTTAGACTTTTCTCATTTTATTTGCCAGAGAATCCAGGAACTAGAAGCTACTTTGTACAATGCTCTGCAGCAAGAAACTGTTATCAAGTTTGGTGAACTGCTGAGTGAGAAACAGCAAGAGGAGCTGAGGACTGCCGTGGAGAAGCTACGGCGGCAGATGCTGAGGAAGAGCCGGGAATATGACTGTCAGATCCTTCAGGAGAGAATGGAGCTCCTGCAGCAAGCCCATCAGGTGAGGATGAGTGACTTCTGCATAGGGTTGGTACTAAGCAATGGGACTTAGTACCAAGTACACAGTGCTGAGTATGGGTGTGGGGAAGCCCAGGAGTGAGACACTGTTTTCGGAGTGAAGTAAATCACTTTTGTTTTCTACCTACGTTTAGATAAGGGAGGACTGTTTTGCAATGATTCCATCTTAAGAAAATTGGCGCCGAAACCGGTTTGGCTCAGTGGATAGAGCGTCGGCCTGCGGACTCAAGGGTCCCGGGTTCGATTCCAGTCAAGGGCATGTACCTTGGTTGCGGGCACATCCCCAGTGGGAGGTGTGCAGGAGGCAGCTGATCGATGTTCTCTCTCATCGATGTTTCTAGCTCTCTATCCCTCTCCCTTCCTCTCTGTAAAATATCAATAAAATATATTTTAAAAAAAAAAAAGAAAAAGAAAATTGGCATTGTAGAAGCACTGCATTTTACTACTATTTCTGCAACTGCTTTGTCATGAAATACCCTTTGACTCTCATGGAGCCTGATTCTCCCTGTTATGCAGGAAGGCCGGGCTTTCTCCAGGACAGGAATAATGCTTTCCTCTCGTTACTCAGCCCAGCCCATACCACACAATCTGAATGGGGTGAAAGAACACAAGGGCCTTTCCCTTTATTCCCAGAACAAACAGCAAGAGCAACAAAGCTTGGAAGATGCCACTTACTTCCTGGCATTTGCTGTGTGTCAGCAAGTAAACTAAGGGCTCTACTTACATCATTTCATTTAATCTACAAAAGAGCCCACGAAGTAAATATCCTTAATATCCCAATTTAAGAGAGAATGATTCTGAAATAAAAGCACTTAAATGGCTTGCCCAAGATGACACAGATAGTAAGCAACAGAACCAGAATTGCAGCCCAGGTCCGCCGGACTCCAAGGCTGCTGTGTGTAACCACTTTCCTAACTGACTTATGCAGCTTGAGTTGTGTGTGATTTGTGATTCATCTACACCAGTGAGGTTCAAAATAGACACCCAATATTCATTTATAGCCCAAATTCTTCATCCAACTCTTAGTTTATGTCTTAGCTTAGAAGGTGAGGAAAAGGTCAAAGGCAGATCCCATAAGAATTCCAGAATTGGAAGTGCCAAGCTATATAGTATTTGGCACTCAGAAGCTGTAACAAGCAACTGGTACAAAATCCAGATGGGCTATACAAGAAGAAGGAATCATGTGATCATCAGAGATCAAGGTGAGTGGAAAAGGAACAGGGGTTATTTGATAACATCAGTAAGAACAGTGTGTGGGCGACTTGACACCTAGCACACCTCAGATGTAGCCGGGAGCTTTGTGGCTAACATATTCCCCAAGATAACAGGGAACACTGAAGCCATTTGTCTAGTTGACAGACAAATTCAAAAATAGTCCTGGAACTTTATTGTCTTCAGGATTAGTTGTGTTATTTTTCTTATGTTTGCTTTTTCCCTGATTTGTCAGTTCCCTCCTTGAAATTTTTATAGAAGTGTAATCTGTACTGTGTATTATGAGAACTGGCCAATCATGTTTTGTGAGGAAATTCCACCCTGAAACAGAGTTAAAATAAGGTTGAAAAGAAAGGTTGGCAAAAACCAATGGGCTTGTTTGCATTTGTGTTTGTCAGCTTTATCCAGTTTTAACTGCAGTAACAACCAACCAAAAATCTTAATCCAAATGGTTTACAACGACATTTGTTTCTTGTTCACTAGTTCTGATTCACACTGTCTCTACTAGGATGTAGCATTCCACATGTCACATCCAACCCGCCAACACCGGTCCCATGGCCAAGCCCGAGGACAGTGGGGTGGGGACTACATCTCTCACGAGGAAAGGGTCTGCAGGGATAGACCCAGTAGAGAGGGTTAGCAAATAATTCCCACCACAGGTGCAGGTGATTTTGAAAATGCAGCAATGGGTAGGAAAAAATGTGTATGTGATATTTCCAGCTGCAAATACTATTGCTAATGTTTTTATAGAAAGTTGACTGTTTTAGGTTGGTGAACAACCTTTTTGTTCAACTTAATGCCCACTAATGCTTTTCCTTTTTCTTCTTTCTGCAGAGAATCCGTGACTTAGAAGATAAAACAGACATCCAGAAAAGACAGATAAAGGACTTAGAGGAAAAGGTAGGTGTTAAGGTCAACATCTATTTTAATTTTACTTTATAACCAGAAATTAATACCAGTTTCACTCACTGTGTGTGTTCTTTCTTTCGTCTCGGTTACTGTGTACTTTGCGTAGGCCGGTGTGCAGACATGGGCCTCACCTTGAGTCAGGCACCGGGATCCCAGCATAGGTGCTGCCCTCGGTACTTAGCCTTTTGTGTTGATTCCCATTCTTTTCTGTAAGTGTTTTCTTTCCTCAGTTTCCCCTTCTTCATCTTTACTTCCTTTTCAAATGTTTCTTTTGAGTTTTGTTATTCTGCTTTCTTTCAAAAATATTTTAGCACCTTTTAAAAAAATCCCATTATTATTCATAAAAAGCCCTTCGTTCCTGATACTGCAGTTTCACTTCAAAAATAAATTCATAAATGTAGATTGACATATGATAATCATGCCCTCCTGTCACGTCCTCATGTCATTTCCCCCAGTGATCTGGAAAAATCACTGCTTCTTCCAAGTGAGCCAGCACTTTTGGGGGTTGAAGCACAGTCTCTCTTAAAGAGGGCATTTGCAGATGGTGTGTGATGGGAGAAGGGGCACTCGTTCAGGGATGCTAAGCAAGCTCTGCAGTGAATTAAACAGTCTGGCACAACAGAAAGTTCCCCAGCCGGTGATGCCAGGAGCGCCTGCTGAGGAACACAGCGAAGATGGCGAGAGGTTTTCCCAGAGTTCCAACCTGATGGACTGGAAGTAGCTGCCTGATCCTTATGTTGCAAAATAATATAATGCTTTGCTATATCTTCCATAGTCACCCAAGAAGAAAATAGCAAACCATGTGGCATTTCTGAGACAATGGTTTGAATTTGGTTCATCCCAAGTTGCTTCTGTAGTTGCCCACATATGTGAGTTCAGATGGAGCTGGTGGGGAGCCATTAGCCAGACCATCAGCCACCTGGATTCTTATGTAGGCCGGTCTTCACGTACTTATTTGACGTTGGGTAAGACCCCCTGTGTCTAAGCCATGTCTATAGAATAGGGATGATAACACTTGCATTCACCTCCTCTCCATGAGGAACCAATTAGGTCACTATGTGAACATGTGAAAACACTAAGAAAGTCAAACTTAAAAGTAAAAATTTTTAAATTACCAAATGTAAAGTATACATCTGCAAAATTTTAAATTTGAATTTTCCTCATTTCAGAAGTGTGCTATTTAGTTCTCCAGGATTGAATGAGGCAAAGTTAAACAAGAATTTAGTCTAATTTCCTAATTTTTTGGCAAGAAGACCCACAAAAGGCAGGATTTCCCTACAGCTTTCCTAGTTGTCAAAGGACATGCAATGTCTTCCAGTTTCCACATTATTGAATGGCGAGTTCTTGGCTCTAGTCATTCTCTGCTAATCCTTAAACAGCCCTGGGGCTGGCTCAAGGAAAAAGTCACAGCTAAGACTGTTCTACCCCAGAAACTTCAGGTCAGTTCCCATTCAACTGAGGAAAACAAACACAGGATTTTTTTTTAATCTACTAATGTCACCCTGGTGGTCATTCTCTTAATAAACCCCGTAGAAATGTTGGGAGGAGGGAGATTAAGATTATGTTTAGTTCAGAATTCCATGTGAGCTTTTCATTTTATGGATCTGACCTTCCTAAACATCTCTATATATAAAAGGCTAAGTGACCGTCCAACCGGCCAGTAGGTATGATGAGCACGGCTGACGCACCCCGAAACCAGAGAAGAGGGAGCCTGATTCCTAATGGGGCCACGTGATTCCACCTTCGGCCGTGGGTTATGTTGTTGCTGGGGCACTGTAGGCCCCGAATCTGGCTTATTGCACACTTGTGTTTGCGTTCCACAACCTGTACAACAGCAACTTTGCAGAGTGCCCTCTCATACTCCGGGACCCCTTGGGGGATGTTGGAGAGCCAGTTTCGGCCCAATCCTCGCAGGCCAGTCAAAGGTACCCCACCTACCAGAGGGACCCCACTCACTCCACAGACGCCCTTCAAGCCACGGCGCCACCCCAGGTGCGGCCAGCTGGGGAGGGACCGCAGGAGGTTGGCTCCAGGGTGTGTCCGGCCCGTCTCACCCAGTCCCACCCTGCCGGTCACCTTCTAATTAATTTCCTTTCAATGTGCACGAATCCATGCACTGGGTCACTAGTTTATGATAATGAGATAATATACTTAACAGAAAATATGGATTCTTTAGTTATCAAAGCAACATATTCCACATATAGGAGTAAATTAAGTCACTTCAAAAATAATCCAGTTTGTTTCTGATTAGAGTTTGAATGAGAGATGAGCACCTTCTATTCTTCTATTCACTTGACCTCAGTTCTACTCATCTACAAGCCTAGTAAAAATGCCAAAGATCACTTATGTCAGAGATAGTCTCCACTCTTTTCCTTGGAATACTCAAACACCTTCTCAAGGTACATAAAATATCCTTTCTTTGTTCCTAATTCCCATGCACACCATTAATATAAATCAGGTGATAACAGCAAATAGCAAAATTGCCCAAAATGCAGCTTTTCACCGTATTCAAAGCACTTTCACTTCTATCATCTCATTTGATTCTCATAATTATTCTGTGATTTAGACACAGCGAAAATAATGATCCCATTAATAAAACAATAACTCAGAGGTTAAACAATTTTCCCAAGATTGTATAATCACTCCATGGCTAATCAGGACCAGAGGTCTGCCCACCACCCTGCATAGACTAAAAATCTCATTACAGGCTGACTGGCTGGGCATCTCCTCATTCATGCCCAAGAGGCAGTGCCGATATTTGACCTCCTGGGAGTAGCGGAAGCCTCCCATTCCTCTCCTTCTCCATCCTCTCCTGCTACAGGTGCCACCATATCCCTCTCCATCTTCAAGGAATGAAATAAAAAGGACCATTTCTGCATTTTAGAGTCATAGAATAGTCACTGACACATGGCTCTTAGCCATGTTTGCAACTTGTTCATGCAGTTTTGCCATAGTGAAGCAAGAGCCTTCTAACCAGGGGCATTAAAGGAAATATGCAGATAACATGTCCATAATATGAGAATGCTGCACATGCCATCCAGGAAGCCATGTGCAACAGAATGCTCCTGGAGACTGAAGACAAGGCAAAGACCTCCTGCCTCTGTAAGAGTAAATCACTAAAGAAATCAGTATTGGAAAAAACTGACCTCACTGTGACCTTTTATAACTAGTATAGAGTTGGTTATATACTAGTGCTACATAAGATCTGTTGGTCCATCAAGTATCTGCTTCTCTAGTGAAGATTCTTGATGAAGATAAACAAATAGGCTTCATTTAACTTCTGTAGGTCAGGTAAAGTGAGATCTATCTCAGAAGCATGAAGGCTGGAACAGCATCGTATATTCATTATTCAAGGTGTCCACTGATGTATAGGCAGATGTCACACCAATAGGATGGCCACACAAACCCACTGGTGCAGGACAGACCCAGTTTATACCTGTTGCCTTGGTGTAATTACTGATAGTACCCCATTTCCCTCTCTGGGGTATCCCACTGTGGCTAATTTGTCATATATTTAACCTACATATTACTATTCTTCTAGATGAGCCTTAGTCCTAAAACCTAATACACTAACCAATCAATGACAGCATATTTTGTGTTTTTGAAATAATCTTCCATGCATTAAAAATGAGACAATAACATATAATAGAATAAGACTTGGGAGGTCTATACTCTAAACTTTACTATGCCATGAAATTAGTCTATTGATGAAATGATCTGTGCTTTTTTCCTGTACTTATACAATTAAGGGCTTACACCAATTATCTGTAAGATCCTCTCAGAATTCTAAAATGTATGAGTCGATGTTAGCTGAACACCAGTTAGTTATTCATTGTGTTGCTTTGCCAGTAGACAAATAAAAGGTATATTTTTTGAAACAAAAGGTATTTGCTGTTATGTGAGAAGTGATCAGACAAAAAATGTGGAAAAGCTGAGGTTTATACTACGTGAATAGCACTACAGAAATTCAGATTTACATAATCTTCTTCTTTTTCTTCTGCAGTTTCTGTTTCTATTCTTGTTCTTCTCTCTTGCCTTTATTCTATGGCCTTGATGTCAAGGTGCCTCTTAAAGGTAAGATTCCATTTAATTCTCAAAATGTGGTTCTGATAGGTATATACATGTAGTTATTAGGCCCATGTTTAAAAAAATACACATGGTTTGATTAGCTTAAATGCCACAAAATGAGTAACGGATCCAATCCAGTTGGATGTTTATTGGAGAAGTAAAATGAGAATCAAGATTTTTTTTTTCTAATTAGGAGTTTTGCTTTGGGAAGTCACGATGTCTATGGATCGCAGTATTCTCATCGTAATCATTACACAGAGAGTTGCTTCCATATCTTCAAAATGAAGAAATATATTTTCAGTATCTTTTCCAGTTTGAAAATTCTGATATCTGTGAATTCTAACAAGCTAATAAATGATTGATTTTTTTAACCCTTTCTCCCCATCTCTCTTCATCAAAACTCAGGAAAGCAGGAAAATAAAATTGGATCTTGGGTTTTCAAATAAGATTATAGTCAATGTCAATTTAGAAGGAAAAAATAGAATAGTCTTATTGTTGCTAAATCAAGTCCATGTCTAAGTAATCTTAGACAGTGATTTCCAATGCCATTTAAAATAAAGATTCCATGGTCTTCCTGTGACTTAACTTAATGAAGCAGATTACTGGGTAGATAGTGGGAGAGATAGAGAGCAAGGATTGATCTATACTTTTAACAAACACATCAGGTGATTCTGATGTCCACCCAGATATGGAGACCACAAATCTCAATACCATCACTTAAAAATGAGAAAAAGCTAGCTGCTATTCTCAATACAGTTATCACAGTCTGTGACAGCTTTGGTTATCCTATTAAGTTATGTTAGTCAAGGATCTTTCCTGGACCTCATGTTATTTAACCTTTTCTGTAAGTGGAAGAGAGACACTTTCTTTTTCCATGGGTATCAATCAACTCGGTGACCTGCAGGCGGAACACACAAGCAGAAGGGCTTCAGCATGTGCAAGGGAGGAGTTAGGCAGATATGCCCAGAAAGTTATGTCTTCCTACAACCATCTGGCTTGATTCCATCCAAAATATTTTCTTTACAGACTGACAAATATCCTTCATGTCAGATGGTAGCCTTGCAGCACATAAAGAAGAGGGCTGAGTCTCTCAAATTGAATGAGAATATCTTAAGTGAAATGGGTGAGATTCTTTAAGAAAGGATCAAAACATTCAGAGCGTCAAAAAAAACAAGCAGCCCTCCCCCAAAGAACAATAAATAAACAGGCAAATAAAGTTCATGAGACACAAGTACTACATGGGGGGTTAGGAAAGAAAAGTCCAACTTCGTAAATAAATACTAGGTAGGAAAGGAATAGGTTTACACATGGACATCAATCATGGCTCACATTTATGTGGCAGGTACTGTGTTAAGCAACAGATACACAAATCCGCACAAAACCCCCTATAAACCAGGTGATAACAGCAAAATCGCCCCAAATGTGCAGAATTTCATGATATTCAAGGCACTTCTACTTCCATCATCTCATTTGATTCTCATAATTAGTTGCTTTAGTTGTTATTTTTGTTTTGTTTTATTTTTTTTACCAGTTGGAGGAACGGTAGCCTTTAACTTTCCCAAGTCCACACAGCTACTAGTTCAATTCTCAGGCCTAGGATTTGTACCTGGACAGCCTCATTCTAGAGACCACTTTTAACCACCATACTACTGCCTCACAAATGAAAGAGGGCACTTCTCTCACGTTCTGAGCATCGTTTATGTTCATGTATATCAGCAACCAGAGGCATCCTCCCCAATTTGTGTGTTACTCCCTACTAATTGGGTTTTGAAATTACAAGGCCCTCTCTCTATACCTTGTAATCCCTTGAGAGCTGTACAAGATTTGAATTGCTTTTCCTCCCGAGTAGACCTTAATTGACACTTAGTAATTATCTGTTGAATAAAAAAACAGTATTAATAACAATATAGCAAATTAATGTAGCAGTGTATCTGGGTGGTATAAAGTATGCACAGGAGAACAGCTGAGTAGTTTAGCGTGTACAGCCTTTCAGTTCTTAGAATTCTAGCTCAGATTAAAAATTCTATCTCTGCCTCTGTTTAATCTCACTTCTTCCCTATGCCCAGAGGTGGGGAAAGGGAGAGGGAGCATGGTCTGGCTCTAAGAGAGCTCTTCCCCTTCCCTCCTCAAGGCTCAGCTCCTCCGGAGGGCAGGGAAGAGGAAGCAGGGCAGGGGAACATGCCTCTCCATTCCAATGGTGGTCAGTACCGTTCCTCTGGCTATTACTGACCAGGTCTCAATGTCCTTTTGAAGGGAGGTGATGAAAGGCTGATCATTAGGGGGACATAGGTCTGAGTTCCTCAGAAGCTGTGCAGAACATGCTCACTGCACTGTTCCCTGACTGATGGAGGCCCCAGCTCCCCCACTGCCACTCGGGGTGCCACCATGGTGGTCCCAGTCACAGCTTCTTGCTGAGGGGGAAGCTGTTGCTCCCATCTCTGCCCATCCTCCCCCTCCAGTTCTCGGCACAGATAGACAAAGGAAGAGCAGCATTGCTCTGTACTTGAACGGTAGAACACGAGTCTCCTTTGTACAAGTACCGCCAACCTCTCGTTGTGCCCTTTAGTACTCCATCCCTGCCACAGTGTGCTCTCATCTCAACCACTGCACTTCCTAACCACCGGCTCTCCTCTGGGGCTCTATCCCTCCTTTATCCCAGTTGAATCTGGTCTTTTGGAGCAGACCAAGTGGCTCTGCAAATAGGAATTCCAAATACTTCCGGCTCTCAAGTATGGTGGGAGTTTCTTTGAACCTTTAATTTGCCTCTGAATGGGGCACCGGAAGTGCCCTTGGAGTACTAAGTGCCTCCTGTTCCACCACTTCAGATCTTGGTCACCATTCCTGGGCGCCAGTAAAATCCCGCTACAGAATTAGTATCTTCATTATATAGATGGGGAGGTTAAGGCTTAGAGGAGTTAAATAACTTGTCCTTGGACAGCCATACAGTGAGAACATGGGAATCCCATTTTCTCCGTCCATGTCATTCAGACTCTGAAAGCCATGACCTTACACAGCACATAATATCACATCCTCTGTGCCATTTCCAGCTTTTCTTGAATGAAAACACTATGTCCTAAACTTCTACCCAAGTGAAACCCAGACACATGGATTTAAAGAGGAACAGGGCCAGGAGTCCTGACTGGCATAGCCCAGGGAAGTACCTTTTCAGGGACATATCGTGGATCAACCAGGAAACCTGTGTGACAAACTTCATAGGGAATCCTCAGGTCAGGACCTTAGAGTGGAGGCTGCCACTGGATACAATTGTTGGGGAGGAAGTGTGACATCAAATGAAGTCTCTGAAAGGCACAGACCTGCTTTTTTAAAAAAGTTTTTATTGATTTTAGAGAGGGAGAGGGATAGAGAAATAGAAACATCAATGATGAGAGAGCGTCATTGATTGGCTGCCTCCTGTGGCCCCCTACTGAGGATCCAGTCCACAACCCGGGCAAGTGCCCTAACCGGGTTTCAACCTGGTGATCTCTGGGTTCAGAAGTTGATACTCAACCATTGAGCAGCACTGTCCAGGCCAGAACTGCTTTTAAAATAATATCTTAAGTTAATATTTGGGGCATGATGATTCAATTGAGTTTCTTCAGGCCTCACCTGGGAAGGCCCAGAGGAAAAGGTAATAATGATACCTAATGTTTCAGGCCACTTACTGTGAGGCAAGAATTGTTCATTGCTTTAGATGCATTATGTTGCAACAACCTTTGACATAGTCTATTTTCTTATTTAAAATTAATGTAATTAAGCTTAGATACCTTCTTTATATAACTTGCACAAGATCATACAACTCAAGGAGGTGGTAAAGAATCATTTTTTTTTCTTAAAAGCATTTTGTTTTTTTTTCTTCTGTTTCAGCTATTGACAGAAATGGTGATTAAAGAATATTCCCTCTGTCTTACAGAGTAACCGAAAACACGGATAAGACCCCAGAAAGACAAATGCTTCTAAACCTTCAAATATGGCATAAATGTTTACAGCAGTGAGAGAGATCAAAAGCGAAGATCTACCCTGTAGCCAGGACTACGACTGTGTATTTTAAAGCCATTGTTCAAGGTTTTTTACTTGACAGTTCCTACATGACCCTGGTGAAAATCTACAATATATGCTGCATTTAATGAAACGTGTGTATGTCAAGCTAGAAGAAAAGAACTATAAACATATATTGTGAAGACAAAAAACAAATCAGCAATGGAAACAGATTCAACAGATCACACAAAGATGTGTCTTGGGCATGGAACCAAAGTTACAAAGAACCATTCTACCCCTGCTGTGCAGGGGGGTCATTTTAATGTAACACCACACCCCATGGAAACACTAGTCCTGAAATAAACATCATTTTAAAAAAAAAATCAAAACAAACAATAAAAACTAGGGTGGGTGGGAATGAAGCACGAGGAATACCTATGAGGAGCTATTTACAATAAAATGTTTCATTTGAAAAGTCTGGTTTCTTACTACAGGGATTTGCTTTTCTGTCTTTATTATTGTTTAAAACTCAGGAACAGAGACCTCTGCCATGTGAGTGGGACGGAAAGCGCTCTCTGTTGGTTTTTCTGCCAAAGGTGGAGTGCATCCCACATCTGAGAGATGAGTGGTGGCACACAGTGACCCCAACTGCCCTGGCGGCCAAGGCGAAGGACCCCGGCGAATGGGACATCAGACACAGAAGCAGATTTGATGCTTCCTTGACCTCCTGTCACATCTGTCTTGCTCCAGGAACGAGAGACTGATCTCATTCATATTGAAAATGAAGAACATGATACTCTAAGTCACTAGCTCCCTGACTTAGTTCTATTTATAATACCAATATCTATAGGGAACATGGGCCAGAGAGCATCTCTGAATCTTTCCGTTTCCAAAATACTGGTTTTCAAATGGCTGCTTAGAATTGCCTGCAAATAAATGTCATATGATTTCAGTAAAACCACCATAGAGATGATAAGTAAACTTCTAACAACTTTTGAGTTTGCCACAGGGATGTGAATATAAAACTAAATTATGATTTTTTAAATGTCCTGATAAGCCTCAAGGACTTGGATCTCTTGTCATTTAAATGGATAACATTGTTTGTTTTTTTCCAGATTGCTGACAGCAACAAGATAGCTCTAACTTTTTTTACATAGAAGTAACAAACATTATGTTACTGATAAGGTTTGTTTTCTACCAGAGACAATTAAAAGACTGGTTCTTTTCCTAAATTAAGTAATACCGAGTCTTGGATTCAGGTGTGAGAGCAAATAAATGTTCCTGAAAAGCTAATTTTACACCTCATTTACTGTAGATAACATAACAGCCTCAATTTTTCAAATCGTCAAGGTGTTATTTACAGGGCTAGAATTCCCATGACTAGAGAATGTGTGTAGGGAGCCAGAAACTCTTTCTATGAAATACTTCCCAAGTCCTCCCACACGTGGGCTCAGTATCTTATTCTTCAGTTTTAGCACTGGCATTTTCAAAGCCAGCAAGTCACTGAAGCGTGTATAAGAAAATGCTGCAATGCTGGGGTCCGCTTCTTGTCTTTATATTGACCGCTGACACAGGTATCGTTGGCTCAGTCACTTAACCTCTCTGTGCCTCAGTTTCCTCATCTGCAAAATGAGGTTAAAGAGCTTTTTCATGAAGTTTCTTTTTTGCAATTCTGGAACAAGAGGTGCTTAAAGTAGCACAAAGTGCTTTGTAATTATTGACTGCTAATACTATTTGACTTTCTTGTATTGTTGAGAAAGAGAGTCCCCTGTGGAACAACATAGTGCTTGGGTTGGGTTGGATCTACGTACTGCAGCACTGAAGCCTTCCCATCAAACCACCTGGGGCATTACTAGCAATAAGGACTGAGAGATCAGAGCCAGGGTCTGTAATAACCCATAGGAAATAGATCATCTCATGCTGTTACTGAGCAAGATAGAAGTGTGTGCCATTCCAGTGATGAGGATCTCCTAGCTCTCCTCATTGCTGATGCAGGGCAGGATACAAAACTCACTTTCTCATAGGAGGGCCAGCCATAAAAAGGCTTGGAGTGAACTGATAGCATCACATAATTAATCAGATCACCCCTTCCATTTGGGGGGAAGGTCCGGTGATGTGTCCTCCTGGGAATATATAAAATAACTGTCCTGCTGAGTTATTTGTTCAATTGGGTAGGTTCCGGATTAAATAGGAATAGTACATTTGTTGTGCAGACAGCGTGAAAGAGGGTGCCCTCCAGCCTGTGACCAAACCCTCTCAAACCTCAAAACATATGGGAGAGGATAAATGACCCTCCCATAACTTTTCTCTTTCACTGTCTGCATTGCCATTCCAGCATCCATCTGAGCAAATTCATACTCCATCTCCTCCAACAAATCTACTTTCCCTCTCTTCATCTTGCTTTCCCCACCAAGAAATTTGTAGTTTAAATTTTACTTCTGAGTACTGGCTATCTGGTTTAAATGATTAGAAACATTTGTAAAAATAATGTGGTTTAGTCATATATGCTATCTGCTATAAATCGTTGCATCACACACACACAAATCATGCAAGAGCAATGACTTCCAAGCAGTTTTAGATGTGTTTGGGGAATATGTTGCTTAGGATCCAGGAAATTAGCAAATTTTTCTATATTGTAGGCTAAAAGGTGATATTTTTGCCTAGTCTTACTCATGATCCTCAAAATTATTATTGGATAAGGTCAATTATTTTTATAGGTACACCTCTCTGTTATCCATTTCCACAATTCCAAAAAACATTAGCAAAAATTGTAACTGTCTGATATAGGCACTCATGGATCCATGGAAATGGACCATATCTAAATGAATGCCGCCCTTGTAAATGATGTTCAGAAAAAAAGAGTGTCTTATTAATAGAGGAGAGGCTTACTGTGGCCCTACTCCTTACAAAGAACAGACAATCCCCACTCAGATCTTTAATTTCTGCATCTTAACTATCCCACCACATTGGGGTTAGCCATCAGAACAGCATTCTTCAGGGTCCATTTACTTAATTTTTCTTAAAATATTCATCTCTTGGAAAATAAAGATAACCAACAATATTAAAAACTAGTTTGAGATAAAATAAAAGCCCAAATTTAGCACAGTTATTCAAGACAGGAAAATTTTTATGGTAAAGGGGGGAAAATGGAAGACTATATTTGGCTATAATACTGCAAAGCATCTATTACTAAATTGACCAACTTTTTTTAATGCCACCCAATTTTTATTTTTGGAAACACTAGAATTTGTTAAAAATAAGTATAAGATCCCCTTTACCCAATGCCATATAAGTGAAATTATTGCCAATAGTGAGATTTTAGGGAAGGAAGAATACATTTCTCTTGATTTTTCTTCCACTCACAAATAATCTCACACAGGTGATGGGGTCTTCAGGAGGATAGAGGTGACACAGAGGGCTCAGAGGTCACCGCTGAAGCAGAAAGGGACACTCGTTCTCCACTAGGAATAGAGGAAATCAAGGTTTGTCAAGTAATTTTTGCTCCAGTATTTCATTTCAACTTACTGTGTTTTCAGTTTAAACTACATCTCTGGCCAACTTGTTCCTTTTTGCCTACTATTGTCAACTTTTTTTGGTAAAACCACTGTGTAATTTATATACATTCAATGTCTTCGATGTAATTCATAAGATTATTGTTTGAAAGTGAAGCAAGTCTTTTAAACCTGCCTGGGTCTTTATGGGAACTGTGAAAAACACTATCCATCAGTTTTGTGTTTAAATAATTGGATCATGTGTGTTATGTTACATGAAAATAGTTGGAAAGCATGGACAGTTTATTTTTTAAATATTTAGTTGCATTTCTTTCAATCTGTCAAAGAGTGGCACAGAAAATATATACATTTGCCTACTATATTGAATAATGTACCTTTTGAGAGATCAGTAATCAAAGCGAGTCTTAGATGACTATGTGTAATGAGTTAATGCTTCCAGAATGGGCCAAGCCTTTCTAAAGGAAAAAAAAAAAGTAGGTCACAAGGTCTTGAGGGATGAAAGCTTCCATTCTGTTCAACTGCCTTGTCATTTCCATGTAACATTGTCTTGAGAATGAATTCCAGGCGTATTGGAAAGAGGATTCAGACATAATAGAAGGTTGGCGTTGATCCTCTACGATTCCATTTGAGGACTGGGCAGGGCAAGATTCACTTTCCTTTGCTGCCTTTAGTTTGGCAGTGTAGTATTGTTGAGTCCAATGTTTAATCAAAATGACTGAAGATACAGTTCAAGGGGCCATGCTGCAGTAATAAGGATGATAATGCGCTGTGCTCAACACCAAACTCCGAAGTACAAGTGGTTGATGGTGCAAGGTTCCCTTTCTTCTGTCTTTGTGTTTTCGTATTGAGGTCTCTGTGCCCGTGCTTACATTCCCCTCCTTGTTACATCAAACTTCGGTAGGGTGGGAGTGCTATAGGTAAACAATGTTGAGTCCAACTTTGCCTACACTCACAACTCCACAAACTTGCTAAATTGTGGATGTTGCAATTTCCCAAAAGCAGATCCACAACATCCCCCAATAACAGCAATCACTGATTGGCATCTCACAAAATGTGCCTATCCCCCCCTCCCCATGAACCGTAATAATGAGGCAGATCAAAATCCAAACGCTTTTATAAATACGTGATGTACATATATGCACATATATATTCTGTACATAGTATGATGGTGTGAGTGCTTTCTACGTGTGTGCTTCTGTCCTGGGGTTGCGGAGTGAAGGAAGGGTTTCGCCCCTGCTTCTGGGTAACTCACGTTTTCGTTTGGCATCTGCTGTCTGTGCTCTGCCTCTCTTTACCTGCTTCCCTCCCTCCCCCCACCTTCTTTTCATTACTGCTATTCCCTGCTGTTGACCGAGACAAAGACCTACTGGTTGGTTCTTTTTACGCAGGCCCATAAACCAGCCTTGTAATGCCGATGGTTTTCTGGGAAGAGCAACAGTACGCCCAACACAATCTACAGCACCAACAGGAGCCAAAAGTCTCACAGGTTTATCCATTAAAAACCCCATTGCAGATGGGTTCATGCATGTTTTAACCTTCAAGATCCAATTCTGTGGGAACTCAAGTATAGAGCCAGTGTATCTGAATACACAACTCCCCAGGTGTCTACTGTATACATGTAGCCAGGGGGCCAATTTCTCAGAGCTTTCCTGCAATCAACTGCCTCAACCGGGGTTCCTTCTCTCCATCGCATTCGCATGACTCCCTATATCGCTTCAGTGCTTGTTCACTAACAGAAGAAAAATATAAATGGACTGAGTTTCGCCAGAGTGATCCTCTGCAGTCACTGAAGATATACATGTATTGTATGTATTACCATAGAGATCGGAATCAGCTTATTGTATGTAAAGTTTTATGAATGGTTATTTTATAATTTATGTATTTAATATAGGAATTGATGAGCTCTGGTGTTTTAGTTTCTATAAAAATAAAACAAGCTGCATTTTTAAAAACTTTATCTGGCATTGTTCATAGGTTTCTGTTTTGTGTTTAACTGAACTCTTACCTGCTTTTGAAAAACAGGGTGAGAGGCAAGTCAGGGCTGTCAGTATAACGTCAGGGGACAGACTCCACATGAAGGTAGTAAATGGGTTTCTCCTCATGTTTCCACTCTGAATTCTTTTAAAATGTATTTGTATTGCTTTCAGAGAGGAAGGGAGAGGGAGAGAGCGATGGAAACATCAATGATGAGAGAGAATCACTGATTGGCTGCTCCTGCACGCCCCCGACTGGGGATTGAGCCTGCAACCTGGGCATATGCCCTTGACTGGAATCGAACCCTGGACCCTTCAGTCCACAGGCCGACACTCCATCCTCTGAGCCAAACCAGCTAGGGCTCCACTCTGAAATTTTTGTTAGAACTGCTAGGGGCACTGTGGTGAGGAGCCCAAGGCAGAATTTACGCTCAAAAGGAGAGAATTCTGATCATTAGCTTGCCTACTCTGAGGATAGTTTGGGAAAGGATCTTGCCAGCTATTTGCCATCCTTATTCTAGAGATGACTTCTTTTCCTTTATCCACCTACCTTTTGGTTCTCCACCTAATAGAGCCACTAGATGTAATAAGTTAACCAGTACATGTCACGTGAGCATCCATTATGTATGTGCCTATTCCTATGGCCTGGAACATCTGGGTCTCCTCTCAAAAGACCTTAATGAGGGAAACAAACCAGGTAACAAATTAAGAACCAATATGGCACAATATGAGGTACAATTTTGTAAGTTACTGTTAAGACTATTAAATATAATTATAGTATCGGGGGTGGGCTTGAAAGATCCATGCAAAGAAGGATCTTTGCTTGTTTTTTTCCGCTGTAACTCTTCTCTTTAGCAAAAAAGTGTCGCTCATCGGTTCATTACAATGTCCTGTTACCCATTTGTAGGAACCATCCTCATGCCAGGCCAAATCTTTAAAACAGTGAGGAGTGAGGCATGGTGCTGGCCCTGAGGGCGTCTTATTGGATGAAGATTTACCACCGACTGCGTCTCTCTGAGGAAGGCACCACGTCTTTCACTCCACCGTGAAATAGGCTGTTATTGTTACGGATCGTCTGATTTTATTAACGAAAAGCTCTGTTTTGATGAACTCCAATTCTGGTAAAAAACCCAAATATGCTATCATGTCAACAACTCCACTGACTCCTAGCTCCAGAGGAAAGGACCTCTGTGACTTCTGGAGATGCAAAAAGGGAGTGGGGGACACTTCCTACCACAGTGCCAGGGAGACTGAGACCACCCAGAAGGTCCATACCAAGCTCACACAGAGGGCTTCCTCCTACGGGCTCAGGACACAGCTCTGCCTGGGACCCACGGGGGAGCCTGGGCAGTCACAGACGTACAGGTGTGTAAGGAAGTGCTGACCTACCCCTTAAAGATGAAGGACACATCTTTAATTAAACATCGTAAAGCTTTGTGCCAAATGGCTGATGAAGAATGCTTACTTGATTTAAGCAACTTTGTAGTTTCATATGAAATGTGAAGGTGAATGGTGAAGGCATTTTTCTCACTGAAAATGCTTCAAATAAAAACCTGTTTATAACAAATGCATTTTTCTTTGCACGCAGATGCAGTTATAAGTCTTTGGTTTTGATCAAATAACCCATAACCCATAACAAATAGTCACTGATAATCTTTGCCTGTAAATACCGAGAACAAGGCCCACGACATCTGTCATTTATGTGAAACTCTATATGACCCCTTTTTTTTTTTAATAATTTAAGACAGTGGTTCTTCAACCTTTCTAATGCCGCGACCCTTTAATACAGTTCCTCATGTTGTGGTGACCCCCAACCATAAAATTATTTTCGTTGCTACTTCATAACTGTAATTTTGCTATTGTTATGAATCATAATGTAAAGATCTGTGTTTTCCGATATCTTAGGCTCTACAGCAGTGGTTCTCAACCTGTGGGTCGCGACCCACAGGTTGAGAACCGCTAGCAGCGTAGCCTAAGACCATCGGAAAACACAGATCTTTACATTATGATTCATAACAATAGCAAAATTACAGTTATGAAGTAGCAACGAAAATAATTTTATGGTTGGGGGTCACCACAACATGAGGAACTGTATTAAAGGGTCGCGGCATTAGAAAGGTTGAGAACCACTGATTTAGGAGGAGGAGGAAACACAAAACAAAATATTAACCACCTCAGAACTGGATATTTCTTCCTTTATGATAAGAGATAAATAAGATAAATAATTTACTGTGTAAATGACTTTGTGCTGACCACCTAGAAATGCATGAACAAATCTAAAATATAATGATGGCATCTTAACAATTTTTTCTATTTGCTTTTTACCTTATTGATTTTGTTTTACCTTTAACTTGCTTTAATTTTGCCTTGAGTTTAGACCACCTTGAATCTATTTATGTACAGCCACAGGATATAAATTCAATATTTTAAAAATGCACATTAAGTATTTTTAGAGATACTATCAGAAAGTGTGTAGGAAAATATTTAAAGCTTGAAAATAAGGCAAAGCGATGAGTGTGTCTGTATCTTTATAATTCTACTTTTGAATGTTTTTTTAAAAATACGTTTTTATTAATTTTAGAGTGAGAGGAAGGGAGAGGGAGACAGAAACATTGATGTGAGAGCAAAACATTGATCGGTTGCCTCCTGCACTGGGGATCAGGCCTGAAACCCAGGCTTGTGCCCTGATGGGCAAACTGACAACCTCTGAGTGCACGGGACAATGTTCAAGGAACCGAGTCACACCGGCCAGGGCCCGAGTGCTTTCTAATATGTCATTTGGGAAGTCATTTGACTCTGGGAAATATAACAATTGATGAGAGCCAGCTGTTTCACAGCCCTGTAAAGTCAGAGGCTAGCTTACAGAAAATTGATAAGGTGTGATATATTGTTTTTTTTTCCTGGATTAAAAAAAGAAAAACCCAACTATTAGGTTTTTGTCCTGTATACAAATCCACCACCTTGGTTTCTAACATATTGCCTTCATTTCAACATATTTTCCCCCCATTCTTTAAATCCTCCTTAAATCAGCTCAGTCATTCTACTGGCTGTTTTAATTATAAGCATATAAGACTTTGGCACGTACACATTTATATTTACGAGGACAGTTTTAACAGTTTGTTAAGAGTGCTTTCTCAAAGGGCATCCTAAGAGATATCGAGACAAAATGTGTTCCTTGCTCTCAATGAACTTAAAGTAAAATAAGACAGATATGGCCCAGAAACAATGAAATAGAAATCAAAACGGGATGGTAAAAGCCGTCAGGATACCGCAAAGCGCTAAATATCCTGAGCTCATCTTTCCTTCCCCACCTGCTCCTATGTTCCCCAACTCGGTGGCAGATGCCAGATGGAATGATAATGGATCCCTGGCTTCATCCTCTCCTGCTTTTCCCTCCCTCCCTCCACATCCAACCCTTCCAGGTGCTACTGATTTGCGCTCTCCAGCCTGTCCTCCACTCCATCACTTTACTAAGCACTTTTCACCTGGACTCTTCCAGCCGCTTCCTAATGAAACCAACTGCTCCCACTGGTGCCCTTTAACTGCAGCCGGCCCCTGGCTTAACGCCAACGCCGGTTTGACTTACGATTGTTTGACCTTACGATGGTACCAAAGTGATATAAACGCAGTAGAAATCGTTCTTTGAGTTTTGAATTTGACCATTTCCCCAGGCTAGCGATGCTGGACCAACGCTCGCCGTCAGCCGGGTGAGCACGAGGGTAAACAGCCAATCCTCTGCGGTGTGCCGAGCTGCCAGCGTGGTTTGGACATTGCTTGGTATTTTTACATCCCCTCCTGCCTGCCCATCCGTGTGCCCGGGTGCTTTCCGCCGTTTGCTGATGGTGAGTACCCACACAGCCACTGTTTCCCACTTCCAGCACGGTTTTCCGCAGTGACCCAAGGTGCTCAGCGCTGTTATAAAAGAGGCTTGGTGTGAGATGCTTTTGCCCAACCGTAGGCTAGTGTACGTGTTCTGAGCACGTTTAAGGTAGGCTAGGGCCCAGTGGTCGGCAAACTCATTAGTCAGCAGAGCCAAATACCAACAGTACAAGGATTGAAATTTCTTTTGAGAGCAAAATTTTTTTAACTTAAACTTCTTCTAACGCCACTTCTTCAAAATAGACTCGCCCAGGCCGTGGTATTTTGTGGAAGAGCCACACTCAAGGGGCCAAAGAACCGCATGTGGCTCGCGAGCCGCAGTTTGCCGACCACGGGGCTAGGCTAAGCTACGATGTTTGCTAGGTTATGTGTATGTAGAAAATGCGTTTTTTACTTACAGCATTTTCAACTTACCATGGTTTATTGGGACGTAACCCATCCTTAGATCAGGAGCATCTTGTTTCTCCCAGTTGGATTTAATGTGTAGATCAGAACAGGTATCTTCATCTTTAAAATTCCTCCTCGGTTTCCCACATCTACCTGAGGTTAACTCTCAAATGCTTATGGAATTAAACACCTAACAAATATGGGATTTGGGAGCGGGGTACAATACAGCAGCCAACACCAGGCCACTATTGTATCTCTCCAACCCCTAGAAAATAAGGTGCAGGCTCTCTTCTGAGCGTGGCCATTTATGTCCTTCCTCATAATGAAGGCTCAGCTGAGCCATAACCTTCTTCAGGAGTTGGACAAAACATCCTTAGTTCTCCCAAAGCATTCTGTGGGAGCCTACCTTGTCACTTGCCATGCTTATGAAAATTTCTTTTCTGTACACCCCCACTTATACCCCCAGTGAAATCTGAGCTGTTTTAAGGGTGGAGATTATGCCACGTTCAGCTTTCAATCTTCAGCATCTAGCGCAGTTCCTAGTACCCTCAGAGTCTCGCTGAATTATTCTAATCCTGTTGCTTATGTATTGGACTGTGGAGGGAGGAGTTCCTTCCTGATTGGATGATAAAGGAATGCTCTGTGAGGGTGGAAATGGGAACTTCTTCTGTAAGTTATTTTGTTGTTGTTTCTGGGGTTTTGTTTGTTTTATTGTTTCTTTCTCTTCCCTTCCTTTCTTCTTTTCAAGGAGAGTTTTATTCCATAAATCAAAAGCTCTTCAGAAAATATATGCCAAAAAATGCATTTGTAATACATAGCCACAGACAACAGAGTGGTGATAGCCAGAGGGAAGGGGGTGGGTAGTCGGTGGGCATGGGATGGACAGAGACTTCGGGCGATAGGCGATGATGCAGTGTGCAGATGATGTTCTGTTGAGTTGGACACGTGAAACCTATATAGTTTTGCAAACCAATGTCACCCCAAAATAATCAGTTTAAAAAAATGAACACTATCCCTACTGGCTTCTGTGTCCTCCTGGTATTCTGCACTCCCCTGTATTCTGTTCTCTGACCACAGGAGGGGAGCATTTGTGCAGAAGTCCAGGATAGAGGTCAGCTGAAGGAGAACCCAAACGGACTCGATGGCGTGGTTTGTGCCCCTTGTTTCTGTGTCCCTCTTGCACGCATCCTGTGAAAGCAGTAACCTGCACAGGAGCACGGGCTTCACCACTCCCTGGCTTCGTTTTCCACCACCTTGATTTTTGCAGCCTCTCCTTTCAGGGAGGTAGTATCGGTATCGCCCTCACCCAGGCAGCAAGTTCATTTGCAAACACAAAGAAAAGCCCCAGGAAACGTGGAGACCAATTACACAGTTTCCAAATGTGGGCAAAGGGGCCACATGCTAACCCGACTAACTCTGGGAAGGCCTGTGTGGCAGCCTTGCAAACCCAAGAGGCCTAAAGTAGCCACAAAGGATGGTCTGAAATTAAACTTTTTAAATTAAAGAGCAGTCTATGGTGGATAGTCCCATCCTAGGCCAGTATCTTCCCTGTCAAACATCAACTTCGATCTTTGCTGAGCCTATTGTCTTTTTGCACCTAAGATAACACGCCTATGAAATGTCAAGATAACTTGTAACTTCCCTTTTTCTGGACCCCTCAGGGCACAACCAAATGCACCTGCCACCACAGATTCCTTCATTGTTATTGTGATTATGTTAGCTGTTGGCTGTTAACTATCCTGTACCCATTTAAAAGAAGTGTCTATCGTTACTTTTTAAAAATATATATTTTATTGATTTTTTTACAGAGAGGAAGGGAGAGGTACAGATAGCTAGAAACATCCATGAGAGAGAAACATCGATCCGCTGCCTCCTGCACACCCGCTACTGGGGATGTGCCTGCAACCAAGGTACATGCCCTTGACCGGAATCGAACCCGGGACCCTTCAGTCCAAAAGCTGATGTTCTATCCACCGAGCCAAACCGGCTAGGACTATCATACTACTTTTTATCTAATCCCAGAGGTTCCCCTCCCCACCTTTGCTTTCTCCTGCCTCCCTAATCTAGCACCAATGATTTATTGTAAACCACTAGCATCTCCTCCTTTAATTGTAATGTATAAAACAAGGTGAAAAATTGCCATTCTCCGGAGCATTATCCCAATATTGTTGGGCAGTTGTGGACAGTTAGGCTCAAACTGTCCACAAAAATTCTTTACAGGTTTGAATGTGTTTTTTTTAAGTTAACGCAAATATTCCAGACTCCCTCAGACACCAGACAGAAGGGGTCAAGGCACTTCATTAATTCACTCCCTAATTGTCTACCTTCAAAGCAAGTCCTCCCCAGAGAACAGACAGGGCACGGTACGTTATTGTGTCTAGAGTTTCTCTGACTGTGAATGCACTCAAATTTTGTAATAAGTGTTATGCTTTAAATAACGTTGCCAAACATATTATGTTTCTCAAAGGAATTTCTAGAGAAAAGCAGGGATTTTTTTCCTTATAAAACATTTACCTCCCAAGGAGTACAAGAATGAAAACAGCAATAACTTCTTGTTGTTTGTACAAAATGTTGGCTAGATAAGCTTTTTCCCACGAGTCTGCCATTCTTAACCATGAAGAGCATTTTTTCGTTCTAATTGACAACGGGTCCCTGCTTCTCAGTGCTGGATGCCCCAGTGACATAGGGTACGGTATGGGGAAGCCCAGTTCAAAACAAGCCGGGGGCTTCAGTTTTATTTTAATCACTGATGTGGGGAAAGCAGGCACCCAATTATGTGTGCCTTTTCTTTTTCTGGCCTATTTTTCTTTCTACTCTGGTATGAGAGGTAACATGTATATAAGAGACAGGCAGTCCGGGTCCCAGTCCTGTCTCTGCCACTAAGTTCATGTCATGGAGTGAATAACTGAACTGTTTGAAAGGTCAGTCCCCTTGCTGGGCTGTTGTATGAAGTAAATGAGATACGTAGCAAAATTAGTACAAAAAATTTTAATGTGTACATAAGGGTTCGATAAGAGGACTTCACACATCACTTTTTTTTATTATTTGTTATGTTTTCGGTTCCTTTATTAGTACAAAAGGATATGGTACAGAAGTTAATATAAGTGTAAGAACATAGAGTATGAAAGAACAGTCCTTTGCTTCTTACCCGAGATACTCCTGCCTTCACAGTCCTTCCTGGCTCCTGGCACTCTGACAAAGCCAAGCAAAATGTGTTCAGCCAGAGCATTGTGCTGCTCGGTGAATAAGCAGTGATTTATGGAGAGGACCAAGAAAGAGTCTTCCTGCTCAGGCTAGGGTTGATGGGTGGTAGAGGAGGAGCAAACAAGTGGCAGGGCAAACCCAGGCAAAATGCCAACACCAGGCACTGCCGGGAAGCCGGAGCAATGATTATTGCAGTACCAGATTTTCACCACATGGCGTCGCTATCGGGAACTTTTGTGCTCAAGGACTTTGACACAAGCAAGCGACTTTTCAACCATTTTCATCTTATGCGCACAAACTAATTACTAAAATTCTGCGCACACCACAAAAATATATATTTGCCCATCTGACAGAAAAAGTATAATTTTTATTCAGTCATACTGGACGGTTATTGTTGTGTTGGCTGTTGTCATTTAAAATTTTTTTTTAAAATTTTATTGGGGTGACATTACTCAACATGAACATACAGGTTTCATGTGTGGATTACTAATTTACAGAATCTGTATATAAGACCATGTGCCCACCACCCAAAGTCAAATCTCCTGTCACCTCATATTGGGACCCCTTTCTTCCCCCACCCCCTTCCCTCTGGCAGCCACCACACTGCTGGTTTTTTTTTTATATGATAAGCTAAAGGGAAAAAGGTCAGTGCCCCCAATTAAATAATCAGGTATTGCATATTTTAAAAATTCTTGCAGCTTACTGGTTGAAAATTGCTGATTCAGACATTACTAATAACTTTTCACTTGAGCATTAACTATTTAATTTTTAATTTGTGTACACCACGAGAGTCATTTTTTAAGACCTGGATGAGACCTTAAACATTATTTGTTTATTCATTCAACGTTATTCCTTCATTTTCCACAAATATTTATTGAACGGCTACCATGTGTGCCCGTGTACGAATGAGGATGGCTTGTGTAAGTGACTTGTGTGTCATAGTGTGATTTATAAGCTATTTGGTCTTCAGCCACAGTTTCTGGCTCACAACTTCCCAAAACCCTTGGAATTTCCTAAGTGTTGAGAGTGATAACCGTGTGTTTTGTTACATCAAGGAGGTGACTTTTGAACCCCTCTCCCCGCAAGGGTAGGGACCCGTCACCTGGAAAACCGACCATGTGATTGTAGGTTTAGAACTTTCAGTCCGACCCCCACCCCTGTCCTAGGGGAGGGGAGAGATGCTGGAGATTGACTTCAGTTACCAATAGCCAGTGACTTAGTCCATCATTAGGTGGACATCATCCTAGACATCTTTCTGTGAAAACATACAGGTGGAAGGGGAAAGGTTGAGGCTACTTTTAGGGAAATGGAGTCCTATAAGAGACCCTATTCTTAAATACATGTCAATAATTTAATTATACTTGAATTTAACAAAAGAACTTGATGGGGGTTTGGGGGACTGGGTGAAAAAGGTGAAAGGATTGAGAAGTACAGATGGGTGATTACAAAATGGTCATGGGGATCTAAAGTACAGCATAGGGAATATAGTTAACAATATTGTAATAACTTTGTACGATATCAGGTGGGTACGGGAAATAATGATGGGAACACTTTATAAAGTATATGATTGCCTATCCGCTATGTTGTACACCAGAAATTAATACAAAATAATACTGAATGTAAACTGTAATTGAAAAAAATGTTTTTAATTTAAGGAAAAAAAAACACCACTGATGCTAAACTGTAAGAATCAGTGAACTCCAAATACGTTTGCTGTTAACACACACACACACACACACACACACACACACACACAAGTGTTGGATTTCTGAACCATTTCTTTGTCCCTAAAATTAAGGCCCTTGAAATTATAAGTCAAGTTCATCTATTTCCTGTTCTCAAAGATCATACCCTGAGGAAGAAAGCATTGAGCAAGCCAGCCCACTAAGGTTCCAGGAAAGAAAGCCAAAAAACACTGAGCATTAACCCTTCAAAACATCTTAGAACCTTGGTGGAAAACTTTGCTTTCTATATTGGACTCTCTGCTTTGTTTCCTAGCTAAACCTTTGCCCATGCTGTCCCAACCATAGTACAACCTTAATGATATTTGATATTTGCCATAGAGTTCAATTTGCTGTGTATTGCAATGAAATAATACGATCTTGCAGATGTAGTAAACTTTATAATTTTAAGAGCTGTGCTCAGTTTTGACGTCCTTTGAATGTCACAGCAGCTCTGTTCAGCAGTCCTGGCTGGTGTTTTGCCCCCATTTGACAAGCGGTGACTTTAAGGCTTACAGAAAGGAAGCCACGTGCCCACAGTCACAGGGAGCAAGTGGAAAGGCCGGGAGTTTTGTAGACTCCTAGACTTTTGCCCTTTCTATCACATATTAGTAACCCTTAAAACGGCAAAATAGTGAAAGTAATTTAATGGAGTTTGTAATGCACCCTCATAATTAAAGTATAAAAGTAATTGAAATCTTTACTTCCCCAAAAGAAAAACATCTCAAACCTACTAAGTAGTTAAGTGGGGTATTTTTTAAAAATCATATTAGCAGATGATCTCATTTGCCAGAGCAAGACCCAAGGGAATGGAATACAGGACAGGTAAGTTTGTATACCAGGCAGAGAAAGGAATAATAATAGTATTTTAATATGTCATGGCACTGTGCTAACCATTTATTTGTGTTACATAATACTTAGAACCATCCATTGAGGTAGATATCATTGTTATCCCAATTTTGCAGAAGAAGAAACTGAAATTTGAAGAGATCAAATAGATAGGAAGTAACAAAGGACCTGGGATTCTAGCCCCTGTTTGTCTGATGCAAAAATCCTGCATTTTAAACCCAAGTGAGGCTATATTATGTTCTCTGGAGAACAGAGGGAGGACAAACGAACTAAGTAAAAGTACAGCTGGAAAGAAGAAAAGTTGACCTCGATGATTGTGATGTATTCTCTGCCTCTTTCTTCTACTCTCCTCTCCCCTGCAATCACCCAGAGCCATGGAACTGTATTTCCTCTCGTCCACATAGAAATTAACTCTCTAAAAAGTGTCTAGATCTCATTTAAGATACAGGATAAGTGACTCTTCACAGATTTAAAAGTCATGTTTAAGGCTTTCGATATATTAAGGCAGATTTTAGGAAGAATTAAAAATGTAATCTATCTGCCCGGCTGGAGTGGCTCAGGGATTGGGCATCGACCTATGAACCAGGAGGTCGTGGTTCAATTCCTGGTCAGGGCACATGTCGGGTTGTGGGCTTGATCCCCAGTAGGGGACATGCAGGAGGCAGCCGATCAATGATTCTCTCTCATCGTTGATGTTTCTACCTCTCCCTCTTCCTTCCTCTCTGAAATCAAGAAAAATAAAAAATAAAATAAAAAGAAATGTGATAACAAAGTATTTAAAATACTCAGCATGATACCTGTAGCAATTAACATGAAGAGAGGAGAGAAGAGGAAGAGGCACAGAAAATGCCAAGCAATGACGAAGAGGCCATCGGGCACATTGGCATTGTGATGAGGCCAGAGACATTGGGTAAGGAAGCCCCCAGCTCCCTCCCAGTCCTGCTGGCTGTTGCTGTCCGTGGAAGTCCAATGCCAGAGGCTGCAGCCAGGAGGTCATGGTCTTGTGAGCAGCTCACTTCGGTTCCATGGGCACCGATGACATCTCTAAGGCAACCATTCAAAAACACTGTTTTTGAGAGGTGCTGGTCCAAAAATAGTTACATCTGAATTGTTCTCTCTTTACTGCTAGACAGAGAGTAACTTCATACAGAAAACAAAATTCATAGGAACACTGACTCATATCTGTATGGGGTCCAGTGTTTCTACGCACCAGCTCATCACTTCTGTGACTTTGAGATTTCATGAACTATCAGTAAAATGTGAGGGGGGGGGGGGATGAAACTTCAAAAAGAAATTTTATAAAATAAATGAATTTTTTAAAAAAACAAAAACAAAAGAGCTTACCTGCATTTTAAAAACTGTATAAAATTCGATTGGCACTAATTACGCTGATTTTTTTAATTTTTATTTTACTATATGCTGGTGAAAACTCTGTTATGGAATTAACCCCAGTATATGGATAGGTATTTGGGAATGACTTCAGTATATTACTTCATAAAAACCCAGAAACACATTTATTATTCTCAATTTCCAGAGGAAGAAAGGAAGGAATACATGAGGTAAAGAGATTTTCCAAAGACACAGTGCTTCGGGTGGGCTCAGACTCAAAAAAAGCTCAGAATCAGGAAATTCTCAGGATTCAGTGCCAGCAACCTATGAGATGTTAAATAATTCATAAAAACATAGCATAGGCAATTTCAGGCTATTTATGTAGCTTGTTAATTACATAAAAAAAATTGCAAATGCCATCAGGTATCTTTCAGGCTTCTCCACTCCCCCATAACCCAAACTATATATCTAGATAGATCTAAAATATGGCTGCTGATTAACTATAAGAATAATATATTTTTAAATTTATTTTTATTGTTGAAAGTATTACAGATGTCCCTTTTTGTTTCCCCATTGACTCGACTCCACCCCCACCCCTACCCCCAGGCCTTCACCACTATTGCCTGTGACCATGGGTTATTCATATATGCATATAAATTCTTTGGTTAATCTCTTCCCACCCACCCACCCACTTCCTTCTCTCTGAGATTCGTCAATCTGTTCCATGCTTCTATGTCTCTGGATCTATTTTGTTCATCAGTTTATTTTGTTCATTAGATTTCACGTATGAGTGAGATCATGTGACACTTGTCTTTCTCTGACTGGCTTATTTGTTTGGCATAATATCAATCTACATATTGCATATACATAGATTAAAATTGAAAGACCATAGCTTTTCCATTCTCTCTTCCTTTCTTATCCCACCTTTCCCCCCAATATCTACATTCTCAGTCTAATGCCAGTGCTCTTGATCCAGCATCTAGAAGGGTTCAGAAATCTGGAGAAGGTGCTGTGCATAAATTAAATAAGAGTCCAGAGTCGAAACATAATTTTGAAAGGCATTTTGGGGGCCAGAGGAGCTTGGCTAAAGGAGCTAAGTTCTCCTTGTCTCAGGACCCCTTGCTTTTTATTAACACAATTTGTCCTAAGGCAAGGTGGAGATATACACATCAAAGGGTAGGGTTTGGTACAGAATCCATTGTCAGAATGGGGAATTGCCTTCGGCTGTTCAGGTGTTTGGCCAGTAGGAGGCAATACATGTAGATTGAGATGCCCTCAGCTGTCTGGCAGCAAGCAATCAATTTATGCATCCTTTTCAGGTTTGGGGAAAATGCCTTTAGCCATTCCCAGATGATTCAGCCCTGCTGACATGCTGGAATTGTCTTCTGGCACCAATCTTTCCCAATGCTCTGTCCTTTCACATAATCTGTATATCACAGTAGGAAAGAACTGGGATGAGTAAAGCTTCTTAAGTTTTTAGAAACAAGTTGATAATGAAAACATCATGGAAACTCAGCTAATTAAAAGCCAGGCATACTTTGCTGGGAGGTCCCAATTTCTTCATAAACTATTTCCCACTGAGATAAGGCTGCCTGTTTCTACCTGCTAAGACATTCAACTGTTTAGTCTTCAGAATTACAGCCCTTTAGAGCCATTACTTTAGAGCAAGGCCTGGTGTCACCATAATTGTTGCAAAGAACATTTTTTTTTTTTGATGGACTGAACACCTGATGCAAACACTTGAGCTGACAGCACACATCTGGGTGAGCCACTTTTCAGCCAACTCCATTCTTGGGAATAATCAGAAAGCCCAGCCCCCTATGCAAGTCCTAGGGGCCTCTGTTCTTCAGATGTCAATCAAATGTACACACTTCTGCTTCCTCACTCCAAACAGCAGCAGCAGTAGAAACAACCAATGTTTCATATTCACATTTATTTGGTTAACACTGGATTATGTTATTTTCATGTGGACCTGCTCCGAGCCTTTCTCCTAATGTTTATTAGGAATTTCCAAGTAGTCTGAGCTTTTAAAATATATTTAAGCAAAGGACCCCCTTCCCTTTTTTTTTAACAGGGTTTGGAGAGGCAGCTTCAAAAAAAAATTCCTATTATTCTGTGGGAATGTGATTTGGGAAATTATAATCAAATGTGTATGTGTTAAACCAGTGTAGCTTACTTAAGACCTTTCAGATTTGTAAATTTTTTACTAACTGCACCCTAGAGTGAAAAGATAAATTTCAGATGCCTTTAATCTCCAAAACCCATGAATCCCTGGACTCCAGCCTGAAGCTTTCTGTAATTTTTCTCCCTTCCAAGACCCACGACCACCTCCCTCCATAAATCTATCCCCAACTCTAATTGTAAAAGCAAGAGTTTAATAAAAGCTCAGAATGTGCCCATAAACATGTTGCACACAGTATTTCATCTAACCCTTCAGTCCATGCTATGAAAATACTATAATTATTCCCCCATTTACAGATGAAGAATTTAAATCTTGCCAGGTTAGGACATTTTTCAACATCACGTGGGTAATTCCTGGAATCCGAGGCACACTCTGCAGACCCAGCATCTTTCAGCACCTATCCCTCTCTGCTGTGTAAATATTAGCACCTCCCCTGATGTCCCTCCTGGATCCTGTATCACACTTGACCTTGTGAAAAACCTGCACATGACTCCTACTTTGGCCCCCAGTGCTTAACGGTGTGTTTCATCAGCTTTTTTTTTTTTTTTTTAATTTATTTGCTTAGCAATAGAAAATAGCCAAAGGAGTCAAGACATCTGCAAAGGGGCAAAGGGGACTGGCTGGCTGTCCCTTCCCAGACAAAGGCCAGGTCCATCGTACTCCTTTGTGAGCTTTCCACACTTGAGGGGTCCTCAGGGAACACAAAAGACTTGTGAAATGGGAGGAACACTGCAGCCAACTGATAAAAAGCCTTCCCTGTGTCCTGTAACCTCTGACTTGGACCCCAGTGAATACTATTTGTTTACATAATGATCAGAACATAATAGATACGATGAGCTTGCCAAGAGCCCATCTATTCAGCTCTGCTTGGCCAAGAGGAAAAAAGGAAGAAGAAAACCACCCGGATGGGGCCGTGACATGCTTTGTTGGGCTCCGATTTCTCCAAAGGCTGAGATTCTAAGGCTAAGTCCCAGTCCCTCCTTTTGGGAGTACTCATCTGTTTACTTTAGGGGTTGTTTTTGTTTCTGTTTTGAAATAGGATAAGATCTCTCCTTATATGCAAGATTTCATGTGGTTACAGTCTACTCAGAAAGACAATTATGGGAAATAAACCTCCTAAACCCCAAGCTTTTCTCCCAGAAGAGCCTGAGCTGCGGAGGTGCCACTGGGCAGGGCCAACCTACTTGGTAAAGAAAAGAAGAAAAATAGTAAAGTCCTTGGTAACTTAAAACGTTGGAGTCCTGCTGGTTTAACTAGTAGAAATTATTAAGTATCTAGGTATTTTGAAATAAATGTACACTGAAATATTAATTAATCTGAGTTTGCCTACTTTTGACCTTTTATCACAGAAAGGCTAGAAAACACACCTGAAACTGTTAGTGAATGTTTTTTTTTTTTGTTTTTTTTTTTAATAAGAAATATGTCTCTCAAAAGTGTAAGTGTATTTGCCAATCTAAAGAATGCGAACTGCTTAATTTTTGGTGATCACCCAATATAAGCAGCTGGCTTATGGGGAGAGGCAGAGCAGATTGTTGTGGATGACCTGCTGCTCTCCCATACCGCCAGCATTATTGGAATAAACGCTCATATATGACTCAACCCTGTCTCTGCTTAAGTGGCTCAAGTAATGCCAGGCAGCCTGGACCCCCTGATTGTACAGTTATACTTTCTCCCAGGACAATCATGCTCCCTTTGCTCCTGACTTTGTATGGAAGGCCAAGCTGTGATGAAGTCTATTGCTATTAAAAAAAAAAAAAAAAAGTATTATCAGGAGTTACAAGATGATATAGCTGGCAAGTTCCTTAGCTGAAAAGAGAAATGCAAAAGTCTCATTCTATATCCTTCTGCTCTTGAATCCATGCAAAAATAAAATTCAAGTGATAATGATCATATCAAGAAAAACAAAAAACAAAAGGTCCCACCAGACTCCTGGGGAGGGGCCTTTTGTGAGCAGAGAAATGCATGTGAAGATACAAACTAGAGCAGCCAAGAGCATCCTAAGGAAAGGAATGTGGAGGGTCCAGAGGGGATGATCTGGGAGGGAAAAGAAATTAAAAAAAAAACAAAAACAAAAAAACAAAAAACCAGAAATAGAAAGGGTGAGTTTTGTGAACTTTGGACATCTATTTGAGATGTTAGTATATTTGTAAAAGAATTGAATCAACTTCAAGCTGGTAATGAGTGAACAGAGGCTGTGCTAGGGGATCCAGTCACATTTGAGTTATAGATCCCTTTTATTTCTTACGTATGTTTTTACTGATTTGAGAGAGAGAGAGGAAGGGAGAGAGAGAGAGAGGAACAACTATGTGAGAGAGATACATTGATCGACTGCCTCTTGCATGCCCCCTACTAGGGAATTGAGCCTGCAACCAGGCATATGCCCAGACTGGGAATCTAACTGACAACCTTTTGGTGCATGTGACGATGGACACTCAACCATCCAAGCCACACTGACCAGGGCATAGGTCCCTTTTCATTAAGTACTTTGAAAAGGTGACATGGATCCATTCATCTCTTACTAAAAGATCAACTGAGGCATATTAAAATTTATAAGAATTTATTTGAGCAAAAATTCATTCAAATAGGGCAGCATGCAATCCGCAGATAGAAGGATCTCTGAGGAGCTGTACAAAATGAAAGATTTTTATAGCCAGAAGGGCGTGAGAACAGGGAAGTTAATACCAGACAGAAGACACGCTGGTTATGGCAGGTTCCTGTCTTTTGGGGGCCAGGGTCTCTCAGGCAGATTACCTGACTCATGCTGATCGGGAGGTTCCTGATTGACTGTGAGATTCCATTTCTGAGGGAGCCAAAACTGTAAGTAACTCTTGGTTTGGTGGTGCAGGGCTTAGCATAAGTGACTCCATTTGGGGGCCCGTTGTCTTGTTTTTGTAACATTCTCTAAATCCAGTGCCTAGGACTTCTTTAAGCACCCAAGTCCTTCAATAAACATTATTTTCTATATTGGTAGCAGATTTATTCTTTTGGTGAAGTGGGAGGAGGAGTAGGAGATATGAAATAAGAGTTCTGCTTCTCCCCTCATCTAGCATAGAAAATGAAGATCTGATCTCGAATCAACTACACTCCCATATAACTATACACACACATACATCATGATTCCAACAATAAATCCATATTTTATGCTAAGCATTTTAAGATTGCTATGATCCCTTCTTTATACAAGAAAACTAAAGTTAAGAGCTTTAAAAATTCCGCCAAATCCATGGCCAAAATCTGGAGACATGTCTTTGACTCCTAGATTGGGGTTCTTTCCACCACACTTCTGTGTTTCTCATAGTGTGGGCCACATATGGCAACATCCCAGGGGTCATGTTAGAACAGCAGCAGTGAAGCTAAGGGATAAGAAAAGTAATGCACAGAAAACAACATGAATTGGCATCAAAGAACCCAGTGGAAATGCAGAATCTCAAGTCCTACTCCAGACCTCCTGAATCAGAATCTGCATTTTCACACAGTCCCCAGGTGATTCATATGCACATTTCAGTTTGAATGATTGGCATTCATTCCACCATACCACCTACTCCAAACTGAAAGCATTCATTTCTAGCTATAGCATTACTCGGGATATAAAATAGAAAAGTTCTGCGTGAAATTTGAAAATCCTGTGCCGCTAAGATACCATATGGCATTACAAAGTAAGCTACAAAGCAGTTTGTTTAGAATAATTCCATTTTAAAATAAATTTTATGTAAATAGGCATGTATATCCACTCAGAGAATAAAGATGAAGGGTTTTAATGAAAATGATCTCTCTGGTGATGGGATTATGGGCAATTTTGTCCTTTTCTTCTTTATTAACTTTCTTTAAGAAACACCTATTAATTTTTTAAAGTTAGTCTTTTGGCAAACACTGAATCTAGCCAGCTAAGAGATTCAAAAAAACAACAACTAATGCACAGAAAAACCATGAATTGGCATAAAAGAGCCCAATAGAATGCCATTACTAATGTTTTCTGGGATACCAACCAAGCATGAAGGGAACTCTCCCAAGCATTTAAAAGGTCAGACTCCACTCCCTGCAGGAAGGGGCTCGTTCTTCTGGCCCCCAGGGGGCAGCCCTGTGTAGGTTTCAAGAGCCTGCTCTTCTCCCCCACGTGTGAATCATCAGACCTCATGTTAGTCATAATTCATGTACACTGAGGGTCTGAAACATTCTGGGCACTTTAACAACAACAACAACAAATATTAAGATAGATAATATTTTATAAACAGAGGCAACCCCTCCTCCCCTCCCCCAAATAAACAGAAAAGAAACAACACAAACCACCCACATTGCTCAGCCATAGCAGCAAAGAGTCTCTGGCTGTGATGGTATCTGGCCCTGCTGAAGACATAGTTGGACTTCTTCCATGGCAAGACAGACGGAGATGGGACCTTGGAGGGTAACCCCTTAATTTTACATTGTCAATAAAGCTTTCCACAAAACCCCATCCTCCCGTTGGGGCCACAGGAAATTCTTTTCCTCACAGCATCCCAAGAATTCCACTTCCACCCATAACACTGGTACCAATTTTAATGTGGGAAAGGGGTTTGCCCCACACCCCAAGCAATGCTCTTGACACCAGCTGAGTGTTCTAACAACTCAGCTCAGTTCTGACACTACCTACCCAGAGACAGCTTCCGATTCCACAGGTTAAGGCTTCACTCCTACAAGAGCCCACTCCCCACATACACATTTCAGATGTCAGCCTCAAGCCCTGGTTGTTCCCTGTGCTTCTGACTGACTGGCTATAGATCAGAGGTCCCCATGACCTCTCCTTGGTTTGATTAATTGCTAGAGCAGCTAAAAGAACTCAGGAAACCCATTTATTCACTAGATCACTGGTTTATTATAAAAGGGACATAACTCAGGAACAAGACAGATGGAAGAGATGCATAGGGCAAGGTATGGGGAAAGGATAGGAAGCTTCCATGCCCTCTACAGGTGCAACACTCACTGAATCTCCACATTCACCAGCCAGGAAGCTCTTCAAACCTTGTCCTTTTGGGTTTTCATGGAGGCTTTATTACAAAGACATGATTGATTAACTGATTGATCATTGGTGATTGAGCTCAGTCTCCAACTCCTCTATCTTCCCTGAAGGTCAGGGGGTAGAACTGAAAATTGCAACCCTCTAAAATCCCCCATCCTTTGGTGCTTTCCAGAAGTTAACTTATTAGTATAACAAAAGACACAATTATCACTCTCAACACTTAGGAAATTCTAAGAGTTTTGGGCTGTGAGCCAGGAAAAAGATCAAATATACACTGAGTGGTCAGATTATTATGATCTCTGAATGCATAATAATCTGGCCACTCAGTTTATATATATTAGAGGCCCAGTGCATGAATTTGTGCATGGGTGGGGTCCGGCCAGCCTGGCCAGGAGGAGGGGACATGGGCGGTTGGCCAGCCTGCCTGCTGGTTGAACTCCTGGTCGAGGGGACAATTTGCATATTAGCCTCTTATTATATAGGATATACACTGAGTGGCCAGATTATTATGCGTTCAGAGATCATAATAATCTGGCCACTCAGTGTATATGAAAATTATATTTTGGTTATCTGAATGACCAAATATATGTTTTTCTTATAAATCACAATATTGCAGCTGGACAAGATTTTAGAGAGGTATTTGGTTGAAGATACTAAAGACTGATAATTTTATTTATTTTTAATTGAAATTCTTTATTGTTGAAAGTATTACATATGTCTCCTTTTTCCCCCATTGACCTCTTCCCGGCTGCTCCCCCCCCCCCCACCCCACACCAGCACATGTCCCCACCCCCCTACTATCTGTGTCTTTTGGTTATGCTTGTATGCATGCATACAAGTCCTTTGGTTGATGTCTTCCCCTCCGCCTTCACTCTTAGGTTTGATGGTCTGTTCGATGCTTCTATGTCTCTGGGTCTATTTTTGTTCATCAGTTTATGTTGTTCATTATATTCCATAAATGAATGAGATCATGTGATATTTATCTTTCTCTGACTGGCTTATTTCACTTAGCATAATGCTCTCCAGGTCCATCCATGCTGTTGCAAATGGTAAGAGTTCTTTCTTTTGTATAGCAGTGTAGTATTCCATTGTGTAGATGTACCACAGGTTTTTAATCCACTCATCTGCTGATGGGCACTTAGGCTGTTTCCAAATCTTAGCTATGGTGAATTGTGCTGCTATGAACATAGGGGTGCATATATTCTTTCTGATTGGTGTTTCTGAATCCTGGGATCTGTTCCTAGAAGTGGGATTACTGGGTCAAACAGGACTTCATTTTTAATTTTTTGAGGAAACTCCATATTGTTTTCCACAGTGGCTGATGACTGATAATTCTTATCTCACTGTTAACACTAAGGAACTAGGTATCTAGTCTCTGCTCTTTTGGAATGCCAGTGGCCTTTCTTGTTGCTCCTCAAATCATACCACACATAATGCCCAATTATCAATGAGCTTCCATGCCAGGCAATAATGTCCCAGCTTCCTCATCTAAGCAATTAGGATAATACTAATACTTTGTATGATTGCTGGGAGGTTAAAGTGGGGCAATGCATGGAACAGACTTACCACAATGGCATGTACATAGCAAAGAGTAAAAGATACCGGCCATTATTCTCAATACTGATATTGTGGTAGTTAGAGAAGGGGCCATGTACTCATCTCTATACAGTATTCTTACTCCTACTAAGTGTCTGGTGCGTGGCAGGTGCTCAAAAATTGTGGAATGGGTAAAGGTATTACTAAAAAAATGAAGGATGCCCAGGGTTTAGAACTCAGAATGATGAGAGGTCTCTTTTCATTTTTATAGCTCATATTTAAAAAATCCACGTGGAGAGACAACCTTATGCTGATACTGAGAAAAGTGAAAACTTGATGTTTTTTTGGTCCTAAACAACAACAGAAAGAATATGTTTCTAATTGTGGGGGGAGAGAGCGGGGAGAGATACCTTGACCACCAGCTTCCAAACACTGACTTCCTGAAAGAAAGTGGAAAAATGAAATTTTAATAAAAATCTACAGCTTCCCTGAGACCCATGGCAGGGCCGAACTGGCTAATTCTCCTGCGGGGAGAAGCTTCCATCCACCAATGAACCCAGCCTCCCTTTGCAAACCCCTTTTATGGGCAAAATTCCTTTTCTATTTCCTTGGTTTTATTTCACTCTGTGGAGTGCTTGGAACATTGTGGTTTGAAGGAGCAACAGGGAGAGAGGGGGCAACATGCAGGGTGAGTTCCTCCAAATGTCAGGCAGGGTAGTGCCAGGACAGCTGGGCCTGAAACCCTGCCCCCGAGGAGGGGCACTGGTGTGGCTAGGGAGGATGTGAGCTCAGCCTCATCTGGTTTCTTTTAATGCTCGCAGCAAAAGCCCTGAGTTATTGCATTCTTTCTCAATGTCTTACATAAAATCAGATTATTAAGTGCAGAGAGTCAACTGTTCTCTGTCCTCTTGGCTAGCTTTCTTGCATCACCATAGCAATATCCATAAACAGAGAAGTAAATTAACCTCTCAAGAAGTCTGCTGGCTTTGCTGTTCAAATTGCTCTCACTTTCCCTGCTTAACCACACATGTGTACGCACACGCACATGCTCACACGCACCATTGTTGGGACTTGTCTTCCTTATTGTTAAGTCTATGAATTGACCCAGTGGTGATAAGACCTAAGAGCACAGCTTGGTTCCCATCACTGTTTTGCTTTAAAAACCTTTAATTACTCCTCATTGCCCTCAGAATTGTGATTCCTTTGCTTAGTGTTTCAAGTTCTTGATCTCATTCAAAGCCACATCTTCATCATTATTTGTCAGTGTTCCCCAGAAGCCATTTGAGGAGGAAAGGGTCTCATTACCTTACAGAACTCTTTCTTGTCTGATTGTGGCATTTCTGTCCAAGCCCCCCTGCAGTCATCTCATCACAATCAAAGCAACCTTCAGGTCCACCTCCAACACTGAATCCCAAACTTCCCCTCTTCTGTTTCTACTGCCCCAGCCTGAACCAAGCCATTCTCAAGTTCAACCTGGATGACATCGTCAAGAGCTACTGAACTGGTCTGGTGATTTTACTCTTGCCATGCATGGTCTATTTTTGACACAGCAGTCAGAATGATCTATTAAAAATTTTAATCATATGAGTTCACTCTCCTGCTCAAAACCCTTCTGTGACTCTCCTGGTACACAGATTAGGTTCAAAGGCCTTGCAATGCCTGCTGGGTCCTGTAAGAGCTGGCCCATGCCCACCCTGGCTCTTCCTCTCCAGAATCACAGGCCTTATTTCCATTCCTTAATCATACCAAGCCCGTCCCTACTTCTAGCCTTCGCATTTTCTCTTATTCAGAGTTTCCTCTGATTGTTTCAGGGTTGATGCCTTTTTATCATCATTCAGGTCTCAGCTAAATTCTCCTTAGAGAGTTTTCTGATTACCCAACCTGCAGTCACCCTCATCCCACCCCAACACGCTATCAAACAGCCATTTCTCCAAAGATATAGAAAGAGCCAATAAGCACAGTGAAAAGATGATCAATATCACTGGTAACTAGGGAAATGCAAACTAAAACCATAATGACATACCACCTCACACCCATTAGGGAGGTGTTTTTTTAAGAAAAAAAAAAAAACACAGAACGTGTTAGTAAGGATGAGGATGTAGAGAAATTGGAACCCTTGTGCATTGCTGGTAAGAATGTAAAATGGTGCAGCCTTTGTGGAAAAAAGTACAGCACTTCCTAAAAAAAACGAGCATAGTCTTGGCTGGTTTGGCTCAGTGGATAGAGCGTCGGCCTGCGGACTGAAGGGTCCTGGGTTCAGTTCCAGTCAAGGGCACGTGCCTGAGTTGCAGGCTTGATCCCCAGTGGGAGACACACAGGAGGCAGCCGATCAATGATCCTCTCTCATCATTGATGTTTCTATCTCTCTTTCCCTCTCCCTTCCTCTCTGAAATCAATAAAGATATATTTTTAAAAAACACAAAAACAAACAAACAAACAAAAACTGAGCATGGAATTATCATATAATTCAACCATTCCACTTCTGGTTACCTACCCACAAGAACTGAAAGAGGATCCCATGTTCATAGCTTTATTCACAAAAGCAAAAGATGAAAGCAACCCAAGTGTGTATTAACAGACAAAGAAATAAACAAAATGTAGCATATACATACAGTGGAATATTATCCAACCTTAAAAAGGAGAGAAATTCTGATACATGCTACAACATAAATAAAACTTGAAACATGATGGTAAGTGAAATAAGCCAGTCACAAAAGAACAGATTCTATATGATCCCACTTACCTGATATACCTAGAGTAGTCAAATTCACAGAAACAAAAAATAGAATGGTAGTTGTCAGGGGCTGTGGGGGAGAGGGAGGGGAAATAATTGTTCAATTAGAGGCCCAATGCATGAAATTCATGCAAGGGGCTCCACCCTCGCAGCCCCGGCTTCGTCCGGAAGGTTGTCCAGAAGGACGTCTGGTCTAATTAGCATATTATGCTTTTATTATTATTATAGATGGGGATAGAATGTCAATTTTAGAGGGAAATAGTTTTGGAGATGGATGTTCATGATGATTGTACAACAGTGTGATTGTGCTCAATGCTATTGAACTGTATACTTAAAAATGGTCAAATGGTAAAACAAACAAAACCTACTTTCCTGCAAATCTGTAGAAACAGAGGAGATTCGTGGTTGCCCAAGGCTGGAAGGGGTTGGGGAAAATGGGGAGTAAATGCCTATGGGTAAAACGGTCTCTTTGGCATGATGAAAATGGCCTAAAATTTATTGTGGTGATGGTTGCACAACTCTGTGAAATACTAAAAACCATTGCATTGTATACTTTAAATGGGTAATTTACATGGTGTGTGAATTATATCTCAGTAAGGGTGATATACATAGAGAAACCTCCTTTGTCATTTGACAATCCCTTTACCTAGACAAGTAATCCACAACTTTGGCTGCCCATGACATTCCTTCTCATTCAATCAAAAAATTTAAATTCCTTTCTTCTTCTCCATCAAAAGTAATTACCCTCTGCCCATTTCCTTCCCATCCTGCTGCCCCAAAACTAATGGTATACACTTATGGGTTTTTGGTTTTGTTTGTTAATCCCCACCCGAGGATATTTTCTCCATTGATTTTTAGAGAGTAGAAGGGAGGGAGACAGAGAAACATCGATGTGAAAGAGACACATCGATTGGTTGGCTCCTGCACACATTCCCTTTGGGGGCCGGAATCAAGCCTGCCACCGAGGTACGTGTCCTTGACCGGAATTGAACTCGGGACCCTTCAGTCTGTGGGCTGATGCTCCAACCACTAAGCAAAACCATCTGGGGCCATTTATGTTTTTTAAAAGACCTAATGTGTGCCTATGATGAAGAGCCTCTGACACCTAAAAGGTTGAGCTAATTTGGAAAATCCAGGAAACCTGGCAGACCATGGAGGATATATTTAGATAGGTGTCACAGCAAACACAGTAAAAGCTGCCCATGATCTTTTCTGTTTTTGCTGCCAAGAGGGACAGAAACTATCAGTCACAGGGATAAGCTTTCACTTTCCAGAGAGGAAAGAGAGAAAACAAAGAGCTTCCCAGCAACCCGAGTCACTGGACTTAGTCAGCATTACAGCAGTGTTCTGGGTTGCTTTTCATTCCCTCAAAGGTAAAATCCTGGGAGTCACTGAAGAGCTCGTGATTAGAAAGGACGATCTGGGTTCTAGAACAGCCCTGTTCCATGTTAAAGGTAAACAAAGCCAGACAGTAGTTAAAGTGGTAAGGATTAATCATTGCAATGGGAAAAGAGTCCAGCAAGAACTGAACTGAACTTTGAATTGTACAGACGTGACTGAATGTTTTCATATGAGAACAAGGAACAGGCAGGGGATTGAGCAGGGAGCTCAACCTGAGTCAGGGAAGTGAAAAATGGAAACCTTTAGTTTTCTTAGGAAGTTACTTTAAGGGAGCTTAGGGTCATCCTAAGGATGTGGCCTTGAGCTGTTAGAAACTATGTTGGTGTTTTATTGAAGTCTTTAAAGACAAAGGTTTAGGCCTAGTCCAGAAGAGGGCTCAGGGGAGCCTGGCTAGAGTTTGGTCAAGGAGAGAATCTTGGTCATCTGTCACTTGCTAGCTGTGTGATCCTGGGTGAGTCACATACCATCTCTGACCCCTAGTTTCTAAGATCAAAATACTCCCAAGACCAGTACCTTTCCCAATAACTCACCCCTACTTGTTGTCCTGAAAGAGAGGGGGGACTTGGGTTTGAGTCTCATGTGAGTACTTATTAGATATGTGACTTTGAACAAGTACTATCGCCATTGAGTGCCAGTGTCCACACCCTTAAAATAACAACAGATGACCTTGACAGAGATTGGCATCTATGATTTCTGCTTCATTACATTTCCTTGAATATATCAAAATTGGGACTTTCACTATTTTATGTGGTAAAGTGAACATTTAAAAATAACCCAAATGTCTTTCAGTAGAAGACTGGTTAAGTAAATGGAACATTTATACAACGGAATCCTGAGAAAAAAAATTTAAAAATAGATAATTATAATAGAATAAAGGCTAAAAATCATGAAGTGGAGGAAAAAATCAAGTTATAGAACAAGATTTCTAATTAGATCTCATTTTAATTTTTATTAAATAAACGGCATATAAGTAATATATGAATATGCACATGTACATGTATATGTGTATAGAGATAAAAGCATGGTTGGATATACACCAAACACTAACATACCTGTATTGTTGCCTACTGTGTGTTTGTTATATGTGTATGTGAATGCTGGGGAGTGAGAGATGATGAATTATACAAGATTAGAATCTGTTAGTGAGGATGTCACTTTTCCTATTAAAAAGTAGGCAATTTGTGCCAGGATCCTGTGCGAAGCATTTATGTTTAGTAACTCATAATCATTCCAATAACCTGAGAGGTAACGGTGATACCGACAATGATGACTGTTATTATTCCCATTTTACAGATGGGAAAAATGAGATGCAAAGAGGTTAAACAACTTGCTCAGTATCACACTGTTGTAAGGTGCAGGAGCCACAGCTCTAACTGTGGCACTGACTTCAGATTTTTCCCCTTTTAACCAATATTTAACTTCTTAACTGATTGCTTTTGAAATAATAATAAAAAAATGCTTATCAGCAGAGTGATTTGTTAATTCCTAGATGGCTAATCTTTCTTCATCACAAAGAAACCTATCACAGATTTCTCCATTTTCCAATTCATGTGGAGAAATATTTCCCACATCGGAATGTATATAGGTAAAGGGATGCCTGTCTATATTAGATTAATATCCATCAGTAATACTTGTTCGTACCAACATGTAGTTTAAATCTTGAAATTATCCCTTTGTTTTCCCTACCATTATAAATAGTCAATAAATTGAGTGAGGGGAAAATTCCAGCATCTATAAGTAAAAACACATGTCATTTTCTATTTGCTTCTGCTTATTACCCCAGCCTCTAATAATTTGAGGAAGAGTGAATGTCTGTAAACCAGAGACTCATGATCTGAGAGTAAAAATAGAAATGGAAAAGACAGAAAATATCACTTAATGGGAACACAATTGGCCAGTTTACCAGCAGGCTCCAGAAAGAAATAGTTTTGGAAAACAATGGGAAAATGTCGATTCTGTCTCATAAACCTTGTTGGAGGCCAATCCAGCCAGCTTTTGCAGCAAAGAGCATGGAGGAGGGGTTAAGCGATAGGGGGAAAGAGGGAGGTGGGAACATCAAGCATAACCCACCCTCAAACCCCAAATGCGGTGTTTAGCAATGACATCAAATGAACAAGGAAGTTCACATAATTGCCCCAAATTCCTTATTGCATGACTTCAACCTTTCTGAAATCCCATTTTCCCTGTCTATGAAATCACATCCTTCCTACTTCATTTGTCACAGGAAACAATGCCAAAGTATGGATTCTTTGTGGAGTGCATTGAACATGAAGGATTTATAAATAGACATGGTTAATGCAACCTGACACCCTAGGCCAGTGATACAGGTACACTGCTTTTCTTTTTCCCCTCTTTCTCGTTCAGGTCCTTATGAACCTTGACCTCTGCTTATCCTCCTAGTCTCATTGCATGTGAAGCTGCCAAAAATCTATTTGATAGATGCGTTCCTGTTCTGTGTTTCATCAAACATGTTTACTAACATGTCAAAATGATGGAGACTAGTTTTGTTTCCAGAGAACAGAGTTCCACATGGCTCAGGGGCAGAAACTACCAGGCATCATCAGACCCATATCCTCTCCTTCCGGGACCTACGGCCAGAATGCCTTTCCCAGGCTGCTTGTGGTCAGATGTGCTTGGTTCATAAAAATCTCCCAGCTCTCATCCTCCATGCTCTGTCTTCTTCCCCTGGCTTGATGCTAAAAAGGATAGAAATCTGAGCAACTATGTGTTGAAGGTAGCAGGGCTCTGTAGTAGAGAAACCTAGACACCTGTATCGCCCCGTGGAGCTCACCAACCAGGAGCATTTATTACGGGTTTTGTAAGGGCAAGAAATAAATGTCTCTTGTATTGGAGCCTTTATGCATTTGGAGGATTGTTTGTTACAGCAGCTGTTTTCACCTAACAAATGCAAGTTTTCTGACACTAAAAAAGAGACAGACGTGATCCTTTTGTAGTTCATAAGCATGATGATCTTGTGTGAGATGAACCTCCCATAAATCTTGTTAGGACTTCAGCACATTAGCCATCTGACATGAGAAAAAAATAATATAATAGCCCGGTGGGCGTGGCTCAGTGGTTGAACATCAACTTATGAACCAGGAGGTCATGGTTCAATTCCCAATCAGGGCACATGCCCGAGTTGCAGGCTCAGTCTCTAGTATGGGGCAGCAGGAGGCAGCCAATCAATGATTCTCTCTCATCATTGATGTTTCTATCCCTTTCTCTCTTCCTTCCTCTCTGAAATCAATAAAAAAATATTTTAAAAATAAAATAAAATAAATAAGAGACAGACACAAAGAGGCCATGGTTAAGAATTTGATCAGCCCTGGCCAGGGTCAGTGGTTAGAGTGCTGGCCCATGCACCAAAGGGTCATGGGTTCTATTTCAGGTCAAGGACATGTACCTGGGTTACAGATTCAATCCCTGGCACCAGTCAGGGCATGTGTAGGAGGCAACCAATCCATGTGTCTCTCTAACACCTATATTTCTCTCTCTCTCTGTCTCTTCCTCCGCATCCGTCCCTCCCTTCCACTCTCTCTAAAAATCAATGAAAAAAATTTCATTCTCGGGTGAGAATGAAAAAAAAAAAAAAGGTATTTTATCAGGTTGATAAAAAGGCTACAAAGTGAGCAAAACTCCATGATCCTCCATTATAGCTGAGAAAGCAGAGGACCCATGAGGATGACTGAAAGGTCAAGAAATCAGATCAAAAGAACTAAATAGTTCAGTATAACCAAACAAGAAGCTTTTAAAAAAGTTTTCTTTAGTAATTCAATAGTGCAAAGATACAGTCGGACATCCCCCGAGGGGTCCCAGATTGGAGAGGGTGCAGGCTGGGCTGAGGGACCCCCTCCCAAGGACACAAATTTCATGCACCAGGCCTCTAGTTACTATATATTATTGCATGTGGAAGATAATGTAGTAAAGTCAGAAATGGTGAAGACTAAAACTTTTAGAGTATGTAGTTGTATGTAGTAACTTATGACATTTATGTCCAACTATTGTATGTGAATCTAAAATTAGCTGACAAAGAAAAAAATGATTCCTAAAGAAACATTATTAAAATGAAATTTTTTTTTTCTGCCAAAATGGCTAAAATTTGAAAGATTGCCCATTCTTGAATTTAAACTGGAATTTCTATATATTGCCTGCAGGAATAAAAATGGGTACAACCATTTTGGAAAATTATTTAATACTAGAGGCCCAGTGCACGAGATTTGTGCACTTGGGGTGGGGGGGTCCCTCAGCCCGGCCTGTGCCCTCTTGCAGTCCAGGAGCCCTCAGGGGATGTCTGACTGATGGCTTAGGCCTGCTCTTCTAGGGGGCCTAAGCCAGCAGTCAGACATCCTTAGTGCTGCCACAGAGGTGGGAGAGGCTCCCGCCACCACGCTGGCTTCTAGCTGAGCAGTGCTCCCCCTGTGGGAGTGCACTGACCACCACGGGCAGCTCTTGCATTGAGTGTCTACCCCCTGGTGGTCAGTGCATGTCATAGTGACCGGTTGTTCCGCCGTTTGGTCAATTTGCATTTTAGCCTTTTATTATATAGGATTATCTATCAATATTGAACATACACAGAACCAAGGCCCAGCAATTACACTCCTAGAAGTAGACTCAGTATCTGATCACTAAAAATTCTTCAGAATGATGTTTATCATGGCATTATTCTTGATATCCTCAAATTGATTTCAGCCCCAATGTCCATCAGGAATAGAATGGATAAATAAATAAATTCACACCATGGAATACTACAGAGCAATAATAATAAAAAGTGAATACCTGCTACATACAAAAACATGGCCACATCTCACAAAAATAATATTGAGAGAAAAAAAGCCAGACACAAAAGATTAGATACTATATGGCTCATTTGTATACAATGAATATGCAGAATTATGAATATACTAGAGGCCTGGTGCATGAAATTTGTGCACGGGGGTGGGGAGGTGTGTCCCTCAGCCCAGCCTACACCCTCTCCAATCCAGGACTACTGGCTCCCAACTGCTCGCCTGCCTGCCTGGCTGATTGCCCCTAACCACTTCTGCCTGCCTGCCTGATCACCCCCTAACCACTCCCCTGCCAGCCTGATCGACACCTAACTGCTCCCCTGCCAGCCCAATTGCCCCTAACTGTCCTCCCCTGCAAGCCTGGTCCCTCCCAACTGCCCTCTCCTGCTGGCCTGATTGCCCACAACTGCCCTCCCCTGCTGGCCATCTTGTGTCCACATGGGGGCGGCCATCTTGTGTTTTGTAATGATGGTCAATTTGCATATTACCTCTTTATTATATAGGATAATGAATGTACAGTGTTGAATATTATACATTGAAATGACTGTGTAGTGTTACATGTCCAGGTAGTAATGACTCTAGAGAGGCAGGAATAGTGATGGGGTGGGGGCATGAGCAGGATTTGTAGTAATGTTCTAGTTCTTTCCCTGGGAAGTGGTTGCACAGGTATGTTTACTTTGCCATAGTTCTGTGAACTATACACTTATAACTTGTGCCTTGTTACACCTCGGTATGAAGTTTTTTATAAAGAAGACCTTTGAGCCCAGCCAATGTGGCTCAGTGGTTGAGTGTCAACCTACAAACCAGGAGGTCAAGGTTTGACTCCTGGTCAGGGTACATGCCAGGTTGCAGGCTCGATCTCCAGTGGGGCGAGGGGGGGCATGCAGGAGGCAGCTGATCAGTGATTCTCTCTCATCATTGATGTTTCTATCTTTCTCTTCATCTCCCTTCTTCTCTGAAATCAATAAAAATATATATTAAAAAAAGAAGACCCTTGATAAGGACAGATACAGTGTAGCCCCAACTAGATCCAAGGTGGTGATTGCTCTGTGCTCCCAGAATCTAAAACTTTCGGTGGTCACCATTGTTCAGAAATGAAACCACAGAAAAGACTCTGGCCTCACCACAAAATAACCTAAAAACAATGACATTTCTTACAGGAATTAAACAACTAAACACATATTACGGTCAGTTCTCCACAAGCCAATAATTCCATTCAAAGCTGTTCCCAGACATAGAAAAATAATTAAAAAAAAAAAGACCTTCCATTTCCACAAACCTTATTTGTCTTAGCATTTCCATTGTTCTGCACAGCAGAACTTTTTTTTAAAAAAAAATAATTAGGTATTTTAGATTCAATGTTGAAATGCATTTGAATAAGGTTTTTTTTAAAAGTGATTTTTGAGTCTTTCTGTAGAAAATATTCAAGTTCAGTCACCATTTTTTTTTTTTTTTACATTTGGTGATACCATTTTACCCCCACCCCAAATATTTCATTATAAATTTAATAATCAACTCACATCACAACAGCAAAAAATGTTATCTTCAACACTACTTACACTTGTAGTTTTTTATTGTGTGTTTGCTTCTTTAATTTTCATCTCACCCATGAAACTAAGCTTCATTGGAGCCAGGATTAAATTATTGTTGATTATGTATACAATACCTAGAATATATACAAATAAATAAATGACTAAAGTTTTTAAGACTTACCAATGTTAATATGTTTCCATCATTTTTAAGGGAGCAGCAATAAATAAAATCTTATGCAGACCCCTAATCCATTACGTATATACAAGTAAAACTATGGTGTGGGGTTGTCCTCAGGTGTGTCTATAAAATCCTCTGAGTCTGAAGGCCTGAGAACCAAGAATACTGATGTCTGAGGGCAGGAGAAGATGGATGTCGCAGTTGAAGCAGAGGGCAAATGCACCATTCCTCTAACTTTTTGTTCTATTTAGGACCTCAACAGTTTGGATGGTGCCCACTCACATTTATTCAGTCTGCTGAATCAAATGCTAATCTCTTACAGAAATATGCTCATAGACACACCCAGAAGTAATGTTTTAACAGCTATCTAGGCATCCCTTAGCCCCTCAGGTTGACTCATAAAATTAACCACCACAGTGACATTTAAAAAGGCTTGAAGAAATTGATAGAAGAAACCGTGAACGCAACTAGAAAAAGAATACTTCAGGCTCAGGAAATGTCAAGGTCAAAGGCCCTAAGAAGAAGAGTGTTTGGTGCTTTGGAAGAACACGAAGAAGGCCAGCATGGCTAGAACAAAGTGAGCAAAGGGCAGAGTTATAGGAAGTAAGGTCAGAAAAGTAATAAGGGGTCACACCATTCACTGATACTTGGTCCAGTTGAAATAGAAATAAATTTAAATAATTATAACTCAGCAGTCTACATATCTAAGGCTGATTTCCACCCCCACCCCCACCCCCACCCCGCCCCCGGCTCAGTTATTAGAGCATAGGGCATTATCCCCTGCACTGAAGGATTGCTGGTTTGATTCCCAGTCAGGGCACATGCCTGGGTTGCAGACTCGATCCTGGGTAGGAGGTGTGGAGGAGGCAGCTGATCGATGTTTCACTTTCACATAAATGTTTCTCTTTCTGCCTCTCTCTCTAAAAATCAATAAAAAATCTTTTTTTAAAAAAAGGTTATGGTTCCATACACATAGAAAATGCAGACAATATAATGTTCAGCTTTTAAAATGAAGGATGCAGCATTTATATGCAGAGCATATTATAGTAAAAGTGTGCCAACATTTAAGTAGCAGTATGATGGGGGTGGAACACTATTTTTCTATATTTTATTCATTGATTGTGTACAATTTTTTAATAATAGAAAAATAAACTCTTTAAATGGAAAAAATTCAGATAATAGGAGACAGAATTATTCCCTATTGGAGAAGTTCTCTATTTAGTAAGAGGCGCAATAGAGATGGTTTCTTTTACTCTTAGGATAGACTGTATCTTAGCTAATCTAAGCCTTAATCGAAGTTCCAATTTCTTTGGTTGCTTGTGATTAACACAATAGTTAAGCTTTTGTCAAAGCTGCTTCCCTTGCAATCTCTCTTATCCTGTTACTGAAGCTTTTAATTCACTTGTCATATCAAAATGCTTCAACTGACAAAATTGCGCATATACAGATGTCATAGCCAACTGTTGCAAGTTTCTGGGATCCTAATTATATAGATGAAAGCTTGCATTACATGCAAATGGATTGAAACCCTTTGTGGAAAGAGGAATGGAAAAAATATGCTGTATTAAAAATATCTTTAACACAGTCCTTAGGAGAAGAAAATAGGAATTGAATCTGAGATGAAATTATACCATTCAACTGTATTACAAGATCTCAGTCTCAGATTTGAAAGGATCTGTCCACACATCTCCTCATCCAGAAACAACAACCGTTTTAAACTACTCTGTTATTTCAAACCCTAAATGGATACATAAGTGTTATGCTTTCTTTATATTGTTGGAGAGCATATTCTAACAAAAGATAAAGGTTCTCTCAGACATTAAGTTAAGCCCAGAAAAATATCAATTCAACCAGTATATTAATTCCAACTACACATAAATATTTGGGATTCCATTGAATGAGGTGAATACAACTTTTTGCTTTTTTTTTTTTAAGGTTAACCAAGAAGCATCAACCAACATTACCCTCTTCACTTTGATCATAACAACAAAACATTCCAGATATTTTATGCAGAAAAAGAGTTGAAGTCCAAACTTCAGTTCTTACATTCCTCAAACTACTTTAAAAGATGAATAAATAGCAAGTATGTTGTTTTGGTAACCCAAGAGATTTCTAATCAGGTATATAAGTGTTTTTGCCAAAATTTAGCATTCTGCCTTCCCTCGGGTCAGGAATTATTTTTCCTACTCAGAATTGTTCAGATTCATCTTCACTCATTTATAGATTAAGGATAAGCCTACTATATTCAAGTTTTAATAGCACATTGGGTCAAAAACAAAGAATACTATAGGGCAATGGCTATAGCATGGTTTAAAAGCATAGGCCTAGGGGTCAAAGCCCATAGATTTCAGTCCAGCTTTTCCACTTACAAACTGGGTGACCTTAGGCAAGCATCCTAACCTCTTGGAGACTCATGCCTTCATTCATAAAATAAGGATAACAACAGTACCTCCCTTCAAGGAACATTACGTGACTAAATGAATTAACACATGGGAAGTGCTTGCAGTGATGCCTGGTACCTTGTGTGTTAACAGAGTGTTAGCTGTACGTCTCATCACCAACCTTTGTGCGCAGCTCCAGGAAATTCTTTGGAGATGATTACACCCACCCTTCCAGATAATATGGTAGGACTGATAATTAATCTCTCTGGTTCATTTAAGTGAACATCTGGTCGAGTTTTCATTCCAAACAATATCAGTTGGAATGACTCAGCCAGACCATGACTAAATAAGGCAAACATTCCCTAATTCTACTGTATTGCTGACCAAAAAAATTTTTTTTACCCTCTGCTAAGTGCCAGAGACAATGTTAAGGCAGGGCGGAAATTCATTTCATTTTACAGACAAGGGAGTGTGTAAGCTAAATATGTAATTCCAACTACAAATATCTGGATACACTATTTCTTTTAAAAAGCAGATGCTTACAACACCATTCATATTCTCTAGGAACCTATCCACCTAGTCCTGATTATTTGTGTGATAATTTCTCCCCCATAGAGAGAAAAGCAGGAGCCGATAGAACTAATTTACCAATGGCAGTCTTCAGCAAAGTGGCATGCTGCTCTGCAAAATATAACCTCTTGTCCACAAAACCTGATGCCCCATGGATTCCAGAAACAGCACAGCCTTCTTTACTCCTTAAGGGGAATAGTAGAGATAAAGGTATCTTTGAGGTTGTCTCTTGTTCAAACTCCACCTTTTAGACAGGAGATAATCTAAGAGCGAAGCAGAAAACTGACTTATGTCAGGTCATGTGACAAGTTTAGAAAAGTGGGACCTAGCTCCTAAGACTGTCTTTGCACACTATTCCTACGCTTCCCCAAACTCCAATTATGGGGGGCGGGGAATGGGGGGGATCTTGGCACATTAACTTCCAGAGAGCTATCAGTGTCAATTTCCTTCTTCCATTGTCTATTTGCAAACTGAAACCAAAGTTATTTCCATCCTGATCATCTGGATACCATATGTAGCATACTTGGCACTTTAACAAATAAACACGTTGTGAGCGTGCCGAAAAAATGTCAGTAAGTGATCCACAATACATTACACCTGGGATGATCGATTATTGAAGACTCGGGATGGGGAGGCCCCGGGCTAATGTTTTATAGGGTATACTTCATTTACTGCTCACAAGAACCTTATGATATAGTTAATAATGATTGCAAGCTTTAACAGATGAAAAACATTGAGGCTTAGCAAAGTTAAGTCAATTGCCTAAAGTCACAAAGGTGAGTATCATAGTCTAGTCATTCATACACTTTGGTGGTCTCATCCCCAAGCCGATTGGTAAACCTTTTTTCTAATTGGGGGTTATCACTGCCATCCACAGATATATCACTGCCTAATTGTTCCATTTCTGGCTTTAAGGTTCACATGAGTGCATCCAATGTTTGTTGACCTGATGCTGTTTTTTCCAGTGTTTTATATATTTAACGAACACTTATACAATAGTTCGGTGCCAGGCATTGTTCTAAGCCACTGGTCGGCAAACTCATTAGTCAACAGAGCCAAATATCAACAGTACAACGATTGAAATTTCTTTTGAGAGCCAAATTTTTTAAACTTAAACTTCTTCTAATACCACTTCTTCAAAATAGACTCGCCCAGGCAGTGGTATTTTGTGGAAGAGCCACACTCAAGGGGCCAAAGAGCCACATGTGGCTTGAGAGCCACAGTTTGCCGACTACTGTTCTAAGCAATCTATATATCCACTGAGTGGCCAGATTATTATGATCTCTGAACATATAATAATCTGGCCACTCAGTGTATATCCTATATAATAAAAGGCTAATATGCAAATTGTCCCCTCGGCCAGGAGTGTGACCAGCAGGCAGGCTGGGCAACCGCCCATGTCCCCTCCCCCTGGCCAGGCTGGCCGGACCCCACCCATGCACAAATTCATGCACTGGGCCTCTAATATATATATATCCTATCTAATAAAAGAGTAATATGCAAATTGACTGTCACTACAACACACAAGATGGCTGCCCCCATGTGGTCAAAGATGGCTGCCACAAGATGGCCAGCAGGGGAGGGCAGTTGGGAAGAACCAGGCCTGCAAGAGAGGGCAGTTGGGGGCAATCAAGCCTGCAGGGAAGGGCAGTTTGGGGGGGACCCAGGCCTGCAGGGGAGGGCAGTTGGTGGGGGACCAGACGAGCAGGGGAAAGCAGTTAGGGGCAATGAGGCTGGCAGGGGAGGGCAGATAGAGGTGACCGGGTTGGCAGGGGAGGGCAGTTGGGGGGGACCAGGTTGGCAGGGTAGGACAGTTAGGGGTGACCAGGCTGGCAGGGGAGGGCAGTTAGGGGCAATCGGGCTGGCAGGGGAGCAGTTAGGCATCAATCAGGCTGGCAGGGGAGTGGTTAGGGAGTGATCACTCTGGCAGGCAGAAGTGGTTAGGTGCAATCAGGAAGGCAGGCAGGTGAGAGGTTGGGAGCCAGCAGTCCTGGATTGTGAGAGGGATTTCCGACTGCCTGTTTAGGCCCAATCCCAGTAGGATCCCAGATTGGAGAGGGTGCAGGCTGGGCTGAGGGACATCCCTCCCCCCCCCCCCCCCCCCCCCAGTGCACAAATTTCGTGCACCAGGCCTCTAGTATATTTATATACACACTGAGTGGCCAGATTATTATGCGTTCAGAGATCACAATAATCTGGCCACTCAGGGTATCACATATATATTTAATCTTTACCACAACTCAATCAGGTAAAAATTAATGTTCATTTTATAGATAAGGAACAAAGGTATTTGTGTAACTTGCCCAAGGTCATGTAGCTAGTAAATGACATACTCTACGACAAAAGTAATATTATTTGATATAATACCTTTTTTCACTTCTTTTTTTTTAAGAGCATATTTTTAAAAGAAAACTTAAAGGAGAAGTGTTTTTATAGGAGGAAGATAGGGTCATCTCAGATTTCTCCTCATATCTGTTACAATAAAATTCATGCCAGTAAATTTGGAGATCTAATTGGCTTTACTAAGCAATTCATGAATCTGGTGGTATCCCATCCAGCAACTAGAAGTACATGCCGATAAGTTATACAAAATGGAAGTTTTGCCTGACTGGCGTGGCTCAGTGGTTGAGCATCAACCTATGACCAGGAGGTTACGGTTTGATTCCTGGTCAGGGCGCATGCCCAGGTTGTGGGCTTGATCCCCATGGGGGTGCCTGCAGGAGGCAGCTGATCAATGATTCTCTCATCATTGCTGTTTCTATCTCTCTCTCCCTCTTCCTCTCTGAAATCAATAAAAAAAATTTTTTTAAATGGAAGGTTTTTTAAATAGAAAGAGATTCGGACTAAGAATTTATAAAAGTGGGTTATTTCAGGCAATGACATCTTCCCTTAGGGACAGGCAAGGGATCTCATCAGGCAGATTACCTCACTAGTGTTGAGCAGGACATTCCAGACTGATTGGTGTAAATTTTACTCCTTGGAGAGGCTGAAACTGCAATTAGATTAGGTATTAAGTTTTGGCTTGGTGATGTGGCTTAGCAAAAGTGACTCCATTTTGGCCAGTTTCTTTTCTTTTTTCGCTTTTTAACATCTCCCATACCATGCTAACCTTGGGGTATGCCAAGGATCACAATCTGAAAATTACTGCTTTGGAATGTGCTTGAGTAATTTTTTTCTTCCTCAGTTTTTTCACATAATTGTTACCTGTTTTCAACCCAAAGGAACTGTGTTGCCACAAGTAACGGATGATTACACTGCCATTAAAAGGGATTATTATAAGGACTATGTAATAACATGGCAAGGCAGCTATAATGTAATAAGTTGGGAAAAATGAACAATTTTGCATGCATTGTATGATTATAGCTATATAAAAGTCTATATGCCTATATTCTTTGAATGCCTGAGTAACAGCAGTAGAATCATGGGTGATTTTTTTTTCTTTTTCAAATTTCATCTGAAGCTATTTAGCATCTAAAGAAAAACACCCTGACAGTGTCAGGCCACAGGCTGGAGCTGGTGCCCCCCTGCCCACCTCCCCGCTCCCGCTCGCCCTCCTTGGAGCAGCCCTGGACCCGCCCACCCACATCCAGATTTTTAGAAAATACAATGTCTAATGGTTATGAAGACCACATGGCCAAATCTGTAGGGATGACATTGGGAGAAAAAAATGTAATCATCATCTACCTCCCTCCAAACGTGACCCTGGATAAGTTGTACAGTCCCATTAGCAGTATTGGTGAAGTTGAATCTGTAAAACTTATTCAGGACAAAGTTGCAGGACACAGCTTGGGCTATGTGTCCTGAACTACATGACTGCAAAGGAAGCAGAGAAAGCAATAAACACACTGAACCGCCTGTGGCTCCAGTCCAAAACCATTAGGTGTCATATGCTCAGTGGTTGAGCATCGACTATGAACCAGGAGATTACAGTTCTTTGTATGATTACCTGTAATAATAAAAGCGTAATATGCTAATTAGACCGGACATCCTTCTGGACGACCTTCCCGATGAAGCTGGGCTGCAAGAGAAGCCTGGGTCCCAGGTGCCAGAGGGAAGCCGGTGCTGGCAGCCAGGGGAAGGAAGGCCTACTCTTGCATGAATTTTGTGCATCAGGCCTCTAGTATCTATATAAAAGGTCAACAGAGGTCAACAAAGATGCCAACTTGTACATCAGCGGGTTCCCCAGGACCATGATCCAGAAGGACATGAAGGACATGTTCTCTCAATTCAGGCAAATCATCAACTCCTGGGTCCTGGTGGATGAGATGAAAGGTTTGTCCAGAGGTGGGGCATTTATCCGGTTTGACAAATGGTCTGAAGCAGAAGAGGCAGTGGCCAGTTTCAATGGTCATAAACCCGCAGGTTCGATTGCAGTGAAGTCCGCAGCCAATCCCAACCAGAACAAACACGTGGCACTGCTCTCCCAGCTGTACCGCTCGCCACCTAGATGGTTTGGAGACCCCGTGCATCATAGGCACAGAGATTCAGGATCTCCCCTATGGGCGGAGATCACCTGAGTGGGCTGTGGTGTCAGTGTGGGTCTTCCGGCTGGTGCATCAACCTTGGGCAAGATGCCTCCGAGGGAATCCTCTGGCATATGTTTGGCCCCTTTGGTACAATCACCAACATGAAAGTGATACTCGACTTGGACACCAACAAGTGCAAAGGTTTTGTGACCACGACAAACTATGAAAAAGCCACGATAGCCATAGCAAGTCTGAAAGGCTACAGCCTGGGGGACAAAATCCTACAAGTTTCTTTCAAAACCATCAGTTCCCTCAGATAACTCACTTTTTGTACAGAATAAATAATTCAGAGTCAAGAAATTGAAGCTTTTCTGTTGACATACAACTCATTTTGTGCCAATGTTCACAAGTGTTTGTCTTAGTCTAAATGCGAAGTGAAAAGGTTTTTATACTCTGAGACGCAACCAACATGTTCAAATCTGACGCAACCAACATGTTCAAATTTGAAATCCCATAATGTTAGACCAACTTTAAGTTTCTTAAGTTATTTCCTTTAAAATATACATTAAACAGAAATCTAAGTAGACTGAGTTGACTAACCAGTCCTTCAGGATGGTTTAACTTCTAAGACTGTCTAACACCCATTTCATTTGGTGTCTCCACAAACTCAAAAAAAATAAATGACCTTTTAGTTTTCATGTTGAAACTAAGGATGTTAGGTGCTGAGTGTGCATTTTCTCAATTGCTTCAGCATTAAAAATATATATATACTAGAGGCCCGGTGCATGAAATTCATGCACGTGGGGGGGGGGGTGTCCCTCAGCCCAGCCTGCACCCTCTCCAATCTGGGACCCCTTGAGGGATGTCCAACCTCCCGTTTAGGCCCGATCCCACTGGGATCGGACATCCCTCTCACAATCCAGGACTGCTGGCTCCAAACCGCTCACCTGCCTCTGTCTGATTGCCCCTAACTGCTTCTGCCTGCCAGCCTGATCACCCCCTAACCACTCTTCTGCCAGCCTGATCGATGCCTAACTGCTCCCCGGCAGGCATGATTGCCCCTAACTGCCCTCCTTTGCAGGCCTGTTCCCCCCCAACTGCCCTCCCTGCTGGCCTGATCACCCACAACTGTCCTCCTCTGCAGGCCTGATCCCCTGCAACTGCCCTCACCTGCAGGCCTGGGTCCCCACAACTGTCCTCCTTTGCAGGCCTGGTACCCCCCCCCCCAACTGCCCTCCCCTGCTGGCCTGGTCCCTCCCAACTGCCCTCCCCTGCTGGCCTGGTCTCCCCCAACTGCCCTCCTCTGCTGGCCCTGTCACCCCTAACTGCCCTCCCTGCTGGCCTGATCGCCCACAACTGCCCTCCCCTGCAGGCCTGGTCCCTCACAACTGCCCTCCCCTGCAGGCCTGGTTCCCCCTAACTGCCCTCCCCTGCAGGCCTGGGTCCCCCCCAACTGCCCTCCTCTGCTGGCCTGGTCACCCCTAACTGCCCACAACTGCCCTCCCCTGCAGGCCATCTTGTGACGGCCATCTTGTGTCCACATGGGGGCAGCCATCTTTGACCACATGGGGCAGCCATCTTCTGTCTTGGAGTGACGGTCAATTTGCATATTACTCTTTTATTAGATAGGATATATTTTAAATTGATTTCAGAGAAGAAGGAAGAAGGAGAGAGATAGAAATATCAATGATGAGAGAGAATCATTGATGGGCTGCCTCCTGCATGCCCCACACTGGGGCTAGAGCCTGCAACTTGAGCATGTGCCCTGATTGGGAATCTCCTGGTTCATAGGTCAATGCTCACCCACTGAGCCACACTGGTAGGGCAACTGCTTCAACATTTTAAGAGATTTCTGCTTTGGTTGACATGAAATTGTTTACCCAAACAGGTCCCATTTCCACTCCCTGGTCACTCAGTCCCGGGTTCTGCTAAATGGTCCTGGCAGAGGCTGTGGGCCACATCTGGGGAGGGAGAGGGGCACATGCCAGGCCCTCCAGAGGAGGGCACAATGTTTCCCAATCCCAGACGTCAATGGGAACGTACCAAAGAATTTCATGGAAACTCCATATATTCCTGAGTCAGATGTAAGCCCCAGGCACACCTGAAGATGGGTTGCTACTCTGACATTATGAGTTCCTAGCCACACATTGCATGTGCAGTGCCCCACACATCAGATATTACTATTCACTGCCATTTCTTCAGTTTCCAAAAGCATTTAACATAGCTCAAATGCATAAGATAGTTCTATTTTTAATAATGCATAAACATTTGAGCATTGTATTTCTCGCATCCCTTCTCGTGAGTGCTAGACTTTTTTCTATTTTAATTGGATTTTGTTTTGAAACTTTGCTTTCATATGAACACTAAACAAAAAAGTACTTACTTCTTGCCAATTATCTATTGACAGAAAAAAAACACAAATTTAATTACATCCATACATATGGGAATTCCACATACATACGAAGTTCAGAGACAGAAAGTTAAAATTAAGTATATAAGGCATTTTGAGCTAAGGATGAGGTAAGGTGCCCTGAGGCTGCAGAGGGAAGGAAGTTCACTGTGGGGTGATAAGAAGAGCAAATGTTCAGTAATGGTTCAGTAATTTACAGTTTTCCCTGCCATATAGATAAGTTAAAAAAGTTATCTCTGATAATCTCTTATCATGGGCAGCCCCCTAATTTAAATTCTAGGCTGTTAAGCTAGGTACAGAAGTTGCTCTTAAACCTAAATAGGGTCTTGGTTGTCAGCTCAAAACAATTCCCATACCACAGAGGCACATCTTGGCATGACTTGTTCTGAACCCCTACACCAGAAATTCTCCGGAGTTCAGTTTCCCATCTCTCCCTCAATGGAAGATCATCTAGTCTAAATGTAGCCCTTAGATTTCTCAGAGCCACATGGGTAACTGATGTTTCAGTCCTGAGGTCTTGGACAAAGGTCAGGTTTTTCAAAAGAGGATGCACCTTGGAAATTTAAAGTTTATAACAGGTTCTCTTCTCGAAGAAGACATTTGTTTTTCTTTTTAAAAACAGTTCAACATTGCCCTAGCTGGTTTGGCTCAATGGATAGAGCGTTAGCCTGCGGACTGCAAGGTCCCAGGTTCGGTTCTGGCCAAGGGCACATGCCTGGGTTGTGGGCTTGATCCCCAGTAGGGGATGTGCAAGAGGCAGCCAATCCATGATTCTCTCTCATCACTGATGTTTCTATCTCTCTCTCCCTCTCCCTTCCTCTCTAAAATCAATAAAATATATTAAAAACAGTTCAACATTGAAGATATTGTGAAAATTAGAAAAAGAAAATGTTATATTGATTGCATTTTCCATTTGAAACCAATGGAAACAATTCTATTTAGAGCCTACCTGGTTTTCAGAATCTCCTAAATCTGTCTGGTTATGAGAACAAACTGGGAAGCTTTTGGAAATTATAGGTGCTTGGGCTGGCAGGAGATTATGACTCGGTATACAAGGGATGGTTTGTGTAAGTGAAGATCTATAACTAGGCCACAAACAACAACAACAAAACCATCCTAGGGTGACGAGCTGTTCTGATTTTAGCACTAGAATCCCTATATCCCAGAAAACTCTTCAGTCCCGGGCTAACAGGGACAGTTGGTCTTCCTAAATCATTTTTCCAGACTCCTAACCAAACCTAAGAGGGTGGGACTAAGAAGTTAAAAGATGGGTTATTTCAGGGAAAACCTTCCATTTTGTGCAACTAATTTAGAGCCCTTGCCAGATGGGATGCTGCCAGATTCATGAATTGCTCAATAAAGCCAATTAGATCTTCAGATTTACTTGGTTGATTTTTGTGTGTGTGTGTGTTTTTTAACAACTTGAATCTCTTTTAGTCATGATGCTAAACCCAGAGAAATGAAAACCAGAACGAATGCGGTGAAATCTTTGAAATGAACAAGTCATATCTTTGTTGGAGTGTTGAAACCACTTAGATTTTTAAGCCTCTAACTTCCCAAATGTTTCTCTTTTCCATTGAGCATTTTATTTAAGAGCATATGATAGGGAGTCTTAGCTGTTAGGACTCCAACCTAAAATCCCTCTTAGGAACAGGCCAAAAGAATGACGATTTCATCCAACATGTAGGTCCAATCCTCAGACATCATGGATAAACATTGTCTTTATTTTTGTTTCTTCTTTTTTCAACTTTCCAATGGTAAGATAATCAACTCAGACATTAACAAGAAGGCTTTCTTTCAAAGTTTGGACTGAAATTAAAGTGTTTGGGTCATTTGGTCCATCTGTTGACGTTGGAATGGGGTAGGGTGTAATTCTTGCATTGTATTACCTTCTAAGGTATCAAATAAGAACTCTTGAACATTAACAATGGGAGAAGTGCTGTTTATTATTAGAGATCTATTCTATTATGGGGAGCACACATTGAACCATGAGAGGCAACACAATGTAAAGCACGCTTCTTACAAATGTAGTGAAATGTGACTTTTTGCCCTTTCTGCATCAAATCATAGTGTGGGGGCAAAAACTGACCAAATAGTAATCTTTCAATCATTGTTCCAAATAAAACTCTATTGTTTTCCCAGTAAAAATAAAACATTGTTATTTTACCTTTCTTAACTCTGTGTTAAGAGGAAAGAAATTACATGGACGTTCTAAAAGATATGATTTCGTAACAAGTCCTTTTGACATTCATCCTCAGTGCAGAATCTTGGGTAAAGTCGGCTTATAACATTTTAATAGCTTTGGCTATGCTTTCAAGTATCTTATTTACTTTAACAATAGGCTTCCTAACCAGGGTCACAGAGCAAGCAATCTGTTGTTCAACCAGCCTGTCATCCTAGCTGAGGCCAAGAAAAATCAAGAGATGGCGATGATTTGGAGAAGCTGAGGTGACTGGTGTGCAGTCAGCAGGCAGTATTGGGTAGTGGCTTAGCATACTGGCTCTGGAAGCAAACTGGTGTGTTCACCAGGCTTTCCCTTTGACTAGCTCTGTAATAACAGTCCTCATTGGTAAAATGGAATAATAATACTGACCCCATAGAACTTTTCTGTGGCTGGAATGAAAGAAACAAAGCATCTAGCACATGTGAGATGTGAGGTGGTGTAATTCTCTCTCATGTTCCAACCACATGGGATATATTTGTTCCTAAAAGGAGCTACATGCTCAGTTTCAAGTATAGGTCTTCACAGATGCCGTTTTACCTGCAGGAAGCTCCTCTTGACTTTCACCTTACTAAATCGTGTCATTCTTCCAGCCTCAGTTATTCAGGTAGGCCTTCTCCAGCCGCCTAAAGCACAGGCTGGTCACAACACCTTCCTGAACGTTCCCTTTATTTGTCAGAACTGGCAGATAATAAGCACGAAACACATGATATTTGTTTACTGACATCATTCTTATTTAGAAACTTAGTGTCATCAACCAAATAAATGGGGGGAAAGATAGCTTTACAAAATAAGGTGTTTGTAGCCAATGGATTATCCCACCTCTTGTTGTCAATAACCAGATTACAATAGAAGGCATCATGCATCATTTGCCAAATTTTAGTAATTCCCATATATATCTAATACTTATGCTATTTTCCCAGAAATTTTTTATATTGGCTCACTTTTGTGCTTAGATTAATTTGTTCTGAGGAAATATTAAATCACAACCTTAAGGAGAACCAGTCCTTGGGAACCACTAATCTATTGCATCTCTCTCCTTTTCCGTATCAGAAATTAAGGCCTAGAGAAGGGAAGCAAATTTCCTGCAGTCTTTTCTAAGTACTGTATACATCAAAGGCCACCAATGGCAGTCATTCAGATCTCCCACTTCTTAGCCTGCATTCTTTGCCATATTTCATGTCACCTCATGTGAGTTTCATTCCAGGCAGTTTTAGTTGGGTTGAGACATTTGGAAGGAACTAACAGAATAATCCATGCTTATTTGTGATAATTGATCAAGCTGATTAAGGCATCACACTGGTGATAGCTGTTTGTATCAGAAAATAATGCCCTAATCCAAAAGCGTAATTTACATTTCAAAACCATGTCAGATGAGTGACATCTTTACTATCTCTTAAGAGCCACTTCAATAGCTTCTACCTACTCTACAAACAAAAACAGTGAAGTCAATGGGAACAAATTTCATCATTGCAATGGAAGAGCTGTATTGTAATGGAAACACTGCTTTTCCTTTATGAAACAGCCTTATTGAGATTAATTCTCATACAATTAAAGTATGTTTTTAGTGTATTCACAGGGTTGTGCAACCATCACCACAAAATAATTTAAAACAGTGGGGTTTTGTTTTGCCTCTAAAAGAAACTAGTATCTATTACCAATCCCCATCACCCTTCCTCCCCACTCCCTAGTCTCCTCAGCCCAAAGTAATCACTAATATACTTAATGTATCTATGGATTTGCCTATCGTGGACATTTCATAAAAGTGGAATCATACAATATGTGGTCCTCTGTGGTTGTCTTCTCGCACTTCGCATAAGGTTTTCAAGGTTTATCATGTTGTAGGATGTATCGGTACTTCATTGTTTTTTGTAGCTGAGTAATATTCTATTCTAATTCATTAGCTGATGGACATTTGGGTTGTTTGTACTTTATGGTTATTATGAATAATGCCGCTATGAATATTCACTACAAGTTCTTACGTGAATGTATGTTTTCATTTCTCTTGGGTTTAATACCTAGGAGTGAAATATATGGGTCATATGGTAATTCCACATAAAGTTACTGTTTTGTCTGTTTAAAATTTTTGACTCCTTAACAGTCTTTCCTCTCTCCCTTCTATTTTGGTGTATAATTCCTTCCACTTTGGCTACAGTCTTGGTGAAACTGTCAATCAACTCATTAAGACCTCCCCTGGCCAAGGAGTTGAGCATGTGGTCCAACTCCTACCAATCAGATGCTCTCTCTCTGGAATTTGATTCTTTAGCTGAGGAACAGTGAGGCAGAAAGGAGTAGGAACTCATTCATCACTGCCCATTGATTTTCTACCATGTACATCTCAGAGTTACACTTATACTTCAACTTTTTCTTTAAATATTCAATTACACCATGTCCTTCCAAAAGATTCTCTGATTTTGTTTTTTTCCTTAAGCAGAACAAAGTTAGCTTTGTAGCTTGCATGCACCTTTAGCCACATTTTAAATACCTTCTTTGAATAAATAAAAATGCATGCCTCTTTGTTACCCAAAACTGGTCTTTCTGTTTATGCTATAATTTAATCAACTCACATCTCCCTCTCCCCTCCCCTATCCTCAGTCCATTATCCAAGAGGAAAAGGAAAAACACCCTTCATTATAAGCTCTGATCTCAAAAATGAGGAATTCAAGCAAGTCCCTGAATTCACCCTGTGTCCCAAAGACAAAGATGCAAATACCCAGAGCCACCAGCAATAGTTCTTTCTTGGTCATGTTATAATCTGAGGCTTTTACAGACCCTGGTCCCTGCTCTTTCATGTATATAAAAAGGATACAGTTAAAACAAATTAAAGGCCTACATGCCTTCATCCTGTATTATCCCACAGACCCACAGAAGGGTTCTCAAACTCAGAAATCAGATCCTGAACTACTGTCTTTCTAACAGTGAAAGACAAAATACACAGGACAATTAAAGAGATGATTTTATTCTGGCTGTTGCAATAAGAAAAATGGCCATTAATGAAGGACATCTCAAAGAAAAATATGGGGACCTGTGGTTTTATAAAGGGAAGTAGACGGGAATCATGAGGCAAAGTGGAGGCAGGGCTTAAATGAGTTATCCAGGAAGGGTGGTTTTTTGTGGTTAGCTCTTTCCTGAAGTAGTAAAGCTTGGGAAATTTATTTCTGGGAGCAAAATGCTTACATAAAATTCAGTCTTTCCTTCCTTCCTTCCTTCCTTCCTTCCTTCCTTCCTTCCTTCCTTCCTTCCTTCTCCTTCCTTCCTTCTCCTTCCTTCCTTCCTTCCTTCCTTCCCCTTCCCTTCCTGTTTCCCTCCTTCCCTCCCTCCCTCCCTTCTTCTTTCCATACTTTTGCTCATTCAGGAAATATATATTGAGTATCTATTTTTATGCTGGGACCATGGCTCTGGGTTTAAGAGAGAATCCTGCTGTCAAGGTCCTTGTGAAAGGAAACAGAGCTTAGGAGGTGGCCTGCAAAGGCTGAGGGAGCACTTGGTTTTGAGGCAGACTCTTTTCCTCTTACTGCCTCTTCTCATCATTCCCATTGCACGTCCCCTCCCTTTCCTTGGTCTCTGCCTTGGATCAAGATGCCCCTCTGTCTGGGTAGCACTTCTACATTTTCCTACCACCTCCAGGCCAATATAAATACCTTTTCCTCTAAGGAATGTTTCTATATTTCAAATGAAGTTACCTAAGATAACTGTGGGAGGCTTTAATGGACTCTACCAAGGTCATGGCATTTTTAAATAGAGATGGTCTACTTTTCTTAATTTTACATAAAGCGTTATCTTTAAGCAGCTTCAGGACAGCCTCCAGTCCCCAGTCCCCTCTGCCAGCTAGATTGTCTCCTATAAATACCTGTAGAAGTTCTAACAGGTTCCCAGAGATGAATGAGTCTCTCCTTCCCTTATTTATATTCTTTAACAATCTACCTTATTGAAATTATTTATAAATTTCTGCTCTGGTAGTTTGTAAGACGTTTTTTATTCAGTTGTCTATCTCCCCAAATGCCTTTTATACCTATCATGTGTAAATTTTTTTTGCGTTTAAGGAGCAGGAGTGAAGTGTAAGCATTATAGGGAAGATTCTGTGCTTCATTGGAAAACTGCATTGTCCAGAACACAGCCTTCCATTGTTATCTTCCTCCGATTCTATGGAGGAAGGCTGTCAATAATTGATGGCAATGTAAAATCATTTTTGTCTATAGATGCGCAAATTCTATACATTGGAGATTCCACTATGGAAGAGTCCGGGTTTGCCTCCACTTCACATTCATTTCAACATCCTGATACATAAATGTCTTTTGTTGTTATTGTTGTTTAACACATCTCTAATTTCCTCATGGAGTTGATAAAATCTTTGACCTGTGTTCATACTTATACCTATATGAAGTCATGATTTTACTTATTTTTCAAAGTTATATTTTAACATTAAATCGCTCAGAGCATCAGGAGCACTGAGGAAATTCCTGATAGGCATGGCTTCAGGGGAAATAGAGCGTAATAGTTAAGAATATCGGACTTGCAGTAGACTCTGTGAGTTCAAGTTCTACCCAGATCTACTACTTTTTTCCTCCCTAAGATCTGTGACCTTGAGCATGCTACTTATCCTCTCTGTGCCTCAGTGGAGACAATAGTACTTATTTTATAGAGTTGTTATAAGGACTTCATGAGCTTGTCAAACAATGTGTGGCATCTGGTAAGAGCTCAATAAATGCCAGCTTTTACTATTATTAATTAAGAAGGAACTATGTAAGTAAATTCTGTGTCCCACTTTAAATCTTAGCAGGTTAGAGACAGAAAGCAAACTTTTCCCAATCTCATGTCTCAAGTATTCACCGCCGCAGTCCCATTTATAGAAAGACAAGAGGAGATGATAGAAAGAGGTAGAACCAAGTTCACTTGAGGTATTATTCTGCAGTCTGTAAATAAAGTATTTAAATGTTAGCCCTGGAATTTTCAACCAAGGCCTCTAATTGGCAGAGAAGGGGTCCTTCCTGTTTCTCTGTCACTGTTAGGCACCACCCCCCTGTGCCCACTTTCCCAGGATTTCTTACAAATCTCCCCTCTGACTCAAAATAGAAAATGGGGTTAAGGCACAGCTATCAGGGTCATTTCTATCTTAGGGGACCCATTTTCAAGGTATCAATTTATAATTCCATTCTAGCCAATTCCTGCTGGAGTATTTTCTGAGACATTTTGGGGCCCTTTATGACCTTATGTTATTCCATCTCCCTTTGTGGCCAGATGATAGCAAAGCTCCTTTCTGGGTACCTGTGATTGACTGTCTAGGAGATAACAATAAAAAAAAAAAAAAGGACAAAAAAGCAAGAAATGTTAGGGGTAGAAAAAGGAAGTGTCAGACTGACCCAGGAAGCCGGTTGAGAGAAGCAGTCTTTGCACACACATGGCGATTTGTGAACTCCACTCAGGGGAAGAAATTATGTCTCAGGGAAACAGCCACAATGCTTGGGGTGTTTTTGTTGCTGTTTTACTGTTTTATTATTTTGTTTTGAAGGGAAGGTTTTTTTTTCTGCTTTTGTTTTGTCTATATCAGAACAATATTTTTAAAAGATGTTGATACATAGTTTAGCTTTGAATTGGTTTTCTACCAATTTCTTTTTTAAAAAAACATGTTTTTATTGATTTCAGAGAGGAAGGAAGAGGGAGAGAGAATTAGAAACATCAATGATAAGAGAGAATCATTGATTGGCTGCCCTCTGCACACCCCCCATTGGGGATCAAGCCCGCAAACCAGGCATGTGCCCCTGATGGGAATCAAACCTGGGACCCTTCAGTCCACAGGATGACTATCCACTAAGCCAAATCAGATAGGGCATCTACCAATTTCTTTGAATTCACTTTGAATCTGGTTTTCTACTATGGGGCCGATCTCCATAGCTAAACCATATTTGCCCATAGTATCAAGTTTCTTAATTATGAATTCATGGAACCTTTTAGAGGTCAAGATAGGTAAATATTTAAAGCATATGTCGAGAGAAACCAAGATGGCGGCATAGGTAAGCACCTAAACTGCTGCCTCGCACAACAATTTCAAAACTACAACTAAAAGACAGAACGGACACCATCCAGAACCACAGGAAAGCTGGCTGAGTAAAAATTCTACAACTAGAAGGAAAGAGAAAAGCTCACAGAGAATTGGAGGTACGGCAAAGGGTCTTTGTGCGCGCAGAGAGGAAGGGCGGCTGAGAGCCTGGCTGACTTTCTCTGGCAGAAGGGGGAAGGAAGCCCCCAACCGCACTGAACCCCAGTTCTGACTGCACTGAACCCCAGTTCCGGACGAGCCCCTGGGGACCCACGCTCTTGTGGGGGGAGTCTGGACTCTCGGGCGGAGACTCGGGAGCTGGGGAAGGCAGAAGTCTGAAGGCGCACGCCTGCCAGTGCGCACAAAGGCTGTGGAGGTTGCCACAGGCTTTCCCTAGTGGAAGGGAGTCAGAGGCTCCTGACTGCACTGAGCCCCAGTTCTGACTGCACTGGACCCCAGTTCCAGGCGAGCCCCTGGGGACCCACGCTCTTGTGGGGGGAGTCTGGACTCTCGGGCGGAGACTCGGGAGCCGGGGAAGACAGAGGTCTGAAGGCGCGCGCGTGCACGCAAGGGCAAGGCTGACGGGAAGCCAAGACTGAGACTACACCCCATCCAAGCTGAGCACAGAAGCTATTGCAATTTGGCAAGTCTAATCCTATAAGGCTGTCTCCAGCACCGAACTTCTCCCAGCGTAGACACAGCTGATCCTTACAGCCAACTGGCCTGGAGGTCAATTCTTCCCAGTGATACCAACAACAATCAAGACTTAATTACAACAAGGCTGTACACACAGTCCACAAAGGGGTGCACAAAGAGTGTCCACCTCAGGTTAACTGGGGAGGCTGACCCACTGGGCCATATTGGAAACCTAGCACACAAATCTACCTTACCAACTCAGGGAAGCAGTGAAAATGCGGCGTCAAAGAATCAGATCACAAATGAAAGAAATGGAGGAAAACAAACGACTGGATATAGAATTCAAAACCATGGTTATAAGGCTTTTCAAGAATATCCTAGAAAAGGCCAATAAATATAACGAGACCCTCGAAGATATGAAAAAGGACCAACTAGAAATTAAACATACACAGACTGAAATAAAAAATATTATACAGAGACCCCAAAACAGACTAGGGGAACACAAAAATCAAGTCAAAGAATTGAAATACAAAGAAGCAAAAAACACTCAACCAAAAAAGCAAAGAGCAAAAAAAAAAAATCCAAAAAGTTGAAGATAGTGTAAGAAGACTCTGGGACAACTTCAAGCGTACCAACATCAGAATTATGGGGGTGCCAGAAGAAGAGAGAGAGCAAGATACTGAAAACCTATTTGAAGAAATAATGACCAAAAACTTCCCCCACCTGGTGAAAGAAATAGACTTACAAGTCCAGGAAGCGCACAGAACCCCAAACAAAAGGAATCCAAAGAGGACCACACCAAGACACATCATAATTAAAATGCCAAGAGCAAAAGACAAAGAGAGAATATTAAAAGCAGCAAGAGAAAAACAGTTAGTTACCTACAAGGGAGCACCCATACGACTGTCAGCTGATTTCTCAACAGAAACTATGCAGGCCAGACGGGAGTGGCAAGAAATTTTCAATGTGATGAATAGCAAGAACCTACAACCAAGATTACTCTACCCAGCAAAGCTATCATTCAGAATTGAAGGGCAGATAAAGAGCTTCACAGATAAGAAAAAGCTGAAGGAGTTCATCACCACCAAACCAGTATTATATGAAATGCTGAAAGGTATTCTTAAAGAAGAGGAAGAAGAAAAAAGTAAAGATAAAAATTATGAACAACAAATACATACCTATCAACAAGTGAACCTAAAAATCAAGTGAATTAAAAACCTGAGGAACAGAATAATCTGGTGAATATAATAGAATCAGGGGCATAGAAAGGGAGTGGACTGATAATTCTCAGGGGGAAAGGGGTATGGGGGGTTCATGAAGAGACTGGACAAAAATCATACACCTATGGATGAGGACAGTGGGGGGGAGGTAAGGGCAGAAGGTGGGGTGGGAACTGGGTGGAGGGGAGCTATGGGGGGAAAAAGGAGAAACAATTGTAATAATCTGAATAAAGATTTATTAAAATAAAAAATAAAAATAAAAAAATAAAACCATAAAAAAAAAATAAAGCATATGTATTTTTTTCATTGACTTTTAATTTATTTATTTATTTTTATCCTCACCCCAGGGGATTTGCTTATTGATTTTATTTTTTATTTCATTTATTTATTTTTTAAAATCTTTATTGTTAAAAGTATTACATATGTCCTCTTTTTCTCCCATTGACCCGTATAGCCCGCCCGCCCCCAATTCCTACCCCAGGCCTCTACCACCCTATTGTCTGTGACCATGGGTTATGCATATACGAAGCATATATATCTCAATCAATTCTTCTGGGAACCTTACTTTTGTTAGTTACTTAAAAGGATCAAGAGAAACCCAAATTTAAGACTCATTGCTCTGGAGGATTTTAAAAAGTGGAATAAGTTTATCGTTTCTTCCAGTCAGCAGGCAATAGGAACATACAAGTGAAGAAGAGCTTTGACTCAGCCTTTGTTCCATCTTTGCTCTACAGCCAGCATGTGACGTGAATGAATGTGTCATTCAGGGAGGGAGAGAGTGATTGCAAGACACCACAGAGTGTGTGATCATTGCAATTTCACAGAATAACACAAGACCACTTTTCAAAATTCTTGCCTCTTTAGTGCCATAAAAAAAAAAAAAAAATGAGAGAGAGGGAGGGAGAAATGGGTTCATTTTTTCTTTGGAGAAGTAAGCCTTCAAGGTCAACTGGTTAAGGGATGTAGACCAAGTTCATTCAAGTGTTAGATAATATTCTGATTATTTAGTATGTTTGGAGGGATTTGTTCTCTGATGAGGCTAGAAAGTCACCACTTTAAGACTGTCAATGACTCATCACAAAGGTCAAGAGGGAAAAATCTATTCTCCTCAGTACAGCATAAATGGTTGGATTCATTCTCCCAGCTTTCAAACCTGCCTTTGAAATGTAAAATGCATAAAGCAGAGTGGGGCCGGGGGAGGGGTGTCCATTTATTGTCCAGTTTGACTCCTCCATGACAGCACCATATTTAAACTTTTTAAAATCATGTATTTAGCAAACCTCAAAAAAGATGGTTGCTTTTGACCAATGGATTTAATATTTACAAATTGTTTATCTCTGAACACTTCCATAAAATTGCTAGGGCTAGACCATGGCCGATGATAGTTCAAAGAAGTTCTCCAAGTTATTCTAATCTGGATTTTAAACACCATTTTCCTATAAATCACTTTAGACTCAAAGCCTATGTCCTTATCTGTAAGGTGGAAACATGCAACAAATATTATATTAGTTTTTAATAAATATGGAAAAAGAAAAAAAGGGCACAGTCAAAATTATATGTAAATCTTTCTCCATTGTACAACAGACACTCTGCCCCACAAAGAGTTATAAAAGTGACAAATGTCTAGTCACCATATTCAAATGCAATGACTTTAAAATAACTATGCTTTCTTTTAAGGTGATTAATTCTGACCAAGCATTTTCCCTCTTTGAATGAATAATAATAATTAATTTACAGTAAGTAGGCAATTCACATTCTCCTCACACTCAGATTTCCTGACTCTAACCAATTCGGAGGATCAAGCCATCTTGGCTGGCTGCCAATTCATCCGGCAGATTATTCTTCTTTACAAACAGACCCGGCCGTAGCAAGACCAATTCATGCCCAGCTGCGACAATTGTCCTTATCACCATACATCTTCTGGGATGTTCCTCAATTTCTGCCACATGTCCTGTGTCTCCTTTTATAGTGGTCCAAGAAACCTTTTTTTAAAAAATTATTTTTAAATATATTTTCATTGATTTCAGAGAGGAAGGGAGAGAGCAATAGAAACATCAATGATGAGAGAGAATCATTGATTGGCTGCTTCCTGCATGCCCTACACTGGGGATTGAGCCTACAACCTGGGCATGTGCCCTGACCAGGAATCAAACTGTGACCTCCTGGTTCATAGATCAAACCACCAAAAGCTGGGCTAATAAACCATTTTTTTAGTGCTTTTTCTGTGCCACTCCATTTGTGCTATATTTTACATATATTATTGTATTCCACCCTCATAATAGCTTTGTGAACCAAGTGTACTATCTCCATTTTACATACGAGGCAATAGGCTTAGAGATGTTTTAAACTTGCCTATGGGCACAAAGCTGATATTTAACATCTGGATTTGAATTCAAGTCTGTCTGGCTCTTAACCATTACACTAAATTCCTTCTTGACCCACCCAGCTTCTGTCCTTTGTTCTTGCTCAAATCAGAGAACAAATAAACTATCAATATCAGAAAAACTAAACTTAGGATTCCTCTTACTATAATAGCTAACATTAATTGAGAGCTTAACAGGCACCAGATAGATATATTATGTGCCTTCTTCTTTCCTTTGAACTACCTATTCTAGACTTTCCATATATATATATTTAACTAATGAAATATTTTACATGTTGAAAATTATGTCTATGTACTTACAAACACATATAATGCCTTCTTGATTTCCCACACTCTTTGTTCTTCCCCTCTGCTCCTAGGAAACTATTTACAGTTCTAGGAACCAGCGAAACTATCTCTTGCCTCTGGTCTTTTGTATGTCATCTTCTTTACACTGTGCTCCTTCAACACCACTTTGCTTCTTGGTTTCTCTTACTTTTCAAAGATGGCTTTATGAGGCCCATGTCTGAGCTGATCCTATGTGATAGGGTATATATTTAGGATATATTTTCATTTGCTATTTACTAGTATTTGTTGGTCTTCTCCATGAAGTTGGGAGTACATATACCACAATGACTGCGTCATCAGCTATGCATAGCAAAGTGCTTACATATGGAAGACCCATGGGATTTTTTTAAATAGGGGAATTAACTTGCTATTTCTGTAACCCATACTAAACCACCTAGGCTATACCTCATCTCATATTCGCAATCCCTACCTTGCCAGCCTCTGTGAAGTGGAACTAAAAGCTGTTTGGTACAAAATGGCAGGAACATGGAGAACTATTTGACTTAGTCAATGACTTTCTCTTTTTCTTTTTCAAGTATTAACTTTTCCTAGCCATCTTCAACCCTTACCTTTCACAGACATAGAAGCATTCACTAAAATATCAGTTTGCTTCAGATTTAGAAACAGGAATAGAGAGCAGTTGGATTCATTAATTTGCTTACCCCAGTCCAGAGTTTTGGTCCTTCTTGACATATGCCATAAAATTTCAGCTCGTTGTAATTAATGTTATAATTTAAAGCTGAGTGTTTTGGTTAAAAAACTATGAAGTCAAAACAGGATGATATACCATAGGGACTATGCGCAGAATCATTCTCTTGACCACAAAACTGTAAATATTTGTTTCCCTAAAGCCGTGGTCGGCAAACTGCGGCTCGCGAGCCACATGCGGCTCTTTGGCCCCTTGAGTGTGGCTCTTCCACAAAATACCATGGCCTGGGCGAGTCTATTTTGAAGAAGTGGTGTTAGAAGAAGTTTAAGTTTAAAAAATTTGGCTCTCAAAAGAAATTTCAATCGTTGTACTGTTGATATTTGGCTCTGTTGACTAATGAGTTTGCCGACCACTGCCCTAAAGAATCAAAGCATACTCTTCATAGAAAAAAAAACAAAACATCATCTAGAACTGGTTTAAGCATTCTAGTGTGTTAGGGAAACCCCCAAATTATGTGACTTGCAATCAATTGTTCAGGCCATTTTGTTCAAGCCTGCTTTGTTCCCATTGCCTTCAGGTTACTAGCTTCTGCTTAGTCTTGCATACAGACATGGTAATCATTAGAGTAATTCTGCTTGCAGCTTGAGAAGATAAGGGCAGTATGTATTGTTTATCAAAGATTGGCATGAACCTCATAACCAGACTCACATCAACCAGCACAATCTTCCTAGGACCCCCACCCCCCTGCCCTGATGCTCAGATGTTTGTAGTGGTCCATCACCTCTTGCCCCTCCCATTTTCCTTCCCTTGGCATAAAAGAAGCCTGAACTCTATACTTCCATAGGATGGATTTGAGGTACCACTAGGGCTCCTATCTTCTTGGTTGACACCTTCTTGATCAATAAACCTTACCTTACTCCTAAACCTGACATTTTGAGTTTTGTGTTGTTGTTTTTTTTTACTTTTTGAAGCACCGGGCACACAGACTTTAGACTAGTAACATTGCTATTTAAAACAGGGAAATCTGAGAGGTGTAAGAATTTGCTCTTTGAAGGATCCATCAGTTACAGTCTGCATTCAGGTGTATAAATTGCATTTGAGAAGACCGGTGGGTTATGGTGCTGAAAGAACAGTTCCTACAGAAGCGCCTTTACCTATACCAGGAGAGACCTGGGAATCCTAAGAAACATCAGCAACACATCACAGAAAAAGAGTTTCAATAGAGATGGTCTCAGAGATACCAGAGAACACTGTTTCTGAGAATGTGCCCTAGCTGAGAACCACTTGCTGCAGAATACCTGATAGAGGCATCTTCACAGGCAGATTTCTTGAATATGTTCAGACTCTTGACATCTACTGTCCAACTGCCCCCTAAAAATGCTGCACTTCCATTTTTAGTTTTTTGAGGAAGCTACATACTGTTTTCCATAGTGGCTGCACCACACTGCATTTCCATCAACAGTGTACTAGGGTTTCCATTTGTTTATTTGTGGATAGTAGCCATTCTGGCAGGTGAGGTGATAGTAGCCATTCTGGTTGGTGTCATTTTAATTTGCATCTCTCTGATGATTAGTGACTTTGAGCTTTTTTTCATATATCTCTTGGACATCTGTATGTTCTCTTTGGAGAAGTGTTTATTTAGGTCCTTTGCACATTTTTAAATTGGATGAAGTTGTATGAGTTCTTTATATATTTTGGAAATTAACCCCTTACAGATGTATCATTGGAAAATATGTTTTCCCATACAGTGGATTCTCTTTTCATTTTGTTGATGGTTTTTTGGGTGTTTTTTTTTTTTCCCTGCAGAAGCTTTTATTTTGATGTAATCCCATTTGTTTATATTTTCCTTTGTTTCATTTGCCCTAGGAGATGTGTTGGCAAACATATTGCTATGAGAGATGTCTGAGATTTTGCTGACTATGGTGGCTTCTAGGATTTTTATGGTTTTACGACTTACATTTAAGTCTTTTATCCATTTTGAGTTAATTCTTGTGTATGGTGTAAGTTGGTGGTCTAGGAATATATCCTAAAAATTCTGCAACACCAATCAGAAAGAATATATGCATGCCTATGTTCATAGCAGCACAATTTACAATAGCTAAGATCTGGAAACAGCCCAAGTGACCCTCAGTAGATGAGTGGATAAAAAATATGTGGTACATTTACATAATGGAATACTATGAAGTCATAAAAAACAAGGATCTCTTACTCTTTGAGGAAGCATGGGGGGATCTGGAGAGTATTATGCTAAGTGAAATAAGCCAGTCAGAGAAAGACAAGTATCACATTATCTCACTCATATATGGAATCTAATGAACAAAATAAATGGATGAACAAAATAGATCCAGAGATACTGGAGCATGCAACAGACTAACGAATTTCGGGGGTGGGGGTGGAGGTGGGAAGAGATTAACCAAAGAAGTTACATGCATATATGCATAACCAATGGACAGACAATAGTGAGGTGAAAGCCTGGGGGGAAGGGGGTTGGAAGCAGGGTGTCAGGGGTCAATGGGGGAATAAAAGGGAATATCTGTAGTACTTTCAACAATAAAGATAAATTTTTTTAAAATGCTGCACTTTATAAACATTCCCAGAAGTGACAGGAACCTATCGTTTTTTTGTTTTTAATAAATCTTTATTGTTCAGATTTTTACAGGTGTTCCTCTTTTTTTTCTCCCATAGCTCCCCTCCACCTGATTCCCCACCCCACCCCATGCCCTTACCCCCCGCACTGTCTTCATCCATAGGTGTAAGATTTTTGTCCAATCTCTTCCTGCACCCCTCACACCCCTTTCCCCCTGAGAATTGTCAGTCCACTCCCTTTCTATGTCCCTGATTCTATTATATTCACCAGTCCATTCTGTTCTTCAGATCTTTTATTCACTTGATTTTTAGATTCACTTGTTGGTAGGTATGTATTTGATGTCATTTTGTTGTTCATAATTTTTATCTTTACCTTTTTCTTCTTCTTCCTCTTCTTAAAGAATACCCTTCAGCATTTCATGTAATCCTGGTTTGGGGGTGATGAAGTCCTTTAGCTTTTTTTTGTCTGTGAAGCTCTTTATCTGACCTTCAATTCTGAATGATAGCTTTGCTGGGTAGAGTAATCTTGATTGTAGGTTCTTCCTGTTCATCACTTTGAATATTTCTTGCCACTCCCTTCTGGCCTGCATAGTTTCTGCCGAGAAATCAGCTGACAATCGTATGGGTGCTCCCTTGTAGGTAACTAGCTGTTTTTCTCTTGCTGCTTTCAAGATTCTCTTTTTGTCTTTTGCCCTTGGCATTTTAATTATGATGTGTCTTGGTGTGGTCCTCTTTGGATTCCTCTTGTATAGGGTTCTGTGCGCTTCCTGGACTTGTAAGTCTATTTCTTTCACCAGGTAGGGAAAGTTTTCTGTCATTATTTCTTCTAATAGGTTTTCAATATTTTGCTCTCTCTCTTCTTCTGGTACCCCAAAAATTTGGATGTTGGTACGCTTAAAGTTGTCCCAGAGGCTCCTTACACTATCTTCATATTCTTGGATTTTTTCTTTTTGTTTTTCTGGTTGGGTGTTTTTTGTTTCCTCATATTTCAGTTCTTTGGTTTGATTCTTGGGGTACATTGATCTGCAGTTGAGTTTCTGTATATTCTTTATTTCAGACAGTGTATGCTTAATTTCTGACTGGTCCTTTTCCATTTTTTTGGCATTCTCATTAAGATCCTTAAAGGTCTCACTAAGTTCCTCAGCGGTTTTTAGAAGATTCTTGAGAAACCTTATAAATGTGGTTCTGAACTCTATGTCGTCCAGTAGTTTGCTTTCCTCCATTTCTTTCATTTGTGACATGTTTCTTGGTCTCCGTATTTTGCTGCTTCCTTGTGTTGATGGAGTGGCTTTGTGTGGTAGGTGACCTATAGGGGCCAGTAGCTCAGCCTCCCCAATCACCTGAGGTGGACGCCTTTGATACACCCCTTTGTGGGCTGAGTGCAAAGTCTTGGTGTAGTTAAGCCTTGATTGCTGTTGGTACACTGGGAGGAATTGACCTCCAGGCCAATTGGCTGTGAGGACCCGCTGTGTCTATAATGGAAGAACTGCTGCACTGGAGACACGCTTATGGTGCAGGACTTGTTTCAGTGGGGCTTTGGTGCTCACTGAGTCAGCCTCTTGAATGTGTCACTTATGGATGTGAGGAGTTGAAATCTGGTGTCTCACACTGACCACTAGGTACACTGGCTTCTGGATCTCCAATGGGGTGCAGGTCAGCTACTGTCTGAGGCTACCCAGCAGGCGCTACAGCGAGAACTACAGTTTTCTCCTCTTTGCTTGGGGTTTGGAGGTTTTGGAGCTGTCTGACCCGGGCTGCAAGTTTGCTAGTTAAGCTGCGATAGGGCAGGTCATTCATATGCTAAAGCCACTGCTTGGAGCTTGGGTGGGTTTGTAGGTTGTGCAGGGCGGGGTCTCAGGGTGTGACTAGGCTAGGGTGTGGCAAACAGAGATGGCTGCCAGTTAGCAGGCTCTGCGTCTCCCACCGCGTCCCCGCGTCCCGCGCCCCAGCACAATAAACAATTATTCCTGCGCACAGTCCTGCAAGCAAGCCTCCCTCACTTTCCAACCCCACGGCAGACAGTCCAGTTTCTCCCCGTAGGAGTTTGGGTCCCCCGCGTCTCCCCAGAAACTGGAGTTCAGAGTAATCAGGAGCTTGTCTCCCTTTGGGTTGAAAAAAGCAGCGCTCCCAGTTGCCCGTCGCCAGCCAGATTCGCCTGCCTCCGTACCACAGCTTTTCAGCGCTTATGCACCCCTCAATGCTGTTTGCTCTTTCCTTCTAGTTGTAGAACTTCCACTCAGCCAGCTTTCCCGTGGTTCTGGGTGATGGACGTTTTGTCTTTTAGTTGTAGTTTTGAAATTGTTGTGCGAGGCAGCAGTTTAGGTGTTTAACTATGCTGCCATCTTGGATCCTCTCCGGAACCTATCTTTCTATACATTCACCAACCTGTGCACACTGTGGATCAAGGATTGGCAAATTTGTGCTATAAAGGGCCAGATAGCCAATATTTTCAGTTTTTGGAATTTGCAGTCTCTGTTGCAATTACTCAGCTCTGCTGTTGGCATATGAAAACAGCCACAGGCAATACTTAAGCAAATGAGTAGGACTCTCATCCAATAAAACTTTACTTCTGGACATTGAAAATTGTGTCATATAATTTTCACATCATGAAGTATCTGATTTTTTTCAACATTTAAAAACATAAAAAAAATTCTAGCTTGAGTGCCACAAAAAAATAGGATGGTCACTAAGCCTGATACACCTAAGTCAGTCATAGTGTAATCACAGAAATTACTTTTGGACTAGTACATAACTTTTACAACATGTATAAAAGGTAAAACTCCTGAATATTTCCTTGGCCCACTTTGTAACACCATTTCCTTTTAAAAAAATATAGGAAGATGCCCTAGCTGGTTTGGTTCAGTGGATAGTGCATCAGCCCATGTACTAAAAGGTCCCAGGTTCCATTCCAGTCCATGGCACATGCCCAGGTTGTGGGCTCAATCCCCGGTGGGGGGCATGCAGGAGGCAGCCAATCAGTGATTCTCTCTCATCATTGATGTTTCTATCTCTCTCTCCCCCTTTCTCTCTGAAATCAATATATATACACATATACACACACACTGATCTGGCCACTCTGTGTGTGTGTGTGTGTGTGTGTGTGTATATATATATATATATATATATATATATATATATATATGTATATACATATACATATACATATATATATGTGTGTGTGTGTGTGTATGTGTGTGTATACACACTAGAGACCCGGTGCACAAAATTCGTACATGGGGGGTGTGTCCCTCAGCTCAACCTGCACCCTCTCCAATCTGGGACCCCTCGAGGGATGTCTGACTGCTCGTTTAGGCCCGATCCTACTGGGATTGGGGCTAAACAGGCAGTCGGACATCCCTCTCACAATCCAGGACTGCTGGCTCCCAACTGCTCACCTGCCTGCCTTCCTGATTGCCCCTAACTGCTTCTGCCTGCCAGCCTGATCACCCCTAAACACTCCCCTGCATGCCTGATTGATGCCTAACTGCTCCCCTGCCAGCCCAATTGCCCCTAACTGCCCTCCCCTGCAGGCCTGGTCACCCCTAACTTCCCTCCCCTTCAGGCCTGGTCCCCCCCAACTGCTCTCCCCTGCAGGCCTGGTCCCCCCCAACTTCCCTTCCCTGCAGGCCCGGTTGCCCCCAACTTCCCTCCTCTGCCAGCCTGGTCACCCCTAACTGCCCTCCCCTGCTGGCCATCTTGTGGCAGCCATCTTGTGTCCACATGGGGGCAGGATCTTTGACCACATGGGGGCAGCCATCTTGTGTGTTGGAGTGATGGTCAATTTGCATATTACTCTTTTATTAGATAGGATAGACGCCTGATGCATGGGTAGGGGCCAGCTGTTTTGCCCTGAAAGGTGTCCTGGATCAGGGTGGGAGTTCCCTTGGGGCATGGGGCAGCCTGGGCGAGGGGCCTGTGGTGGTTTGCAGGCCGGCCACACTCCCCGGCGACCCAAGCGGAGGCCCTGGTATCTGGGATTTATTTATCTTCTATAATTGAAACTTTGTAACCTTGAGTGGAGGCCAGGGCAGGCCAGGAACTTGGCTTCCTCCATTGCCGGGGAAACCCAAGCCTCCTGCTCGCTCCGTGGCCACATCCATTTTTGTTGGGATTTATTTATCTTCTATAATTAAAACTTTGTAGCCTTGAGCAGAGGCCTGGGCTGGCCAGGAAGCTTGGCTTCCTCCATCGCTGGGGAAACCCAAGCCTCCTGCTTGCTCTGTGGCTGCAGCTATTTTTGTTGGGATTTATTTATCTTCTATAATTGAAACTTTGTAGCCTTGAGCAGAGGCATGGCCAGCCAGGGTGTGCAGGAAGCTTGGCTTCCTCCATTGCCAGGGAAACCCAAGCCTCCTGTTTGTTCCGTGGCTGCAACCATCTTGTTTGGGTTAATTTGAATACTTGTTCCTGATTGGCTAGTGGGCGTGGCTTGTGGGTGTAGTGAAGGTATGGTCAATTTTCATATTATTCTTTTATTAGATAGGATATATTAGAGGCCTGGTGCATGAATTCATGCATGGGTGGGGTCTGGCCAGCCTGGCCAGCGGAAGGGGACATGAGTGGTTGGCCAGCCTGCCTGCTGGTCGAACTCCTGGTCAAGGGGACAATTTGCATATTAGCCTTTTATTATATAGGATATATAATGAGTGGCCAGATTATTATACGTTCAGAGATCATAATAATCTGGCCACTTAGTGTATATATATGATATAGGAAGAGAAGAAACTTTTATTTTAACTCAATGGAAAATTCCTGCAAGGGTATCTTCTGCAGAGCAGCCAGGAGAGAGCCATGTACACAGATTGAGCCTCAGGTCTCCAACTCTAGACCACTGCTGAGCCTCATTATGAGAACTTCTGAGGCCCTGTTAAGGAAGGTTGCGTAGTTGGGAGAATCATCTTTCTGTGACCACATGAGGCAAGAGTCTGCCAGTGTTCTGGGTCACAATTCTTGGCTTCTCTTGCTTCAATATTTGGGAGGTCTTGCCCAACGAAAAACTCATCAAAATTTGGCCTATGAATGTCTCCCTCAATTTTATATAAATTCCCATTTATATACATTTCTACAACTGTTATCATTTGAACCTTACATCCATCTTGCTTGGTCCTTATAGCAACTTTGCAAAATAGATAAGTCTGTTAAGTTTATTGTTTATGGTGCGAATTGTCAGATGCAGAGGGCTGGAGTGGCCTGCCTGGGAGCCCCTGCTCTAACTGATGCTTCCTGAATTAGAGTCCTGATCCCCTATGTGCTCTTTCCCCTGTTCCACAAAGACTCTCAAAAAGTCACACTTAAGAAAAAGAGCATTTTATTTAATTCAAAATATAGTTTATTATATATTACCAGGCACTGTCTCATTGTTTTGTGAATTTGTGCTGACAACCTAAATATTATATAACAAAATTTTAGTGATAAAATATAATTTGAATCATACGATCGTATCTACATAGCCATCCTCAGGAATATACATAGATATTTTGATACGTAGTAAATCCTTAAGCTCTAAGTGCTAAGCAGTGGAGAGAGTTGCTCAGTCATATAAGAAATGGCAAGGCTGGCCCACTTTTCAACAACTTTCCCCATGGAATAAAACATCCTCACTTGTTAAAGATTCCGGCATATGTCTCTCTGTGACAAACAGAATTCTAATATACCCCTAATAGTCCCACTACTTTGGTTGCATACACCACCTCCCAGATAGTAAAACAAATATTAATCTCTGTGCTGCTCTGAAATGATCTTGTAGGTGCAATTAAGGCCCTTCATCAATTGATTTTGAGGAGAGTAGCATGGTGGGCCTTACCCAATCAGATGAGAGTTGACAAGACCACAACGACTAAAAGCAACATAGATCCTCCTGCTGATCTTGAAGTAGCACATAGCATGTTATAAACTGCTGATGAAAGGGGTCGCATAGCAAGGACATGAAGGTGGCCTCTGGGAGCTGATGTGGCCCCTGGCTAACAGCCAGCATGAAAGTGGCTGGCAGTTTTGCTACTGGAAATAACAACTCTGCCACCCACCAATGAGCTTGGGAAAAGACCACAAGACTGAAGATCTCAGCCTTGTTTGACATGAGACCTCAACAAAGGACCCAGCTAACCTGTACCCAAATTCTTGCTTCACGGAAACTGAGATAATACATTTGTGTTAAGCTGCTAAATTTGTAGGAATTTGTTTCACAAAAACAGAAAACTAATCCACTCTCATAGAGAGAATGAAAACCTTTCTTCAGGTGCCTGCATGTATTATTTGATCTAGTATTTCACAGCCCACCCCACCCTCAGTGTGACTGAAGCTTGTTCATCTCCCCAGTCACAGCTCTTAAGCTTTCTGCCCTGCTGTTGAATCGCTGGTTTTTTAACAACTATTTTCCACCTGCCACCCTTGACGAAAAGAAACCACTTTTTTCCTGGTGAAAATTTGTCTCCTGATTCTAAACCTTTCTCCAAACACTCCTTGCCCATACCTTGAGATTTAACCTACTCAGCAAGGGATGGGCAGTCTATATACTAATAGCTGGAGGTGTTCTCACTGTCAGGAGAATGTGTATCTACGAGCGCATGGAAGTCTTAAGGAATACAACAGAGGTCCTAAACATGATCTCAGACAGCAATATGAAGACAGGAGAAGTTTGGGCTGAGGGCAGATGCAGAAGTGATTGTTACATCTGAGATCAAACCCAGGCATTCATGGTTGTAGGTAAGGTTAGTATTACAAAGCAGGTATAACCCAGAGTACGCTTATTTTCCTAATAAAAAAGTTTCTCCCCTGCCATTCATGCTCCCCCATAGGCAAGCCCTGTCCAGTCTTCCTGGCCTCATCCATTACTGCCCTGCATGCATTGTGCTCTCCAGCAAGCAGGATTGCTCACTGCTCTTCCGTTTCTCATGCTGCCAGGAATGACCTCACCCAACTTCCCCTTTAAGACATGTGGTTTGCTTTTCAGAAGCCTTCACTGATCTGTACTTTTCTTTTCCTTAGTGACACTATTACAGGCCAAGCAGCATTATATTTGAATATTTGTCTTGTCATCAGAGATACTACAATTTTGGAAAGGATACTTAGAGATCTACAGAAATGTTATATTTCTTATAAAATTGGGACTGCCTTCCCTATGGGAAGTTTTTATGTATGTCTTGTCTTGTATGAATTAAGGATTTCTCAGGATCCAGATGTAAAAAGCACTGGTAATAATCCAAATAGTGAAATTAATCAGCGATATATTTTAAGATTATATTTTAATCACAGATTATTCAATTTTTAAATAAGTAATTATGGCTTGCCAGCCATTGTCAAAAATTATATCCATAACAATGAATAATCCAGCTAACAATATTACACCCTTATTGCATTTTGTTACAAGGGTAACTCCCAAGTTCTACATCTACCAGACTTACCACAATGCTATAGACGTGTGGTAAATCTTATCCAGGTTTAACTCACTCAAATATTTTAGTTTAATAATTAATTTTTAATTAAAATTCAACCATAAAATAAATTATGTTAAAAATAAAATACTTTACCAGGTAATTCATCTACTATAATTTTTTCCCCCGGTATATAACCTTATATATTCTTTTGAAAACCTTCCTAATTTCTGTATTTAATAAATTATGATCTTGAGAATTTTAGAGTAGTCCCTATTGATAATCTCTAGTTATTCCTAGAAATGATCAATTTTATTGTCAAAGTCTGTAATATGTAATTTTTAAATATAAATAAATTTTATAGCCAAAAATTCCTTTCTGATACAACTAATGATTTTGTAGTTTATTATTTGAGCATACACTAGTATTTATATACTAGAGGCTTGGTGCATGAATTCGTTCATGGGTGGGGTCCCTTAGCCTGGCCGGTGATTGAGGCGGATCAGGGCCATCTCGCTCAGGCTGTGGGGAGGGACTGTGGACTGCAGAAGCTTGGCTGTAGGAGTGCACTGACCACCAGGGGGCGGCTCTCACATTGAACATCTCCCCCCTGGTGGTCAGTGCACGTCATAGTGACCAGTTGATCAGTCATTTGGTTGACCGGTCGTAATGGTCACTTAGGCTTTTATATATATACTAGAGGCCCGTTGCATGATATTCATGCAAGAATAGGCCTTCCTTCCCCTGGCTTCACTCCCAGCTGCCCGGGAGCTGGCAAGTCCCCGCTCCCAGCCTGCCCGGAGCCGGCAAGTCCGTGGGAGCGGCAAGTCCTCGCTTCTGTCCGGAGCATGGCTCCAGTAGTTCCCTCCGCTGCCCCCCTTCCCCTCATAGCAGGCATCACGCCCCTCCCAGCCGCTCCGTGCCTGCAGATGCAAATTAACCTCCATCTTTGCTGGGTCAATTTGCATACTCACTCTGATTGGCTGTGGGCATAGTAGAGTGATGGTTAATTTGCATGTTTCTCTTTTATTAGGTAAGATAGATATGCACACATATATTTTATTATTGATTTTTAGAGAGAGAAAGGGAGAGGGAGAGAAATAGAGAGAAACATCAATGTGAGAAACATCAATTAGCTGTCTCCTGCAGACACCCCAACTGGGAATCAAACCTGCAACCTGAGTATGTGCCCTGAACCGGGAATTGCACTGGTGACCTTCATTGCACAGGACAATGCTTAACCAACTGAGCCACGCCACCCAAGGCAGAGCATACTAATACTGATTATTTTTTTAAATAAGAAATAAACACTTTAGCAAGTTAACATTGTACTTTCAATGTTATAAGTTTTAGTGACAGCCAACATGAAAAATTATTAAACAAGTTGTTAGATATTATATAGTCAACACTGAGAAAATTGTAATATGGATCTGCTTTAAAATACCAATCTTTAAAAACATTCATCTGTATCAAAATATTTTAGTGTATTTTTATATAACAAGTTTTTTTTTATTGTGTAAAGTTTTACATATGTCTCCTTTTCCCCCAATTGACATCCCCCCCGCCCCCATAATAAGTTTTACATACACATATGACTATACCTTTGATCTAGGATACCTCTAGGAAACACCTCAGAGGTTCAGGATTAGAACTGCAGGTGATCTGACTTGGTTTCCCAAAATATGTCTTCGTTTTGGCCATGCCTAAGACTAATTAGTAATCATTAATTATATACTGCATACTGTTCTATCTACCACTGAAAAACAAAAATCCTGGATACCATTAATTCAAAATGTAGTTTTTTTGTTTACCTCTTGGGTCACAGAAATTGGGGTGAGGATCTGAAGATAATAAAACAACATTTCTAGAGAACAGTTACAACATGGTGTGCAACATCTCACTTTTATTTTTTCCAACACCACAGCTTTTTATTCCCATTTTGTTGATGAGGAACAGAAATAGAGAGTTCATGCAATCCCTCCGAATTCACTCAGCCAGGGGGGCACCCACAGTTGTAGTCCAGATTTTCTCACTTCAAATCCCATGTCTTTCTCAAACTTATCACACTCTGCATAAATACTCTGATATTTCTTAGTAAGAAATGTAAATTGGGCCCTGGCTGGTGTGGCTCAATTGGTTGAAGTGTCATTCCATACACCAAAAAGGTGGCAGGTTTGATTCTGGTCAGGGCAATTTGGGTCAGCACACATACCCAGATTGTGGGTTTCATTTCCAGGATCCACAATTGGAGCATCTGCAGAGGCAACTGATAGATATTTCCCTCTCACACCTCCCTCTCTCTCTCTCTCTCTCTCTCTCTCTCTCTCCCACTCCCTGTCCCCTCTCTCCCTCTCTCATCCCTCCTTTCCTCTTCCTAAAATAAAAATAAAAAAGAAATGGAAATTAGGGCTGTATGATTAAACTAATTGTCTACACATATATATTTTCCTGTTTCCAACAGAAATCACTATAAGAGCTTAAAACATTGAATGGATCCTGTTCCTATCCATTTGTCTTAATTATGCAAGATCTGGAGGAATAAGGCATGACAGGGAGCTGCCTAAACAAGGAGTTATTTATTAACAGAAAAATGAAATCAGACAAAAACACTGGGATAAGAAGGCATTACCAATGCATTTATGTTTTCTGAATCTATGCATAACTATAAAATTCTCAATGAAAGTATTATTCACCATGTTTCCATCCCCCCCCACCCCCCATATCTCTTATTATCTGCAGACTTTCATGCTCTTGCCTGTTAGCTATTGATGTTGGAGCCAGGATGTGCCCTAGTCTTGTGGAGCCAGCAAATTTCTGTCTGGAATGAAAGGAGCTTCTCTTTTCAGAGTGTCATTTTGTTTGACTACCTTTCTTTGGGCATTATTTAACTTATGCTGAAGGGAATCCTCCTATATAATAAGAGAGGAATATGCTAATTATCCATTACGCTGTGAGGTGTAATGACCGACTGCATAAAGAGCAGATCATGGATCTGCAGGAGGGTGGGGCAGTGAACTACAAGCGGGTGGTGGAGAGCTACAGGAGGGGGCAGGGCAGCAAGCTATGAGGGAGGGAGGGGAGTGGAGGGAGCTACAGGAGGGCAGGGCACAGGGCAGAAAGGTACAGAAGAGCAGCGGCGAGCTACTGGCGCATGGATTCGTGCGCAGGGCTACTAGTACTAAAATAAAAGTTACCTTTTTAAATGTTCAGTGTATGTTTTATGTCTAGGTTCATTGAGCCACTCCAGGTATAATAACAACAAAAATATCCCCATACCAGCAAAATGATTGGGTTTTGAACTTGTTTCTGACAGAGTTGGTATCATATGAGGAAGAAACCCAGAGTTCTGAGGACACACACCTTCTCTGAGAGTTTGAGTGGAACATTTTCTGCCCTGATACATGCATCACCATGTTATTGCTGCAAGCCTTAGCTCTCTAGAAGAGAGGGGCTTCTATATGTCAAACATATGATGGCTATTCTTAAAAGCAAATCAAAACGAGGGCAGTAATTTATATGTTAAGAGAAAAGGGTTCAAAAGTCCCAACTAAAGGACCAGGTTCCAACAGCTAGCAGGTCACTAGGAGACTGTGAGAGATTATAGGCTATTGGTTCTTTTTCAGAGGGAGGAAGAGAGGGCAGAACAGGTAAGGGGCGCTTTAACTCTATTATATTTTACTAGTGACCCGGTGCACGAAATTTGTGCATATTAAAAGGGGATTAATTAGAGGAAATAATTTAATATTGCTATTTTCCATTTCTCTATAATAGAAGTGTCAGAGATGAACGAAAATTAGTAAAATATATATGAAAACCTTCCTCCTGTCAGAGTCTGGGGCTCACCACGGGACCCAGAGTCAAGTCCCTGCCCACCCACATGCACCTCAAAATCGTGTGAGACCCAGACGTGGCCAACCCTCCCCCCCAATTGGGCTAGATCCAGACCTGGCCAGTCCCACCCTTGTCAAGCCCTGCTGGGCAGGGGGCATAGCCTCAGGTCCCCTGGCCCAGCGCCAGGATAGGGGGCATGCCTTGAGGTCCTCCGTCAAGCTCTTCCAGGTGGGGGACACAGCTTGAGATCCCCTGTCAAGCCTGGCTGGGTGGGGGGCATGGCCTGAGGTCCCCTGTCAAACCCCACTGGGTGGGGGTGCGGCCTGAGTTCCCCTGACCCAGCACTGGGGGTGCACCTTGAGGTCCCCTGTCAAGCCCTGCCAGGCGGGGGGTGCGGTCTGAGGTCCCCTGGCTTGGTGCTGGGGTGGGAGGTGTGGCCTGAAGTCCCCTGTCAAGCCCCACCTGGTGGAGGGCGCGGCCTGAGGTCCCCTGGCCTGGCGCTGGGGCGGGGGAAGCAGTGTGAGGTCCCCTAGCCCAGCAGCAGGATGGGAAGCGCACCTTGAGGTCCCCTGTCAAGCTCTGCTGGGTGGGGGGCATGGCCTGAGGTCCCCTGTCAAGCCCTTCTGGGTGGGGAGTGCGGCCTGAGGTCCCCCTGCCTGGCGCTGGGGCACAGGGAGCAGCCTGCGGTCCCCTAGCCCAGCAGCAGGATGGGAAGAGCACCTTGAGTTCCCCTATCAAGCCCCATGGGGGCAGAGGAGGGCGTAGCCACAGGTCCCCTGGCCTGGCACTGGGGCGGGGAGTGCGGCCTGAGGTCCCCTGTCAAGCCCCACAGGGGTGGGGGAGGGCGTAGCCTCAGGTCCCTGCTGATTGCTCGTTAAGGCTCCTTATGGAAACTTGGCCTCAGCTGTGGGTGCAGCCATCTTTGTGACGGAGTGATGGTCAATTAGCATATTCCCTCTTTATTAGATAGGATTGCCTAAAACATGAATAAAATGTGATGAAAAGTTAAGCATTTATAAATTTGAGAGAGAGAGTACATGGGAGTTTGTTAAATAACCCTCTGCTTTTCTGACATTTTGAAATTTTCATCGAAAAGGAAGGAAGGGAGGGAGAAATAAACAAAGGATTCACTACAGTGCTGTTATTTTTACTTTGGATGGCAAAGAGTAAGAGAGAATTATTTTTTTAAATAACCGGAATGAGACATAAAAATAACAAGTAAGCACTTTTTTATTTTTATTTTGGGAACATACTGTGAGCCATTGTGGCTGGGAAAGAGGTTGGACAAGTTATAGTTTTCTTTGGTTTGTTTGTTCATTTGCTTTTTTTTTTTTTTTTTTCATGTATCCTGTAACTTGATTGTCTATCTCTTACTCAGGGATTTTCATTTAGGAGATTAAATTGCACCTGTGCACCTGAGCCTTAGAGCATTGGCAGTGAATTATCTGCTTTATCATATTGGTCAGCAATTACTTAGCATTTGTCTCCTTCTCACTTAAGGCAAAAGGAAATTCTGTGATTACCTTGGCCTTGGAACATTTGAGAATAGTAACATCAAAGAGAGATGCTCGGTGGATGAAACTGGGAAGGAAACCCCAACGATTCCCCACTCGGAAGGCGATTATGTCGAGTCTTATTAAGTGACCCTTTGGTGGAAAGGATTTGCCTCAAGGACATTTCTAAGCCCTCATTTCGCACCCTCATCATCAAGATCATTTTCTCTGGCAGCTGTCCACGGCTGGGGTGCTTTGCATGAAGTGACAACTTGACTCTGATGAGGGGTCTAATGTCCTTTTATTTTTATTTTTCACTTTAGAAAATAGGTCTTCATAATGGAGTAGGGAGCTAATATCTTGGCTCAATCATTCTCCACCAGAGATTTTTGACATGCCCAATAAATGTATTTTTATGTAAAATAACATTCTGGACACCCCTTTAAAAAATAACATACTTTTTTATTATAAAAGTAACTCACACTTATTATAAAGATTTTGCAAAATATTGAAATGCATGAAAGAAGAAACTAAAAGTTACTAATAATCCTGCTACTCATCTTCTATTAATATTTTATATATGTTCTTATATTTTTTTCTCCCTACATGTATATATTTATGAAATAGGGACTTTTTCTGCATGCACAACTGGGATTATGAAAAATATTTTATAATCTGATTTTAACATTGTGCATAAATTTGAAAAATGAACTACTTCCAGGCTTCTAATGAACACTTTGTTTACCAATACTGAGCTGTAACTCAGTAGTAGCCTGTCAAGAGAGTTCTTAGGGTGTGGTGGAGGTATATTGAAAATAGCATTTATTTTTAAACATATATTCCAAACATTATTATAGTGTCAATTTGCTTCATAAACCCTGCAAAGCTGAAGTCATAGGAAAAGTTCATTATTACAAACTCTGTGTTATATTAATGATATATCTGAAATAGTCTGAGGAAATGAAGGACTAATATTTATTAAGCACCTGCTATGTATCAGGCAGAAAGCTGACTCTTTTGCAAAGACTGCCTTATATATACCATAAGTAGGGTAAAAAAAATGAGGTTTCTAATTTCTGTTCCCATAAAATAGGAAAGAGATAATTCTGCAATTCAAGGAAGAAAAAGACAGAGGGTGGATTTTGATCAGAAATATTTCCATTCACTGTTGAGCAAGGTAAACTGCGTAACTCCTCCATTTTCTCCTTATTTTGAGCATGGAGGCACAGACTTAGTATTAAAATTTTATCTTCTATTGGGTAGACTTTTGCTTCATAAGAATGCAGTGCAATTCATTTTGAATAAAAGGTATTCCATGGGCAGCTATCTTGGGATTGCTGGATTGCTTTGTGCATGCCACTGCTGTCTAGCAGTGTCTGCCTTCCGCTGATCTATAGGTAATAGAGACGCCTCCGGAATACATTTCCCTAAAGTTATAATCGGATATGCTAGGGGCTCACATCACAAGTCATCTCCATGCAAAGTGGCAAGTCATTTACTGCAGAGTTACAGGAAATGCAAATTTGAGCTGGTATGTGAAAAGTGGAAGGCTCTATTTTGTTGCCCATGTAATAGGAATAGCTTGCTGTTTGTACGTTGTTTTGAATAACCCCTTCTCTGGGAAATCTGACTTACGGTGACACAGACACAATTCTGTGCACATTGCTTTGAATAGCCCCTTCTCTGGGAAAGCTGACTTAAGGTGGCACAGACACAATTCTGTGCACATTGCTTTGAATAGCCCCTTCTCTGGGAAGTCTGACTTAATGCTGCTCTCATGTTTGTGACTATCATGAGAAATGCATCCTCTATCTTACTAGGGAAAGACATGACAGAATTCCTGGGCTAATGGTTGGTGATTTCTTTTTGTCTCAAATATGTATTTTTTATTGATTTTAGAAAGAGAAAGAGAAAAGGAGAGGGAGAAAGAGAGAGAAACATCAATGAGAGGGAAACATTGATTGGCTACCCCCTGCACATTCCCTATTAGGGATTGACTCCTCAACCTAGGCATATGCCCTGACCGGGATTGAACTGGTAACTTCTCGGTGCATGGGTGCATGGGACAACACTCAACCAACCGAGCCACACCAGCCAGGGCTATTTCTTTTTGTCATAATTAAAGTTAACTTTTTCCCAAGGACAACTGAGCCACTTAGAATTATTTCCTATGTTAACACCATACTTCTGGTCATCCATTTATTATGTCTTGGATCCTTACAACAGGATTTTATTGTGAGGTGGTTTTTAAGAGCACAGGCTCTGGAACTAGCTAGCCGAGTGTTTGAATTCCAGCTTGAGGTGGTAGCTGTGATAATTTGGGCAAGGAACTTAACTTTTCTAGGCCTCACATTCTCCACTGGTAAACTGAGAATAACAATCACCCTAAATGTGTGGGGTTGATATGAAAACTAACCTCCTAACATTGCATACATGAAATTCTTAGCACAATGCCTTACTAAAGGAATGAAGTCCTTAATAATTCTGTTAGGTAGCTGAGGCAAACACCGAGCAGAAAGATATCAAGAGGTTCAGTAAGACACCTGGCCGAAAGCCCCATAATTACAGAACTGAAGTCAGATCAGCCTTTTCCATTTCAGTCTTCTTTTTTAATTAAATGCACATGTGTATACAGAATTGTTGACTCTATATATGTTTCATTAACAAATATAATTATTGAACATATGCAATGCAGCTTAGTGGTGAGGCAATGTAGCTGTAACAATGGGGCTGATCTCCACCCCTGTGCCCACATGTATGAGCTATTACACGCAAGCACCCACATTCAGAATGGGCCCCTGTCAAAGGACACAGACTCTGCACATATCTTGCATCCCATTATGATTCTGTCATAAACTGGGCATTTACTCAGATCCTCAACTTTCTCTCTAGTAAAAGAAGAATTTATAGTATCTGACTTGCAGTGTTATTAAGAGTAATCAAGATACTGTATGGAGAGTCAACAGCATTGAGCCTGGCCCAGAATAGATTTCTAATAAATGTTAGCTAATATCCTTATTGTCCTCGCTGACAGTGTTGGTGGCAGTGGTGCTTATAGAGTCAGGGGCGAAGAGTTTATATTTCCTGACCAGCCTATCTAAAACTTGGCTATCTTATTTTCTTCATAGCTCTTGTGACTACCTGTTCTGATTGTTCTTATTTACTGTCTGTTTCCCTCCACTAGAATGTTGTTCCAAAGAAGATACATAGCAAGTGACCCCCTAAAAGTCTGTAAATGAATTGAGGGGAGAAGAGATAGACAGCAATGGGAAGGAAGATGGAAATAACCTACATGAGCAAGCGAGAGGGAATGTCCTGCATTACTGATTTCTCAAGAAATTCTAGCTCCATCAACAATCAGCATTTGTCCAAAAGGAGCAGCGAGCTGCCCAGAGGAAGTCAGCTTAAGAAATCATGAATGATTTTGATAGAGCACAGACAGTGTAAGCAAATGCCTTTCTCCTCACTAGGAAGTATAACTTGTGTCAACATCCTTGTCTTTGACCCGAGTTCAGGTCCACTTCTATCTCCCAAACCTTCAAGGCTGTCACAGGCTTGTCACCGAGATCCCATTTTCTAATATCCTAATTGCCCTCCCAAACTGAAGTTGAGTTTCAGGTCATCAGATTCAGTGTAGATGCCTTCCAAGATTGTGTCCATGCACACAAAGAAGCCTGCCAATGCTTATGAGCATTTCATGAGCCAACATATGTATGTGAAACAATTACAATCGTGATGGGCACATAGCAACAGCTCCATAAATGTTCCATGTTGTTGCTATTATTATTATCGTCATTTTCCATGTATTAAAAAAGGATTTATAGACTACCTATTATGTGCCTGTAGATGTTCTAGGCTCAAGATATTCAGAGATAAACTAAACAGATCAGATCTCTGCCTTAATGGAGCTTATGGTATAGTTGGGGTGAAGGAATGTTCAGAAAATAAATTTTAGTACATTGAGCAGAATGGTGAATGCCCCACCCAGATGGATGGCTGTGGACTACACTTTTGGAGAGGACAGGTCCCCACACTCCTTGTTTCACACAGTCATTCTAGGAAGCACTTAATTCACGTAGGATGAATACGTGAATGAGTGAGCAAATTTCGGAGGGGTCCAGTTTAACATGGACACCACAGGTTCTGGGTTTAGGCTATGTGTGCAGACACCACCCAAACTCCACAGTTTGTGGACCCTGTTTATGTGGCAAAGTCTGGGTTAGAATATATATGGGCGGATAGAGGGAGAAGGAGGAGGAGGTTGTGAGAGCTGCATATATGCAAGTAAAATTCTCATGTACCTGAGGTAACATGGAAGGCAAAGTCTTTGGTTGCGCATTTTTTTTAAGGTAAATCTGAGCTTATGTGTGAGCCCAAGTGTAGGGTTCTGACTGAGGTAAATCTGAATTTGAGTCAGTTTGTGAGGTATTAGACTGCGGTTTTATGGGGACAGGGTATCAAGAGTATTTTGCAAGTATTTTGCTGGGGAAAATATGCCAATCACTATTGTAATTGTTTCACATATATTGACTCATTATACATGCCTGTGATCTGTAATGTAATTGTCGGTGGGGCGAATTCAGGGTGGATTAAAGCAAAAGCTGGGGTGCTATATATGTGGAAAGTGTAGATTTGTCTGCGAATCAATTATAGGTTTTTGTGATTATTAATGAAGAGGGTCTCTCTCCCCTACCTCTCTTACCCCACCCCCACCCCCGCACCTCCCGCCAACTCAGGAGCTCTTTATTTGAGGGTGCAATTGTGAGACAGTCCTAAAATTAGGATGAGACCAGTCTGGGATTATGGAACACCAAAGTCTGGGACTGAGTCTGATAAAACTGAGTTGTGTGGGTGTGTGGTTGTAAATCAGAATTTGGCTTTGACCCCTGAGCCAACTAAATTCAAGTGCAGGAGCGGGGCAGAAAGACTTGTGTTTGTGGGGCAAGCTCGGAGTTGGTGTGTGCAAGGCAGCGTGTGTGTGCATGTGTGAGTGAGGCAAGTTCTTGAGTGTGAATCTGGGGCTCTTTGGACGAGCCGGGAGTGTGCGCGCGCTCGTGTGTGCACGCGCGCCGCAAGTTGGGATTTCTACTTCCCATGGGCAGCAAGGACGCGAAGGACGCGAGGCCACATTAAGGTCGGAGCAGTGACCCGGCGAGCGGAGCGCGCCCTGCCCCGGCCCCTGCGCGCGCCGGCTGGCTGGCGGGGGACTGGCAGCCACGGGCGCAGCACTGCCGCCTCTGGCGCGAAGGCTCAGGCGCCTCCTCCCGCCCCATCACTGAGGCTCGGCGCACGCTGCCGGTGGCTGCCCTTTCCGCCTTGGGGAAGAGAAGCCGCGGGGCTCCTGTCGCGCTGGAACCATGGCCTCCGGCCGGAGAGGCTGGGACAGCTCCCATGAAGATGATCTGCCCGTGTACCTGGCCAGGCCGGGCACCACGGACCAGGTCCCGCGGCAGAAGTACGGCGGCATGTTCTGCAACGTGGAGGGCGCCTTCGAGAGCAAGACGCTGGATTTCGATGCCCTGAGCGTGGGGCAGCGGGGAGCGAAGACCCCCCGGAGCAGCCAGGGCAGTGGCCGCGGCGCGGGGAGCAGACCCGGGCTTGAAAGCGACTCCCCGCGCAGGGGTCAAGGCCGGGAGGAGAGCCGGGAGCCCACGCCCGCGTCGCCTGCGCCCACCGGGGTGGAGATCCGGAGCGCCACCGGCAAGGAAGTTTTGCAGAACCTCGGCCCCAAGGACCAGGTAAGGGGCCTGGGTCTCCTTTCCATCTGCCATCCTTCCCGGTGCAGCCAGGGGCGCCATGGCCCGGGGCACAACTTTCTTTTGCTCACTTTGCACAGGAATCGGGGACTGGGAGGAGGAAAAGGGCATCCTCCGCTGAGCATATTGTGACCTCCTAGCCCGCACCTGGATTAGCGCATGACCCCAATTTCAGCATCTAAATGCGCGCGCGGGTCCCCCTGCCTCCCAGCCGCACCCCAGGGCCATTGGTTCTGGGTGGGTGTGTCAGTTCGGCCTGTCCAGGAAGGCTTAGTGATTTCTCTTGTCTGAGTAACCAGACACAATTGGCTTGGCTCCCACTCTGGCCCTTAAATCTCAACTCAGGTCATCAGGGCAGAGGGCAAACTGGTGCTGGAAAAATTGGGTCATCTCCATAGTGCCCGGATGAAAATACAGGATGGGCCCTCTCCCCTCTCACTCTTCGAACATCAGTTCTGTTCCTGAAACTTTTAGGTGCAGAGCCACCAGACTAAACAATCGAATCTCCATGCCTCACTGATGTCCTAGAATGGACATTTCACATCTGTGTTTGTGAAGTGTGTATTTGTATACAGAGCTTGGCACAAGCCTGGGTACCACAGGGATCCAGCTGTCCCTGGAAGAATATCATTGTATTTTTAAAAATAGGCGAGCGTGTTAAGGGTGCACATTAGACTAGCACGAGCTGCAAGTTTTCCCTGCTGCTCTTACACGCGCCAAAGCCAATTTCTTCTGTCTGTATTTTTGAGAAACTTATGTCCCGCTGAACTGACTGAAAGCATGGCAGTGACATCCAGCTTGCCCTGATTGATTTATTTCACAGGAAAATCAGAACTGTAGTTCAGAACATTTAGGGCCTGAGCAGGGCTGGCGTATTCAAAGTTCAAACTGATGCTTTTCAGTTGAGGGACAATAGTAATCAGATACGCCACCCTTGTCTAGAATCTAGACTCTAGATAATGGCTGCAAAATCCAGCCGCATATATTATTCTGCACAAATACTGTTATCAATAATAACCTGAAATGGAAATGTCTGCCTCAGAGCAATTACGGTTAATGCTGACCCAACTTTTAGATGTTTTTCCATTAAAATGCAGAGAGCGGGGGCGGGGGGGGGGGGAAGGATAGCACAACTCTCTCCACTGTTTGATTTTTGGAAGTTTAAAAATAACAAACAAACCTTTAACTATTGGTACCACCAGGGAAAAGCAAGTCCTGTTGGAAAGTGCTGCTGGGAAATAATGTCAGTGTCCCTTAGAATCACTGTTTGTGATTTTCACCTCATTCTTAGATTGTGGGATTTCTCTAGGCCCTATTCAAATACTCTTTTAGGAAAAACTTCAGATCTTTTGGAAAGGTGTCAGCTGATTGGTAAACTGAAGAATGGCCCAATAGGATGGTCATTGCTTGTCTTCAAGTCTGAGTTAATGAGCCTTGAAATGATCCCTTCCTGACTCTTAGGGGTGGGAGAAAGGCTGGAAAAGGTCGGTAGCAATTGCTATGAGTCAGTGCTATTCTCTCTGCTGGAACACCCCTGATGTAAGTCAGATAATATGCCTGCTTTGCAAGATGTAAGAATGGTAACTAGAGAAAGGAAAAATGTTCCTCCTTTAAAACCAGCAATTCTCTCGTTTTCCTTCCTTTTGTAAACCCTATACTTTGGGCTCCTAATTGAAAAATAATAATACAACCTAAGCATCAGCAGGATTTCGAGTGCCACATAGTTATTTGTAAGTTCGGGCTTGCTGTCAGCTTCATCCAGCACATGTTATTATCTCTAATTTGGTTGAATCACAGTGTTAGAAAAGATGGCATAGGTTATCTACTTCTGTACTTGATGGTTATTTCCTTGAAGATAGGGGTTATGTGTTTGGATTTACCTTTGTGACTAAAATACCTGGTACACTGGAGGTGCTCCATAAATGTTTGATACATTAAACCTCCTTCGCCTGGCCTCTGTTTAAATACTGCCATTTTCAGGGTGCTCTCTCCCTCATGAAGCAAATTTTGGATAACTTTACTTAAGAAACTTAAGCCAAAATCTGCCTACTTGTAGTTTCTACAAACGATTCTTAGTTCTGACTTTTGGAAAGAGAAGAATAAATATATTTTCTTATTCTGAAATATTTTAATGATTTTAAGCATCTGGGCTCATGTATCTGTCAGAAAAGACTGGGTAATGCTACAATAACAAGCAATCCCCAACTCTCCATGCCTTAATCCAGGGCTCCTCAAACTACGGCCCGCGGGCCACATGCGGCCCGCCGAGGACATTTATCCGGCCCGCCAGGTGCTGCTGCCTGTCCTGCTTAGCAGCCGACTTGTCCCGGGCCCGCAGTGCGCATAGTAATTTGTTCATAGTTTTTTTTTTAAACTATAGTCCGGCCCTCCAACGGTCTGAGGGACAGTGAACTGGCCCCCTGTTTAAAAAGTTTGAGGACCCCTGCATCAAACAATAGCATTTTATTTCTTGCTCCTGCTACTGGGCCAGCATGGGTCATCAGGGCAATTCTGCTCTTCATTGCCCCTCAGAGACCTAGACTGATGGAGGCTCCATGTCCACACAATCATGGTGGGAAGAGCATGTGGCAAATTGTTCATCGACTTTTAAACTCCCACTCTGAAGTCACAAACATGGCCTCTGCTCAGATTTTATTGGCCAGAGCAAATCATTACTGCACTGGCTGACCAGAAGCAGGGTTAGCTAGAGACACAACTGGAGGATGCACTGCGGGAAGAAGTGCTCTCCCTCCAACCAGCAGCTCCAGCACGTCCTCCTTCTTACGCTGAGCATATGTCATTTTTGAGGACTTGCCTTTTTTTCACTCTTTGCTGGCCATTGTGTGTGTGCAAACTGTTTTTAAGGGGTTGTGGTGGGAAAGCCGAGAGAAACAAAGGGGGCTCTCCGCACTCCTATTTAGATGAGTTTATTTTTGTATTTGATACCTAATAAATTCCATATTCTCTGTAAAAAAACTCAGTGGTCCTGGCTGTTGTGCTTGCTCCTGACACGTTACTATAATGCAGGGCAAGGACAGACCTTCCGGCCACACCTGTGGAAACCTCCCTCCATCCTGCCACCAGCCCATATTCAGGACTCTTGGAGATCAGTGCTCACCCTTGAAACAGTTGCTGCCAAACCCTTATTCTTCCAAGTTGATTGCAAAGTTATCAAATTAGATTTTTTTAAAAAGTCTCCATAAACTCAAAATTGGCTTTGTCTCTCTCGAGCATACCTACCTACTCATTACTCCCACCAAAGGAAAATGAGTTTAATTAATGAGTAAATTATGAAGGAATTAAATAATAAAAGTGTTTGGCAGAATAAAAGTATAAAAATGTTTCTGAGTTATACTCCGGACGCCAAGTTCCAGGTTCGAGATATGACTGGTTTTATGTTATGGTTCTGGACCTACCTGTAAACACCTTATTAAATTTTATAGTTAGAGTTTTCTCATGATAGACATTCATATTGCCAAAATCCCACACAACTTTTTGTTTATAATTTTTTTAAAAATTGGATTTATTGAGGTAAAATTTACATACATAAAATATTACCCTTTAAAGCATACCGTTTTCTGAGTTTTAACAAATAATTTTGTGTGTGTATGTGTATGTTTATATATTTTAATCTTCTGGGAATATATCCTAAGAATCCCCAAACATGAATTTGAAACAATATTTGCATCCCTATGTTTATTGCAGCATTATTTACAATTGCAAGATCCGGAAACTTTTTGTTTATCATTTTTGACAATAAGTGCAGAAAAAGCAATTCCATGTGAAAAGTAAATATTATCTACCACTTCTCAAGATGATTTCCAGAATTGTTCTTGCAGTGAAGAAATTACTAAAGGGGATATAATTATGATACATGGTTGGCCAAGAGCAAATGATAGTGCAAAGGCTCTGTCATCCAATGAAAACAGAGTAATGACATTATGATTACATGTGTGTATTGATAACTCCCTTTCAGGAGCCGTGGGTCATTTCTAAGTCCCTGCTTCCCACACGGGCCACTTTGGGGCAAGATGTTTTTTTCTGAAGTCAGCAGGGGTTTAGGGTGTTGGGGGAGAGAATTGAAACAAATGAGATGTGGCTCTTAACTTCTGACCATTTGTCACGTGCCTTTTGGTCCTGGGCAATAAGTTTTCAAAAGGATTCTGAGACACTGAGTTCTCTACCTTCCCCTGCACAAGGGAAGACAGATGCACGTAGAAGTGTAGGTTTATAAAGGCCTGGCTAGTCCTCGGAATTCAAATCCTGGATGTAAATTATTTTTACAAGGCTGCTCTGACTCATGGGAGTTTGCACTTAGAGAAAAAGGCTCTTGCTTACCTGAATCTAGGAGTATGTTTACTTCCCCTGACTTGGAAGTGTTTGAAACCTTCTAGAACTTTGCTTTAGTTTGACAGTAGGCATTTGAGGTTCATAAAAAGCGTGCCTTCCAAGTAATGCTGGGATTGGCAGGGTTCCCTCAAAGTAATGGCCCCTGGAGACAGGGTTTTGCTGACAGCTCTTGTGAGTCAAGTTTAAGACGGCCAGGGGCTGTCTGTGATGCTTTCCTGTCAGTGATTCTCTAGCTGATTCTCCTTGTGATTTATGTCCACTGGGCATTATCCCTCTAGTAGTGTTTCAGGGAGAGAGAGGCTGCAGCTGACGAGGAACAGGAGCTCTGGCTGTGGAGAATGCCATCTGGGCTGGGGAGCTCAGCCCTCCGGTTTGGGGAGGAGGCAGAAGGCCCATATAGGTGTGTAAGCCCTGTTTAAAAATTAAACTTCTAGGAAAATGTGATGTTAAAATTTATCTGTACTCTTAGCATGAACTCATAGGCATTCAAAAAACAGCTCTACTCCACCAAGAGACAATTAGATGAGTCAGAAACAAACAAACCACACGAAACTAGCTGGATAAAGCATTAGCAGTCTCAGCTTGGAGACCCTAGCTTTAACCAGCTCTACTTCTTGGGCAAGTTAGCTCTCTTCTCTCCGAGCTCCAGTTTCCTCCTTTCTAAAACAAAAGGGCTGGGCCAGATGGTCACTGTGGCAATGGTCTAGAAATTTTTTTGATTGTTCTCCTCTATGCAAATTATGTACACCTCTACATCTATATAAATTACATATACAAATAATCTGTTGATATCTTTTGACCATTAGATAATACAAATAAAAAAGTAGAAAGTGAAAAGGAAAAGATAGCATAATAGGTACAAATAGAAATCCTGATTTTTTTCCCTTGTACCCCAGTAGCTCGTCTTGCCCACCCAATAAGATGAGTGCTTGTAAGTCCGCAATCTTTAAGACAAAAGCCACAACAGTCAGTGGTTCTAATATTATAGTCATTAATAGCCCTTTTATATTGCCTTCTCTCACTCAGTAATACACATGTACGTTTCCTCCATGTCTTTTCATAGCTTGAGAGCTCATTTCTTCTGAACACTGAAAGATATTCCTTGTCTAGATGTACTGCAGTTTATGTTACCTCTCACCCCCGGAAGGACATTTTGCTTGCTTCCAAGTTCTGACAGTTAGGACTAAAGATGGTATGAACATCCACATACAGCTTTTTGTGTGGACATAAATTGTCAGTTCATTCGAGTAAATGCCAAGGAGTGTGATTGTTGGATCATATGGTAAGAGTATGTTTAGTTTTTTTTTTTTAATATATTTTATTGATTTTTTACAGAGAGGAAGGGAGAGGGACAGAGAGTTAGAAACATCGATGAGAGAGAGACATCGATCAGCTGCCTCCTGCACACCCCCACTGGGGATGTGCCCGCAACCAAGGCACATACCCTTGACCGGAATCGAACCCGGGACCCTTCAGTCCGCAGGCCGATGCTCTATCCACTGAGCCAAACCGGTTAGGGCAGTATGTTTAGTTTTGTAAGAAATCTCAAAACTGACTGCCAAAGTGGCTGCACCATTTTACATCCCCACCAGCAATGCATGCAAGTTCCTGTTGCTCCCCATTGCCACCGGCATTTGCTATTGTCAGTGTTCTGGATTTTGGTCGTTCCAATAGATGTGTAGTGGTATCTCGTTGTTGCTCTAATTTGCAATTCCCTAGCGACATCCAAGGTGAAGCATTTCTTTGTATGCTTACTTGACATCTGTACCTCTTCTTTGATCAGATGTCTATTCAGGTCTGTTGCCCCTTTTTAAATTGGGTTGTTCCCGTTATTTCGTTCATGGATTGTGCTTTTGGTGCTGTATCTAAAATGTCATTGCCATACCCAAGTTCATCTAGCTTTTCTCCTGTGTTACCTTCTAGAAGTGTTGTAGCTTTGCATTTTGCACTTAAGTCTGTGATACATTTTGAGATAATTTTTGCTAGGGGTATACAATCTGTATCTAGATTGTTCTGAATGTTCAGTTGTTTCAGTACCATTTGTTGAAAAGGACTGTGTTGGCTACATTGTAGTTCCTGTACTTCTTTATCAAAGATCAGTTTACTATGTTTATATGGGTCTATTTCTAGGCTCTGTATTATTTTCTGTTAATCTATTTGTTCTTCTGCCAACACCACATTGTCTTGATTATTGTTGTAGCATTATAGTAAGTCTTGAAGTTGGGTAAGTGTCAGTTTCTTCACGTTTATAAGTATGATGTTAGCTGTAGGTTTTTTTATAGATGTTCTTTATCAAGTTGAGGAAGTTCCCATCTATTTTTTGTTTGCTAAGGATTTTTATCATGAATGGGTGCTGGATTTTGTCAAAAGCTTTTTTTGCATCTATTGATATGATCATGTGATTTTTTTCTTCTTTAGTCTGTTGATGTGGTGGATTACACTAATTTTATAATATTGAACCAGTCTTGGTTGTGGTATATAATCCTTGTTATACGTGGCTGGATTTGATTGCTAATACTTTGTTGAGAATGTTTGCATCTATGTTCAGGAGAGATATTGGTCTCTGCTTTTCTTTGTGATATGTGTCTGGTTTGGTATTAGGGTAATGCTGGCTTCATAGACTGTGTTAAGTAGTATCCCCTTTGCTTCTGTCTTCTGGAAGTGATTGTAGGGAATTCGTATAATTTCTTTCTTAAGTATTTGGTAGCGTTCACCAGTGAGCCCATCTGGGCCTGGTGCTGTCTGTTTTGGAAGATTATTAATTATCGATTAAATTTACTTAATAAATATAGGTATATCCTGATAGCTTATTTCTTCTTGTGTGAGTTTTGGCAGGTTGTGTCTTTTAAAGAGTTAGTCCATTTCTTCTAGGTTATCAGATTTGTGGACAAAGAGTTGTTCATAATATTGCTCTATCACCTTTAATAACCATGTTGTGATGTTTAATATCCATATAGCGATGTTGCCTCTCTCATTTCTGATATAAATAATTTGTGTTTTCTCTCTTTTTTTCCCCCCATTAGTTATCCTAGCTGGAGGCTTATCAATTATTGATCTTTTCAAAGAGCCAGCTTATGGTTTTGTTAATTTTCTTTATTGATTTATTGTTTTCAATTTCATTGATTTATGTTCTAATTTTTATTCTCTCTTTTATTCTGCTTACTTTGGGTTTAATTTATCTTTGTTTTCTAGTTTCTTTTTTTTAAAAAAATATATTTTATTGATTTTTTACAGAGAAGAAGGGAAAGGGATAGAGAGTTAGAAACATCGATGAGAGAGAAACATCGATCAGCTGCCTCCTGCACACTCTCCACTGGGGATGTGCCCGCAACCAAGGTACATGCCCTTGACCGGAATCAAACCTGGGACCCTTCAGTCCGCAGGCCGACGTTCTATACACTGGGCCAAACCAGCTAGGGCCGTTTTCTAGTTTCTTAAGATGGAAGCTTACACTATTGGTTTTAGGTCTTTCTTTTTTCCTAATATATGTATTCCATGTTATAAATTTCCCTCTAAGTACTGTTTTAATTGTATCCCAGGAATTTTTATATGTTGTATTTTCACTTTTATTTAGCTCAAAATATTTTAAAATTTATTTTGCTTTATTCATATGATTTATACATCATTATACATTATTCACTTATATATAAGTGAATACATTGTTGCTAACATAATTTTGAATAAAGTGTTTTGTTAGATCAATTAAGAATAAGAAAAATATTTTATCTTCAATTATTCTTTCTTCCACGCTCTTCCTTTCTTTATGTAGTCCAGGTTTCTGACCTATAACATTTTTCTTCTCTATGAAGAACATTTAACATTTCTTCTGAGGCAGAGCTACTGCCAACAATTCCTCATTTGTTGTTTATCTAAGAAAGTCTTTATTTCTTCTTCAGGTTTTAAGGCTATTTCACAAAGCTAGAATTCTAGGTTGGTGTTTTTTTCTCTCTCACCACATTAATATTTCACCCTATTGTCTTCTTGTTTGTATGATTTCTGAGGCTATTTGGATGTAATTTTTATGTTTGCTCCTCTGTTGGCAAGGTGTCTTTCTCTCCCCCCCCCCATAGCTTCTTTTAAATTTTTTTATTTTCAATTTTCTGAAATTTGAATGTAATATGTGTATCTTTTTCTTTTCTTTCTTTTTTTCTTTTTTTCTTTTTTGCCTTTTCTTGGATCTTCTTCCAACTGTGGTTTGGTGTCTGACATTAATTTTGGGGAAATTCTCAGTCATTATTGCTTTGAATAATGCTTCTGTTTTTCTTCTTTCTTTCTTTCTTTCTTTCTTTCTTTCTTTCTTTCTTTCTTTCTTCTCCTCTGGTAATACCATTATGTGTATGTCCTATCTTTTGTGTCTCACAGTTCCTGGATATTATGTTTTGTTTTGTTTAGTCTTTTCCCTTTTTGCTTAGCTTTAGAAGATTCTATTGTTACATCCTCCAATTCAGAGATTCTTCCCTCAGCCAGGTCTATTTTACTAAAGAGCCCATCAAAGACATTCTTCTTCTATTACATTATTTTTTTATTTCTAGCATTTTTAAATTCTTTGTTAGGATTTCCATCTCTCTGTCTACATATCTGTTTGTTCTTGCATGTTGTCTATTTTTTCTATGGAAGCATTTAACCATAGTTTTTCTAAATTACTGGTCTGATGATTCCAATAATCCTGCCATGTTGGACTCTGGTTCTGATGTTTGTTCACTCTCTTCAAACTGTGTTTTTTGCCTTTTAGTATGCTTTGTACTTTTTTTGTTGTTGAAAGGTGGACACAATGTACTAGGTACAATGAACTCCAATAAATAGACTGTTAGTAATGTAGTGGTAAGGCGTGGAGGGACGGGAAGCATTCTATAGTCCTATGATTAGGACTTAGTCTTTTGACGAGCTCGTGGCCCTAGACCAGGGGTGGGCAAACTTTTTGACTCGAGGGCCACAATGGGTTCTTAAACTGGACCGGAGGGCCGGAACAAAAGCGTGGATGGAGTGTTTGTGTGAACTAATATAAATTCAAAGTAAAGGAGAGGAGGGGAGAGCAAGAGAACCCTCCGCTCTTTCGGCTCCGCGGGCCAGATAGAACAGCCGAACGGGCCAGATCTGGCCCGTGGGCGGTAGTTTGCCCACGGCTGCCCTAGACTGTAGACTTCACCATGCTTCTCAGACCCCCTCCAGAGGCAGGAGGAGATTTTTCTCTGATAGTCACCATGAGGACAACCAGAGCTCTTGGAGGTAATGGTCATAAAACTGTGATGACCCTCTGATAACTGAGTCCCTCTGGAGTTTTTATCTCTCAGAGTTGTCCACACTGAGTTTCCAGCAATTTTTCAACTACAGTTCAGGTTTTCCTACCTCAGTTGGTTTCCATGGAAGTGTTTGCTTATGGGTTTCTGCTTGGGAAAATTGTGCTTTTCTGTGTCCACCTGTCCCTCTAATTTTTGATGCAGCAGTTTCCCTGTGTCTTCACCGTTCTGCTGGATCTAAGAACTATTGATTTGTTAGTTTGCTTAGATTTTTACTTGTTCAGATGGAGAGGCAACTTCTAAGCTTATTAATGCCAGACTGGAAACCTTAAATTAAATTTTAAAACTTGTGTTATTATGGCATTTTTACAGAGAATCAGTGCTTTTCTAAAGCATAATTTACAATAGCTTTATAGTACTCCATTGTGAATTATCACATATTTAATTACTAATTCCTTTTTAATTGGTTACTTATGGGTGTGTTTTTTCAGTTTTTATTTCATTTTTGCTATTGTAAGTAAGGAGGGGATTGACATCCTTCTAGCGAAATCTTTGTACATATTCATTTCATTACCATTGACAGTGGAAAATTCCTAGACATGACTGCATGTGGTGTGGTCCTTTCGATCCTGCAGGGACATGAGCATGGGACAGTTGCTTCCTACAGGAAACTTCACAAGCAGGACACCAGGGTATTTAAAGGCAGGGAATCCTTTTGTGTGAATTCTGTAAGAACAAGGGGTGCAGCCTGGGCCACATTGCTTAACTGTGGATGAAATTAAGGGACCACAAGAGCCAGGTGAGAACAAAGTAAAAGACATAGGAAGAAGAAGATTTTAAATCTTAGCTGCTGATAGAAAATTAAAGTTATGAAAGGCGACCTACTAAAAGAACAGAAATTACTGTAACAAAGTAGTTCACATCATAAGCTCTTACAATTTTATGGGCGTCAGGGCACAGATATGAGGTTCAAGGTGTATATATTCTAATGAAAAGTTTCATTTATGGAGTACTTATTTATGTAAAGCACGCCTGTCTCTAATCCTCACCATAACTCCACAAAATAAGTATATATCTACATAGTCTGGAAGAGAAACTGAATCTCGGAGAGGTTGACTTCCTGTAATCATACACCTGGAAAAAAGGTCAGGATTTAAGCTCTGGGACTTGTCTGATTGCTTCTGCTACACCACGTTGCTATGGTGGCAGCAAAGCATCGGTACCAAATGAGGTCCGACACCTAAAACTGATGTGGCTAAGAGGACTATTCAAAATGAAATATCTACTCCTGGGACTTTCTGGAGAGTGAGAGGATGGGGTTCACAGAATCAACACAGGAAAGCAGAATTTTGTCGAGTCCAAAAGGTGAACACAGTTGCTAAAGCAGAAAACATCAGAAGCTATGAGGCCGTAGAAAGCTGCCAGGACATAGAGAACGGGAGGGGAGAAATAGGAGGGACTAGGACAGTCGTCATGATAAGCCCCAAGAGCCTAATGATAATTTTTGTTGGGTGCTATGACTTGCTGTGGGGGTCGGCCTGATTTAAAGGCACCTACCAAGGGCAGATTGTATTCAAAGGATGGTGGCAGAGATTGGGCTCAGTCTCTGGAGCCCACACATAGCGCATTTTGCTCAGTGTATCAAAGGCAGAACCAATTGTTTTGTTTTCAAGCAGCTAAACTGTGTCCAAAGAGAAAAGATGCAATGCTTACTTTGAGTTGGAAGTGGGCTGGGGAGGGACGGTTGTCTTCTAATATTCCTACATCCTGTTAGTTAGAAACAAATAAAATTAACGAAATGGAAAGTTGTGTGATAAATGGATACTGAGTGAGAAGGGAAAAAAAATACAGTTGATGAATGATGACACCTCACACAATTAGTAGGGAGGGCCTACCTTTCCAGAGACACAGTTTTCTCCTATATACCACCAGGGGAGAGTCAGGAAGTCAGCTAGTGATACACTTAGGGAACTTTTTAGTGAGGTTACCAGGTGGGGAGCAGGGAGTTTGAGATGGGGAGAGGGATTTGAAATGAAGGCAATATCTGGCAACGCATGCTGTCAGCTAAGAAACTGCACAAGAAGAGTCTGTATACTTTTCCTATAAAAGTCCAAATGGTAAATATTTTAGGCTTTTTGGGCTATAAGCTGTGTGTCCCAACTAGTAAACTCTGTATAGCAGGAGCATGAATAGACAATATGTAAGTGAACGGGGTGGCTATGTGCCAATTAAACTTTATTTACAATTCAGGTGGAGGGCTGGATTTGGCCCAAGGGCAGTTGTTCGCAGACCCTGGTCTTGAATACAAGAAAAGGGGCACGTGTGTGTGTGTGTGTGTGTGTGTGTGTGTGTGTGTGTGTGTGTGTGTTTGCATGTGTGTTAGAGTGGCAGAGTGAGTCCTAGCAACTTTTCAATATGAAAAGATTCGACATTTGAAGTAGATATAGTAACTATCCAAAACAATCTAAAAGACTCAACAAGGAGCACTGGTTCCCGTTTTCAGGATGTCTGAGATTGGAGCAGGAAATTAAAAATAAATACATATCTGACATTGCGGAGAACAATGCAAGGTATTTGAGAATGCCAATCTATGAAGCGTAGGCAAGGCTTTGTAAAGAACAAAGACAGGAGAGAGGGGGAGGTTGAAGAGGATAACCTGGAAGTAACAGTGCGGCAGAAATAAACAAAGGAAGTCCCAGTGATGAGGAAGAAGGAGGCCAAACTTAAAACAAGGCTTTGCTGGAGTGCTAGGAAAAGGGGAGGTACGCTGGCAGCAAACAGCTTGGAGCTGTAAAGAGGAGAGGCAAAGGTGGGAAAGAGCCTTTTCGGAGTGCTAGCAGAATGTGATGTGATTAAATGAACAGGGAGAATTCCTCTTAAGACATGTCAACAGATTACAAATGTGGAGCTTTGGGAGCTGAGATAATGGCTTGTCCAATAAAAGTGTGATTAGGCCTTCGCAGGGAAAGGGGGGGTGCAGCTGGGCATGTGTCTATTACCTTCTGGAAGATGTGTGCTCACTGCAGGAAATCTGACTTAGGGGTCAGCCATTCAGCTGGGGCATGAAGCATGCAGTAAGAATCATTGGCTACACATTCACTCTTTCATTAATTTTTTCTTTTCTTTTTAAACTAGAGGCCCAGTGCATGAATTTGTGCACGGGTGGGGTCCCTCGGGGTGGCCTGCAGATAGCGGGCTCCAGCTTGTGCCCCCAGCCTCGCAGCCCCACAGCCCCGCAACCCCGCCTGGCACCCCGCCTTGGCCTGGTGCTGCCCCCTCACCTGCTCCACCATCCCGCCTGCAGGGTGATTAATTGGGGCCGGGCCCCCCACCTGGCTCCCTCAGTGCCTGGGAGCTGGGCGGCGGCCCAGTCCCCCGCTGCCACCACTGATTGCCATCTGCGGGGTGATCGGGCCCCGGCTCATACTCTCTTGGCCTGACACTGCCTGCTCACCTGCTCCACCATCCCACTGTGGCTGTGGTCCTGCTCTTGTCGGGGCCCATTGGGGCTGGCAGTGCCTCCACTGCCGCCTGCTGCCAGCACCGCGCCGCCGATGCCCTCCATGTTCCGCGCCGCCCGCTGGTGATCAGCGCACATCATAACGAGCTGCCGAACTCCCGGTCTCCCCGTCAAACACCCGGTCGAATGACCACCCAAGGGGACAATTAGCATATTAGGCTTTTATTATATAGGATTCTTTTTTATTATTTATTTTTTAAAATTCAATTTATTGGGGTGACATTGGTTAATAAAATTATATAGATTTCAGGTTTACATTTCTATAATACATCATCTGTATATTGTATTGTGTGTTCACCACCCTGAGTCAAGTCTCCTTCCATCACCATTTATCCCCCCTTTACCCTCTTCTTCCTCCCCTAACCCCCATATCCCTCTAGTAATCACCATACTGTTGTCTGCATCTGTGAGTTTTGTGGGTTAATTTTGCTTAATCCCTTCACCTTTTTCATCCCTTCCCCCATCTCCCTTCCCCTCTGACAGCTGTCAGTCTGTTCTCTGTATCTATGAGTGTGTTTCTATTTTGTTTGTTTATTTTGTTCATTAGATTCCACATATAAGTGAAATTACTAGTATATGGTGCTTGTCTTTCTTTGGCTAGTTTATTTCACTTACTATAATATTCTCCAGGTCCATCCATGCTGTCACAAAGGGTAAGATTTCCTTCTCTTTTACAGCCAAGTAGTAACCCATGGAATAAATGGACCTCAGCTTTTTTATCCACTCATCTACTGATGGGCACTTGGGCTGCTTCCGAATCTTGGTGTTTGTAAATAAAGCTTCAATGAATATATAGAGATGCATATGTTCTTTCTAATTAGTGTTTCGAGTTTCTTTGGATATATTCAACTTTCCTTCCATCCATTCATGGGTCCAACAGATATTTATGGAGAGTTCCCCATGAGCCTCTTCAAGGTCCCAGCACTCAGAGAGCATCAGCCACTTGAAGAAATTGTGTTAATGAGGTGATGGTGCTTCAAAATGAATGCTCAGGAGAAGAGCACTGGGCTCCATCAGGCCAGAGGAAGGAGAGGGCAGGACGTGGATAGTCATGAAAATATTTCTCCAGCACAAGGCAAATGCATCCAACTACGCTGTGGAATCTCAGAGCCAGAAGCAATTTCAAAGATATGTTTTCTCCTTCACTTTATAAATAGGAAAACTGAGACCTTCAGAGGGCAATAAGGATGAAAAATGAAAATTATTGAGTGCTTATTATATGGTAGGCACTGTTTTATTTGTTGTTGTCATTCTTTTACTATGCTAAAATATATAAACATAAAACTTAAAAATTTAAAGTTCAATTCAGTGATATTAAATACATTTACAGTGCTGTGCACTTATCACTATCTTGTTCCAGAACTTTCCCATTACCCAAAAGGAAACTGTAACCATGAAGCAGTCACTCTCCACTCCCCGCTCCCTCCTGCCCCTAGTAACCGCTAGTGTGCTTTCTGTCCCTATAGATTTGCCTATTTCTGGACATTCCATATCAGTGGAATCTTATAATATGTGACATTTTGGGGGAGTCTGGCTTATTTCAGTTAATGTACTGTTTCAACGTTCATCCATGCTGTGGCATGTATCAGTACTTCATTCCTTTTTTGTGGCTGTATAATATCCCATTGTATAGATATACCACACTCAGTTTATCCAGTCACCAGATGGTGGACATTTGGGTTGTTTCTATTTTTTTTTTTTTTTTGGCTGTTGTGAATAGTGCTGTGCCAGGCACTCTTTAAAGCACTTTACATTTATTAATTTAATCTGTTCATGCACACACAAACAAAGAAAACATTGGAAGGAAGAACTATAATTATATCTATTTTTCAATGAGAAAAAAGGTTAGATAGCAAGTTACACAGTTAGTAGAGGGGGTTGAGAGGTTGGAACTAAGACCCCAATTTTTTATTTTCCAGCCCAGGGCTCCTTTCACTCTCCTCACTAGCTCTACTCTGTAAGGGCCCTCACCACTCGCTCCTGACTGCTGTTCCTCAGTGTCCACCCAGCCGCATGTGCTCAGTATATTTGGGGTAAATTAGTTGACTTACTGGTAAACCCTTTTGCTGAATAATATATAGGGAACAAAAGGAAGGACTACAAATTATAAAAAGTTACTCTATGTATTATAATAGTTAATTTATAAAACAACTGATCCGTAACAGGGATTATAAATAATTTATGGTGTATTCATATAAAATAGTATAGAGACATTAAAAGTGATGTTGGCTCAGTTGGTTGGACATCATCCCATAAATCAAAAGGTCACAGGTCCAATTCCCCATCAGGGCACATACCTAGGTTGTGGGTTCAATCCCCAGTCGGGTCAGGCATGGGAGGCAACGGGTCAATGTTTCTCACATTGATGTTTCTCTCTCTCTCTCTCTCTCTCTCTCTCTCTCTCGCTCGCTCTCGCTCTCGCTCTCGCTCTCGCTCTTGCTCTCCCTTCCTCTCCCTCTAAAAATCAATAAACATACTAGTATCCTCTGATGAGGTTTTTAAAAAAGGCTACCGTAGGAGAGTAATGGCATGAGAATGAGTTCCTGGGTTAGTCAGTCTCTCCGCCCTCTGAAGGAAGGCATTATCAATTCCTTGGGTAGGAACACGGAGGCTTAGAGAAGGTAAATAACCTTCAGGAGCCCAAGCCAGGATTCTTTCTACATCCCAAACCCATGCTTTCAGCCGCAATAAAAAATTCAATTGAAATTGAGCAAAATCTTAGCAGTGGCATATTTCTAAGCAGTGAGATAAATGGGTAACTTGTGTTTTCTTTTATTCCTTCAGCAACATTTCAACATTTTCCACAGAGGCCTTGCATTGCTTTTGAAGTTGAAGAAAGGCATTATATTTTCTGTTACAACAAAGAGAATCCTGCTCCAGTTAACTTCAAAACATAGTTGATTAAAAAATGAGATGAAACTCTCATGGAAGAAAACATGGGTCACAGCAGAAGTAAGGAACAGTGCTGGAGAGAAACCCTCAGGGGAGGTCCATCCAGTTCCGTGGTCACTTTCTTTGCCGTCTCAACATTTGGGAACTATTAATGGATGCTGACCACTCCTTCTCCCAAAATAAGCATTTCTATTTCCCAATTCCTTACAAAGTTCTTGTGATGATTTGAGAAAGCGGTTGACAAACCACGCCAAATCACACGCAGCTGTAGCCTGGTCTTGTGTGACGTGGTGGAAATTTGAAGCATTCCGTTGGTTAAGATACACCCCTGGATTCTCTAACCTCTATCTAAAAATTTACCTTGCTCTTTTAAATTAAATTTAATTATTTTACCTTGTTTTATTTTATTTATTGTCAAGGTATAAGTGACATATAACATTATATTAATTTCAGGGGTACAACCTAATCCTTCAGTATTTACATGCATATTTCAAAATGATCACCACAATAAGTGTAGTAAACATTTGTCACCATACATAGTTACAGAATTTCTTTTCTTGTGATGACAACTTTTAAAATCTACAATCTTAGCAACTTTCAAATACATAATACAGTATTATTAACTAGTCTCCACGCTGTACAATACATCCCCAGGATTTATTTAATGACTGGAAATTTGTACCCTTTGACCCCCTTCACACATTTCACCCCCTCCCCCCTCCCTCTGGCAACCACCAACCTGCTTTCTGTATCTGTGAGCTTGTTTGTTCATTTTGTAATTCCACCAATGAGTGAGATTCTCACGTCTGAATATTGCCAGGGATCCCTTGTTTGGGGCCTGTCCTGTAGTCTCCACAGAGTATTTGAGAAATAACCCTTCTTCCTATTGTTAACATAAGAACAATAGTACTTTGTTATTGTTTTTACTGTTGATAGGAACAACATTAAGAAAACAAGTCATTGTCTCTAAGGACTTAGGTTGTTGATATTTAATTCCAAATTCCCCCTTTCAAGTCCCGTCTGTCTCCTCCTTCAATCAGCAAGGATGTGGCTCCACAGTAGCTGTAATATTGTCATGATTTCCATAGAAACCTCTGCAAAGCTGCAAACACAGGATTACACCCTCCCTGCAGGCTGAGGCAGGAAGGCCAGATGGGCTATGAAGGGGAAAGGCCCTCAATGAGACATAAATCACTTGGTGCTGGGGTGGGGGTGGGGGGTGGGGAGACAGTAGGAGAGGGGGAGGGGAGGAGACTACTTGAGGAGGAAAATTGGGTTTGGTGCAGTCTTTGCCACAGGGTGAAGTTCCCAAATGCAGTGCCAGCAGCGCAGGCTGCTTTCCAAGGCCAGAGTCTGGGCCTGGTTACTTGCTTGGACCCTGATGCTAACGAAGGTGAAGACAAAGATTTCTTCTTATGTGAGTTGCTGACCACAGACAGACAAAGGTCCTGGTGGGCTCCTATGTGTATGAAGATAGAGACAGAAAGTTAACACGTAGTACCATCTCTGTGTGCCAGGCTGGACACATGGGTACAGTAGCCCCCCCCCCTCCCCCTTATCTGCAGTTTCAGTTTCCACAGATTCAGTTCAGGTTAACTGTGGTCTGAAAGTATTAAATGGAAAATTTCAGAAATCAGCCATGGATACATTTTAAGTGTATGCTATTCAGAGTAGAATGAGGACGTCTCCTGCCATCATGCTCCGTCCTGCCCGGGAGAATCCCTTTGTCCAGTGTGTCCACATTGTGTACATTACCCACTCATTAGTCACGTGGTAGCAGTGTGGGATATCAGACCAGTTATTAGAGAGTGAGAGACCACATACACATAACCTTTATTACAGTTATTACAGCATATTGTTATAATTGTTTCATTTATTATTAGTTAGTTTTTAATCTCTTACTGTGCCCAATTTATAAATTAAACTTTATCACAGGTAAGTATGTATAGGAAAAAACATAGTGTACATAGGGTTCTGTACTATCTGCAGTTTCAGGCATCCACGGGGCGGGGGGCTTGGAATATAGCCCCACAGATATTGGGGCACTACTGTCTCTTTGGACCTTCATGGTATCCCTGAGATAAGCGTCTTCTCATTTTCTAGCTGAGGTAACTGCGCTACTTTCACTCTCTGTCCCTTAGATCTCAGCTTCACCCTGAGTTTTTCCGGGGACCTTTCCCTGAGTCTCAAAGCCGAGTGAGGTAATCTCTCTTCTTCCGAATGACCTCTGTTGGACACTTAATCATTCTGTTGTACAGATTCTTGTTCACCTCCTTCCCACTAGCCTGCGAGCCTTTTGAGGGCATCTGTTAGTATCCAACACAGTGATTGATGTATAGTAGGTTTCAATATATATTTTTTGAATGAATAAATAAGGAAGTTTTAGTAACTTATTTCAAAGTCTGTCTTTTTCCTGGGTTTTGGAACAGTCCCTGGCATATAATAGGCCCTCAATGGATATTGGAATGAAATAGTGAATGAATGAGCATCAATTAGCTCATCACCCACGGTACCAGGGAGTCATACCAAGCTTTCCTGACTTCCGGCGCTGTATTGCATTAGCTGGGAGGAAAGATCATTGTCATGTCTAGCCAGCAATTCAAAGTGCATAGCTTCCTGATAGGGGCTTGGTGCTGTCTGCTTTGTGAAGTACATCTCATTATATAACAGCTCTTGTACTTATCTGAGGCCACCCCCAGCCTGGTGGAAAGAACATTTGTCTGAAAGCCAGGAGAACTGTTACTTATTGTGTAAATTGGGCCAAATCCCTTTATCTTGGCTTCTTCATCTTTAATACAAAGGTTCATTTGAGATAAACCTGAGATTTTCTAGGAGCATACATTCTCTTTAAAAAAAAATCCAAAGTAATCTTATGCATAACCCTAATAAGAGTGGAGCTGCTTGCTTAGAGGCCCTCCCTACCCTTCCCTTCATGGGCCCCACCCCCACCCATGCTAGCCTCTGAGGAAGCTCAGTGGACAACAAGGTCTCTGGTAAACACAGTTTGGAACCCACTACAACAGATGATATTTAGGCCCCTTTGGTTCAAAAGTTCAAGAATTCTAGAAATATGGACACTGAGCCCCTCAAGCTATGCAGCCAGTCTGGGCTAACGGTATGTGCCACTTATCCTTACAACAAGGCATCTTGATGGAGGGGAATCGGCATGGGGTTTGGTCTCATGATTTCTGGTTTAGGAACCCAGAACCACCACTTCCCCAAAGGGTGTAACCATTGAGCAAGTCATTTCATTTATCTGGGCCAGTTCCCTCCTCTATAAACTGGGGCAAGTATTCTTTAGTGATTGGGTTTTATGAGGCTCATAATAACTATCATTTGCCAAGTCATTTTGTTGGGAGAGGCAGTCTACCCTGGCCTTTGAGTATTTCTGCATGTTCTTGCTGGTTATCCCCAAAATGCAAGGCCCCGACTCCTCTTTACCTGGATTGTTTCTCATGGTTATGTTTTTAGTGAGCAAGCTTGACAGAGGAGGTAACGTTTTCCCCAGACACAAGGTTGTCTTACTTCAGTGTCCTATAAAAATAGTGACCCCCCAAGCACAGGGTTCTCCTATAACAACTCATTGTGTGCAGGCATCCGTGCCGGGCCCTTTGCGTCATGCCTGTGAGACGTGGGAAACATGAGCAATGTATGAAAACCAACATGAAACTCTGGCTAATGCTTTTGTCATGAGTAATGAAGTCATTTGTCTCTGACCCAGGAGTCTCCTGTGTTCTGTCAGCATCCATGAAATAGTAACAAGCTAACTTGCTAGGTTGTAAGTAAGATAAAATCTCAGAGCCCACACAGTTTTGACATGTTATACGTATTGTATTACATTAAGTAAGTGATCGCAACAGCTATTTGAGGTAGGTACGGTATTTCTAGTAACCAGATTTCATGGATGACAAAACTAAGTTTCATCAAGGCTCAATAATGTGCCAGAGATCACATAGCTATTGTATGGCAGAACCAAGATTTAACTAATGTCTATCTTATGCCAAAGGTTATACCGTTAACTATAATATATTTCCTTTCTGAAGCATATGAAGTAATGGCTATGAAATCCCTTCCAAATGGTAAGGCATTATACACATACATTATTATTAATGACAATGTAATTGTGATGTGAGCCTTAAGAAATTGGTTTATCTTAAACCCATGTGTATTGATTATCTACTGTTGCCCTAGCTCCCTGGCCCACCCCCAGCAAATAAAGCTGCCTGTTTAAGTTTGTGTGGAAAAACTAGGTCTAGTCATTGCCATGATGTGTACTAGCTGTGTGACATTGGGCACGGTATTTAACACCTTTGTATCAGTTCCTATTCAGTCATAAAAACAAACACCATCCTAGGTACTTCAGATAGAGGGATTTAATACAGAGAATTGAGAACACACTGAAAGAGCAAGAAGGAACATAGAGGTGAATCTGGAGAGAGTAACTTGAGGAAGCAGCAGCCATCCAAGGCTGGGTGAACCAAGGCAGAGGGCTGCTAGAATGGAGGTGCCCCAGGGCTGCCCTGCAGTGTTGGTGCTCAGATTCCTGAAGAGAGCTCTCTACCGGCTGCTCCTAATGCTCTTGTGAAGATGTGGCAAAACTGGGAGTGGAAGTGTCCAGAGAGGCCGCAGTCTGGAGGCGGTAGGAGTGATGCTGCAGGGACAGGGAAGCAGGAAGGAAGTTCTGTTGCCCTATATGTGGCTCTCTCTTCTGTTTTTTCTGCCTTCTCTCTGCAGAACTTAATAGGAAACTAGGCAGTTCAGGGTCCTGGGTCATGTAGTTAGCATAGTTCCAGCCGAGTAGAGGTTAGAGAGGATAGAATATAGTTGGCAAGTAACAAGCACAATTGCTATCCCTGGGCCCCATGTCTATAACGTGAGGATAGTGTCTATCACATTATATTCTTTTGGAGGATTAAAGGAAATAACCAATCCGTTGCTTGAGACTGATTGCAAGTGCCCAATAAATGTAAGCTCTTATTATTCTTATTATGCTAAGCTTGCTTTCTCTATAATCTGCTGCCTTTGCCTGTTTTCCAGTGGGACGTGGGTGTTAATGCTTGCTTCAGGGATTATCAGGCCATCTGGGAAGCTGGTTTTGCTAAACCCCATGTGGAGAACGGGCTTCAGAACCCTGCCCCTGCCCTTGTGAGTCAAGATGGGAGCCCTCTCCCCAGAGATGTTTAATTAGCCAGCTGTCAGAATGATGTTGATAGATGAAATGCCTGCCTTAGACGGGGTCTGTGGTTGCTCTGATGTGGATTCCCAGTTTATTTCATTTGTCATCCTGCTTCCTCTTTCCCCAAAGAAAGACCCCCCTAGCCTTTCACTTTTCTCTCTTTTCATGCTCCCTTCAGACAAGATAAAATGTCCTTCATTGAGTCAGCAAGATTTGTCCTACCTAACAGTTCTGTGGTCTGGAGCTTCATGCTGCTGCACCCTCTCAGAACACACAGCCAACTTGAGTTTCACCAACATCGCCTGGTAATTAAGGATTTAGATTGTGGAGTAGAAACAACCAGGGTTCAAATCCCTGATCAATGTTTTATATGCCCTTGGGCAGATAGCCCCTTTGAGCTTCAGCTTTTTCAGTTGTAAAATGAGCATGGTAATTGTATGTATATTGTAGGGTTGTTGGAAAAATAAAAGAAGATAATTCACGTAAAGCCCTAAATCCAGCATGCTTCACATTTCAGAAACACTCAAGATGCAATAACTATTATTCCTGCCTATCGACACTATCTTTCCCCTCTTATGAACTCCTGAAATACTCCAAGTTGAATGTATTTACTTATTCCACAAATGTTCATTGGTCACTCTTTAGGTGCCAGATACTGTGCAAATAATCGACGAACCAGAAATGAGCAAAAATGCAAACCTGACCTGGTGAAAATAGAACAGAGTTTCTGCCTTTAAGGCGCTAACAGTTTGGGAAGTGGGGGAGAAGGAGGTTGGCCAGGTTCACAAACACACAGTACAGTGTGATTGGTGCTACAGTAAGGTTAAAAAGGGCCACAGGGCTAAGAGACAGATAGGGAGCTGAACCCGGACTTGGTGGACAGGGATGGCTTCCCATGGCCTCAATGCACAGTTGAGTTAGGCTGGCAAAATAGGCATGCATGCTAGGGTGATGAAAATATATGCTGGTGTGTGTGCATGCATATGTGTGGCGGGGTGATAGGATTGTTGGTGGTGGTGGTGGTGGTGGGGGAAGTTTTCAGGCAGAGGATCTATAAAAGAGAAAGCATGGCATGCTTAAGAACATGAACTCCTGTAGATAATGAGGGCATTAGTTGGGCAAAAGTTAGAGCCAGAGAGATCAGCCAGGGCCAAATTGCGCAGAGCCTTATAGAGTGTGTGCAGGGTCACAGACCCTGGGTGCCTTTTTGCATTCTATTGGCTGTCTTTTTCTTTTAAAAGGTGCCATCTGCTTCTCAGACCACAGTTCTTATTGTATTATGGTAGCTGTCTAACCAATACTCAATTGTCTCCTTTTTAGTTAAGACAACCCTAATTTTTTTTTTTCCAGGGTGACAGTATGCCCAACTTGAAAAACTCCATTTTCTAGACTCTCTTATAGATAAAGTTATGCATGACTGAGTGATCATCCTAACTGACCCTGATGTGTACAAACTGGAAATGCAATAAAAATAAGAAGACAGAGTGTGTATTATGATCTCTGGACCCTCCTCTAACAGACCAATAAATACTAAAGCAATGTTGGAAGCTTTGAGAGAACTGTTGTCTCATGTAATCAATAACCCAGGATAAATTCTTTATTGAAAAGCATTTTTATAAGAGAAACTAGAGGCCTGGTGCATGAAATTCATGCACGGGGGTGTGTGTCCCTCAGCCCAGCCTGCACCCTCTCTAATCTGGGACCCCTTGAGGGATGTCAGACTGCCCATTTAGGCCCAATCCAGGAATGATCGGGCCTAAACGGGCAGTCGGGCATCCCTCTCACAATCCAGGACTGCTGGCTCCCAACTGCTCACCTGCCTGCCTTCCTGATTGCCCCTAACCACTTCTGCCTGCCAGCCTGATCACCCCCTAACCACTCCCCTGCCAGCCTGATTGATGCCTAACTGTTTCCCTGCCAGCCTATTTGCCCCTAACTGCTCTCCCCTGCAGGCCTGGTCACCCCTAACTGCCCTCCCCTGCAGGCCTGGTCACCCCTAACTGCCCTCCCCTGCAGGCCTGGTCCCCCCCACAACAGCCCTTCCCCTGCAGGCCCGGTCGCCCCCAACTTCCCTCCTCTGCCAGCCTGGTCACCCCTAACTGCCCTCCCCTGCAGGCTTGATCGCCCCCAACTGCCCTCCGTTGCAGCCTGGTCCCTCCCAACTGCTCTCCCCTGCTGGCCATCTTGTGGTGGCCATCTTGTGTCCATATGGGGGCAGTCATCTTTGACCACATGGGGGCAGCCATCTTGTGTGTTGGAGTGATGATCAATTTGCATATTATTCTTTTATTAGATAGGATTAGATAGTATAGAGGCCTGGTGCATGGGTGGGGGCCGGCTGGTTTGCCCTGAAGGGTGTCCTGGATCAGGGTGGGGGTTCCCTTGGGGCGTGGGGTGGCCTGGGCAAGGAGCCTGTGGTGGTTTGCAGTCCGGCCATGCCCCCCAGCAACCCAAGTGGAGGCTCTGCTATCTGGGATTTATTTATCTTCTATAATTGAAACTTTGTAGCCTTGAGTGGAGCCAAGCCTCCTGCTCTCCCCGTGGCTGCCACCATTTTTGTTGGGATTTATGTATCTTCTATAATTGAAACTTTGTAGCCTTAAGCGGAGGCCAAGGCAGGCCAGGGCTGCGGCAGCTTGGCTTCCTCCATTGCTGGGGGCAACTCAAGCCTCCTGCTCTCTCCAGCTCCGTGGCTGCTGCCATTTTTGTTGGGATTTATTTATCTTTTATAATTGAAACTTTGTAGCCTTGAGTGGAGGCCTGGGCCCGCCAGGGCAGGTGGAAAGCTTGGCTTCCTCCATTGCCGGGGAAACCCAAGCCTCCTGCTATCTCTGTGGCCACAGCCATCTTGGTTGGGTTAATTTGCATACTCACTCCTGATTGGCTGGTGGGCGTGGCTTGTGGGTGTAGCGGAGGTATGGTCAATTTGCATATTACTCTTTTATTAGTTAGGATAATTAGAAAGAGAGAAAAAAAAATGGTAGGATACAAGAGACATGAATTCTGGTCCTAGCTCAAAAAAGTCTAATTGTGATTCTGCATGAGCCATTAACTATGAAATAATATAATTCCCTGGGAAAATGGAAACAAAGCCTCAAATGCAGTGTTATTATAAAGATTAGTTGGAACATGGTGATAATAATAGCACGAGTTAATGTTCATTGAGAGATTCCTGTATTCCAGGCACTGTTTTAAACAATTTACATATGTCATTTCACTTAAACCACAAAGCATTATGATAATCTATGAGTGCTACCATTTTATAAATAAGTGGAATGAGAGAGAGAGATTGCATAACTTGCCCAAAGTCAGGAAGTTTCTAGTAGGAGGCCTCAGGGTTAGAATCTCTTTCAACTGACTCCAGAGCCAGACTCATCATGTGGTAACAATTTTGAAAAATTGTATTTCACAGATGTAGGGAAGATTATTATCATGTCCACATGTGACTTGCATGGATTACTGAGAATTAGAATAAATAAAATAGCCCATCCGGTGTGGTTCAGTGGTTGAGCATCAACCTATGAACCAGGAGGTCATGGTTCGATTCCTGCTCAGAGCCCATGTCAGGTTGCATGCTTGATCCCCAGTGTGGGGCATGCAGGAGGCAGCCAATCAATGATTCTCTCTCATCGTTGATGTTTCTCTCTCTCTCTTCTTCTCCCTCTCCCTTCTTTTCAGAAATCAATAATAAAACATACATTTTAAAAAGAATAAAATATACTAAACATTATCCCTTTATTGGGTGGTGTTTCATATTTCTTTAAAGAAGTTTTCAAAATCTGATGTGGATTCAGAATCAAAATTCCTTTGGAATTAATCTTTCTTTCTCTCTGCTTACCTTTAACATCTTTTTGTTGTTGTGGAGTTCTGCAATTTTAGTAAAGATTTAGGTATATTTATTTTTCCTTCTTTGAACTCAACATACTTTTTGAATCTGAGGAGCCACATCTTTCAACAATTCTGGAAATGTCTTAGCCCTTATCACTGTGAATATTGTATCTTTCCATCCCCTCTTTTCCTATCTGCAATTCCTGTTACTATAATTATGGTGAGCCATCTCACTAATGTCCTGGTCTCTTTCCTCTCCATTGTATTTTCCATATCTTTTCATATTTTTTTTTGCCACAATTAGAGTTATTTAATCATATTTACATCCCAGCTTACAAATTCTCTCTTCAGATGTATTTAATTTGCTTTTTAACTGTCCATTAAATTTTTAATTCCATTGTCTATTTCTTTGTAATTTCCAGAATACATATGCCCTTCACCTTTTAAAAAAATCTACATTTTTTTCTGTTTTGATGTTGTATCATTCTGTTCTTGTACTTAAATCTTATTTGTACTATGAATTTTGTCATTGTAAACATACTGATTTTATTTATCTGATTCTTTTATTTTATGAAGTTTGGAGGGGACTTAGTTTACTTATTGCATCTGCTAAATCTTGCTGATGATAAATTCTCTCTTTATGTGTTTTGCAATCTAATTAACTAGCTCATCTTAGTGCTGTTTTTTGAAAGAATCTAATGAGCCTGAGTGTCTAGAGCAGGGGTGGGCAAACTTTTTGATTCGAGGGCCACAACAGGTTCTTAAACTGGACCGGAGGGCCGGAACAAAAGCATGGATGGAGTGTTTGTGTGAACTAATATAAATTCAAAGTAAAGGAGTGGAGGGGAGAGCAAGAGAACTGGATAGAACAGCCGGATCCGGCCTGCGGGCCATAGTTTGCCCAAGGCTGGTCTAGAGTGTTTCTTGTGAGTGGTTTTGCTTTTGCCAGATACCTCAAGGTATCTTCGTGGTGACCATTTAAAAAAAAAAATATTTTATTGATTTTTTACAGAGAGGAAGGGAGAGGGATAGAGAGTTAGAAACATCGATGAGAGAGAAACATCCATCAGCGGCCCCCTGCACCCCCCCGACACACTGGGGATGTGCCTCCAACCAAGGTACATGCCCTTGACCAGAATCAAACCCAGGACCCTTCAGTCCGCAGTCCGACGCTCTATCCACTGAGCCAAACCAGCCAGGGCTGTGGTGAGCATTTTTAATGTTCATATCTTACTTTAGGAATTCTTAGTGGTTTAAAATAAAACCCAAGCCTGTGTGAGGGTCCTCCCATCATTACAAATTCTGAAGAGACCCACCTTTCAGTGCACCATCAAGAGCATGGCACAAGGCCAACAAGTTCCATGTCTTTACCCTTTATTAGAAAGATGTTCCTACTTGCTTTTCTTCACAGAAAGACAAAAATTTATATAGGGGAGGGGTGTCTCTGTTCTAACCCCACCTGCTTTTTTGTTCTCTCTGAAGCTTTAAAACCCAAGCCCTTGGTTACTAAGATGGACAAATTCCCATCAGGCAGCCAAAGTGTCAGCTCTCTTGCTTATGTCTATGTTCAGTCCCCCCCTCCCCCTTTTTGCCTCTAATTGTGTGTTTATATATTTTGTGTTGGAAGAGCTAAGTTATCTAACCTACCATATTGCCTTACTCATCATTCTGGATGTTAATTATTTTATAGTTAAAAATTGTCCTCTGAGTGGACCCTGGATAACTAAAAGTTCATGCTAATATAAATAAAACCAGTTTGTTTCTCCTTTTGACTAGGTGATTGAAGGACTAACTGGCATTAGGGTTTAATTTCCCATGCTAAAATTAGAGATTAATTCATATCCTTTCTTTAATTTTGAATTTCAAAATGGGGTTCATGACCATTTGTAGCTCTATGAATTAACTAGCTCTACAACTTACTTGCTATGTGAGTTTGGTCAAGTAACTTAAAATCATTGTGGCTCAGTTTTCTTACTAAATAAAGGGCCATAGTAATGGTATCAATCACGCCAGGTTATTATGAGAATTAAATAATACATGTAAAACATTGAGAAAAGTTCTGGGGCAGATAGGACTTAATAATTTTACTCTTTTTTTTTATTATTATTGTTACTAGGGGCCCAGTGCACAAACTTGTGCACCTTGAAAGGAACTGTGGGCCACGAGGCTGTGATGGGCACAGGGGCGGGTCTCAGCCCATCCTCTGTGCCCCTATCTGGCCCCTCCCACCGCAGCCTTCTGTCTCCTCTCTGCTGGCAGACCCGCTCCTGCTGCTCCCACGTGCTGATGGCACTGGCCCTGCTCACACCCCCTGATGGTGCAGAGCGATTGGGCTGGCGCCAGCAGCAAGTGCAAGCAGGGCCGGTGCCGTCAGTGGGTGGCTGTCCTGATCACCCCTCAGGAGTAGGGGGAGGTGGAGAAGCCCTCAGGGGCAATCGGGGCCGGTAGCCGCTGCTCGCACCTGCTGATGGTGCTGACCCATTGGGACCAGCACTGGGCGCCGGCAGTGAGTGTGAGCGGTGGCTCTGGTGCTGGCTGCGGGTGCGAGTGGGGCTGGTGCCAACAGTGGGTGCAAGTGGTGGCTAGCCAGCCCTGATCTCCCCTCAGGAGCAGGGGGAGATGGAGAAGCCCTGAGGGGTGATCAGGGACTGCAGCTGCTGCTTACACCCACTGATGGCACCGAGCGATCAAGGCTGGTGCCAGGCACTGGCAGCAGGTGCGAGCACCTGGCGGGACCCTGATGCACAGGAGCAAAGAATTTTTAGTAACCACCAGAGGCTCGCCCTGATGATAGCGACCAGCGCCCCACCTTGGTCTGGTGCCCTTGCTCACCTGCTCCACCATCCCACCTCGGTTGATACCCGCCATGTTCTGCACTCTGCCACCTGCTGTTGACGCCTGCCATGTTCTGTGCATGCCCCCTGGTGGTCAGTGCACATCATAGTGACCCATTGTTCAGTTGTTCAGTTGTTTTGCCATTCAGTCTTTTTGCATATTAGGGTTTTATATATATACTAGAGGTCCGGTGCACAAAATTTGTTCACTGGGTTGGGGGGTGTCCCTCAGCCTAGCCTGCACCCTCTCCAATCTGGGACCCCTCAAGGTGGCCTAAAACGGCAGTCGGACATCCCTCTCACAATCCGGGACTGCTGGCTCCTAATCGCTCTCCTGCCTGCCAGCCTGATCACCCCCTAACCACTCTTCTGCCAGCCTGATCGATGCCTAACTGCTCCCCTGCTGGCCCGATTGCCCCCACTGCCCTCCCCTGCCAGCCTGATCACCCCCAACTGCCCTCCTCTGCAGGCCTGGTTGCCCCTAACTGCCCTCCCCTACTGGTCTGATCACCCACAACTGCCCTCCCCTGCCAGCCATCTTGTGGTGGCCATCTTGTGATGACATGGGGCGGCCATCTGTGACCACATGGGGCGGCCATCTGTGACCACATGGGGGCAGCCATCTGTGTGCAAGGGTGTGATGGTCAATTTGCATATTACCTCTTTATTATATAGGATATATATTATCTATAGAAGCAATATAATAATCATACATTTATTTCTGAGGATGTGTTTATTGGTGTTACTTTGAGTTCATGATCTTAATCCAAATAAATTAACTTCAGCACAGCTGGAGTGTCCCAGTTGATTGAATGTCGTCCCTTGAACTGAAAGGCACGATTCCCAGTCAGGGCACATACCTGAGTTATTGGTTTGATCCCTGGTTGAGACACTATGGAAGGCTGATTGATGTTTCTTTCTCATATCGATGTCTCTCTCTCTCTCTCTCTCTCTCTCTCTCTCTCTCTCTCTCTCTCTCTCTCTCGCTGTCTCTCTCTCTCTCCTCCCCCTTCCTCTCTCTAAGCATGTCCTTGGGTGAGGATTAAATTTAAAAATTAACTTCAGATTTTTTTCACTGTAATTTATCCCTCTAAAACCTTTAAGAGTGTTTTCAAGAGTTTGAGTCATTTTCTTCCTTATGGTAACATGTTAAGACAGTCCATTAAATGGGATTACTCCTGTAGTTTCTAATTACTTCAATCTTTCCACCTTTTCTAAGGCATTTTTATTTATTCTTTAATTTACCTTATGTTTATTAGCATCTTTGAGGCTTTGCTTTTATATGTTCTTTTGAGGTGTTCTTTCCATTCCCTTGAATAATTTTCCATTTTGAGCAATTAGTTTTGTAATTTAATCTTTCTGTCAAGTCTTTAGCAATGATGATCACGTTGTGTCAATCTTAAAATATCATACTGCCAGCTTTCATGTCTGGGCATCCTCTTCAAAACTCCTCTTGGCTTTCCTTTTGAAATGCCATTACTTTAGCTTTTTATTTTGAAATGATTATAGGCTCACAGGAATTTTAAAAAATGGTACATAGAGTTCTTTGAACATTTTACTCAGCTTTTATCAATGGTCACATCTTATGTAGAAGTAGCACAATGTCAAAACCAGGAAGCCATCAGTGGTATAATAATGTTACCTAGACAGCAGGGCCTTATTCATATTTCACCAATTTTTACATTCTGTGTGTGTGTGTGTGTGTGTGTGTGTGTGTGTGTGTGTGTGTTGTTCTATGCAAATTCACCCCATGCATATTCACATAAGTACCATTACAGCCAAAATACAGACTTGTTTCATCACTAGAGGAAGTGTCTCATGCTACCTAAAGTTTTGTCATTTTTAGGGTATTATATAAATGGGACCATACAGTATATCACTCTGTGAAATTTTTTTGTTCATTAAGCATAATACCCTTAAGATCCATCCTTTTCTCCTACTTTTTCATCTATCAATAGTTTGACCCTTTTTATTGCTGAGTAGTATTGCATTGTGTGGGTGTACCAGACTCTACCTACCCATTCACCTACTGGAGAACATTTGGGTTGTTTCCACTTTGGGGCTATTACCAATAGAAATGCTATGAACATTCTTGTCCATGTTTTTGTAGGAATGTAAGTTTTATTTCTTTGGGATAAATGCCCAAGAGTGTAACTGTGATGTCAAATAGTTAGCGCATGTTTAGTCTTGTAGGAAACTGCCAAATTGTTTCCTGGAGTGGCTCTACCATTCCAACCAACAATGTATGAAAGAAGTGACATTTTGACACAATTTCTCCTTTAAGAAATCTACCAAAATTCAGAGTTTAAAAAAATAAAGGATTTTTCTGATGATAAAAATATTCTACACTTAGATCGTGGTGATGTTTGTGAAACTCTGTGAATATACTAAAAAACAATGAATTGGAATTTTATAGTATATGATTTACATCTCAATAAATGTAAAAATAAACAAAAGGATATGACAACTAGGGATCTAATTTTATTACAAAAATCTTATTTCTTCACTAACTTTCTAATTTATTAAGAATTTACATGTGGCAGGCATTATATAAAATGCTTTATATACATTAATTCTTGATCCATCTAGTAACCATTTGCAACTTCCTCATCATTTTCTGTAAATGGGAATAGTAAAATGACGTTCCTTTGTGAGGATTGAATGGAATAATTCATATAAAGCATTTAGAATGATGCCTGCCTAGTATCATTATCCTTATTAAATTCATGAAAAGACATTTTCCTCTTAGCAGTTCAAAACTGCCTGGTAATAGTGTTATGAGAAAGGGAGCCACATGTATTAATAAAAGATGACAGATTTTGTCCTTGTATTTAAGGGAGGACAAGGGAAGCAGCTGACATTGATCACCTGCTATGCACCAGACACTGTATTTATTAGCCCCCAATTTGCTAATTTAATCTAAAAAATTTTCTACAATGGATATAGTATCATTTCCATTATATAGATGAAGAAACAAACTCAAAAAGGTTAAGAAAATTCCCCAGTTTCCTAAAGCAAGCATTTGATAGAGCCCTGATAGAAAACCAGGTCTGTGTCCCAAGTCTGTGCTTTTCTACTTTCATGTATGAAAGGAATTGATACAAATTAGACTTTTCTTCAAACACTGCAGTTAACTAGGGCAGTGATTTTCAAATGGTATGGGGCTAGAATTTTTAAAACATGCAATACCTGGCTATTTAGTCAAGGGCACTGATCGCTTTAAGAATTTTTTTCTAATCCTCACCCAAGGATATGTTCATTGGTTTTATTAGAGAGAGGAAGGGAGAGAGAAAGAGAAACATCAATGTGAGAGAGAAACATTGATCAGCTGCTTCCCGGACATGGCCCCACTGGGGATTGAAACCCAGGTATATGCCTTGACTAGGAACCGAACATACAACCTTTTGGTGTACAGGACAATGCTCCATACTACTCATCCACCTGGCCAGGGTGGACGCTAATTTCTTTTCCCTTAGATTGTAAAAAAAAAAAAAATGACAACAGCTAACACAACAATAGCCGTCTGGTGTGAATGAATCAAAATTATACCTACTTTTTGTCAAATCAGCAATAAAAAACATATTTTGGTGTGCCGCAGAATTTACGAATTAGTTTACATGTGCCATGAGATGAAAAAAGTTGCAAATCGCTGACTTCGGGTATCAAGATAACTTGCAGCTTTTCTCTCTTTATTCAGAAACTAAAGTTTAGCATTTCTAAGGTTGTAGTACATAAAGTTTTTGCTATATTTTTAAAAGAAATTGAGAGATACCCATGGTAGTTCAGAGTGAGGTTTTAATCAACCTGAATATCCAACTGTTTAAGCTTGAGCTGCAAAAGGCAAAAATTTCTGGTGAGAAGTCCATTGGAGGAAATGCTTAATAAGTGAACAGACATATTCCAGAGATTAGAAGAAGCCAGAGTACCCCATGCTGAACTCGATTTACGAACCAAACAAAAACTAATTCTAAGCTAAGAAGAAAAGAAAATTGTTTGCAATAACATGCCATCAAAATGATTTATCAAGTCTATTCATCCATGGATTAGTCTTTGTGTTCTTTTTCTCCTTCAAACCCCTTTCTCTTTAGAAACTGCCAAGTGTTGTAATGGAAGCAAAGAAGGGACTCTAATGTCAGCCAAATTATTGAGAAAAACAAGGAAAAGTTTTCTCTGTAGTGAGCCTCACAGATTATGCCCCCTATTCCTCCAGTTTATGGAGGAACTTGGCTGCAGGTTTTCACTGGAAAGAAACACAAGGATTTGGAGTTTCACTTGGAAACGTGGGCCCTCCTGATTTCTGGATCCGCACAGAGACAGAGTCAGAGCGAGCACCCGTACATTGATGTGGGGCAGTAGAAGTTTGGAAAAGAACCACTGATTTATCCTTATGTGTTGGCATGTTATAACTTACTTTATTTTACTTTATTTTATTATGATCAGGAGAAACAAGGTCTGCTTCCCATATGACTAAAACCAAACAAACGAAACAGTCTTGGGATGGGTTAGGAGGTTCTCTGAATCGTGAGAAATGACCTCAAAACTGGCTGAAAACCCCAACAAGAATGAACAATGGCAGGCTGCAAGTCCCAGGAAGATGCGGCAGCACGCAGCTTCAGACACATTTCATTTCGCTTTGTTATTAATGGCTTGGAAAGAGGCTATAAGCCTATTATGGTAATTGCATCTGCAGATGAGGGTAAATAGCATGATGCTATAGACACTAGTGAGCAAGAGACATAGTGCAGAGCAACCTTAGAGAGATTAGAAATATGGACAGGAAATGAACAAATGAGGTCAGCTGGAAAAGTAGAAACGTGCATCTGGAGAAATACATAATTCGAAAAACAGGTACTTACAGGGAGGGTCATACTTGGAAACGATGGTAATTAGACCTTTGAGCAGATATCAGTCCTGGATATGTTTGTAACATGATGGAAAAAATAATACTAAGGCCTGGCGTTCAAATAGCCTTTATGGGTGCATTTTTTTTTTTTCCAAATGGGGGCATTTCCATGATCTCATTTGATCATCAGCCCAATGGAGAATAAATGATTTGCTTCCAAGTTGGAAGGAAATTCCATATTCTCCATTGAAGATCTGAGGAGAAGTTAAATGAATTGCTTATGGTCAAATAATCTGTTAATAAAATAGACATGGCTAAAACGTGGGACCCTTGACTATTCTTTTTCTCGCTTTAAAAAAATATATTTTTATTGACTTCAGAGAGGAAGAGAAAGAGATAGAAACATCAATAATGAGAGAATCATTGATCAGCTACCACCTCCAAGACCCCTACTGGGGACTGAGCCAGCAACCCAGGCATGTGCCTTGACTGGGAATCGAACCAGTGATCTCCTTGTTCATAGGTCAGTGCTCAACCACTGAGCACAGCAGCTGGGCTCTTTTTCTCTTTTCACAACACCACCTCTGATTCAGCATTTACTCGTCTCTTTCCGATATTGCACAGAATTTTATTTCATTTGAGGCTTTGTATTACTGTAGGTTTGAACAGGGCATGATCCTGCCTCGGCCCCAATACCTCTGTATATCTAGGACAGTGGTCGGCAAACTCATTAGTCAACAGAGCCAAATATCAACAGTACAACGATTGAAATTTCTTTTGAGAGCCAAATTTTTTAAACTTAAACTTCTTCTAACGCCACTTCTTCAAAATAGACTCGCCCAGGCCGTGGTATTTTGTGGAAGAGCCACACTCAAGGGGCCAAAGAGCCGCATGTGGCTCGCGAGCCACAGTTTGCCGACCACGGATCTAGGATGAAGCGAGGCAGTATGTCATGGAGGGTGGGTGGTCTCTGGAGTAGAAGTCAAAACCTACACTAATCATGTCACTGACTATGGGGTTAGGGGTTGGCAAACCATATGACTTCTGTAATCTCATGTGCTTCCACTATAGGATTGAGTGGGTTGATCACAATGGTCTCATGGACTTGATTTCTTTGAAGATCTAAAATAATAATGAAGCTAGAGCAAAAAGACAATCAGAGACAGAAACCAAGAAGCCTGAGAGAGTGGAAAGGGGGGCGGGAGAGAGAGATGCAAATGCCTGTAATGCGTGGACTGAGAACGCTATTAGCATATGGCAGGCAGGCAAATTTGCATTGTCAAGGGTCACCTTTGCAAAATTTATCTCATCTACCCTCTCCTGAACTTGTTAGAGAATTTCGATCTTAAACCTGACAATTTTTCTTTCCCTTGTTCATGATGTATGAGTTTTTGGCACCCTCCTCGGCCCGTTGGTGTGGACAGCAGATAAGAATCAGTGCACCAGTCCTCTTTCGGGGTTCTGCCAAGATCATAATGGCTCCTTTTTCTCTCTTTCCACGTGGGTGGGCTCCTTGCAGTCAGGTTTATGTTGTGATTACTCCATCTCTCCTCCATAGGTCATTAGGTCGTAGGTTTATAACTGACTCAAGCAGAACCAATCAAATTCTTTCCAATTGAGAACTAGAACCAAGAGACTTATTTTATTCTCTTATTTCCTTAATGCACAGAAATATGGGGCAGCCAAATGTGTAGAGAAAAAATGTAGCAAGTGTAAATAGAGTGGAGTGAATGACCATGAGGCCTCTGAAGGTAAAAGAGACTGTGGCCGACAGGACCTGATTCCAGCCCGGCTGGATACTTACACTTGAATCTTTTAAATAAATACAGTCCCTCTTTTTTAAAAACTGTTTTACTGATATTGTTATCTTTAACTTTCTAACAAGGCGTTTTCACTAATAGTCTACCTAAATGATATCCCGTTAGCATGCAAATGAGTCCATCCAAAACTTTCTGCGACCCCAGCCAACCCTTCAGGATTCTGCTCTCCAGGAGGGTTTACATTTGGTTTGAGTTTGTTTATGAGTGTACAGATGTGTGCATGCACGTCTGTATAGTATATGTATGTTGGCATGAGTTCATCCTAGGCATTCAGTACACATCTCATGCATGCCTTCGTCAATACTCAACACTATGCTGGCACTGGGCATACAGTGAGGAATAAACATAGCACTGCCCTCAAGGATCCTGAGGACAATGGCCAACAAAACGACAAGTATAACATGCTCTGTAAGGGCAGTGCTGGAAGTCGGCAGAGGCTTGAGGAAGCACCAGGGGGCAGTGAGTAGGTGTCAGGGAAAGCTTTCTGGAAGAGATCATGCCTGGAGTTTCCCAAGTCCAGTAGGGGAATAGTCCTTGGAGGCAGAAAGTATGACATAGGCAAGCAGTTGGATATGAGAGAGGAACTAGTCGTTCCTAGGGTTACTGGACCAGAAAGTACAATCAGGAGTGAAGAGAAATGAAGCCACAGAGATGAGCAGAGGCCCTGTATGGGGAGTTTTGTATCATATTAAGAATCTGAGACTTTAAACTCAGAGTACTGGGGAATGATTGGAGACTCACAGACAGGTAATGGAGGCAGTGATAAGTAAGTTGTGATCTAAGGACCAGTTTCCATTCTCTGGCTCCTTTGGGAATTTGCTTAGAGAAACTGTGACTAGACCCTCAGGCATACATGTCTGCCATTCCTACTTCTCTGAAAAGATAGGGAGCCAGGAGGCCCTATGGCTAGAGCATTTGCTACAGCTCAGTACAGGAAACCAGAGGAAATAAAACAAAGGACATACAGCCAAAGTCCCTTCCTGGAGACGGATGGGAAACCTGGAAAATATAAACTGGGGTTGCAGCCTTGTACTTGGGGTTGGCTTGCTATTCTGCGCTTCCATCCAAGAGTGAAGCTCACATCCCTCATCTGGAGTGAGCTGTTGTGCTCACAGGCAGCGATCTGAATCCAGTCACATGTGTTTCCATTCAGCCCAAGGGTGAAACTGACTGCACGTAGCCTTAGATCTAGCAGCTCCAGTGCGTGTTCTCAAGCAGGCTTTTAACAGAAGGTCTGGTGGTTCCCGGAGTCAGTCTTGTGATTTAGGGCCCATTGGGAGTGGAGTGGGGTGGGCTGGGGTATAGGTAGCTCCTTGGAGAGCTCACTGCTCTCTCAATTCTGAACAGGCACTGGACCTTGGAAAAGAACAACCCACACCTTTGAGACATAGTGTCCCTATTTTTTATTTTTATTGATTGATTTTAGAGATAGGAAAGAGGGAGAGGGAGAGAGAGAGAGAGAGAGAGAGAGAGAGAGAGAGAGAGAGAGAATGAATCATCAAATTGTTGTTCCACTTATTGGTTCATTCATTGGTTGATTCTTGTATGTGCCCTGACAGGGAATTGAACCCCAGCCTTGGCCTATCGGGATGACACTCTAACCAACTGAGCCAGGGCCAGAGTCCCTATTCTTTAAGGCCTAACTAACTAAAGAGTCTTAAATGGTCTGATGTCAGAGCTCAAATGATGATAGCCAGGCAAGTGGCATAGATACATGGAAGCACGTATATATACAGGCTTCTGTGGAAAGGAAGAGAAAGGAGCAGGCATTATGACTAGGAGAATACATGTTCTGTTCAAAAGTCAGCCAGTATTCAGTTCCAGCTGGTGGGCACCGATGTGTGCCTATGAGCCTAGAATTGCCAAGTCTCTCATTTTTAAAGAAATCCAAATTTGAGTACAAAATTTATGCGTTTTAAAATATTGGCTAAATAAAAATGTCACACTAGGTAGATGTTCATTTAATAGCAGCCTCATGGTTACAGGTAGGGTTTCCTGGGAAGCAGATTCTGAGGGAGAGTAGGATGTTTATTAGGGAGAGTCCCTAGAATCAACAATTGTGAAAGAGGAGGGAAGAAAGGGGAGGTTTGGGCCCAGGGTGAAGTCTCTCTGTGATGTGATCTTTAACAAAGACATAAGCTGACCTACAGCCTGAAGTTGGGATAACCCTTATAGTTGTTGCTCTTTTGTGGCTAGGAGGCCAGGCCTTTAAATGCTCTTGTTAACCAATGACTGGATCAGGCTGCCCTTGCAGGGGTGGGTATATTAGACAAGGGCAGCTTCTAGAAAGGGCTGACCACTGAGAGTTGTGAGTACCTGTTGGAATAAATCCTTCAGTCCTGAACCGGGAGCTGGGTGGAGCTTCACTGTGTCTCCTGCAGACCCCTCCTTGCGCTGCTACTACTGCTCATTTCACTTCTTTGTGTAAGTGCTCGGTGCAACAACTCTAGGACCTGTGGGTAGCTCTTCTCTTGGGGGTCTGAGGGCCTCTTTTTCCATAGCTGGTCTTAAGGCCACAATAATACTTACCATGGCCCTTTACTATTCTAGGTTCTCCTCATCCTTAGCTACCTCCTTCACTGGGCCAGGTGATTTACTTGGTGTTGGAACACAGACCCTCATCTTTGAGGGCTCTGAGCCCCTAGTCACCATGCCCTTCTCAGGGTACAGCTGATGTTCTTGTCCAAGACTAGGCAAGCTAGTACCTAAAAGAACCCATTGGCTCTCAAGGGTGCCATTCATCTTCCCATCCTCATGTGTGCCAGCAGCCCTGCCTCCTCCTGATCAGGGACCTACATGGATGCCAACTTGCCCTCTAGTCTGTTGAGTCCCTGGGCACAAAGCTCAGAGTGCCCTGTAGCAGCTGTAAGTTAGAGTTTAGTTGGACTCTTGCTATGCTCCCTGGTGGAAGCACTTCCCTTTGGGGGAAAAGACTAAACAGCCCAGAGCTGCAGGGATGTGAAGCACATATTTCCCAGTTGTGTCCCTGGGAGTGAAGGCCAAAGGGGGTCACTTCTGCTTCTTTTTACCCTTGGTTCTTGGATCCATGTATTCTTTCTTTCTGGCCACAGCACCATATAGAGGGCATTGACTTAAAATGTCCAGTGCAACTTGGAGGATGGTGCTTTATCCTTACAAAGAATCATCTCTGAATTGGTGCTTCAGTTGTGCCTTCAGTAGGCCATTCTTCCATACTCAGGATGGCAGCTTCAGGGTTATGTGGCATCCTATATAATAAGAGAGGAATATGCTAATTATCCGTTACTCTGTGAGACATAATGACCAACTGCGTAATGACCGGATCACGGATCTGCAGGAGGGTGGGGCAGCGAACTACAAGCGGGCAGCACAGAGCTACAGGAGGGGGTAGGGCAGTAAGCTATGGGGGGGGGGTGCAGGGGGAGCTACAGGAGGGCGTGGCAGTGGGCTGAAAGCTACAGGAGGGCGGCAGCAACCTACTGGCGCATGGATTCGTGCGCAGGGCTAGGCTACTAGTTTGATATAACTGGTGGATCCCACAATCACATGGCCATTCTTGCATCTCATTTGCTTTTAAACAGGCCTCTTGATCTGATGTGATGTTATGTGGGATCCCATTTTAGTACATCAAACACTTCTTAAACCCCCAAATAGTAGTATTGACTGAGGTCCTAGCAGCAGAAAAGGCAATTACATACCTAGCATGTGTTCATTTCTGTAAGAATGAATCACTGTGCCTCCTAGTGTGAAAAGGGTCCAAATGTAGTCAACTTATCATGAAGTGGTCCTGTGTATCTTTGAGGGATGGTGCCATGTTGGCGAGGTAGTATTGCTCTCTGTTGCTGGCAGGGTGGATGATTGACAGCACCAGTAGCTGGATCAGCATTGATGAGTGGATGTTGGTTCCCTGCATAGCTTCTTCCCTGTCACTGTATCTACTCCATCCATGAGCCCATTGTGCCAATATTGGGGTGGTTAATGATGGAGCCTGGCTGATGTCAACTGACTGAGTCATTTTGTCTTGCTCATTTCATGTCTCCTCTGTGATAGTTGCTCTCTGGAGAGGGCATTGATATGTAATTTCTATATCTTTAGTCTTCATGCCCACTTCCATAGGTCCATCATATGTTTCTACCCATGACCTTATTTTCCTTGATCTTTTCATCTTTCCCCTTTTTGCCTAGGAATCCTTCAACACTGATAGTATGTGAAAATGATCACCAGATGATCCGTGAACCCAAAGAAGCAAATGTAAGCCAGATCTAGACCAGGGGTCCATTTATACCTGGCCTCAACATGCCTCCTCTCCAACAGAAAAGCTATGATAATGCTTCTAGCTCTGTGTATCAGTGTCAGCTGGGAACTTGTATCCATTGGTCCTTAGGGTGTTTAGTTACTCTCTTTCCCACTTGATAGTGGCATTACTATATGGCCCTTGAGGAGGGAGTAGAAGAGTCATTGTCATATACACTAGACATGGTATTGCAGGCTCCTTCCTCCTGATGATCCGGCTTCTCCTCCAGGTAACATTTTTTTATGCCTGAAAACTAGGTCACATCCAGAAATTGGGCAAGGGAAACTAGTCATTCCATTAGTGAGTGACTGATCTTAGCTTCCCAATCATAAATCCTTGATTCACTTTGATTTCTATCTATTGTGGTTTCTTATTGCTGCTGAAACAAATTATCATACACCTACGGGCTTAAAACAATACAGAGTTATTCTCTTCCAATTCTGGAAGTGAGAAGTCTAAAATGGGTCTTACAGGGTTAAAATCAAGGGACCAGGAGGGCTGCAATCCTTCTGGAAGCTCTGTTTCTTGCCCTTTTCAGATTCTAGAGGTGGACTCCTTTCCCTGGCTCGTGGCCACATCATTTTGACCTTTGCTTCCAACATCACATCTCCCTTTATTTCTCTGACCCATTGCCTCCCTCTTTTAAGGACCTTTGTGATTACACTGGGCTCAGCTGGATAATCCTGCCTCTCGCTTTGAAATGAGTTGCCATGAAAGCTAATGGAGAAGGCCAGGGGCCATCAGAATCATTCTCTACTAAAGAAGTGAATGAGAAGCTCCGTCCGGGGAGAAGGAGGTGTACACACTTTGTTCTCACTGGTGGAAGTGTGATTTTGGGATAAGCCCATGAGAATACTACTCGGTGGTTTATAATCTTTTTTTTTTCCCTCTCTTTTATGGCTTATGTATAACAAGGGCAGGCTTGTTTGTCAGGTTATTTCTGTGTATTTAATATGTAAACATCTAATAATAGCAGGTGAATCACCACTTTGATTTTCATTCTGTGACACTGGAATTACACAACTAAGATTTCCTTTTAATTGTAGGTGAAATTAATAGACCCAAATACTTAACGGGCAGTTCTGAGATTAACTATTTATTCACACTAGAATTGCCTCTCTATTTCACAAAGACCTGATGTGTGGATTTGCCCCTTCAAAACTCTTCTATATTTGTTTTGGGACTATTTTTTTCTCCACCCTTCAAATTAGGACTAGGGGAAATGTTTGGCATATTAATATAGGAAAACATAAATTTGTTTTTTAAAAGTAGAAAATATTTTTAAGAGTAAAAACCGTGTACATGGCTAAGCACTCATTTTAGATATTGTGGCGATTAAAATGAAGACAGAATATTTTTGACTTCCCCCTCTATTCAGTTAAATACCTACCACCCTGCATTGCTTCTACCCTATTCCAATCATCATAAAAGAGCTGGGTCTACAAAGATAAATAACACGTAGTCCCTGACATAAATGACTTCCGCAAATAATAATCAGAACATTAAAAATAATGGTAGGCCCTGAAACTAATATAAAATAATATTGAATGTCCAAATAAATAAATAAATAAATAAATAAATGTGAATTAAAAAAAGATACAATTGCAACAGTTTTATTAATCTTTTCAAATTATAGATGATAACCGATATTTAGCTTTGCAGACCCTCTATATTGCCTATTTGTTTTTCTTTAATTTGATTTTGTTTCATTAATAATAACAAATAGCATTTGTTTCTATTGAAAAAAATGGTAGGAATAGCTGCCCGCTAATTAATTAACTTACTTTGTACTAAGAGCTTTACATGAATACTTATATTTAATCTTCAAATGTTCCCTGTCCTTTACTCGTGTATAGATCTGTGCCCTCCCTTGTCTCCTGACCAGCAGAGATCCCGGGCCTCATCCTCAATTCCGTTGAGTTTCTCTCTGCCTTGTCAGCACTCACCTAGCAAAGCCCTTGTTAAATTGTGCACCCTCTCTACCCCATGCCTGCATACTCTGTACACATACAGCTGTACACGGCTGAAGGAATATCAACAAACATGCTTATGCGTCTTTCTTTAAATTCGTGGCTACTAAAAGAAGGAACTCCTTAGTGCTGCCAGATAATCACACCATATGTCCTATTTCCCTAGGCCAGTGGTCGGCAAACTCATTAGTCAACAGAGCCAAATATCAACAGTACGATTGAAATTTCTTTTGAGAGCCAAATTTTTTAAACTTAAACTTCTTCTAACGCCACTTCTTCAAAATAGACTCACCCAGGCCGTGGTATTTTGTGGAAGAGCCACACTCAAGGGGCCAAAGAACCGCATGTGGCTCACGAGCCGCAGTTTGCCGACCACAGCCCTAGGCCCTTTACTCTCCTGGGAAAGTAATTCATGCCGACTCCTCTCCCTTCTAACTTCTGTCACCTTCCCCCAGACTGTCTTAGCTGATGACAGAGAAAATAGACACAATCACAAGAGAACTTTCATAAACTCCCTCTGTGAAATTTACCTAGCCACCTGTCTCTGTGCCAGTATGCGCTTCCCTTCAGTTACTGGGAAGAAACCATCCTTGCTCCTTGCTAAGGGGCAAGCCCTCCTTTTGAACACTAGGTGTCACCTGTGTGGTCCATTCAAGATGATAGAGCATTTATCCCATTTCTTTCCTGCACCATGAAGTTTCCTCTCCTTACTGAATTAGGCCCACTGGTACACACCATGATATATTCCTAGCATATTAGATTCCACTTTCTCTGATAGTTACTGTTCCATTTCCCTGTCCCCGTTTGCAATACAATCCCTTGAAAGAGTTGCCTATCTTAGATGTCTCTAATTTCCACTTTGATTTTCACCCCCACAACTTCATTAAGACTGCTCTGGCACAGGCACACACATAGTAGGTGCTCAGTAAATACCACTGAATAATTTCATACATGCTCACAAAAAAAACCCTCACTGTGATATGGGTATTACGATAATCATTTTGTAGGTGCTCTGTGACCTCGACAGTGTTTTCATGTACTGATTAATTCTCAGTTCTCATCCTCCTCAATCTTTCAGTGGCAATTAGGGAAGTGAACACATTCTCTTCTTTGAAATAATTTTGTTTCTTGACCTTCAGAGCACAATACTTGCATGCTGTCCCCTCTGTCTCATTGACCACTCTCTCTGCTTCTTTTCCTGGCTGCTCATTTCCATTAGGGATGCTACTTACCTCAGATTTCTTCTCTATCTGCACTCACTTCCTTGGTCATCTCATCCAGCATTGTTATTTTAAATAATACCTAATGGCTGTCAACTCCCAAACTCCTATTTCTCTCCTAGCTCTTCCCTTAGATTTCTAACCTCAAATACCCACCTGCCTGCTCAGACTGCTCAACATTTCACTTGGATGTTTAATAGGAATGTCCACAAACATATTCCTGACCTTTCTTCCCAATCCCATTCCTCCTACAGTTTTTCCTATCTCGCCTTCATCTTTGGAATTACTCAGGGCAACACATTTAGTGTAATCTTTGATTCTTCTCTCTCATACCCCAGTCAAATACTCAGCAACTACTGTTGGCGTTACCTTGAAATAGATCCAACATCCAACCATTTCTCACTGCTTCCACTGTTACCATTCGGTCTAAGCTACCATCCTATCACCTTGCCTTCTGTGACCCCTGTATGTAACTTTCCAGCCCATCCTCAAAACCCTGGAATGACTTTCACCGTGCCATCCCTGCTTTATTTATCCCCAATGCACTTGCCCCTAAAATGGAAGCGTAAAGAGGGATTTTATCTGTTGTGTTCAAACATTTGTATCTCTAATGCCTAGGTACCCATAGTAGGTTGAATGGATCAATAAATCATCACAAAACACTGTAAAGGTAGGTAATTCGATGCTAATTTTAGAGATGATGAAACCAGGGCTCAAAAAGTTGAGGAAATCTGCTGAAGGTCATGGAAATAGGAAGTGTATGAATTGCAATATGGAACAAGGTCCTTCTACTCCTAAATCCAGATTCTTAAACAGTAAACCATTTTGGGTTTAAGTCCATAGTTTTCCCTCTGAACTCATCAAAAAATTTTTTTTAAGAAATTCTTAAATGACCACAGGCTTTTTTTTTTTTTACCTCTTCATATACTTGGGTGGCATTTCCCTTCAAAGCTGTAGCTTTATAATCTATATACACTGAGTGGCCAGATTATTATGATCTCTGAACGCATAATAATCTGGCCACTCTGTGTGTGTGTGTGTGTGTATATATGTGTGTGTGTGTGTGTGTGTGTGTGTGTGTGTGTGTGTGTATATATATATATACACACACACAAACATATATATATATATATATATATATATATATATATATATATATATATATATATATTTTAGAGACCCGGTACATGAATTCGTGCATGGGTGGGGTCCGGCCAACCTGGACAGGGGAAGGGGACATGGGCGGTTGGCCGCCTTGCCTGCTGGTCGAACTCCTGGTCGAGGGGACAATTTGCATATTAGCCTTTTATTATATAGGATATACACTGAGTGGCCAGATTATTATGTGTTCAGAGATCATAATAATCTGGCCACTCAGTGTATATAAAAGCCTAAGCAGCCCTTATGACCAAACGACTGGAATGACCAGTCAATCAGTTGCTATGATGCGCACTGACCACCAGGGGGCAGATGCTCAATGCAGGAGTTGCCTCCTGGTAGTCAGTGCGCTCCCACAGCCAACCTCCTTATAGCCCCTCCCCCTGGTCAGTGGGCCCCCCCCCCATAGGCCTTGATCGCTGGCCAGGCCGAGGGACCCCACCCATGCACGAATTCATGCACCAGGCCTCTAGTCAGTGCATAAATACCTAACCTATTCTACTGAGCTATTCTTTGACACATGTGTTGCCTTGGAATTTGTGACTGTATCATATTAGCAAAGTGATTCCTCACCATCTTGAATTTATCTGCTCTGAAATATAGAATCAGGAAACTCTAAGTAGCTCAAGAGATGCAAAAGTATTCTTAAGTCTAGATTCTAACCACATGCCCTTAAATTACAGGAAAGTTCTTACTCCATCTACTCTTTCTTCAGATAGAATTTAAAACATTCTTGCATTCACTCACCTAATTATTGAGCAATTTCTTTGGGCAAGGCCCTATTTCATACACCCAGGACATAGCAGTGAATAAAACAGACACATTCCCTGCTCTCAAGGAGCTTACATTCTAGTGATGGGAAAGAAGATAATACTCAATAATAAATTAATATGTCATGTGGTGTAAAGTACCACCAACATAAATAAAATACAGAAGAGGGCTAACAAAGGACCTTCTGTTGATAAGGTATAAAGTCAACTACCAGTATGTGATATCTGGGACATTATTATTATTCTTCACCCTGGAACACTAGTACCTAGAAAAATAATAGCACATTGTAAGCACAAGGTAAATATCATGTGAAATTGTGAGAATGAATGAATGATGCTGAAGAAGAGAGCCCAGTTCGGAGGTTACTGCAGGAGTCCAGGTAACAGCAGATAGTGCTAGACACAGATAGCAGGTTTGTAGATGGAAAGAAGAGGTTGCATTCTGGATGTATTCAGAAGACAGAAGCAACAGCATTTCTTGACAGATTGGATAGGCAATGCAAATTGGATTGGATTGAATTGGCCTGAGTTACTAGAAAAACTTAGCCTTGATTGAAATGTGGAAGTCTATGGGTGGGTAGTTTTGATGGCCAAAATTAAGTTTCTTTGGGACCAAAAATTAAGTCTCTCTGTGTCTCCCTCCCTCTCTCATAGTTTCCTGAGATGCCTAAAGCCAAGTACTGCTGTGTATCCAATGAAAACCATTCAGAGTCATTCTACTGTGGAAAACATCCATGCTGCTTGCACTCCTCACCCTCTTGGCCAGACACAGAGGCATCTTATGTTGATCGCTGCCTTTCTCTTACCCCTTGAATAAGAAAGGCAAAGCCAAAGAAGGGCTTTTCCTTCAAACTCATCTCAGACACTTGATTTTGATTTTAAAAGAGAGAGATGATTGAAGGGGATGAAAGAGGGATAAAATGGTGTTTGTTTTACATTTCTGATGAGAACAGCTTGAATCGATTAGCTGGTTATTATGCATTCCTGTGCCTGGCTTGTCACAGCACTCTGATCCAGAGAAACAAATCACAGGTCCTATTCTGCATGGCCTCTTGCAGGCAAACCTGACCTCAAAGAGTTGAACCAAGTCTTGTAACTTGAAACAACACACACACACACACACACACACACACACACACACACACAGGACCAACTAACCAAAAAAGTATGTTATCAATCTCATTAGTAGAGTGTTCTGGTTCATAATGACCATAACCGAGGAGATAATTAGGATGCAAGACAGGCAAAGAAACACAGGATTTTTTTTAAAAAAAAAAGAGGTAGTAATATTTCTTTAGGACTATAAATGTCCCCTATTTATTTTTGTTTTTTTAAAAGAAGAACTTGCAAAATCCCCTCAAAAAACTTGGGGGCAGTAAACTATGGGAAAGATTCAGAGACCTCTGCAGGGTTTCATAGTGTGTAGTTTAATTCTTTTACTCTGTTCTAAATATAATCCTGCTTATTTGCATGTCAATCCCCAGAATGCTTTGTAATTTCACAACTCTTGGCTAGTGGTCTCAGCACTTAAGCTTTAAGAACAAAGCAAAATGTTTAGGGCGTGCCTTTGGTTTCCGTCTCTCACCTCCTCCCCCCTGTGCTTGCAAAAGAGTCCAGGGAGGTGACCTTTGCCTGGCATTCATTGTCCTAGGCAGAGTATCACAGTGGAGAGTGGACTTTTCCTGTGAAGCCTGCATTCAGTCTAGTTACGCATGAATAAACGGGAAGCTTGGATTAACTCAAGAAGGGAGTGTTTTCAGGGGGCCTTAGTCTCCCCTTTGATTATGTCAGGTTTCTGGAAAGCCCCAGCTGAAGTATTCTGTCCTCTTTCTGTAGATGCTTTTTATTGCATCTCCATTGCAAAGTAAGCCTTCAACTTAATGAAAAGATATCCTGAAGTGTGGTCAGTATTCTGCCTAACAGAAACGTGAATTCAAGATTCCTCACGCAGACCTAGTCATGCCTCATGAGATCTAAAGAATTTCTGTTTAGTAGGGCATTAGGATCCACAGTCGAGGAGTGGGGATGTAGGAGACTTATCTTGAGAGGGATTTATCATTTTTGCACAGCAAGCCATAGCTGTTTTTAAGTGCTATGATTGGTGTTATTTTTCAGGAGAGCTCGAAGCTCCCATAGTCAAGCACCACTCACCTCCCACCCACAGTGGCTCCTCCAAATTTGCCTCCCTTGGCAGTTAACTCTAAGCAGGTAGCTAAAGGAACAATGTATTCCAGCGCTGAGGGCATGTTTTTGCTTCTAATAACGGTGACTTCTGACTATCAGCCCTGCTGCCTAAAGTAAACTCAGGAATGTGAACAGGTTGACTCACAAAAATCCCTAGCTGCCCAGCAGTAACGTGCCTTCCCTTAAAGGTGTCGTCTGCTTTTTATGCACAGAGCAACATCAATACTCTTTCTTCGATACTAAGAATCAGGCAGCAGCGTTCCTTTAAAACATTATTTTGATAATATTTTTTAAAATTCAGAAAACAGTTGGTATTAGCTGCCACGGGGCCCCTCGCAGCCGAGAGTGAGTGGGTTGTTGAACATTTTCTGATACCTATTCTCTTGGTCTCAGGATAACGGTGGGCGCACCAAGTCTGGCCAGTTCTGGGCTTTTTAAGGGCTTTGCACCGGCTGTTTACACACCCAGCGACCAGCAGAGGCAGCGCCCCGCGCTTGGCTGTAACAAAGGCGGCGGCCACCCCATCCAGCCCGCGAGGTGGATGGAGGGGGAGGGCAGGTTCTGGCTGGGACACCCAGAGCTGTCACCTTTCTGAAATGAGGGTGGGGACGGGGAGAAATCGGACTGGGAGCTGGTGGGAGGCGCTGGCGCTTTCCCCGAGCTTGGCCCTCGAGGCCAGGAGGGCGACACCAGAGCTCTCTTCCTACCCTGAGACTGCAGCATCCCGGCCCGGAAAAGTCCCTCGCGCCCCCTGGTGGCCGTGGAGCGGCCTGGCTCCGCCGCACAAGCAAGTCACAAAAAAAAAAAAAAAAAAAAAAAAAAAAAAAAAAAAAGGAAGAAAAAGAAAAAGTGGGTGAGGCAGATGCAAAGAGGAAAATCAATAGGGATAAGAGAGAAGAGGGAGGAGTCGCGGATCAGCCATTCCCATTCTTGTCTTACGGGGTCCCAGCTGGCACCGCAAAAGAAAAAAAAAACGCCCGGGCGTGAACGCGAGTGGAGGAGGTTGTGTGTGCGGAGGGGGGGCCGAGGGTGAAAGGGGGACCAGGGAGATTTACTTTTGTCTCTGGCAGCCGCCGCGGGAGCCCGGGAGGGGGGCGGAGGCGAGGGGAGGCGGCGGCGCGGCCAGCGCACCACTCGCTCCACCTGATCTCGGGGCGCTGTGCGCTGAGGAAGGCGCGGGCGAGCCGGAGCCGAAGCAGGAGGGAGGCACGCCGTTGCTCAGCCACCGCCGCCACCATGTCCTACCAAGGCAAGAAGAACATCCCGAGGATCACGGTGAGTCCGGGCGCCGCCGCCTCCCTCCCTCTCACCGGGTCCGCTGCGCTGCGGGCGGGGCGGCTGGGATCCCTGGTCCGGTCCCCGGGGAGGGACAGAGACCCGGGTCTGGGGGTGGAGAGCGGCGGTCAGTCCAGCCGGCGCGGAGGGCGCCACCCAGACGGAGCGACCCTGGGGCTTGGGGAAAACAAAACAAAGAGGAAACCCAAACACTGGCGCGGAGAATTGAGGACTATGGAGCCTCCTTTCCCACCGCCCGGTAGTTCCCCAAGAACGCTGGGCTCACGGCTCTCCCTGAATCCCCGCTCCTCCGGGGGTGTCGGTGTGCGCCGCCCCAGGCCAGGGGTGCTTTTTGTCTAAGGCTGCTTTTGGCGGGGCGGGGCGGGGTGTGGAGCGATGACACCTTTCCCCAGCGTACTGGGCAGCCCGACCGCGCCCCTCTCCCAGCTCCAGCCCCGTGGCGCTGCCCGCCGTGCCGCCAGGGTGATTGGGGTGTCTGGACCATCCGCCCTCACCCTGTTCCCTTCTTGCCTGCATTCACCCGATTCATATTTCAGTGCGTCATATTCGGGACTGGACAGCTAACGTGGCTGGAGCGGGCATGACAACTGTTGTTGTGTTTTTTTTGTTGTTTGTTTTTTTTCCCCTCGATGCATTTTACATTTTTCGTGTCATTTCTCCTCCCCATCCCAAGAAAAGGCTGAGTTTTTAGAGCAGATTTTAGTTTGCAATCGCCGGCGCATGCTGTGTGCATGCGGTGTCCAGCTGCCATTGTGTGCGAGACAGAGCCACCCCGGGCCTGCGGGTGTCAGATGCACTGGGCGAGCCCTAGGCGGGGTTGAGAGGGGAGGTGCCGTTATCAGGTATAGAAGCACACTTACTCCTACCAGCAAGATGCTTTCGCCGCAAAATACCGCGCCCTGGGCTGGGATGCCTCCAGAATATACTGAAATGATGCCCCCCCCCCCCCCCAAGGAAGGGACATACCACAAGCTAGGATGGGCGTTTAAAAAATAAAATAAATAAAAGCCAAACAAAAACCCACTGACGTTTGGTAGTTTAGCACGGAGCAGTGCAGTTGTGTTTTGTCTGTCGTGAATGAGGTGTGTGTGTGTGTGGTGTGTGTGGTGTGTAGTAAGGGGATGGGTGGCTACTCCATCTTTGCAGGGCAAACAAAGGAAGTGATCAGCTGGCCCCTGGGAGGCTCTGCAGCTGCCCTAGGGCAGAGCTGTACCTGCTGCTGCACTTAATTTGCCTCAGTTCATTAGGTTTTGCTGTGGGCATGGGTCTGCTTGCACTTGTTGGGTTACGCTTGGAACATCCTGTGCGTTGGTGATTGCCATGCAGGACCTTCCCCTCGGCAGGCAGCAGGAAGCTGTTCTTGCCTCTCGTGCACTTGGCTGAGTGCTTTATTTCTGTTGCAGCATCCTACATTTTTCATGCACTTGCACTTCATGCCACACAAGTGTGCCCCACCCCTACTGCTGTTTACCTGGTCCCAGGGAAGAAACACTCCCCTCCAGGGAAAGCGTTGGGATGGGTAGGGATCCTTTTGTCAGGTAGAGGGGATGGGTTTAAACCCATCCTTCTTTACCATTCATTACTTGATGCCATTAACTTCACATTATTGAAGAAACATTGTAGGTCATTTACAACGCACAGTATTTTCTCAGAGCCAATTGCTTTTGCAAAGAGCTGTGGAGGGTATAGTAAACAAGAAAAGGCTGATTGGGACAAAAGCTCACTGTTGATACTTATTTCCCTAACTCAGAGGAGATGCGCCCAGCTGTCATGCTATATACAGGAGGTACGGTGCATATATGCCACTTGCCTTACATCCAGTATGCATTTGCCAGTTCTCCTGGTTGGGATAAGCAGAGAACAGATTTCCCCACCTCCCTAGTCTGAAGATTGCAATGGTTCTTATGGACTTAGCCTGTGATATGGCATTGAGGGCCACGCCCATTCTTCTAGGCATCATTTAAGCCACCCTTAAGGAAAGATGCAGGAATATAGCCCTGATAACTTACCTGCCGTAGAAGCCACCATGTGTGTGGCTGTGTCCTAATCTCAGGGCCAGGTTTGCGAGGGGTTCCCTTTTGTTCCTTTTGGATGCTCTTCCTGGGGTGCATCCTTCATTTTCAGTGCGGCTTCCATCCTTTCTCTTCTGCGCGTGGGGCGTGGTGCTGCATAGCAGCCTCTGCTTGAAGCTGGGGCTGTGTCTCCAGCAGCTGTGACAGGAATGTACAATGGCTGTGAATTCTTCAACCCAGGCTGCCTGATATTCATTGTTGAAAGGGGAGGGGGGCAAGAGGGGTAGGGCAGGAGTGAGCGGGATACTGGTCTTTGGGAGCAAGAAATTCATTTGTAGATTTTTTTTTTATGCTTTGTGTTATATTTCCACGAACAAGGATTCTATTTCAGAATAAAATACTTTTCTACTTTTGCAGTCTAGAGATGATTATGGTTATCCACATATACCAAGGTTGAGATGTTTATCTCCACAATTAACATAAAACATGGATATATATATATATATATATATATATATACACACACACACACAGAAAATATGATTAAAGATTTAAATATAACATATATCCCCTACTGTCAATTCTAGTATTTTTTAATGGTAAGATTGTGGAATTTGAATTAAGTTTATTATCCTCTCCATATTCCTTCCTGTGAAGGCTGCCCCACCCAGTAGCTGAAATGTTACTTTAATTTGAGGATGGGTGGGGACAATCTTTCTTGGCCCTGCACCCTCTACCTTCCCAGGCACCCCCCCCCCCGCCACAATTTGGGGGGCCTCAGAAAGGTTTTGTTTGTTGCCTTTCCTCCCACCTATTTGTGCTGCCCTCCTGAGATTAAAGCCTCTCACTACCCTGTTTTCATGGGTTTCCTGGAGAGGGTGGGGGTTTCTCTGTGGCTGGAGAATGGGTTTGGGGCTTTCCCTGTGAGTATCTCAGGCCTCAGCTGTCATGGTGCCTTCCTAGGTCATCTGTCTGTGTGCATGACCTGAACAGCCTTCCTCAAGACTAGTCCTAGTTTCTAGATGTCAGACACTGGCATTTTGGAGCAGGGCCCTTGTATTGTCATTCACCTCTGTCTCCACTAACTAGCGCGGGGCCTAACACATGGACACCCAATGATGATCTGGTAAATCAAGAAATGAATTAAAAAGCGTTCCTAAGGAGACTAGCTCACACCCATTGAGTGTTTATTACATGCATTGTCTCATTGCATCCCTGAATCGACACTGAGAGGTATTACAGATATCCTGATTGTGCAGATTTAAAAAAACTACCTGAAAATCCAGTGCATTTGGCCCAGGTCAGAGCTACAATGTTAGAGGCAGGACGCACACCTGTACACCTAGCTGAAATCAAAGTACATGTCTCTGCTTCTGCCATCACTGTTGCTTGGGGTTGGTGGGGCAGATGGTTTAGAACAGTGGTCGGCAAACTCATTAGTCAACAGAGCCAAATATCAACAGTGCAACGATTGAAATTTCTTTTGAGAGCCGAAAACCGACTTCTGCGCATGGGCCACGAAGTTTCAATCGCACTGTACGTGCACGCCCACACGTAGTATTTTGTGGAAGAGCCACACTCAAGGGGCCAAAGAGCCGCATGTGGCTCGCGAGCGGCGGTTTGCCAACCACTAGTTTAGAAGAAAGACTCAGACAGTGTCTACTCCTAGTAGAACTTGTGAAGCATTGGTCATTGTCAATCAATTCTGTAACATGGTCCCTCTTCCTTTTTATAGTCACTAAATATAAATGCCAGTTTTAGGGATGGTAGCTACCATATCAATGCTACAGGCAGAATATTTGGATAATCACAGTTCTCCTCTGATATAAGCTACAACTTGAAGCTGACCGCCGGAGTGGTAGGGAGCTAACGCGTAGGTGCAGTGCTTTCCATGTACTAGTCTCTTAGAGTCTCCGCAAAAAACCATTTCACAGTTAGGGAAGTTGAAACACAGATAACTAGGCGAAGTCAGTTACCCAGTGTTACACAGTGAGACTTTGGGGGCAAAGCTGGAAATGAAATCCAGGTCGTGTCTGACTGCACAACCTCAGCCGCCCGGGTAACAGCTACAGCCTAGCCTCCCAGAGGCACCTGCAGCGGAGGTGTTGAAAGGTTGTAGCTAGAACTCCGGAATTCCCTCTGGGAGACCAATCCCAGAGAGCTGGCTTTTTGTGAATACTAATTGGATTTCTGTAAATACATTCTGGCAGATAATTAATGCATTTCCCCTGCCTCGGAGGTTGGGCCATTTGTGTGTGATGTTTGGGAATTGCCGGATTACATCCTCAGTTGGAACGGGACCTGGAGAGTTCTGTCTAGGGCACCTAGTCTGAGCGCTGGGGGTGATTGTGAGTGCTGTGGGGGTCATGAGAATTGTTTTGGAGGAGAAGTAAGGGGGGATGCTTAGGGACTTGGGGGGATACCCAGGTGTCTGTAACAGTGGAGCAGGGGAAAGTGCAGCCCCGCCCCTGGATCTATGTCTTCCTCTTCCTCCCACTTTGGATTGGGAGCAGATATGAGGAGATGGAGGACTAGCATTTGGGAGACCGAAGGAAGAGAGGTCATCAAAGTCAGCTCTGTCCATGTAAGGTCAATTCCAGCGTAAAAGACAGAGGAAAACTATCAAAGATGTAGGAATGGAAAGCATCTTAGGTATCTGGAAATCTCAGCCCAGGCCCTGCCTGGGGTGCTCATTGTACTTTATATTTTGAGCAGGTATGTGAGCAGGTCTGATTCTCAGCCAGGTTATTTCTCTTTCTCAAAGAGCAGCAAAACGCCTCAGGTGAATAAAGAGCTATTAGTAACGGAGGGAGCCAGCTGGGCACTTGGGGGAATTCTAAGGAAATAGGTTTCCTGAGAATATTCAAGTCTCCGTGGTAGAGCTGTCAGTTTATAAATAAAAATCCATCCTGCTTATCTCACTGGGCTGTTGAAAGGCTCAAATGAGTGCCCATGAAAGTGGTCTGTGAACCCCGGATGTAGCCAAGAGAGTAAACACTGATTTATTTATACAATCTCAACCACTTTGGAATGTGGAAATGAATAAAGGAAGACTTGACAATGTCTAGAGTAGAAAGAGACTACTTAGGAAACTTTAAAAAAATACTACTTTTCAAAAACAGACAAAAATGAGCACAAAGTTATATAAAAACCATTATTTTTCCTCCCCTGCTCTAGTTATGTTACAATGTTCCTCAGAATTATCTTGGCATTCATTTGTGACAATCTAAGAGAGGCCTTTAGATCGCCTCTGGACTTGCAGACAGAGACTCTCCCTCAATCCAAATAAAGGACACTTTTCTTAGTGGAACTGGATTGTTTTCCGTCCTAATCAGCTTCTAGCCTGGAGCAACACAGGTTACAAATCCCCTTTCTAGCAATTTCTTCACAGCTTCCTGTCCAGTGGCTTTTTCTCTGCCCTTTCTCCTCAGTTGGAAAAAAATAAAATTGAGTTTGAAAAAGTACAAAAATCTCTTCAGATCATAACAGGCTCTCTGTTCTTTATGTATTGACATCTTTCATAGAACTACTTATGTCTGCTTATTGCATTTGAAAAAATGACAATATGTTTACAGTCGTGGGACTGTCTCCCTGGGATGGAAATGTGCACGTCTTTGATTAAATCAGCGCTTCTAATCATAAGGGGACTGGAGATTTGAATATGTCATCGCCTCCGAGGATGGACGTTAACTGGAGGCCTGGACTGCTCCCTGGTTACTCCCTCCTCAAAGCAATGCCCCTCTCTACCTGTTCTCCCATTTTCTGTAGGCTAGTGTGAACCAAATGGGAAAGACCCTGAACCAAATGGGAAAGACCCTGGGAAAGAAAGGATTTCCAACTCCTCTGCTGTGAAATCCCTCTCTCATCAGACTCAATATGTGTCTATCTCAGTATGTGAAATAGACCAAAAAATAGTTTAGTGGGATAGGAAGATTCTCCACCTGACCTATTCTGTTGGCCCTAGTCTAGATTGTGGGGAACTCAGTGGTTAGAAAGACGGGACAAAGCATAGTGGAGTTATTATTAAATGCCTACTATTTATTCAGTGCCTTAGCACACACTACATGGATTATCTCATTTAACTCGTGACAACTCCTGTAGCTGCAATTATTCACCATCATTTTGTGGTCTGGATAGAGGCTCAGAGAGATTGAATAACTTGACTCAAGTCACACTGCTGGAAAAGCAAGATCTTGGGATGGATCCCTTCAGAGATGAGTTAGTGTCACAGGCAAGAAAGCAGTAACTCCATACCCACAGGTGACTATCCCCACTTCCCATCACCTCCAGCTGTCCACTCCTGTTAGCTCACCAAGTCGGTCAGCACTCACAGGACAGAAGGAGTGGGGATGGCCCGGCCAAGCCTATCACATCACCATTGGAACAACAACTGAGTGCACGGCTTCCTGACAGTGGTCCATGCGTTGCTCTGCCAGCTGTCTGAGTTCGCTTCTGGCTGTTGCCCAGGAGCATGTATGAGTGGAAAAGGATGGAAAAACAGATGCTGCTTTTCTCCCTGGCCTAAGTGCAGATGTGGGCCCAACGCCCCTTTTCACTCTGTGTTCCTGTCCTCTTCCTGGACATAGACAGAGCCAGGCTCCCTGTTCCCATCCAGCCAGGCAGAGAGACAGACCCTGGACGCACCCAGAAGCGGGAGCTCCACTCTCCGGTGGCCCAGGAACCTAACCGGGACATCTGGAATTCAAAGACACGTTTCTTATGGCTTCATCAATCTCCTTTCCTTTCCTATGGAAGCACTGGACAGTGAGATTTGAAGGATAAAATGAGATTTTATCTTTTAAGAGAGGAGTTCCTCTGACTAGTAGAGAAAAGGATCCCTCTTGTTTTGGGATGCAGGGGAAGAAAGAGAACCCCGGATGGAGTGTCAGCACCTTGTGGTTCAGCCTGTCCTTGCCTCTCATTGACCTGTGACTTTAGGCCAACCCTTATTATCCTTCTCAGATTCTGTAGCAGTCAGTCGAGGGCACTGAACTAGATGATCCCTAAAGTCCCTGCCAGTGCAAAAGACTCCATGAGCCTTTATGTTGTCTTCTATTTCCTCATGAGATCGTGGTCAGCCCCTCTCCACTTAGTTCCAGATTCACAGAGAGGAGTTCTAAGCCCTCCCCACCAGGGAAGGGAGAGCAGTGAGAAAATGGATGAGAGAACAGTTGTTGGCTTAAGCTCAGCAAGACCAGCCAACATCTGTGTTGGATATAAGGGTCTTTGGTTGCTTTTTTACCCTTAAAATCCCAGCCTTTTTCTCATTCAGACAGAGGACTTGGTTAATAGACTGTGCAGGAGAGAAATGGAATAATGATGATTGGTAGGTTCTTTCCTTAGCAGAGTGTTAGAATTAATTCAAATGAGTGTTATTAAAGTGATACCATGATCTACTTGCTGGCACATACAGTCTCTCTTGTGGATAAGGCTACCATTGATAAGGGCACAAAGCCAACAATTGCCCCAAATCTAGACTGGTCAAACAAACAACAGAAAACAACTCCCAGTCTGTATATACTCACCAAGCACTGTTCAGCTGCCCTTGCCAGTATTTTAAATGTGATGGCTGACATCCAATAGAAATAACCCTCCCCAAAGGCCAAGTAATGCCATGGATGCTCCATGATGGATGGTTTCTGTTTTGTTACCACTGAATCTCCAGTATTTAGTCTTTGGCACATAGTAAGCCTTCTGTACATATTTGTTGAATGAATGGATACATTTAACACTTACTTTGCGAGAATAATTTCAAGGGAGAAAATGATTTGAATGTGCATGCGTTTGCGCTTGTACACCATCCTCCCTGTCACTGAAAACTTTTTAGAATAAGATCACCGGCCAAGAGAAGCATGACATTCCTTTAGTAGAAAACGCAGAGTTCACTGTAGCCGGGGACCTGACGGGCAAATGTGCCAGGGAGGCCATCCATCAGTGGTACTTCTTGTTCCTGGCCTCCATCCATTCTTCTCCCAAATTCTGCATCGGGTCTCATTCTCAGCCTGTTTCAGGGGCCTGCCTGGGTACTTCTTGCTTGCAAGCAGAACCATCTTTTCTCTTACTGCAAATGATTTAAAAGAATTAACAGAATTAATAGGTCTTTGTCCAAATGGAGATAATTGTCACCATGACTTTTTGAAACAGGATCTGACACAGATTTTTAACTTAAGCTGCTTCTGCCTTGGCGCAGAAAGCACAGTCATTAGAGTGATCAGCTGCGATTCCATAGGCCATTCTGCATGTGTACAGCCCACTCCGCCATTCACAAAGCTCGGTCAAGGAGCGGCCCAAGGAGCGGCCCGTAGGTCTTTTGTGTTCCCCTGTCAGAGCTGGCCATTTCAATGGAATGCTTGTTTGCTTGCGTGTTTGTTTTCTTAAAGATCTTTAGTTCCTCACCTTACCACATCTGTCAACTTTCTCTAGGCTTCTATTTGGAGCTTTTCCTGTCATTGGCTTTTATTCTAACATCCATTCTTTGGTTTGAGGGGAGGGGACAGTGGAATACATTTTACCAAGCTCATCTCTGTTTGTAAACTTGTACAGTTCATGGTCTCAGCAATCTATGTTTGCTAATAATTACTGGATCCTTTTAAAAGGAGCATCTATGATGGAAGGCAAAATGAAAGTGTATTCATGGAACCTAAACCCTTTGATCAGAAAGCATTTGAAGTACTTTATGTATTAGAGTGTATCATCTATAATAATAATAATAATAATAATAATAATAAAAGGGTAATATGCTAATTAGACCGGACGTCTTCTGGATGTCATTCTGGACATCCTTCCTGACGAAGCTGGGCCAGATGGAAGCCAGCCTGGGTCCCGGGTGCCTGCGGGCAGCCGGAGGAGGGAAGCCCAGGTCCTGGGTGCCGGAGGGAAGCTGGTGCCGGCAGCTGGAGGAAGGAAATCCTACTCTTGCACGAATTTTCATGCATCGGGCCTCTAATATATTATATAATCAGCTATAATAACAGTATTTTGCTATTTTTTGATTGAAGGAATAGTTATTGACCATCGACTCGGGGCCTAGCCATGTGATGCTTATCACAGGAGCATCTAATCTAGAATATAACTACAATAAGAATTAGCATTTGTTGTATCCTATAGTAAGTGCTTCTCATCCATTATCTCATGTAATCCTTTAGACAACTCAATTTGGTAGATCGATTTCCAACTAGGCCTCCCATTTTACTGATGAGAAAATGTAAAGACATCTGGAAGTTTGCCTGAGATCACACAAGCCTTAACTGGTGGAACCAAAATTCCAACAGACTCAGAGCCCACATTTTTAACTCCATTATATGGTGCTACCTTGAATTCTAACTTCTCTTATCTTCTCCCACCTCCGGGGTCATGAGATGTTGGTTCAGACTGGACTTCACTTTACTGCAAGTGAAGGGTTGAGTCCTTCTCTATCCCTGTTTCCCCTGAGGCATGAGTGAGGAGTTCTGCCTGTGGGAGCCAGGGGGTGCCCTCCTCTGCTTGGGGTTCCATGCAGGAGCACTGGCTGGTGCTGGAAGCTCTTCAGCCTTCCCATGAGGAACAGCCTTGCTTCCGGGCAGCTCCACACTGTTGTATTACGCAGTCAACTTGCCAGGGATGTGCCCCCCCTCCTCCCCTCAGCACTGAAAGCTCTTTTGCTTGAATTAGCAAAATTACCAATGAGGGATTCTTCTTAACATGGATTTGAATTCCACTTTCTCATCCCACACCCCATGCTGCACTCCCCAGCTTATTTTTTTAAAATATATTTTTATTGATTTCAAAGAGGAAAAGAGAGGGAGGGAGAGAGACATAGAAACATCAATGATGAGAGAGAAAGAATCATTGATAGGCTGCCTCTGCACACCCCTTACTGGGGATGGAGCCTGCAACATGGGCATGTGCCCTGACTGGGAATCGAACTGTGACTTCCTGGTTCATAGGTCGATGCTCAACCACTGAGCCACGCCAGTTGGGCCTCCCCAGCTACTTGGTAAATCCTAAGCAATATTCCATGGAGGTTTAGACTTAACCTGGCTCTGTGAAATTCATTGTCAGAGCCTCCTTAGAGTTGATTTTAATTCAGCCTTCCCTTACAGATGAGGAAACCAAGACCCAAATAGGGCTGAATGAATTAGGGCTTTTTCTGGCATCTGGTTTACTGTAGGGCACTGAGATTTTACAATTGAGTAGAAAAAAACTTATTTCAAATTCAAAAAAAATGTATGAGTAGTTATAGAAATATGTACCAAAAAAACCCCACAAGGAAACAAAATGAGGACAATAAAAATAAGCTAACATGAAATGAATCAGAGCTAGACATTGTAAACTTTATGAACATACCCATCTAGGATTTTTTCTTATGACTATATAAGTCATTAATTAAAATGGTACCACATATTATTATTGTTGTTTTACATCCTGCTTTTCATTCCACAACATGTTATGACATTTTCCCATGTTTTAAATAGTCTCCTTTAACATAATTTTGAATACCTACATATTATCCTTGTGCTTGGGGATCTGGTTAAATTAATCCTATTTTATTTAGTTTTATTTTTTTGTTTGTTATTTTGTTTTTGTTGGTTTCCAAGGTCTTGGCATTAACAACAACAATGAGATGCTGGATTCATTTTCAGATGCTGCTCTTTAGTTGAAGTTAAATTCAAAGCTACCCCAGGACAAGAGGTGGAATAACTTGCCTGAAGTTGCTCAGCTCATGGGTATCAGACTATAGATCTGAATCCCAGCATCTTTAATCTTAGTCTTATCCTCTTGTTATCGCTCCAGTTGCTTCAGCAGTTGTGCCATCTTCCAAGGAAATCTGTTTTCCCTCCCAAGTGAGCATTTTGTTTTCTCTCCACCACCCATCCTTGCCTCCCTGTCTTGTTGAGGCTGTTGACATTGTAGAGGTACACAGTGTCTTAGGAGCTGAAGCTACACAGCTGGAAGGAAAACATGCCCAGTCCTTTCCCCCTCTCCCTAATGGCTTAACTTATACGCTTGGAAGCTGGTTTTAATTTGACAATTTCTGTGTGTGTGTGTGTTTGTTTTTAACCCCACCCCTTAATTCTTTCAAGGTGACCTTTGTTTGAAATCGTACACCCTTGCCCCTCAAAGCCAATCCGTGCCCCAAAGCCTGATGAGATTACTTTGTTTGGGGATATTGATAAACTCAGAGTGGGGTTTCTGGCTTATCCAACTAAATTGCTTTAAATTATGGCCTTAGAGTAAGGGCTTTAAACAACTTAGGTTTGAAAGCAATTGAATAGAATCCTCTGCTTCCAGAGGCTTCCTCCTCAGTTTATTCCACAAAGAAGGTATGTTTTCGTTTTGTTTAGTTTTATTTCAATTACTCCATTGCCTGCTCTTTCTCAGACCCCTTTTTGCTGGGAAAAATTGTGGGAAAAGCTTAGCCTTGCTCGGTTAAGGGCAGGAAGAGAAATAAGGAATCCGCTATTCTAAACCCTCTCATTTTAATGATTAAGAAAATATGGGCCAAAGAGGGAAAATAACTTGCCAAAGGTCACACAGCAAAATAGTCCTATTTTTTAAAAAAGGGGAAAAAAATGAAACAAACCAAAAACACACACAAAGCTTAGGATTCATTTCTCTTGCTTTGACTCAGTGCTTTTCTTACACTCTTTTTGACGGGAATGGGGGAATGTGAGGGGCTGTTGTGATCTGAATTTGTCCCCTCAAAATTCATGTGTTGAAGTCTTAATCTCTAGTATCTCAGAATGCGACTGTTGGAGATAGGGTCTTCAAAGAGGTAATTAATTTAAATGAGGTCATCGGGGTGGGCCCTGCTCCAGTAGGACTGGTGTCCTTATGAGGAGAGGTTAGCACACAGGCACACACAGGACAAGACCCTGTGAAGACAGAAAGGAGAAGAGGGCCATTTATAAGCCAAGGAGAGAGGCCTCAGAAGAAACCAACTGCCCCCACACACCTTGATCTTGGTCTTCTAGCCTCCAGAATTGTGAGAAAATAAATTTCTGGTGTTTAAATTTAAGGCACTCAGCCTTTGATACTTTGTATGGCAGCCCTGGCAAACTATACAGGGGGGAAGTTAAGAACAAAGACATATAAAAACTCAAAACTTCAGCCCAGGCAGGTAGCTTAGTTGGTTGGAGCATATCCCATACACCAAAGGTTGCGTGCGGGTTTGATCCCAGCTTAGGGTGAGAATGGGAGGCAACCAATCTCTCTTCCTCTCTATAAAATCCTTGGGTGAGGATAAACAAAAACAGCTTGGCCTGTGTTGCTCAGTAGTTGAGCATAGACCTATGAACCAGGACATCATGGTTCGATTCCCAGTTGGGACACATGCCCAGGTTGCAGGCTTAATCCCCAGTAAGGGGCATGCAGGAGGCAGCCAATCAATGATTCTCTCTCCCTCTCCCTTCCTCTCTGAAAATAGTAAAAATATATTAAGAAACAAAAAACTAACATTAAAGGTGAGAAGTTCTCAACAAACAGGAAAGGGAAACCCAGATAATTTTATAAGGGATCATGCCATGCCAGAGCCCATGCTACTGATGTTCAGGCATGGTTTTATATACGGTGTCTCATTCCATCCTTATAACATGCCTGGGTTATAGTTACAGACCCACTTTACAGATGCAGAAACTGAGGCTCAGAAAGTTACATGGTTATTAACTAGCGGGTGGAATTAGCTCCAAATTCACCCCATTGTCTGACTTTAAAACCTTCACTTAGAACACTCTGCTCCTTCCCAATGAGGAAGTTAATCCAAGCTGTTTAGTAAACATTGCCATCAAGTTTTTTAAAGTTAATATTTTTTTTTCTTATTGTTAACTTTAAAAAATGACCTGTAATCTGCTTAATTGATTGGACAGGAAATTTTGGGTCCCTGATTTTAGAATGAAAACAGCAATCGGGGAAACTTAAAAAGATAACCAAGGTATTTGAGCCTCAGGACTAAGTCTTCCCAGTTGCTTACACCTTTGCATGTTAAAACAGACAGATACACATAATAAAGAATTAATGTTGGTAGTGATGGACCCTAGGCCCCGAAGACATCTAACCCATCAAAGGAGTATCTATTACCAGCATTGGGTCATATTTGCTGAAGCAGGAAACCAGATCCATACATCTGTAATATGAGCAGATGTGGAAACTGTCTGTGCCAGAATTTTACAGTGACATCTTTTAGAAGTATTTTAAGAATAAGACCTGAGAAATATGCAATTTACCAGAGAAACAAATTCCAATTAACTGGAGCTGCTGGTAAACCCAGTTGTCATGATAGGAGAAATATGAGCGGCTTTAAAGATTGAATGTAGAAGGTTCTCTCACAACTGTGTCCCCCCTGGTTCAAAGTTGTGTGGTCTGTCCGTGCTTAAATGTATAGGTTTAAACCCAATTGGACTTTATTAGTAAGAAGACATAATCAAGTTAAGAGTTCACTGGGCTTTGTTTCCAGCATACGCTGGGGTTAAGCCCCAGTTAAGCCAGTCTTAGACTAGCTGTGCAATTTCGTTGCCTCTACCTTTAGACTAGAATATTAATTCAACCACTCCCCACCATTTTTATCACCCTAGCTCAAGCCTTTGTCATCTGATTGCAAGGCCCCCCCTAGTTGAATCACCCCACGTGATCCTTTAAAAATATAAATCAGATCCAATCACACCTCTGCTAATACATCTATTGCACTTGGAATGGCTCTCAGGGTTCCACGTGTGCTGGCCCTGACTCCATCTCTCCGGACTCCAATCCTGCCACTGCCCCTCAGTGACTTGGCAGCAGCTATCCTCCCCTTTCACTGCCCCTTGGACCTGCCATGTCCATCTCCAGCTCAGAACTTCTGTACTGGCCGCTCCTTCTAAATGGGGAGCAGTTCATTACTTGACTTCTCCCTCAGATCATTCAGAGCTCTGTCCAGCAGACAGCTTCTCAGACATGCCTTTGAAACCTCATTAGAGGTAGACCCAGACACTCTTCCAAGCCTCCACCATCCCCTTACCCTCTTTCTGAATTTCACTTAAGACTGTCGAAATTATACTCATTTCCTAGCTTATGTGTTCTTTGCCCTTTGAACCATACAGTACAATGGCAGGGAATTTCTTTTGCTCATGGTTGTATTCCTAGTCCTGTGAATAGGAGGCATTTACAATGGTTAAATGAGGAATGAATGGGTAAATAAAGGGATGAAAGGCACACTGCTCCTTTATTGTAAACTGATGTGTTTTTTGGGGGGGTTAAGTGGTTTGGGGAGGATGGTGTCAAGGAAACAGTATTATCAGAAGCTACGATACTGCTCCCTGGTGATAGGGACCATGTCTGTGTTGTTCTTCACTGTATCACCAAGGCCTAGCTCAGTCTAACCTTGAATGAATGGAGTGATGAATGAAAGATGAAAAGACTTGGGATAACAGGGACAAAAATGATAAAACACATGAACACAGCTGTGTCTGAGAAGACTTGGAGGGACTTGCAAGAGTTGTAACTTGTTCGCTGTTTTTTAGACACCATTTAAAACATGCCACATCTTGCTTTGATATGCACAGGATAACGGCAGCTGTTCAGTAGTCACAGCACTTTTTGGAACAGTTCTGACCAGAGAAACAAAAAGAACACACATTTTGGAACTTTTGCAAAAGAAGAGCTGGTGTTAGAACCATACAATGTTAAATGGTGATTATTGGAAAGAGCACAGCTTCATGGCTTGGCAGGTAGGGGTGAAGGCTGCAGGCCTCCGGGTACAGGGCACATATTCCTGTAATGTCAGTGTGATGTTTGCAAATAAAAGCAGTCTTGAATACATTCCAGGAGGTGCCCATTGTGTACAGTCTTAGATCTCTGCTGAAGGTGAAGAAACATCTCCCTATAGGATTAACTGCTGACTCTGATCATTTCTAAGTGGAGCCTCAATTGTATTTATTTTAAGGGTTTATATCCTTCAAAGCTGGCCTGACCTCTTGAAGTCCTTGTTCTCAGAGCATCTGTAGTTTTCTATGTTAATATAACTTGGAGAAGTTTGGGGCACAAGAGTAAAATAACCACCTATCTAGCAAATGAAAGTGGAGCTGTGGGTATGCAGGTTTCTAGGCACATAGATGGCTGTGACCAAGAGAATCAGTCATCACTGTCTGCTTCTTGTGTCAAGAAAGAGCCAGAAAGCCCTGGCCAGTGTTTCTAAGTGGTTAGAGCATTGGCCCACACACCAAAGCATCATGGGTTCAATTCCAGGTCAAGGGCACGTACCTGGTTTTGGGTTTGCTCCCTGGCCCCAGTAGGGGTGCGTGCAGGAGACAACCAATTAATGTGTCTCCCTCACATCGATGTTTCTCTTCTCTTCTCTTCTCTTCTCTTCTCTTCTCTTCTCTTCTCTTCTCTTCTCTTCTCTTCTCTTCTCTTCTCTTCTCTCCTCTCCTCTCCTCTCCTCTCCTCTCCTCTCCTCTCCTCTCCTCTTCTCTTCTCTTCTCTTCTCTTCTCTTCTCTTCTCTTCTCTTCTCTTCTCTTCTCTTCTCTTCCACTCTCTCTGAATGGAAAAAATCTCCTCAGGTGAGGATTAACAACAACACAAGAGCCAGAAAAAAGAGTCATCTCCTTCATTCCCTCTTCTCCCTATACTCCATCTTAGGGAGTGTGTCTGGGCTCTTATGGGAAGGTAGTTAAAGCATATGTAAAAATTAAAAAGCAGTGCAAAGCCAAGTTACTTTTTGGGGATGGAGGAGAGAGTGGGTATGCATCCAGGTGAACCTTAGAAGATTTGGGTCCATTTTTTTTTTTTTTTTTTTGCATGTGAAAATTTATTACTATGTTTTTGTCACCAGAACTTATAATCTTGGCCTTTCCTCCTTGCCTTTGTCTAAGGCTAAAAAGAGAGACAACGGCTACTTTGACAGCCTTAAGGCAGAGTCCAGGAATGTCACCAACAGCATGACCTTTGTGACCAAATTTAGCAACCAGAACTTCATCATTTTCCTCAATAAAACTCAAACAACTGTCACTGGGTACAAGGCTGTAATTTTTTTTTTTTGGGGGGGGGGTGGGGAGGCGATTCTTGATCAGCGGGATGCTGACACACTTCCTGATGGCAGAATTTGGCTGTTTGGCTTCAACCCCTACTTTTTCCCTTTGCATGGGAGGTGCCTCAAAAAGGGTTGGCCTTCAGGGCTGTGCCCAAATGGGCTTTTCTGTACTGTTTATCATGCCATATCTGACCTCGTCAGTGGCTCTGGAGCTTCGTGGCAGCACAGAGACCGAGACACTTGCCCATCCTGCCGGTGTCATGAGCCTGAACAAAAGAATTGTGCAATTATTGAGCACTTACTATGCACCAGAACGTAGGCTTAATGCTCACCTCAGGCCTTTGAGGCAAATCAAAGTTTTCTCATTTTGCAGCCAGGACTGGGGCTCCAAAGCCCACTGTTGTCACCATTTCAACAGGCTGCTCTGGCACTTGGGATCGTTAGCTGCAAAGTGGATGCTGAGGCCTGGATAGACCAGTCCCATCTCCTGTACAGACCCAGTCTCTGTGATGTCCGGACTCCAGAGCAGAGCAAACTGGGGGACATCTCTGGCCTTTGAAACAGTACCTTCCTTCCACATCGTCTCTCCAAGTGCTCTTTCCACCACAGCGTGGTGTGAGTTGCAACACTGCAGCTGTATGTCCTCTTAAATGCACCCACCACGGGACAGTTTTAGGAAGTTGCATAAGCCAGTGGTTTTTGTGCCCATAACCACAATCCCCAGGCAGCCCCTGCCAATTTTAAAAGTATAAGGTCAGACTTGGAGAAGAATCCCCATGACCACCACAAAGAGATGGGGAGTAATTGCCTGTCATTTGAAGGTGCCGCTCACACATTCCAAGCCTGGAGCCCACATTTCTCCTCTGGGAATTGCATTTTGGCTGGCTTTCAGATTTAGTGAAAGAGTTTCTTGTTTCTGAGAAGCAGTCGGGTGGTAATTCACTAGACTTCCCTGTCATTCTAAAGGCTCAGTCAAAGCCAGCTGCCAGTCAGAAGTGATCAAAGAGGAGAAACGCTTCTAAAAGAGGGAAGTGGGTACCATGCATTGGCCGGCAGCCCAGAAAGGCCAAGTGCCTTGCTCGGGGTCGCAGAGTTATGACCAGAATCCAGGGCTCTTGACTCCCATTCCAGAGTCCTTTCTTCTACCCTTCGTTGCCTTTCAGTTGATGCAGTCATTTTCAGTGTGACATTAACTGAAATACGTCCATGAGCACCTGACCATCCTTCCAAAGCACAGGCTCCCCTTCTAGCTATCTGCTGCACGGCTCTTGGGTTGGCCAGCACGTCTCAATTAGTTTTCATCATCCTGTGCCGCCACTTTGTTACTCTCCTTTCTGTTCTCCATTTTTATTATCGGGCCCTTCCTGCTGTCCTGCCTCGAAACTTCAATTTTTTTTAATGTGTGTGAAGTTTTGTGTGTGTGTTTGTGTGTGTGTGTGTGTGTGTGTGTGTGTGTGTGTTTTATTTTTTCAGAGGGAGGAAGGAAGAAGGAGAGAGAGATAGAAACATCAATGATGAGAGAGAATCATTCACTGGCTGCCTCCTGCATGTCCCCTACTGGGGATCTAGCCCACCACCCAGGTGTGTACCCTGACTGGGAATCGAACCCGTGACCTCCTGGTTCATAGGTTGACCAGCCGGGCCCAGTCGATTTTGACACATCACTTTCCATTCCCTTTCAGTTGCTAAATGGATCCCAGCTTTTTCTGCAGTTTCTGACCCATAGTCTTGTTGTCACAGTAGACCATAGCAATCAACTTACTCTGTTTCCTTTTTATGATTTTCTTTATTAAACCTCTTTGAAAAGTAATAAAATGTCATACACATTGTGCAACTGGTGAAATTATACAAATAAGTAAGTAGAGGAGAAAGAGGGGGAAAATTAAGTTCCGAGGACCCCCTCCCTCTGCTTTCCTTGCTCCTTACCATACCCACTGTTAATAACTTGGTGGACATCCTTCAAGACCTTTCTCTTGCTCACACAAAAACATAATCATATTTACCTAGAGTATTTTTTGTTTGCTTTTGCAAGGACAGAATCATATTTTGCACTTATTTTAGATCTCCAGTTCAAGATGCCCGTTTAACCTGTTTACAAAAATAGCTGCATAATAATCCATAGCATGGCTGTATTGCAGTTTATGAAATCATGTTCCGTGGCTGGATGCTCAGAGCCTGGGCTGGATACTTCCTGCTTGCCTCTGGATACCCTCTGCACCTTTCTCTGCCCTGCCCCATGCCTGAGACCTGCCTTTGCCCTTGGGTGCCTGGTGGGATTCTGGTCACATAGTACCACTGGGAAATGGAGAAAAGGGTACTTCTCCTGAGTCCCTCCTGCTGGGTCCCTGTGGAGCGGCTGCATGCCTCCACTGAAGGGCACAGCTCCTGTCACACAGACTTCTCCGCACAACTGCCCTCTTCACTGCCCATAACCAGGCCCTGCCCGCGCCGTCTTCAGGCCTGGCATGGTGATGACTCCCTGCTGTTGGTCCCGGAATGCTGCGCATCCATTTAATTTCCCTAAACCCTGTCCACACTTTGTTAAATGATCCCTTTGCTAACCTCTCTTTCGTATTCCATATGTTTGAGTATTCCATATGTTTCCTGGCAACCTAAGTGATAAAGGTTCTTTTTCTTTTTCTTTTTTTCTGCCACTTGCCATGACTTTCTAACTAGTTCCTTTCTTCATCTCCATCATGGCCATTCTGGTAGCTTACTTTTTCCTTTTACTTTGAGATTGTATTTCACTCATAATCTCAAAATCCTTCCACAGCTCCTCAGGATTCTTAATAAAGGTCAAACTCCCCAGCCAGCCATCTCTTGCATCACCTACCGCTCATTCCAGGATCTTAAGCATTAGGGACCCTGCACGACTCCACAGTCCCCTTCCCCCCACCCCCAGATATGTATTTCTCGCATTGGTACAGTTGGTCTCCTAATGACTGGTTATGTGATGTTGGACCATGAGCTGAACTCCCTGACATTCCCTGTCTTCATCAATTCAATGGGGATAATTGCAAGACAAAATTTATAGCATTTGATTGAGGGTTAATTGAACAAAATGTACATAACGCTTCTAAGAGTTTCTGTCACATAAGTGTTCAGTAAGTGCTAGTTAGGAATTATTGTACCCCACTCTGATTAGAATTGCCTTCGACCTTGTCTACATGTCCTGACCAACCATTTTCCCAAGACTCAGACCTTCTTTGATATCTACCCAACAGAGGATCTCTCTCTCAATAGGCTTTACTTTTTAGGGCAGTTTTGGGTTTACAGGAACATTGACTAGAAGGTACAGAGAACTCACATATACTCTTGCCCACTCCCCCACCCCAGAGTTTCTCGTTGTTAACATATTATATTGGCATGGTACATGTGTTACAATTGATGAACGAATATTGATGCATTATTAACAGCAATCCATAGTTTTATATTAAAGTTCACTCTGTTGTACAGTCCTGTGGGTTTTGACAAATCCATACTGTCATGGATCCTCTGGTAAGTGTCTTAGGGAATAGTTTCACTGCCCTGAAAATCCTCAGTGCTCCAACTGTTCCCCTCACCACCCTTCCCACCTCTCTCCTCACCTCCCCAAACCTCTGATCATTTGACTGTGCCTATCGTCTCACCCTTCCTCTTGCGATTTCACATTATTACTTGTGTTCATGGCTTACTTTCCCTACTGTTTCATCTTTGCTTCTCCATAAACCTAACGTGCAGCTTCACAGCCAGTAGTCACACAAGTGCGTGTTTCAGGGATGAATTATTAAACCTGGTTATCCCTGGGATCAAGGGTTGAAATTTCAGGCCCCCCTGCCTGATGTTGCAGGCATTTGGCGTTGGCACAGGCCCTGGGACTCATGGACACAGGATCCTGTTGGAACGAAGCTGGAGCCGTTTTCCCATCTGCACGGAGAGCTCTCACCCATCGCTCGTGGAGGCCTAAAAAGGAGTAGCGCAAGACAAAACAAAAAAGTAATAAAACACAAAAGCATCGTATAAACCCAGGCCAAAGACGGCGTGAATTCGTTCTCAAAAGCACTGACTTTCCTTTAGTCTGTGTTCTACTTGGCACTCAGGTCCTGAGCCACACGTTTCTCAGGCAGTTTATAATAGTAATAGCTAACTTCTATTAGTACTGCAATTTGGCTTTGCCTTTAATTGTGCATCTATATAATAAGAGCAATAAAATAGAAATGGTAGCATGGAGGTAGGGTTATTATATTAATATTTAAAATGCTTACCACTTACGGAGCCTTTTCTAAGTGCCTGACCCTGCAGCGTGACATTTAATTCTCACAGTAACTCCTTGAGGTCGGCATAATGATCTGTACCTTAAACGGGCCTTTTTGGAGAACTACAACCTTCACTCAGCAGAAGAAACTGAGGCCCAGAGACAGATCAATTCACAGATCAATTCACTTGCCTAAAAATCACAAATTAAGTAGGTGGCAGAGATGCAAAGGTAGCTCTAGCTTCCACTCGCCCTAAGAGCTCTGCAAAATGGTTTCCATCCTAGGCAGCATCCTTTCTATTTTCCCTCCCAAAGGCTCAGCTGAAAATGTGACATTTCTTATTTGACTCACATCTGATACGTACTATTTTCTGATAAGGCATGTTTGTTCCCACATTCGACCTTCCTTACCCTGCCTTTCCCTCTTCACCCCAACCTCATGATCCAGGGGTCCTTCATGATCCCCATCATCCCCTCCCTCTGCTGCGCTGCCTAGGGCCTGGCAGGTTCCTGTGACTCTGCTTTGGGCCCTGCTTTGGCTTCTGACAGGCCCAGGTCCATGTGACCTTTCGGTGCGCAGAACAACACTCAACCTACTGAGCCACTCTGGCCTTGCAGTAACCTTCCTTTTTAACAAAGGTAGCAGATCTGAGCTCAGCCTTTAGAACCTTTCTGAAGGCAGCAAAATGTAGCCAAAACTTAGCAGTGTTTTTATTCCTAGTTTTAACGTCTATTTTTGGTAAGTGATACTGGCTTAGAATTTATGGGAGGTAGAGAGTTTCCCGTAATAACACATTTATTTAAGCATGATACTAAGCCAATAAATAACAGGATAGTTTGTACCAGGATGTGTCAAATATCATGAAAATAGTGTACGAGTGACCAAGGTGTGAGCTTCCCAGGTCCAGGAGACCTTCCTGCTTGAGACTGGAATGGCTTTGTGGCTCCTCCTGTGCAGGGCTGGGTTGCCCCTCACTTCTCCATCCTCTCGTTCCTGGCCCGGTTACCCACTTGTGCTTATCCGTGTCTGGAACCCTGCTGAAGATGGAGAGACTGTTATCAGGGGCCTGGGATTAAGGAGCCGGCACAGTCATCCCCCCACTGCACTCTGCCCGAGGGCTGGCCACATCACTTGGCTGGCCCTTTGACAGTTGCATCTTTAGAACGGTTCACATGAGTTTCTGGGGAGGGGAGAATGCCCGTAGCTGACTTCGATGTTCTGGTCGAGAAGACTGAGCAACCTCCTGTCCCGGTTAATATTGCCCATGGCTACTGCTTCCTCTGCTGGCTGCTTTGCCTACCCTGCAATCTGTCCCTGCAGGGCCCAGCCACGCATGATCCCGTGTACACAGTGCTTCTCCTTGGTATGCATTTGGCTTGGTGGGCTGTGCTTTGAAGGGGGTGCCCCAGGTTAACGTCCATCTAGCACACCTTGGATGGCCATAGTGTGTGGGGATGATGAGAGAACGGAGGAATGTTTCTGAGATGCCTCTGTAGCAGTTCAGAAGTTTGGAAGAGCCAACCCTGCCAAACTATGCCCAGTTTCAATGAAGACTCGGAGCGAGGGCTCGGCATTGCTCTTCAAGATGTGTGTTTTCTCCAGATGTTTGTTTTCTGTCTCTCTGTCTCAAAGGCACGTTTGTCATTGAGGCTCTTAGAAACAGGCCCATGCCTGGGGCAGGGAGTGTGGGTTTGGGGGCAGTTTGAAGACCTTTCCACCCACTCTCCGTTCCCCCCAGAAGAGAGCAAGCAGATTGTTATCTCCTCATGGAGGCTTATTTCCAAAGGAAGAATGACCTGGAGGGGCATGGGAACTTGCCCTTGGTGGTGGAGGGGGGTTAAGAGGGGTGACCTTGGCTGCCGGTGGCAGGAGCTGAGAACAGTTGCTGAGAGCTGGCTGGGGACTGGCGTCTCTTTGTGGCAAGGTCTGTAGATTTCGATGAACAAAATGTAGTTCAGTTCTGTATGAGCATTTGTGAGAGGGGGGTTTATAGTGGCCAGTTGTAATGATAACGAAAAATAATAATGGCGGTAGCTCACATGTATGAAGCATTTATAGCATGCCAAGCAAAGGTCAGCCCTTCCCCATAATCCTAACCTGCACTCTAAGAGAGAGGTATCATTGTCCCCATTTCCCAGGTGATGTGACTGAAACCCAGAGAGGTGAAGTCATTTGTCCAAACACAGGTCGTATTAGTGTTAGAATTTAAACTCATGTCTGTGTATCTCATCCAAGGTGCGTATTGAACAGCAGAGCCAGGATGAGAACCTTGGTCTCCTAAGAACCCATGCAGCGCCTTGTTCTGAATACTGTTTTGAGTCAACTGGACTAACTCAGAGAGCCTTTTCTCTTTCTTCTTTAATTGATGCTGCTTCAGGGAAGAAAAACAAGATTTCACCCATGTAGTCTACCTGTCCTGCTGCATTCTTAAGAGTAGAAGTGTTTTTAGAGAGTCAAATCTAATTACCCAGAAGGGAATTTGTTTTACATAGCCACCGGCGCCTTCCCCTGAAATTCTAAAGGATCTCGAATCCCCCTTGAGGATCGGAGTCAGGTTCTGTGATTTGAGCAGAGGTAACATCATATGTGATTTTGGAAGACTCGTCTCTATTCTGTACCCTCTTTTTCTCTTCCAAGGATTCTAGATTTTACTCTGAGCTGCTGGAATGTCCACTGCACATACAACTGAGGTGCTCTAAGTACTGTTCTCAGGCTGACTTTATTGATGGGGAAAATCCACGGGGGGCGTTGGGAGGCATATTCTCATGACCTTGAAGACTAGATGAGGAAAATGAAAACGGGAACCAACATCTCCACTAGGCTTGAGTTCCAGGTTCTGTTCTTTCATTCTCTATTCTCATTGGAATCCCAGCCTTTCTTAACAACATCCCTTGTTACAACTGTTTCCTCCTGCCTTCCCTTCTCCACTCTCCCTCCATTCCTGCCTCCTTTGTTCTCTCTCTCCCACCCCCACCCCCCCATTCTCACAAACTCCTAATTTTAAAAAAATATATTTTTATTGATTTCAGAGAGGAAGGGAGAGGGAGAGCAAGATAGAAACATCAATGATGAGAGACAATTATTGATCAGCTACCTCCTGCACACCCCCTACTGGGCATCAAGCTTGCAACCAGGGCATGTGCCCTTGACCGGAATCGATTCCGGGACCCTTCAGTCTGCAGGCCGTCACTCTCTATCCACTGAGCCAAACTGGCTAGGGTGCAAACTCCTAATTTTTTGTATTGGTTTGTCTTAGTTATCTTTATACACTAGTGAAGGAAAAAAGATTTGATTTCATCACTTTCTCAGACCTCAGGGACCTGTGCTACCCTGGATTGTGCATCAGGCCCCTTCATGAACTGCATTGACGCATAAGGGGTAGGTTTACTGCCCTGACTTTGTAAGTGGCAGCGGCGGAAAGTTACTGGATTCCTAAGGTTGCCTCCCGCAGAGCACCGGTCAGCAGTTTCAGCACTGGGCAGTCAGGGTCAGTATTAAACAGAGAAGAGAGCCCTGTCAGGAAGAGCCGCTTGTCATACGGGTTAAGACACTTGGTGCAGTGGCTTCCGATGGAAACGGGTGTAGCGCCGCGAGGTAGAGACCTGGATTTTCTTCCAACTGGAACTAATCGACTCTGTCACTCAGAGGAAGTCACTCACCTCTCTTTGGAGAATGGGAAGTCACCCCTTTTCAACATACTTCTTAAAGCTTTAAAAATAGGGTTCTGTAAATAATATGAATGGAATCAATAGAACTAATATTTAGAGATGTTTACTTGTGTGCTAGATAGTTTATATATGTGTATACACACACACACACACACACACACACACACTTTATTCCTGGCAGCCACCCTATGTGACGAGCTAGCTAGTATATTCACTTTTAGCTAATAAAAAAAACCACCTGAGGTTCTGAGAGGTTCAGTCCTAACTCAAGATCACACACCTAGCTAAATGGTCTGCCCAACTCTCCCAGTAGTGGGAGAACCCAGCTGGACCCACACTTACTAGCTGGTATGCCTGGCACTCCTATGGCCTCTCAGAGCTTGCCACACTCAGCCCTGGGTGACGATGCAGGGTCTAAGACAGAGAGAGTCCTGGGCTGTTTGCTTTGGGCTCTGAATAGCTTCATTTTGCATTCCAGATACCCTCCAGATTATCCCAGTGTGCTCTAGCAATACTCTCATCCTTTATAACCTCATTCCAGGAGAAACATTGGTAGGCTCCAAACTAGACCATTTTACCTCCTTGGGCATCAGCTCATGGGTGCTAGACAACTTCAGCTGCCGGGAACAGAAAGCCCACAAAGCCACATGCACCCATCCTTTCTAACATTACCCTTCTAATCTTAGAAGTCAGATTTGTTCGTTTTGTTGGTTTTTGACCCCAGCATGTGTTACTCTCTAAAGCTGATCCAGGAATTCACAAACGAGCATGTTCTGTAACAAGTGAGGTTTGGTTTGATGTGGCTTGGGAGTGGTCAGCAGTTATGTCATTCTTCAGTGACAAGCCCAAGGCTTGCTTTTCAGACTCTTCTGTGTCTAGTAACAGTTTGCCTGGGCTGCCCTTTGTCGTGGATCCCATCCCACATGCATGGAAAGAGTTAACGTGAATAAAGCAGTTTTATTAACCACTTTCATAAAAGTTAGGGGGGCAAGCTGAGGATCCCAGGGCAGCATCCCTTGTTCTGTGAATTGAGGTTTTAGTAGCTCTGTTTAGATTCCTGATTATTGAGCCAGAGGAGGTTTATTTAATTATCATTTGAAGGGTTTCCAATGGTGTTAACTCCACTTAGATCAGCTCTTACTAATCCCCCAATGTACATGGGGCCTGAGATAACTTCTGGCCCTGGCTGACATTTGATACGTGTGGAAGGAAGTGATGAGCAGGCCAGTGGCTCAGGGCTGGATGTCCCCAGGCAGGAGGACGGTCATATTTCATAGCTGGTCTCCGTTCAGGCAGTAACTGGCTCCTTTCCAAAACCCAGCTTACTGCAGCTCTTTGTAGAAAGATAAAAGAATATAAAGCACTGAGCTACGAGAGGGGACTCTTACTAGTATGGTTACCAAGATTGTTATTATTATGAAGCTCCTACTGGAGGTGCTTCTCTCCCCTCATAGGCACACATGCCTGGGGCAGTGGTTTCTGCTACTGGTGTGTGACTGATGACACCAGAGCTGTGTATGGTGCTTATAAAGTACAGCTGTGGTGACCAGAGCAGGGCATGGGAATCTATATTCTCTAGTGTAGGAAGCACAGTCCTAGGACTGACTGCCTCATATAAATTTTCAATTGCTGTTAAACCAGTAGATTACAATTGCCTTCCAGTTTTATTTTTCTTAAAAGTCCAATTTTTTGGCCCCTTCACATAATTTTCTGACTCAGATGGCCTTTCCATCATACCGGTATTATACAACTTCCTGTTTCCCACCCTTCACTCATTCATTTGACCATGACCTAACAGCTGTCAAGGATGGGCTGCAGGAACTAAGGTAAAATGATCAAAAGACACATAGTTCCAAGACTAAGAGAGTCTTTGGTCTGATCAGGAGACTATTGAACAATAAGCCAGCTATTATAGAGCAATATAATTGTGTGAGCTAAATTGCAATGGCGGCAGGTGGAATTTGCTGGAAAGTCAGGTAACATGTCCTAGGGGAGAAACCTTTTGACTGTAGGCTGAACAAAGGAGAGGATGGTTGTTGGATGCCAGGTAAACAAATGAGAAAGCAGAGAGAACATCTTTGCAAGGGCTCAGTGGCCCTAGAGCCTGATATGAGACAAGAACTACACGTGTCTTAGTTCTGCCGATGTATAAAATATGAGGCAATACATGATATAAAGAAGGGTGGACATACTGACCACACCCAGATCATGAAGGGCTTGTAGATCATGGGTGCTGGGAGTTTGTATTTGACCTTATTACTGCATCTCTTTGCCACACATATAGGTTCTTTCTATGTGCCTCATTGATCAGTACTTTTTAAAATCCTCTCCCCTGACAACATGGCATGATGAAATTTCTTATCCTCATGCAATACCTTGGAAGCAGGAGAAACTAAGTGGTAATTTGCTTTGTTGCTCATGGATCCCTCATTTCCATTCTCATTTTCTGGCCCTGTCCACTTTAATTTTTGAAGCCAGAGGTCAGCTTGTGTGTAGGACTTCCTTCCCCATAAAACCTATGTTCTCGGATGGAGGAATCTCAGAGGGAAGGAGGCTTGAGAATAGATTAACCAAAGAACATATGCATATGTATATTACCTATGGATACAAACAATAGGGTGGTGAAGGCCTGGGGCGGGGCAGGAACCAGGTGGAAGGAGGTAATGGGGGAAAAAGGGACATAGGTAGTACTCTCAACAATAAAGGTTTAAAAACTAAAATAAAACCTATGTTCTCTTTGAAAGCCAATGTCTGCCTCACCAACTTCATTTCATGCCACTTTCCTCTTTGATCCCCAAGCTCCCTCCACACTCATCTTTTTCAGGTTTTCAAAGAAAACAAACGTACCCCTACCTCAGGGCTCTGCACTCGCTGTTCCCTCTGCCTGTAGTTCTCCATCTCCACCCCATCTAAACTGATCTTCCCCAAAAGGCCTTTTCCAGCCTCTAGGTAAATAGACAAGCTCCACTCCCCTATATTTTGCGGCACTTAATTCATTTTTACTTGTTTTATTTGTTTTATTGATTTTTCTTTATTGCCAGATTGCCCCATAAATTCCATAAATGCTATGACCTGCGTGACTCATTCACAAGGGCACCTTCCCCAACTATTTTTTAATACATATTAAATAATGATTTGCTGAATGAGTGGGTGGATGAAGTCCTTAAGTTTAAATCTTAACAAAACCCAAACAACTATTCTTTTTTCATGCTCTGGTGCATTCAACCTAAGTTTTCTCTTCTCCCCCATGAACCTAAGGAAGCTTTATCCATCCCTCATGCTGCAGTCTAAGCTCCATTCATTTAATGAAATCTGCAGTCTCTAAAGCTGACACTGATTTGTCTATCTCCTGACTTATATGTAAAATGCATATTTTTGTGAATAATCTCGGAATCTACGTGTATTGTTTCCAGTTGGATCACTCTCCAAACTTCTTTTAAGTTGTAATTTGTAAAGACTTTTCTCATCTAGAAAAGCAATTTTTAATAATAAAAGCAATAAAGAAATATATTTCAGATGTGAGAGATACTGGGTATAATGCAACAAATATGAAGCCTACATAATTTTTTTCACCCTGAGCAAATACTACAGATGTTTTGTCTTCTTTTCCATCAAGTAGTTTTTTTATACATTCCACAACTTCATGTGCACGTGTGCATACCTGTGTAAGTATCCTGAATTTTAAATGTAACATGACTACCATGTCATTGTAAAGACTTTTAAAGGCTGTTTCATGGTATGCTGGCTCCTAAGTTCTACTTTTGAGAATCATGTGGAGCATCAGCAAAAATATCAGACTGCGTGGTAGGCACTGAAGTATATGTTATACCACTTTAAATATTGAATGCTCAATGAAGCAGAAACATAATAAAAAGAGTGTCTTCCCTCAAGTAGCTACACTTCTGATTTGTTATGGTAGGTTGCAGAAGCAAAAGGTGAAACTCCAGAATAATTTGTATTAGAAGCAAATGAGAAAGGCTGGATCCCCAACAAATTCCCCCAGTTCAAATACTGAGTGCACTGAGCGCGCAGATGTCATCAGTAAATGTGTTCTCGTTAGACTTCCAAAGCAAGGAGTTGGGAAAACCTTGGCAGACCACTCTTCTCCGAAATCTTGACTGCGAGAATGACTGCTGTTCTCTTTTTCTTCTAGAGTGACCGTCTTCTTATCAAGGGAGGCAGAATCGTCAACGATGATCAGTCCTTTTATGCTGATATTTACATGGAAGATGGCCTAATCAAGTATGTATCTAGAACCTTTATCTTTTTGTACTCAACCCCTTCTTCAGAAAGAAGCTTTCTACTTTTTGCTTATTCAACCAGTGGTTCTCTGTGTTTCATGTCTTCTTCTCCTTAAAAATGAATCTTTATTTTCACCCCTCAGTCTGGATGCATATGATTCTTCAAAAGTGGGAGCTAGCCTTAGTTCACTTGGATTACATGAATAAAGTGAAAAACCTAAGTTTGATCAATCCACTGAGGTGGAGGGCACTTTGGGCCAGCTGTGTGGATGGGCATTCTATGTGTCTTGGAGAAGTGGAAGATGTGACCACTGTCATTAAGGATACTGAAAAGTGTGCACAAATTATAGCACCCTAAAATAGGTCCCCAAGGAGTTCAGATGAGGATAAGTCATTTAGAAGTGTCCAGAGGAAGATTTTGGGGTGGAGAGGTCATTTAAACTGAACCTTGACTTAGGTAAGAGCACAGATAGGACATATTCCAGGTGAGATTTCCAAATAGATACTTTAAGAATGTATAATTCCTGCTGAAACCGGTTTGGCTCAGTGGATAGAGCGTCAGCCTGCGGACTGAGGGGTCCCAGGTTCGATTCCGGTCAAGGGCACGTACCTTGGTTGTGGGCACATCCCCAGTAGGAGGTGTGCAGGAGGCAGCTGATCGATGTTTCTCTCTCATCGATGTTTCTAACTCTCTATTCCTCTCCCTTCCTTTCTGTAAAATATCAATAAAATATATTTAAAAAAAGAAAAAAAGAATGTATAATTCCTTAGCAAAATGGTTTTCTATTGGATGCCTGTAAGCAGCACAGCCAGGTAACCTTTATGTGCAGGTTCCTTACCTAGTGACCTTTAAGGAAGGGTTTGATAGACACATAGCCTGTCATCACAGAAGGCACGGCACATCCCCACAGGGATGCGATATTGTATAACACTGGCGCATTCAACTCATCCTACTAGCCATTCCTGACCTCGTTCACCTTTGTATTTATGTTATTCAACGTTATTGACTAGTTTAATATTCTGGTTATAGGAGACCTCTTCCTTATCTTTGAAAACCTGGCTTAGATATAAATTTTTGTGGGTGGACATTCTTTATCAGCCCCTCAATCTGAGCTAGCTTCCCCTTCTATATAAAACACAGTGTGTTTTTTATCAATCATAGCAATCCTGACACTCTTAGGCCCCCTTGAGAGCAAGGACCATATCTTGTTCATCTTCATATTCCCTGCACTAAACCTAGTGTTTAGCACATTGAGTACTTAGCACTTTTATAAGAGCTACCTTTTATTGAGTATGTAGTATGTCAGACACTGTTAAATGTTTTTACACTTTACCTCATCTGATCTGCCAAAAATCCTAGGAAGTACTATTATTATGCTCGTCTCAAATGAGAAAAAAGAACATAGAAAGTAAATAATTTGCTAAAGATCAACATATTAATCAGTACCTTGAATGAATGAATGAACAATGCTAGATTTGGTATTTAGTTGCCTTGCCAATTTCCATAAGTAATTTTTCATAGTAGAAGTAGGAAAAAATGGAAATAATAGGCAAGCTAACCAATATAAAACAATTTTGTCAAAATATCAGTCACAATTGATTTTATATTTTTATTGCTAAATATTATTTTATATAGTTGGCTCTCTTTGGAGGTAGCGAATTCCCTCACTTAGTGATTCAGAAATAGAAAAAAAAAAGTATTACCTAATGCTTTTTTCTTATTTCAGAGCTTATGACAGGCATTAGTAATTGATCCCAGAACTTTCCACAGCTTAGTCTTAAATGCAAGTTCAATCCATCTTCACACACTTATTCAGTCATCTACTACCGAAATTGAATATGCAAAATGAATTCCTTTTGGCATCTTTATTAGATTGGACTAGGGACCACTTAACAAGGATATTATAGAAGGAATTTAACCATCAGATGTGTGGGTTGGTGGTGGAGACAAGGTTGGATAAACATGATCTCCATCCAATCCTGATATTTTTGTGTGTCTCTAACCACGTTCTTAAGAGAGTATAGAAACAGAAATACAGGTGGTCCTCAAAGACGGTTTGACTTAATTTTTTTTATATTACAATGGTTTGAAAGTGATACTCCTTCAGTAGAAATCATACTTCAAGTTTTGAATTTTCATCTTTTCCTGGGCTAGTGATAGATGGTACAATACTCTCTTATGATGCTAGGCAGCTACAGCAAGGTGATTTTGCCCAACTTTAGGCTAATCTAAATGTTCTCAGTTTGACTAAGCTATAATGTTAGTGTACCTACCGGTTAGGTACACTAAGTGCATTTTCAACCTATGATATTTTCAGTGTATGAGTGGTTTATTGGGACATATAATCCCACTGTAAGTCTGGGAGCATCAATTATTTCCTCCAACTCTTCCATAGTTGTTTGCCTGTGAATATTTATGGAGTGCTTGTTATATGCAAGGCAGTTGTCTTAGTCACTGGACACATGCTGTCACATGCTATGTTAGATGCCTTTGGGGTCCAAGTCATCTCTTCCCCTGGGAACCTTACATAATTTCAGGGGAACTAAATAATGTGTGTGCTTGTGCTTGTGTGTGTGTGTGTGTGTGTGTGCATTACCAGATAATATCAACATCAAATATTAAATTAGTAGAATGATGAGATTCAGAGGGAGAGGGCTTGTTAATAAATGGGAGTAGGATGGTTATTAATCATAGTAGCTGGTATCTATTGACTTCTTATGTACCTAACAGTGTCCTTTAAGCTTAACACAGTAACATCTAATCTCCACAACAAGCATTTTTATTACATTTTTACAGATGAAGAAATTGAGACCTGGTGAGGTTAAGTATCTTGGCCAAAGTCATAATGCTAGTAACTGGCAAAGCCAACATTGTGCACCTAGCTACCCCAATTCCAGAGCTGATTTACACTTAATTACTAGACCTGGCTGTCAGTAGAAATTTGACAGGAATTAATATAACCTTGGTTAGTTCAGTGCAGGAAAAGAGGAAAGCATTTCTATTTTGACTTGGTGTTGTACTAATTGTCATAGTGGTGCAAACACACATGCATCCACATGGAGAGACCAGATAGCTCTTCATGCCCTTGGCTCTCATTTTCCCTCAGAGGAAAATCAGCAAGGGAGGAAAAACAGGAACACGGCTGGCCAGTATCTGGACTAGAATGGGGTTCCAATCAGAGGCTGCATTTTTTCCACAGTGTGTTTTGAATTGTGGCGGCTCTGGAATGGCCCTGTGGTGATTTGGTGAAGTTGAACTCTTAAGAGATGTCAGAAATACTTGACCTGAGTTGCAGAACTAAGATTTTGGCAGGCCACTAGTGGACTTCTGGTGCCCCAAAGGAGTTTCCTTCTCGGCTGACTATGAACAAAGGGGGAGCATTCATGCTACGGGCAGTGGGGCTCCTGGCTCCAGCAAGGTAGGAGGCATTTAATGACAATGTAGGAGCTTATGAATCAGAGTCCTGCCTGCAATCCACATTGGACAGGTTGAACTGGCCATTTAAGTCAAGGGTGTGAAGTCACAAATAATTCGAGCAACATGAGATGAAGTAGGAGGTGACATTGTTCCAGGGCTAGTTGTGTTTGTTCCTTGCCTGGTGGAATGTGCCTTGGGCATACTCACCAGCTTCTTCCCCACCCAAGTCCCCCTCTCGTCCTCCCTGGGGGGCTCTGAAACTTCCTGGGGGAAGGTGTGTTTGGTTGAAGTTGTCATAATCCTCTTCCTTGGCTTGAAGCTTCCAATGAGGTGCTGACCCTGCCAAAGCAGCTGAGTATAGGCAGCTGCATCTTTTGACTTCCTCCCTATGAATTTGCCTTTGTATGTGATTGATGGATACATTATCAAGGAAGGGTAGGCTGAGGAGCAAAGACTGGGGTGCCAAAGGACCTCTTTTGTTAGGAGCCCAGGTGAACCCCCTAGAGGATAGCTAAGTACACATGCCTATTCTTTAAATGATTCATTACCCCATGCAGTGTCTCCTAAAAAAATATTTATTTCACACCCTATGTGCTGGACACTCTCAAACCCTTGGGGTTACAGTACTAAACCAGGACACATGTTTCCCCAAACAGCACATTGGATTGTTTTGTGTCTGTAAAAACGGTTTTCTGTATGTATACCTATCTTTGTTTCTAGATCGCTAAACTTGTGAATCTACTTTGATAAATGTGTTCCAATGTTTAAAACTGTTATAATACTATGTCTGTCTTTGAAATCACTCTTTTAAATTGCCAGTTGTTTCACTGTCTTGCCAGGCAAATTGGAGACAATCTGATTGTCCCTGGAGGAGTGAAGACCATCGAGGCCAATGGGAAGATGGTGATCCCCGGAGGCATCGATGTCCACACTCACTTCCAGATGCCCTACAAGGGGATGACCACAGTAGATGACTTCTTCCAAGGGACAAAGGCTGCCTTAGCTGGCGGCACCACCATGATCAGTAAGTTCCCCCAAATTATACACTCCTGGTCCCGAGTGTTAGGCGTGTGTTAACCACCGTGCTCTCTGATGATAACTTGTACACGTCCCTTAAGACAGTTGGTAGACTTTCTGCCTGATGGGACCTGATAGAAGCAGGTTGGAGTGAGGACATTGGCAGCTCACCACAACTGCATGGAAGAGATGCATGAGGTTCATGACAATGAGCACAGCCATCCCCTCCTGTCTTCCTTAGCATTAGGGGTGGGTGTGTCGGCGATGGAGAATCAGAAATGACCACCTCTGGGTCCGTCACTGGGAAAAGCGTACTGAAAAAGTTGTGGATAGGGGGGAAAAAGTTATTTCAGAACTTCCCATTTGGGTCTCAGGCAGGCGGGGCAGAGAGCATAGCAGAGAGTTTAGTGTTATCTGGTCTGAGCTATTTGTTGACCAGTTCATATTTTTAAGATTGGGCAAGCTACAGTATGTCTGTGGTTTCCTTTTTTCTTTCTTTCTTTCTTTTCTGGTAACTATTACAATTCCAAGGAAACTTAGGGAGTTGCATGCCATTGGATTACTGAACAGAAAGTGGTCCAGGGCAGTCCTTCCTGTCCCAAGCAAATCCCAATGACCTGGGTCCCCTCCCAGGCCCCATTCCAAACTTGATCAGCAAGGCCGCTGTTTATTTTAACACCTTATACATCCACCCACAAACATAGAACAGCCTAAACCTTAGAATCATTCACTTCCTTTTGCTTCCTTACGACGAAAGCCCTAGCAAGTTTCATCTTCATCTTCATCTTCATCTTCAGCTAGCTGGGTGTGGAAGCCCAGGACAATTGCATCAAGGCCATAAAAGGTGCAATTCCAGTCAAAGTGGGGAAGCCAGCTGACTTCTCAGCAGCCGCCTGCCCATGGAGGCCCTGGTGTGTGTCCAGACATCAGTAATGTGGCTCCACGCATTTGCTTTCCGATAAGTGCACTTAGGCTGCTTGCGATAGAGGGCTGAGGAAATGAGGGATCTTGGCTTGGCTCTCTGCCATCTGGGCAAGGAGTTGAGCTTGTCAGCACTCTGGAGATGTGTGTTTTGCTTAGTCTTCTGCATGAGGGAAGGAGCAGGAGGAAAGTCAGAGTTCCAGGCGACAAGAGAGAAAAGTATACAAAGAACCACACAAGTGTTTGTGTCCTTCGTAGACAATTAAAGAACCCAGATGTGAAAAAGAAAATAAGGAAAGACAACCCATAAACCCACATCACTGTTTCAGTTTGGCTATATATTTTTTCCCCTATTTAACAAAAATAGGATCATAATAGACACACTGTGTTTTCGCCTCCAATTTTCACAAAATGAAATGTCACGGATGTCTTTCCATTCATTTATTTTTATTCTACCACAACATGTAGAACGGATGCCAAACCCTCTGTTTTATGAAGGTATCACAATTTATGTATTTACCCAAACTTCCCTATTGTTAGACATTCGATTGTTTCCAGCTTTTCACTTACATAAATACGTAATAATTTAGGCTGACAGACATCTTTAGAACCCAAATTGTGCCCGCAGCATTGTTTAATCCCGTGGGAATAATTCTTGAGTTAAGGTATGAGAAAAATGTCAAGGTTTTTGGCATCTATTTTATAATTGTTTAAAGGCAAGTTGTGCCGATTCTCACTTTTCCTCGGCTGCCCAGGCGAACTCTGAGGGTGTCACTTTTGCCTTATCCTCACCAACTGTAAATGTTATTATTTTTAAAAATATCGTTTAGGTTGTAGGTACTGCATGCGTAGATTTGGGCCTCAAGGAAACCGGATTCTCGATGAAGAATTTGCATAGAAATAAGATCTGTGGGCCTAGCGTCATGCTCCTTCAGAGGACAGGGGCTCTCTGTCTGGCAGTAAGCGTGAGGGTATCACTCTTCTGGGCCCTGACATAACTCTAAAACCCTTCCTCCACCCTTAGGGGGGAGTTGGACTTTTATCTGTTCTGATGACTCCCTATAGTACTGCCAAAAATGGCACATAATATGCACCATTGATAGCTAACATTAGTTGAGCACTTACTATGTGCCAGGCGTCAGGCAAAGCACTTTGGTGCATTTTCCCTCTTCATCTTATAACAAACTTAGAAGAAAGGCACTATGACATCCTGTCTCCCACTCTACTTGGGACCCATTTCAAGGATGAGAAAAATGAGGTCTAGAAAAGCTAGTAATTTGTACAAGGTCCCATAGTTACGTGACAGTTAAGCCATCAGCAACACTTTCCAAGGTTAATTCTGTGCTCAGGAAATAGAAATCCTGCAGCCATGGCTAAGCAAGTAGGTGCAGGCCTGTGCAAAGGGGAACAGAGGCTGTGTCAGTGAGTCACCCGCCTGGGGTCTCCGTCCTTCAGTCGACCACGTGGTGCCCGAACCCGAGTCCAGCCTGACGGAGGCCTATGAGAAGTGGCGGGAGTGGGCCGATGGGAAGAGCTGCTGTGACTATGCCTTGCACGTGGACATCACCCACTGGAACGACAGTGTGAAGCAGGAGGTGCAGAGCCTCATCAAAGACAAAGGTGAGCCCCAGCGTGCCTTCCTCCCTTCCCCCTCGCCCCTCCTCCACACAACATCCACTCATTTGAGTCCCTTCCCCTAGCTTGGAGCCTGGAACCTCAAGCATGCGTGCTGGAAGAAAGAGGCACCACTGCGTTCCAGGCGCTTCATTTAGTCCATCATTCTTACTCCTTGCAGGGTCCCCACGAGATGGGACTTATTATCCTCACTGGGCAGATGGAGAACCTGAGGCACAGAATGAGTAGCAAGCAGTAGATCTCCCCACAGTGTAGGCTCTTCCCCTCCATGCAATGCTGCCATTTGACAGAGGAAGAAACTGAGGCCAGGAGAGGTTAACTACATATACAAGGTTATACACCTACTGGATATGAGATTAGGAATTTTTAAGATTCATTATTTTGTTATTTTTACTCCAAAGGTCAAACTCATCAAACTCATTACTATTATATATTAACAGCATCCTCAGAAAAGCTAAGATATTTCTGGGAGCAAAAATGTGTTTGTACTCAGGCTAGGAGCTTAGGGCATGAAACATGTCCTCGTGTGTGTGATTGGGGGGTGGACGGGGAAGGAGGGGGGGTTCCTCTCAGTGAGTACCTGGTTTAGGTTCCCATTGTCTTCTTAGACTCCTCTATTCTCTACTTCTTCCTACATTTTGATGGCCAGATATTTCACACACATGCACTACCCCCCATACAGACACGCGATGTGCTCGGCATCTAAGGCTGCCTGGGGGACGTAGGGAAGTATAAGGAATGGCCTCTGCTGAGCCACCGAGGCAGAAGGAAGCAGGCCAGTGAAGAGCATCAGAACAGATGCCATGAGATGCAGGACTGACCAGATGCACAGTCTTGAGGCAAAGGCCAGGAGTGTGTTCTGGGATGGAGGGGAGAGGATGACCTCTCAGAAGACGAGCTTTCCTTTCCATTCCCCTCCTCACCCCGCAAGCTCCGCTCCTGTCCTTCCTGATTCAGAATGAGGGATTAACCCTCTCCCTTCTTCCTTGTGTCTTCTTTCACCTGGGCTTCGGAACGGCTTTAACACCCACTTCCTTCCAAAGGGCCCGGTCATTCCACGGATGACACAGAGGCTGCGGGCAGGGTAGTGTTGGGAAAAACTGCCCTCACTTGAACCACTCTGGGTAGGGAAGTTCTCAAATTGCAGCCACTTTTGGCCTAGAACACTGTGGGCTGAGGCAGCCCTGATGATTGGAGATCAAAATTATTCTCCTTTTTTCAAAATGACTCTCTGCTCCCCAGTCCCACTTATTTCTGTACATTACTATATTAATAGTTTATTTGAGGTGAAAAACTAAATGGATCATTTCTCAATACCCTTACGACTTAGATATTTAAGCTCAAGGTGACACTTGACTTCTGCCCAGTAGCACTGTTGGTTCTCCAAGGACAGGGTCCTCTCAGATTCATCCCCACAGAGGTCATGTGCAGGGCAGGCACTCCTTAAGTAGTGAAATAAACCAACCTCAGGAGATCTGTTCATGGAGACCAGGTATGTGTCAGGGCTAATGAGTGCTAGGAGCTCGGCATGTATCTCATTGAATGTTTCCCACACTTATAAAGCAGGGTATTGTTATTTTTCCATTTTACAGATGAGGAAACTGAAGCTCAAGAAGTTAGATATTCCAAGTGCACTGAACTAGTATATGGTGCAACCCCCAGTGTGTAAACACTACCAGTGTGCTACAGTGATTCTCAATTTTATGTATATACTAGAGGCCCGGTGCATGAAATTCATGCAAGGGGCTTGGCCCTCTCAGCCTCAGCCGGCCCTCTCTGCCTTGGCTTCATCCGGAAGGTCATCCAGTTGGTCGTTCTGCTCTTCAATCTAATTAGCATATTAGCTCTTTATTATATAGGATACTGCCTCAAGCAAAAACAAAGCTTATTGACCCTGTGGGCTGGGGAGTGCTGATTGTGGGCAAGAAAGAGGTGCAGAAGAGGAGACCGTTCTCTATGGCATTATGTAGGAATTGTTGCTTTTCCAGGGTGATGAGGGAATAGAAAAATGCTCTTGGAGCATGGGAAGCATCATTTTGCATTGGACCAGAGCCTGTAATGTGCTCGGGCCCCATGGGCCATAGAAGTGGGAATAAAGGATGGAGAGTGGTTGTGATAATGCTGTCTTCTTCCTGTTCCCCCCCCTTCCTCCCTTTCTTGCAGGGGTTAACTCCTTCATGGTTTACATGGCCTATAAGGATTTGTACCAGGTGTCCAACACAGAGGTAATGATCCATGGCTGTGTGGCTTGGGGTATCTGGATGGGTTTCCTATTGTTGCTGATGACATTGGCTCCTTCCACATGAGTCACTGTGGGGACCGCTGGGCCAGAGTGCTTCTTGCAGTCCACGCTCCATTTTAAATCAGGTAACGGGCAGGGTGCCGGTGGCAAGGCAGACAGGGAGGCAGAAGTTCCACTGGCAGCAGCTTTCTCAAGAGGACAAGAGGAAGGGCCTGCCTCACTCTCCATCTACCAAGCAAACGCAAACTCCTTATGAGCTCAGGGAACAGGCGAGGTGCGCAGCCTTGAAGGATTAAGGAGGGCCGCCTGCTGTTCGGGGGAATTGTCCCAGCTTGCCTCTGACTCTGTCCTTAAGAAATTTGTGAGATGAGTTTCAGACAAAGTCTTAATTCCCAGCTTTCCTGATTAGAAGGTGAAGGGAGGTCTGTTTTGAGAGGTTGAGAGATAGGGGTTTCAGCTCCCGCATTAGCTTCTGGCTGGGCTGTGGTGGTCTTTGGGAGCACGGGTTGAGAAGGATTCTGAAGCTCCGTCTCAGCTCAATGGGAAATAATTCCCTAAAAATGTGTGCTGAGGGGGAGTAGAGTGGTCGGTAGCATTGTTATGTGTTCACCCTGGCTACTTAGGCAACACAGTAGGTTCTGTATATAGACAGTTTTCTGGAATTTCTTTGGACTCGCGCCCCTCTTGGGCCGGGCATGTTTTAGTCTGTATCTCTGCCCTAGGCACTTACTTCCTCTGGTTTACCCCCTCTGGCTCTTGTAATCTGGCCTTGTGTGAGGTTGCTGAAAGCACCGGTGGCCTGTGCAGGTGACAGAGACTCATTTCCGTTTCAGCTCTACGAGATCTTCACCTGCCTGGGAGAGCTGGGAGCCATTGCTCAGGTCCACGCTGAGAATGGGGACATCATTGCCCAGGTAACGGTGTGCAGCTCCCTGGAGGGCGCTTTCGGCATGGGCTTCGCTCTGCATCCCCTCCGTTTCCTCTCTGCTTCCCTGTGCTTGAGCTCTCACTGTGTGGAAGGCACCATCACAAGTGCTCCATTAAAATCCTGCCCTAAAGGACCTCAGGTCCAGGAGGAGGAAAAAAGGAAATGTGGACAAGTCAGGGAGCAAGTGCCAGCTGTTGGAAAACGAAGAGAGATCTGGCCACTCTGGAGAATCCAGAAAGGCTTCCTGGAAGAGGAGGTTTTCAAATCAGGCCATTTATTGGGAGAGTATTGCTGCTTCCCTTTTGAAAATGAGTCCAAGCTACGTGGCATTCTGTGTCCTAAAGAAAAACCCTAAGGCAGCACTTCTCAGAAGCCAGAAATCTGATCCAGGACTGCGGTACTCATGGCCTTAGATAATAAAGAATTTAAGTCTTGTGGGGCTCACATGTCCCATTGGTTTCCTAGAAATCATGCTGAAAAACCTGCGAGTGATGAAAGGGAGGGTCCTAAGGTCCAAATTGATCATTGGTGAGGAAGCAGAAAGCACTTCTCTCCCCATCTCCAGGGCTGCTTAATGGGCTAGATGTACAGATGTGCCTTAGCCACAGTTTTGTTTATCCCAAGATTGGCCTCTGCTAGATGGAGGCTGCCAGAAAAGAGTGTGAGCTCTCTTAGTCCATGCGATACGATTAATAGCAAGCAGCCATTATTCATTCTTTCAGAGAGTATTTCCTGAGCGCTCTGTGCCAGGCATCAGGCTACACAGAGGTGAGCCAAAACAGATGTCCTCCACAGCTCGGAAGTGCTTGGGCTCTGCCTTCATTTCAGAAGTTGTCCAGGACTTGGTGAATGTGATGGGCAGGGGTGTGGGAACAATGCTGCGGCCCAGTCTAGCTTAGACATGTCAGCTTCCAATAGCAGGTACCACTTGGTGAGCACTTCCTACCGTGTGCGAGGCTCCTATAAGTGGTCTCCTAGGTTCTCATTTAATCTTCACCCAACCCTTTAAAGTTGATTGCCATCCTCCCCATTTTGTGGATGAGAACATTGAGGCCCAGAAGGATTACGTCACTGGCCCAAAGATCACAGCAATTAACTGGGAGAACAGAATCTCAGTCCCTTACGTGATGGGCCTCAGTGGGCCTCTCACCCAGAGTTGGTGCATCTGGGCCCCTTGCCCCTCCGGTCCAGCTGTAGGGCTCCAGCTGTTGGAGTGTTGTCTCCCTAGCGGAGGAGGTGAGCTAAGTGTGCACTTTCCTCTTGCTTATGACCAAGAGGTTAATTAGTCAGGCCCCTGACAGCCTTCTCCTATGTCCCCCACACACCCAGAGCTAATGAAATCATTTTCCAAGGAAGGTCCAGATGCCTTGCTCCCAGGGGAGGTATCTGGTGGTATTAGAGCCATCACTCCTCCCCCTTCTCCAAGTTTTCAGTGCAGCAGCCAGAGGCCCCAGCCCTAGAAACCAAACTCCCAGCTTCTTCATTCTAGAGCCTGTGCAGGCAAACACGCTCCGACTCAAAGCCCCTTCTCCCGCTTCCTCTGTGGCTCCGTGTCACGGAAGTGTCTCTGCTTGCCCCCACTCCCGCCCCCCTACCTTGGGAAGATCTGTTCTGAGTTAGGAAGAGAATAAGGGCATTCATCCATTTGGATGAGTTTCTTGTGTGTGTTTATGAAATTCAGCTTGAGCTGAAAGATTTGATCACATTACCTAAATGGAGCAGCTGCTGTCCTCAGAGTCTCTGGCTGCACTTCATGCCAAAGTGACTAAGGAAGAAGAAATCTTTCCCTACGGGTCCCAACAAGGGGTATTTTCCAAAGGACAGTCTGAGAACACAGCATCCTTGGCCACTCATCCAACAGGTATTTATTGGGCACCTATTATGGTAAAGCACTGGAGAGGGAAGATGAAAAAGACAGGGTCTCTTTCCTCCTGAAGCAGACCAAAACTGCCATAACCCAAACCGTGTGCTTACCCCAGTGATCAGTGTCTCAAAGTGCCATTGCTCCCCACCCATGCCAGGTTGCACCAATGGTTTTTCACATGCCATTCTTTTTTTTATTATTGATTTTTTAAGAGAGAGAAGAAGAAACATTGATTTATTGTTTCACTTATTTATGCATTGATTTGTATGTACTTGTATGTTGATTCTTGTATGTGCTCTGACTGGGGATCAAACCTGCAAGCTTGGTGTATTGGGACGATGCTCTAACCACTGAGATACTCATCCAGCGCCTTTTACATGCCATTCTTATACATGCACACACACACACACACATGTATTTCAGAGAGGAAGGGAGAGGGAGAGAGAGTAGAAACATCAATGATGAGATAGAATCATCAATGGGCTACTTCCTGCATACCCCCTACTAGGGATCCAGCCCACAACCCTGGCATGTGCCCTGACCAGGAATCGCATTGTGACCTCCTGGTTCCTGGGTTGATGCGCAGTTACTGAGCCATACCGGCCAGGCTTACATGCCATTCTTAATCTTCCAGCTGTAGGGGCAACCTGGCTTTTGGCACAGGACTTTCCAGCATGAGCAGCACTTTAGAATCACCTCTGGAGCTTGGAGACCGATTTCTAGGATTCTCCCAGGTCTCTAGATTCAGACTCGGGAGGTCAGGAGTAGTGTTCAGGAAGCGTGTTTGAAAGAGTTCCCCTGGTGACCTTCACCTGGGTGTTGTCCTAGAACTCTTAAACAAGATAACAGCGAGAGTGTCCTAACAGATAGAAGATGCTTTCATTGGAGACCTTAACCCTTGGGTGTGTTCGAAAGGCAATTCAAAGTGGAAACTCACCAGAGTTTGGAAGAAGTTTTGTTCAGTCCAAGTTTCGATCAATTAAATAGTAAGAATGAAATGGAGGTACACTTCTGGAACAATCAGCCTCTGACCTTTTTTCAAATACTGTAGAGCTGGGGACAGTGGCCATTTTACTTGTCGTGGTTGCTTTTAGTAGCATCTTCCTTTCTACTCTTCTTTTAAAAATTACTATCAAAAACAAACAAACATCAACAACGAAATGTTCTTTTCCAGGTAGAAGGAATTCCTTTTTCCTAACACCTCATGGTTGCAGTTCACTCTTTCCACATC